>NC_071389.1:39451671-40140609 GCF_022682495.2 Desmodus rotundus | reverse complement strand
CTCCATGGCGACGGGGGGACCCGCCCCCTTGAGAACGACGCGAGCCAATGCGAAAGCCTTGGGGTGACATCATGGGCTATTTTTAGGGGTTGACTGGTAGCAGATAAGTGTTGAGCTCGAGCTGGATAAGGACTCAGAGTTGCACTGAGTGTGGCTGAAGCAGCGAGGTGCGAGAGGAGGTGCGCGGACTCAGGGAGACAGGCACAGTTAGGACCGCAGTAGAGTCCGAACCGCAAATCCTACTTTCTTTATTATTTTCTCAACAACTGTCCAGAACTAGCGTCTGTGGCCCCCGGACTGGTGTTTTGGGGAGCGTCCGAAGAGCTCCTTCTCCAGCCATCCCCAGAAGGAGCGCCCCGCTGTTCGGGGGCTGCTGACAGCGGTGACTGTCGCCCGGAGAAGTCCAGCGAGCCGCAGCAGCGGCCAAGAAGTTTCCTGGCCAGGGGGACAAGTAGCCCCTGGGTCCCAGAGCGAACTTTTGCAAAGCTTTTCTCTGCCCGAAGCTGCCGCAGCGGCGATAAAGAAAAGCAGGAGGCGGAGAGGAGCTCCAGAAGGGACGAGCGCTCAGCTTCGTTCGCACGGGTTGCTGAACTTGGGCGAGCCACGGCCGCCGGGCGCCCCCTCCCTCTTTCAGCGGAGGAGGGGACAGTCGTCGGAGTCCGGGCGGCGGAGACCCGCCGGCGGCCGGCCACTGCAGTGACCGCGCTGAGAGGCGCCTCCGAGAGAGCCACGGTCGCCGGGTAACGAGTTCCCGGGCTCCGAGGAGCCGCCGCGCGGAGGAGCGCTCAGTGAGTGACCGCGACTTTTCAAAGCCGGCAGCGCGCGCGAGCGGACAAGTAAGAGTGCGGGCGGCGTCTTAACCCCGCGTTCCCTGGAGCGAACTGGTGAGGAGGGCGCAGGGGGGAGGACTGCCAGCGGGTGCGCGCGCTCTTAGAGAAACTTTCCTTGCCAAAGGCCCGGGGAGGCGCGGGTGTCCCCCGCTTGCCGGAGCGCTGTTGCGGCCCCCAAACTTCTGCGCGCTGCCCAAACTAACCCCACGTAAAGTGACGGACTGTTCTATGACTGCAAAGATGGAAACGACCTTCTACGACGATGCCCTCAACGCCTCGTTCCTCCAGTCCGAGAGCGGCGCCTACGGCTACAGTAACCCCAAGATCCTGAAACAGAGCATGACCCTGAACCTAGCCGATCCGGTGGGCAGCCTGAAGCCGCACCTCCGCGCCAAGAATTCAGACCTCCTCACCTCGCCCGACGTGGGGCTGCTCAAACTGGCGTCGCCAGAGCTGGAGCGCTTGATCATTCAGTCTAGCAACGGGCACATCACCACCACACCTACCCCCACCCAGTTCCTGTGCCCCAAGAACGTGACTGACGAGCAGGAGGGCTTTGCGGAGGGCTTCGTGCGCGCGCTGGCCGAACTGCACAGCCAGAACACGCTACCCAGCGTCACGTCCGCGGCGCAGCCGGTCAGCGGGGCAGGCATGGTGGCTCCGGCGGTGGCTTCGGTGGCGGGCGGCAGCGGTAGCGGCGGCTTCGGCGCCAGCCTGCACAGTGAGCCGCCGGTCTACGCCAACCTCAGCAACTTCAACCCCGGAGCGCTGAGCAGCGGCGGCGGGGCGCCCTCCTACGGCGCTGCCGGCCTGGCCTTTCCCGCGCAGCCCCAACAGCCTCAGCAGCAGCCGCCTCAGCCACCGCACCACCTGCCCCAGCAGATCCCCGTGCAGCACCCGCGGCTGCAGGCCCTGAAGGAGGAGCCGCAGACGGTGCCCGAAATGCCCGGGGAGACACCGCCCCTGTCCCCTATCGACATGGAGTCCCAAGAGCGGATCAAGGCGGAGAGGAAGCGCATGAGGAACCGCATCGCCGCCTCCAAGTGCCGGAAAAGGAAGCTGGAGAGAATCGCCCGGCTGGAGGAAAAAGTGAAAACCTTGAAAGCGCAAAACTCGGAGCTGGCGTCTACAGCCAACATGCTTAGGGAACAGGTGGCACAGCTTAAACAGAAAGTCATGAACCACGTTAATAGTGGGTGCCAGCTCATGCTAACGCAGCAGTTGCAAACGTTTTGAGGAGAGACTGTCGGGGGCTGAGGGGCAACGGAGAAAAAAAATAACACAGAGACAGACTTGAGAACTTGACAGGTTGCGAGACAGAGAGAGAAAAGAAGTGTCCGAGGACTAAAGCCAAGGGTATCCAAGTTGGACTGGGTTGCGTCCTGACGGCGCCCCCAGTGTGCACCAGTGGGAAGGACTTGGCGCGCCCTCCTTTGGCGTGGAGCCAGGGAGCGGCTGCCTGCGGGCTGCCCCGCTTTGCGGACTGGCTGTCCCAGCGCAAACAAAACGTTAGACTTTTCTTTAACATTGACCAAGAACTGCATGGACCTAACTTTCGATCTCATTCAGTATTAAACGGGGGGAGGGGGAGGGGTTACAAACTGCAATAGAGACTGTAGATTGCTTCTGTAGTACTCTTTAAGAATACAAAGGGGGGAGGGGTCAGGGAGGGGCGGCGGGCGGGAGGGAGGTTTGTGAGAGTGTAGCTGAGGCTACAGATGAACTCTTTCTGGCCTGCCTTCCTTAACTGTGTATGTACATATATATATTTTTTAATTTGATGAAAGCTGATTACTGTCAATAAACAGCTTCATGCCTTTGTAAGTTATTTCATGTTTGTTTGTTTGGGTGTCCTGCCCAGTGTTGTTTGTAAATAAGAGATTTGGAGCATCTGAGTTTACCATTTGTAATAAAGTATATAATTTTTTTATGTTTTGTTTCTGAAAATTCCAGAAAGGATATTTAAGAAAATAAAATATTGAAAAAGTACCCCTCCCCCAACCTCTTTTCTGCATTATCTCTAGATTTCCTATCTAGGTGGAGTTGAAGGAGTTCAGAGGGTCAATTAGAATTACTCTCAGTGCTTCTCACTGTCGAGCAGTAAAATCTGTGCTCTACTGGACTTGAGGAGTAACTGCAGCTGATCTCTTATCATGTCATACTCTTACTTACAAAGAATAGTGTGGCCTTTCAGGAGGCTGAGGGAAGGGAGGTTGTGGTGAAGAGGGACAAGCCCACTGGGGAGTCAAACATTTTAAAGTTTGGATATCACGTGGCATGTGCTGTGACCATTTATAATGTCAGTAGAAATTTAACAATAGATGCTTATTCTCAAAGCAGGAATCGTGGCAGATTTTTGCGAAAGATGTATCCTTCCAAGTTGGAATCTTCACTTTAACAATTCCTAGATTAAAAAGATGGTCTTTGCTTATGAATATTTATAACAGCATTCTTGTCACAATAAATGTATTCAAATACCAGTAACAGATCTTGAATTGCTTTCCCTTTACTACTTTTTTTCTTTCCAAGCCCTGTATCAAAGCTTTTCTTTTCCGTTGGAGGGGTTAATTAATGTCACTGCCATCTGAAGTTACTCAGTACTTAAGCAGAGAATTTAGTAGGAGTTAACACAGAAGTTGCAATGTGGATGAAAGTTTAATTCATGTTTCTCCCTCTCTCTCTCTCTCCCTCTCTCTCAAATTAACACCTACACCTAGATAAGTTACTAGTAGAGCAGTTTACCATTTTGGATTTTTCTATAATTTATTTCTTAGTTTGTTTCTAAAATAATCAACCTGTTTAAATAATTATTTTAGGACCAGTCTCAAAAGATGGTAATCTAAATACTATGAAAAACGTTCCTAAGAGAAAACATGAACACCAATATGATGATTACATGTGTAAACCAAACCTTAACTCTAGGGAAATGGCAAACTTAAATTCTGTCTACAGATATAACTTAGGAGATCAACAAGGCAGTGCTCAACAAGGGAACAATTTTTGCTTAGTTGCTTTTCATCCCAAGAGCCAGTGTGATTATGAAGCAGCAAAAGCAATTTGATATCCAGGAATATTTATTTCACAAACCACTAATTGAGGTGGGGCTGTTTGCTCATTAGCAGTACTCTAATACCCAACAGGTCTGGGAATACTAATATCCTGCCTGTGGCTATAAATCCACAGACACAAAGAGTTTCTCCTTGGTATATCCAGGAGTGGAAGAGATTGGACAGGCTTGTTAGCTATCAGATCCACTTCATTGTTAGTAACAGTTTTTTAACAAAGGGTTACTGGGAGCAGGGCCCAGTTTGCCAAACAGTGAATTTGCCGATGTCAGCAACCCGGAAGGTGAGTTGATTTTGACCATATGTAGGAATAGTCAGCAGAGGGACAATAAAGCACTTTGGGGTGGGGCTCTGTGGAAGCTAAACAAGAGCCAACTAGAAAAAATAAGCAGGCTGGAGAATTAATTACCTGCAAAGGTAGACTAAGCCCAGACAACAGTGCAGTACAGAAAAGCCACACCACTCCCCCATTTGCTTTAGACTCCAGTGTTCAAAAAAAAAAAAAAAAAAAAAAAAACTTGAAACTCAGGCTTATCTCCATACTTGTTGGTTTCAAATAGAAAAAATAATTGTGGTAGAGGAAAATAACTAATGATCTGCAAACTTTAGAGACAAAAAAAATCAGCTAATTGTAGACACTCAAAGGAAATTATTTTGGCATTCAATGAATTATTGTCTGGGTAACACTAATAGGTGGAGAAAATGAAGTTAGTAGCACATAAAGCCATTTATCCTCTTAATTTGTTTTATATATGAATACTTCAACTAGCGATTTTTAACCCCTTGTGTCCATTGGAGCAGAGGGTTCATGAACTCTGTGCAAATGCCTATAAACTTCTATGTGTATGTCTGTGTGTGCTTGTATGTGCGCACACGCTCACACACACTCTCCTGGGAGGAGAGGTCATTAGCTTGTGTTTGGTTCTCACCAAATAATTCCTAAGCTACATACTCACTTTGAGAAACATATCTTTGTGTGAATCTGAATTCCATGCCTTTCGCTCCTCGATGCTTCTGCTTGTGCTCAGTCCTCTGCCTGATACACATTTCCTTCTGGTTCAACCAATGAATACTACCCACCCTTTAAGGGTTGGCATAAGTGGCACCTTCTCTGTGAAAGCCTTTTTTGCTAACTCCAAATTAGGGGGGATGAATATTCCTCACCAAGCACCCATAACACTTTATCAAAACTATGACAGCACATTTTGAACCTCTACATCTCCTGACCCTATCCCACTCATCTGGGGAACCCAGACTCCTAGTACAGTGCCTGGTACATACAGGATGTTCATAAAATAAATGTGTGATGACTCAGAGAACAATAGGACTTAAACCATTCTCCAAAATGATTCCAGGTCTTAACTTCTTCTAGAGAAATATACCTCATTCGTTTCCAGGTACACAATTCCAGATGGGTTGAAGACCCCCAGAAAAGCCAAATCTGGCCAATCACCAAGTTCTAACGCCTAGTTCTCAATGAGTGATCTTAAAAGAATTAAGCTGTTAGCACATTCATTCTTCCAGTCACACAGAGTGTCCCTTCACTCCCAACTAATGCAAGTGGGCACCTTGTATAAAATGGGTCCGCCTGAAACATTAGGCTTGGAGGTGGAGATGGGGAGAGAATAATATGGGATCATTAGGCAGGCACAAGAAACGGTTCCAGATGTGGCTTTATTAAAAGCAACCACTTCATTGGTAATGGCAGAGAGGACTTTCTGTCTGTGAAGTTAATGTATTTCAGGTCGCCAGAAGTCGGTACCCAATACTTGCTTGACAGAGACAGTGATCATGACAATGTATCTATTTTCCCATGTTCTTTTATTGTTAGAGAAGATGTACATAGGTTGAACCACAGGACAAGACAAAGGCTTTTGGTTTGCCCTGCCCCTTGCCTCCACCACCCAATTCTACAGAGGTCAAGTAGAATGTCATACATGAGGGAAAGAGAGATGGCTAAAGCTGGGATGGTCCCAGAAAGTAAAACTACCCTTTGCTAACTCTGGAATCTGGCCCCAGATATTTGGTTGGGCTTTTGACGTCCTAAAGAAGGGCATTCCCCAGAGCCTGGGTCTCATTGAGGCCCTGTGCTAAGTGTGGGGATTCAATGATGAGCAAGACAATCCCTTTACTCAAGGAACTCACAGTCTTCTGGAGAGGAGTATGCAGAGAGAGCAGAAAGAAGTGCCCATGGGGGGAGGAGGAGCCATTATCAGGAAAGACTTCATGGGAGCAGTAACATTTGGGCTGATCCAGTAGGACTCAGGGGGCAGGAGAGGTAGTAGGGGGAACTTGTGTGCAAAGGCATGGGGGCATAAGAAAACATGGTGTGTTTAGGGATTTGAAAGCTGCTTGCGGAGGCTGAGAATAAAGGTGTGAAGGGAAACATGAAGGGAGATGAAACAGGAACGTTTAAAGGTCAGGACAAAATAAGTAAACAAAATTGAAACAGACTCACAGACACAGAGAGCAGACTGGTGGTTGCCAGAGGGGAGGGGGTTTGGGGAACTTGGTGACAGAGGTGAAGGGACTAAGAAATACAAATTGGTAGTTACAAAATAGTCGTAGGGATAGTAAATAGTCAAGTCAATAGCCAAGTAAAGTCAAGTCAAATAGTCAATAGTCAAGTCAAATAGTCACGAGTCAAGCAAAGTACAGCACAGGGAATATAGTCAGTAGTACTGTATACTTACATAGGTTCCATATGGGTACTGGTAATATCAGAGGGAATATTTTGTAAAGAATATGATTGTCTAACCACTATGTTGTACACCTGAAACCAAAACAAAATAATACTAGGAAAAAAATGAAATCAATAGGTGTTTTTTTGAAGCAAGTTTAAAGGTCAGGTCGAGAAGTTGAATCTACTCCATGTTAAGACTTGGGTTGTTACCCATAGATGATGGGGAAATGTAGAAGGGTTTGAAGCAGAGCAGGGACATGACTCTCTCCACTGAAGAAAGATTTATGCCAGCAACAGTTTGGAAGATGGACTGGTGAGGAAGAGGCTAAGGAAGAAGAGTAATACCAGAGAGAGGTTTTTAGTTTAATTTAAAGTACACGTGGTGTTTAAAGTAGTCCTAGATTTGGGGAGAAATGGAAAGGAGATGGCTTGGTTCAAGCTACTGCAGGCCCCAGTTCTTCCTCCACAACTTTCTGGTAAGTTGGGTTTAAGGACGGATATCAAGAAGTTCGCTTTTTACCTCGCCTACCTGTCCCATATTGATGTTTCCCTCTACACTGTGTCGATTTGACATGTGAAGGGAAGTCTCCTTATGAAATGGCTCAGAGCTCACCTGCTCAGTGTCAGCACGCTCAGATGAACCGATGTCAAAGGGAGAGGCTGGGAGCTCCCAGGGTCACAGTACAGAGGTTGTCCTCACCGTGCAGGCCCCACACAGAATTTTATCTACTCACTTAGGATCAATTAAGCTCAGGAAGACTAAGTGACCCAAACTATACAAACTCTTTGATGTATAAACAAAGAGGCCAATGGTTTTATTTATGTTAGGAGAATTGGATTTTGACACCTTACATTCATATAACTCTCATTTTTATGGAGCAAGCAATATTGAATTCCTATCGTGTGCCAGGCACTAGAGATGCCATGGAGAGAGAAATCCACAGGACGCCTCCCCTCATGGAGTTTAAAATCTGCTAAGAGACATAGCAAATAAAAAACACCAATAAATGTATGATTCTACACTTCAACAAGCACACTTGACTTTTGAACAATACAGGTTTGAACAGTGAGAGTCTATTTATACACATATTTTTTTCAATAAATACTGTAAATGTACATTCTCTTACGATTTTCTTAATAACATTTTCTTTTCTTTCACCTATTTCATTGTCAGAATACAGTGTATATATAATTCACATAACATACAAAATATGTGTCAATCAACTGTTTATATTATTGATAAGACTTCTAGTCTACAGTAGGCTCTCAGGAGTCAAGTTATACATGATTTTTGACTGTGGGGGACTCTGTGCCCCTAAGGATCAAGTGCACAGGGAAAAAGGCAACCCAGGCACTTTGAAAGAGAAAAACAATCTAAACTGGTTTGATGACAAAAAAAAAAAAAAAAAAGGCTTTCTGGAGAAATACTTGAACAGAGACTTGTGAGATGAGTAAGAGTTCACCAGGGGGACAGCAGAAGAGGACAGATAGGGAATTCCAGGTGGAGGGTCAGCGTGAGGTAAAGTGTGGGAAAGACTTGGGAGTAGGGTAGGAGTTAAAACAAGGTCTGTGTTCCTGGAGCAGAGTGAGCAAAGGGCAGAATGACGAGCGTGAGATCTGCACTCACCAGTTCATGCTCTTGTCATTTCCAAAGTACGCTCGCCTCTTCTATCTCAACTTATTTCCCCACTACTCTGAGGATGTTCATTGTTAACTGTGTTTCACAGGAACAGAAGCTGAGGTCCCCAGTTAGTTGGAAGTGCTTCTGTTGAGGCCCCTTATCTAATCACTGGTAGGGCCACAATTAGTTCCTAGGTTATCAGGAGCCGTATACTTCTCCTATGTTGTTCCAGGAACCCGATGCCCTGGCGATCCTGGGTTCTTTACCCAGAACACACTTCAAGTTCTACATCAAGGACTCCGAGGAACTGAATTAGTCATTTGAAGGTTCTTTGATGCGCACAGCATCTGCGCAAAGGTGATCAGTCCCCTGGGACACGCCACAGCAACATCCAATGAACTCTCCTTGCCCTGCTACTAATTCCTCCTCTCTGGAGAAGACCCGACAGTTTCTTGTTATACAAACTTCCTTCATGTATATCTGCTTTGAAAAAAAAAAAAAGGCCGTTGCCTGATTTTTGCACCATTACTGCTTCAGAAAATTGGGTTATAAGATCATTGATTTAAGATACTGCCTTCTTACATTAGAGTTACTCACTGGCTACCTGGACAGAATTTGGGTATTTCTGAAATCGCCTCAGGACTGTCTCTCTACCAGCTTCTGCTGACGACTAATCTCTTTCATAGTATATTGATTGATTCATCCTCGGTTCATGCTTAGAGGGTCTTTGCTGACCTTATCACAAGTCCAGAAAAAGGTCAACAGGCACCCAGGCTGTTAAATAATTGATCACTCCACAAGATAGGATGCTTACAGGGGCTAGTAACAGTGGACACAATTTTAACAAGAAGTTGGGGCATGAAACAGGTCCAAAGCAAATATAGTGGCTCTATGACATCATCGTGGAAGCAGGGGCTTTCCATCTTTTCAGTTCACCTTTCTTGGTGTGTCAAGGAAGTTCCTTGTGTGGACTCAAGGTAGCTGTATCAGCTCTTGGCATCATAGGTAAACATAATAATTACTAGAATTCAAGGATGTTTAGTTTAGTCTTTCTTTATTAGCAAGAGAAATTTTTCCTGGAAGCTGGCCACCTCGCCCCTAGTAGACTTCCCTTTGGCCCATTGGCCATGAACAAGCCACAGGCCTATACCTCAACTCATCTCTGGCAAAATAATAATAAAAATAAAAAATGAGACCACGAGGATTGGTCTACAGTAGGATTCATTCCTTAGGCTCACCTTTTACTAAGTATAGAAGAGAGTGAACAGCAAAAGTAAATTTTAAAAAATAAATCAAAATCAAGGCTCTGATAGCAAGCAAGAAGTGGCTTTTGGGTTGGTGAATAGTCATTAGTACTCTGCACCAAATATCTCCAGTTCTCCTCTTGGGTACAGGTAGGGTGGTAATTACCCCTTGAGTGAGTACCATTGAGTGAGAGGTCTTGTGACTTGTGTCAGCCAATAAAATGTGAGCAGTAGTGACTTACATCACATTCAGGTGGAAGCCTTAAGAATCAGTATAAGATTCAATGTTTCCTTTTCCCAGCCTTGACAACTGTAAAAGCAGAAACAAAGTGTCCAAAAATCTGGGTCCCTAAGTGATCCTGATATACATTAGAGTCCCTCCCCACCCCTGGCATACCCATGAGCAAAAATTACACCTTAGTTTTAACACACAGAGATTCAAGGGGTGCTTGTTGATGGAGCATGACCTAGCCTTCCCTCTAACTGCTCCAGTAGGAACCAACAGTATCTGCTACAAGTACAGTAAAACTAACACCTGTATAAAATTCGTACTAGATACCATTTACTAAGTTTCTACTATATAGTACGCACTGGGCTAGGACTTACCAGGCAAATGTTATGGCTGTATTTTATATATGAGAAAATGGAGGTTCAGATCTTGGAAGTGGCCAGTGGAAGCCCAAGCTGAGTCTAGGTCTTTCTGACTTCAAAGAGCTTGCTTTGTATATTCAAGCCCTTGCTCCTGAGTAGCTGAGATTCAGAGAAGAAAACTAAGTTGTCAAACTTCACAGAACTGGGAAGACTCCCGAGCCTCTGCCCTTTCCACTGTTCCTTGCTACCCTTCTGACCACATGTAGAATCGAGATATAGTGAGTTGCAGGAGGGAATCAAGGTATTATGACTTAAAGGAAATGCACAGATTTTGGCGCCAAGTGTCCAGGCCCATTAAATCCGGCTCTGCAGCTCATAGCTGGGGGGCATGGGGCAAGTCCCCTAGTTTTGCTAAACCTCAATTCTTCCCTTTGTGGAAATGAAGCCGACCATGGTCTCAGAAGGTTTTCAGGAGGATCATATATGTAAAGCCCTGCAAACAGCAGGCAAGCAATAATTAGGTGTTTTTCACTGTAGACTTGTTAATTTAAGAAGAAATGCTCAGGAATCCCCCCATCCCAGGCCAGTGAGTCGGTGAGCACACACGCGCACACACACACCAGCCTGGCTGAAATGAAAGTGTTTCCCATTAAGATTCAACGAGGTCTCCCAGGGCCTGCTTCATAGTCACGTAAGGGCTGGCAGGTCCTCTCCGAGGGCTGGAGAAAAGTTTTGTTTCCCCAGCTGCACTCGCAGGGGAATGCTCTGCAGGCACGGCATTGGGAACCTGTTTGGCTTGGCTCAGAAGCCTGTCAGCACATTCAGGAAGTGAAGTCAGAGAGAGGCAGGATTTCAAACAGAGCCAGCTGCACACAAATGCCCAGGCAGTGAAACGCCTGATCCACGCAGGGTGCCTATCAGCCTGGGTTGCCCTGGATGCTGTGAAAGAAGCCTCTGAGAATGGCCCTGGGCCAGAAGAAAGAAGCAATCACTCACACCCAGACAAAGACAGTGACTTCCACAGCAAAGCCACCAGAAGGGCTATGCAAGGGTCATCTCAGCCAGCCCCCTGCCTCAGGCAGGGGAAAGACTAAGCCTGGGCTCCCACATCTTGCTGGGCAAAGGGGTTAATGTTTATCTTCCTGGAGTTTTGCAGTCAAGGTGTGGGAGGGGAGGGGAGAAGAGCAGGGGGAGGATAGCAAAATGAAGGAATGAGTTAGGAGTGTTAGGGAGGATAGGAAAAGAATGGATGGTGCCTGAGAGGATATGGAGTCCTGAGAAGGACCAAGCTACCACTCTCCAGCCATGTTCCCATCTTCAAGAAAGAGTACGGTGGCTAAGACATGAATTCTCATTCCCAACTCCAACATCTCCTAACTGTGAGTGGGAAGATATTTAATTTCATTTTTTTTAAGATTTAATTTATTTTTTAGAGAAGGGAAGGGAGGGAGAAAGAGAGGGACAGAAACATCAACGTGTGGTTGCCTCTCACACACCCCCTGCTGGGGACCTGGCCCGCATCCCACGCATGTGTCCTGACTGGGAATCAAACCTGCGACCCTTTGGTTCTCAGGTCAGCACTCAGTCCATGAGCCTCACCAGCCAGGGCTGATATTTAATTTCTTTAAACCTCAGTTTCACTAGTTAAGAAATGGAGATAACTATACCTATCCCATAGGGTTGATACAAGGATTAAATAAGCGAATGTATGTATAAGGGCTTAACCCTTTTACATATATTCGCTTACTTAATCTTTCCTTTTACATATATTAGCTTATTTAATCCTTAACCTAGTGCTGGAAAATTACAAATGTATCAGTTAGAATTCACAGTTGCAAGTGACAGAAAATTCAGTTTAAGTAAAAAGAAATTTTATTGAAGTACGTAAGTGAAAATCCATCAGTAGAGGTAGGTCTGGTGGGAGTGGAAGGGAAGATAAGAGAGTTGTAAAAGGGGCTCAAATGGTATCATCAGGCTTTGATCTCTCTCTATCACTCAGCTTGCTATTGGAAGAATTAGCATCATCCTCAGTCTCCATGTGATAGGGTCCAGCAGCTCCCACTCTCTGTCCTTAGGAAGAAAGAAGACGGCTTCAGCAATTCCTCACATCCTCCCAGGATGGTGTTTCATGGATCTGATTGGGTCTCTGTCCATCCCCAAGCCAGTCGCCATGGCTGAGGGATGGTGTGGGATATACTGATTGGCTTAGGTATAGGTCAACTGCCCACCTCTAAAACCAGGGTTTTGGAGTCTCATCAAACTGCACGGCCAGAGAAGAGAATAAGGAAGGAAGTGATCTTCAAAGGAAAATAAGGATTCATGAAGGAGTAAATGCTAGAAGTCAAAAGAAAATAAATGGACCAGTGTCCATCTCTTTTGTCATTATTCTTGTTATTTTTATCAGACTTTACAGGCCAGGGTAGAAGGGCATCTACTACCCTTCAAAAACCAGGTCTGAAGCCATAATTCATCCTTTGATCTCTTCTAATGAATTGGAGCTCTAATGATCAAGAAAATACTACTCTGGATTAAAAATGCCAAGAAGGGTTGTCTTAAAAATATGACATGTGTAAAAAATACTCTGTAAAAAAAGTTATTTATTAATATTACCTGCTGTTGTGATGTTTATTGTAAAAAAAAAAAAAAGGCTCATCTAGGCCAATAAAACAGAGAATAGAAGATTCTCCAAACAAGACCTTGAAATGTCAAGGAGCCCAAGTACACACAGTCTGGTCTGTGATTTTCTCCACTCACCTACTCATTGAACTGCATCAGTTTCAGAATCTGCATCGTATTTCCACAATTCAATCATTGAAGTAGTCAAAGAGGAGAATAGAATGAAATACACTGTTATGACTGAATCCTGAGCAGGAGGATTCAATGTACAATGAAATATTCTTCCCCCGCACTGAATCAAATATTTGTATACCTGGGAACCAAATGTGAGAAAGATCTCAGAAAATTCTATAACTGATTATTGCATAAGAAGTGAATGATAAAGCCAGTGTTGCAAGTACCAAACACCAAGAAAAGTTGATGAGTATCTACTATGCAACTTAAGACATTTCTAGGAAGTAATACCATGACCAATTCTTGGCATGAGTAGTCTTACCATCTTTTCACCTTAAGATAGTAAGGTGGGATTGATTATCACTCTCAGAAGGCAATGTTACTCTATTCATTCACCCCATGTTTATTGAATGCCTCCTCTGTGCCAGGCACCCACTAAACACAGGCAGTGAGAAGCTATGTAAGGCATTTGATTCTACTATCAAAAGTGGTAGCATTCAGTATATTAATTGCCATGACAGAGGTAAATACAATGTACCTTGGGAACAAGTACCCAACCTGAGAAAGTTCAGCAATGGCTTCACTAAGGAGCTGATTTAGAATCGTATCTTAAAAGGGACAAGTGGAAGTTTGACAGAAAAATGTCCAGGGAGACAGGACCTTACGGACAAAGGCAGGTAAGACTCAGAGTCCATCAGTCAAGCATCATGGGCAAAATGAATAGAGATCCTTCCCACTTATTGTCAGGCAAGGAAAGGAGACATTAAACAGATAAACAGTACTAGCAGTATCTCTGCAGATACTGCGAAGGCCCTACCTGAGCATTCAGTGGAGGGAGGGGTGACAGGGAGGGTCTTGATTCCCTCTGGTCATTAGGAAGGCCTCCCCAAGGGAGTGTGACCTTTAAACTGAGACCAAAGAAATTAGTCAGGCATATGGGACTGGATAGGGAGAGCATTCCTGTCTTGGGCAAAAGCTTGTGTTGGAAGTAGTGAGAAAACCACTGTGGTGAGAACACTCGGTTCACTCTGGGGAAGGGTACGGGGAGAGAGGAGGCCATGGGGCAGGTGGATCCAGATGATTTTCAGTTTGACGCGGCATGACCAAATGTAGTACCCAAGCCCTCGAGTCTTCAACAATCTGAGAGTTCACAAGACAGTGAGAAAAGAGAACCCAGGCTTTTTAAGAACATCACACACTTTGTTCTTAGCACCCAAGCTCTGATTCCTGCTTCAAGAGACTGATCATGACATTAGCTGTTGGTGAAGCTCTTGCGATATGCCCAGACCCGTGGTAAATGCCTCCTGTGATACCTTGTTTCAGCCTCACAATAGTCGTATCAGGCAACTATCACAGGCCTGAGACTCAGCGCGATCACAAAAAATGGCTAAGACCCAACGACTATAACAGACGGGAGCAGGATTTAGCTGTAAAGATGGGCTCCTGATTATTGCATCAACCCACCTCTGAGGAAAACCAAAAGCATTAGAAATCTTATAACGTTCCAATGGCTCAGCAATATTACCATCCCCACATGGTACTTTGACACGTAGTAGGTCTAAAATGAATGCTGATTCCATTTCCTTAATGTGGAAAGTGAATTGGAAACTCCAGGGACCTTTTAATTTTCTCCCCCATGCATATCTAGGCTGTATACTCCTGCTGCTTTGCATTCCATTTCAAATGAAAAAAAAAAAAAAAAAGAAAGAAACTAAAACCACTCTCAGCCAAGCCATTTGGATTTAAAACAGACCAGCAGAAACCTGGAAGGAGTCAGGATTCTCCCTAATATATCAAATATTGCAGCCAGCGCCAATCTGAGAGGCTTTGCTCCATTTTGTAAAGAGAACAGGCTGTATTTTGAAAATGGATGAGTAAGGTTCACTGTTGCGACTTGTTTCAAGGTCTGGAGGCCAGGCCTGGTTTCGATCTGACAGGTCTGGGTCTCCAAACAGGGGTTATTCTCTTGCAAAGACTCAGAGAGGCTTCATGCTCTCCAGGCACAGATCTGGAACAGCGTCTCTTTGAAGACTTCCTCCACGGTCTTAAGTGGGATTTGGTGCCCATTGTGGAACCACAGTAATGAGCTCAAAACTAATGTTTTTCATTATGTTAGCAAATCAGTCAGCCCCTCTGTTTGCTCAGGTGTGCGGCTGTATGCCCCATGCCCTGATCTCTATATAATAACAAAATAAATATTTGTAGAAGGAAGAAAGAATTGAAGATGAAGGAATGTCACAATTGGTGGGGTAAGAAAAGTGAAAGAAAGGAGATGCTGGTCTCTTTAAAGTAAGATAATATATTTGCTACCCACTTTCTTTACTAATTGGTCACCCTCTAGTCCATGGAGAAGAAAACAATCTGCTAATGAAGTGGCAGGATTCATCCAGTTAATTACTGAATAAATACATTAACTCCTCTCCAGGGGGCTCATTCAGACTTGAACATTGCCGCTAGATGGCGCCAGAGGGAAGCCGCGGTGCTCCCTGCTTCTCAGGGTGAAAGATTAGAAAAAGCCCAGCCAACAAATTCAGCTGGGACCAAAGTATGGGCGTCGTCCGCCTTCAGAGGGGACCAAGTATAAACACATCTTTTTTTACAGACTAGGGAAGCATATGCACTGAAAATGTTCTTGCTCCACCAGCCGGACGCCAGGAAGCAAACGCCAGATGCTGTTTACAGGGCAGCTCTGATTTCAGAATGAAGAATAAGGCTCAGCAGGTAGGGAGGCCTTGAGAACCAGCACCGAATTTCCAAGAAACCAACCGTGGGACCAAGCTGCCCAGGGCTTGGCTCAGAAAATTCATTGGGTAAGACTATAAGAGACTTACGTTGGCAGGATAAACCCATCTGCCTTACAAGAGAGACCAACTTGGCATACTGGGGAAATTTTGAAGTTCTAGAGTTGGACAGAACTGAGTTAAAATCCTACATGCATGATCCAGAGCAAGTCTCTTTCCTTCACTGAACAACGGTTTACTCATCCCTGGAATCAATGTAATAGTTGTAAAGGAGGGAAGAATAGTTGATTGATGTAAAATGCTCAGTACAATGTTCATTATCCAGCAGTCTCTGAAAAACTCTTCCAAACACGGCACTGAAACTCATTCATGTGGGCATGGGGGTGACTTTAGTGGGGAAAAAACAATCTTCATTTCTGTCACACTGTGTCTGATAAACACTGATTCTCTATGGTTTATCACACTAGTTTGCATTTTATTTATTTATACAGGTTATTAGATGGGGTGCTCCTTCAAAGTAAGGGCTGTGCTGTAAAATTCTTTTTGCATTCCCAGGATCTATCAGGGCCCCTGGAACTTGAATACACGAGTTTTTCTTATGAGCAAGTTGCTCCAACCCACCAAGCTGAATGATTCAGATACAGTATTGTGGCTACATCTCACTTTATTTCTTCACTGTGCTTCGGGGGGAAAAAAATTACTACAAACCTGGTGATGAAAATTAATTCTGAATTTTTTTGTGTAAGCCAAAGACTAAATAGGAGCCAGATGTTGATCAGCCATTTTTAGTATTGGCCAACTCAACCAGCCAAGACCCAGAATAAATTCCAGGACAGAATTACAATGTTATCCACAATTCTAAGATTTTAGTGACATACCAAAGACTTGGGCATACAGCATGTTATTCTATGCAGGCCAAAAAGAGAGATGCAGAGAAGAAGGAGAAACAACCTGGATGGAAGCAAATGACAGGGAGCCAACAGAGTCAGGGATGCCAATGGTGGCCAGTACTAAGAAAGAGATGGAGACCTTGGAGCTTAGCTATCATGAGTCAGACAAGCTTAGTCACTAAGTAGCCTGTTTGATGGAGGCAAGTTACTTAATGAAAGACTCGATTTCTTCATTTATCAAAATGTGTGTATTAGTCAGGATACGTTAATCTATGCTTTGGTAACAAAGTCTGAAATCTCAGTGACTTGGCAAAACAAAAGCTAATTTCACCCAAAGTCTCACCCAAAAGCAGGTTAATGAGAGCTCATCTACATCCAGTGATTCAAGGATCCCATTTCCTTCTGTCTTGTGACATTAACACCTCATTGTGTGGCTTCCAATGACGCTGCAGCAGGGAAGAGAGAGCTGGAGAAAGCACAATGCAGAAGAGACACATGTCACTTCTGCTTAGAGCCCCTTGGTCAAAAGTAGATACACAGCCCCAACCCAACTGCAAGAGAGACTGAGAAACGTGGAGGAGCATAGAGATATTTGGGGCGCATTATGCATGTCTGCCCCGTGGGGTAAAAATTAAAATAAGGAAACCAATCAGGATTAGGTCCTGTTGCACTAAATTGAACAGCCAAATATCAGAGGCTTTGAAAAGTTGGAGGTGTGTGTCCTCTGTTGTACAAGAAATCTGAGGAGAGGCGGTATGGCAGCTCCACAGTCACTGGGAGCTTAAGCTCGTTCTGTGATTCTGCCCCACCATTGCTTGCATGTGGCTTTCATCCTAACGTCACGTCATGGTTACAAGGTGCCCTCCAGATGTCATGCCCGCCTTTCAGCCAAGATGAAGGAGGGAAAGATTAGGAAAATAAAAAACACCCGTTATCAGTTTTACAGAGCTTTCTCAGAAGCCACTCCATTTGAATTTCTTTGGTCACTTTCAGTTGCCAGGATGTCTGGGAAATGTAGTCTTTAACATTTGTGAGAGGAAGAATGAATGTTTTTAGTAACCAGGTCATCCTTTAGCAAGCCTGATCTTGGTGGCAGCACCTCAGGGATCTGTGTAGAAAATGGAGCAAGTCTCTGGTCTTTGTGAGGAGGAGTTGGCAAGGCAAAGCAGGGCACGAGAGTCCCAGGCCCTGGGTTAGGGATTAGGACAGTGGGGACTGTTAGCATCTAGAGGAGGAATAAAGGCAGAATGTCCTTCTGCGGTGCTGGGCCAAACCATGAGGGAGCTGGGGAGACAGGTGAAGAAGCCAAATGTGCTAGCTACAGGTTTTTCTGAATTGACTCTGATTAATAGATGTAATTAGCAGAGAGAAGAACTTGAAGAAGAAAAATTGTGGAAAACCAGAAAGCATCACAGGGACTACTTTGGTTGCCACCTTAGAATCCAGTGCACGCACTCTCAACTCCACATCCGCCCTTTCTTGCTCTCTGACTTCTCTCTCCATCTCTGCAAGGTTACCTCGGCCCTTTGCTTGGTTTCTGCCCCCACAAATCTCAGCCCTCCTTAATGCTGCTGCTTTTTTATTCTTTCCTTCAGCATGTGTTTACTGAGTACTGACCATGGCCAGACATAGCTTTTAGTACTAGGGATACAAATTGTTCACAAATTGTTTTGTGAAATCCACATGGCGTGTTTACCTCTTCCCTTCTTGGAATGGTGCCTTTTAGGTAATCCCTCAGCCTGACCCTTGGGACTTCCTGTCCTGCATCCTGTGTACGACTCACTCACCACCTTGTTGGTTTGAATCTTGAGAACAAAGCCAGGCCTATTAGTCACTAAAACCTAGATATGAGAGGAATGACTTAATTCTAAGTCCCACACAATTTAGTGTTGGCTCAGTAACAGGGGGGATGCTGGAGAAGAAACATCTAGAGTTAATAAGGTAGGAAACCAACCTGTATAATTCCAGGACTTTAGGAAGAAAAATGAATACCTACTTGGGTCAATTAGAGTCGTTGGTTGCCAGTAACAGAAACGGATTCTAACTAACTGAAAGAGTTTTTCTGGAGGAATTTGGGACATCCTGAACAAGATTTAAAGGACGAGCTGAAGAGCAGGGCTTCGGAGGAAACACAGTCCAGAGCAACTGAGGAACTTTGTCTGAAATCCGTGCCTCTCTTGGATTTGTCAAGCGACAGATCCTGAGAGAGACAGAAGATATTACACTGGCGTGAGTTATGTTTCTACCATGCCACGTGCACAGTTTGACCGACCATCTCTTCCACATCTATAGTCAGCAGGACCTGGTAGTTCCCCAAAGCACAACTGCGGTGTGACTACCAGCATGGAGAATGGATGCCAGGCAGGCGGAACCACAATGTCTACCTCCCCACTCTGGATAACTCTCCCACTCCCAAAGCTGGGGCACTAAGAACATTTCAGGAGGAGACATTTGCAACAGCGGAAGTAAGACTGTGGCTCACATGTCATAAACGTAACACTTAAGTCGGGAGTTTAGAATGGGGTTGATAGAAATCACAGTCGCAGGGGATTTAACAACCCCCCAAAACCAAAAGATTTAATTTTTGTGTCATTTGGGGTTTATTCAGTCTGATCTATTTCTGTAATTATAATTTAATTAATTTTAAAAAATAGTAATGCATTCGCATGGTCCGGATATCTTCCTCCGCCTGCCAGCATGGACCTCAGACATTCCCATTTTGGATCCTGAGAACTAACCCTCGGGAGTGGCAGGACCGTGTGCTAGAAGAAACCTAGGCTCTGATGACTTTACGGAGCAGAGATGTTACGTCAGCCCTGGCCTACATCGCTTTAGATTTCTATGTAATAGAGAAATAAACTCCTCCCTGTTCAAGTCACTCTTGTGTGGGGCTTTTCCATTATAGCCAGTCTAATTCCAACTGATTCTCTGAGGTTACACCACCGATAAGTGATGCAGCCCTGATTCTAACTCAGTTCCAGAGCCTGGACTAGAGTGAGTCAAGAGAAGCAGCCAGAGCACAAAATTTAAGGAGACACTCACTCTCAGGGTTGTGCAAGTATTGACCCTGCACTTGTATGATTCTGAGAGTGGATGCCTCCTTAAATGTTGCAGAGAGAGTGCTTCCCTCATCCCACCCTGCTCAGCTCCATCAGCTTCCAGAGCCCTGCTCCTGCACAGCACACTAACAGGACAAGGATTAAGACCGAATCAACCTATTAATAGATGCATCGTCCCCCGAGAAAGCAGCTGGTCTTTATCGAAGATTTCAGAAATACCTTATTTGATATTTACTATGAGCTGTAAGACTGAAAACTTTTCTGAAGTCTCCATTTCATAGCACCCCTGCTATTTGGAGCACTAACTTTGACCATGAGCTGACATGGGAGTGCACAGCCCTTCTGAAATGCCTCGCCCTCCCATCCGCTTTCCAGGCAGGCAGTCTTGTTTATGTATCGTTTCTCAGGATGAATCATTTGTAGCAAGAGTACAGCTTTCCACTTGTCCATGAGAAACTGTTGAAATAATACTTACTACTCTGCATAAAACCTCAGGAGTAACAATAGACATTCCAAATAAGACTATTTGTCAGCCTCTCAAAGTCAGGGAACAAAGGAAAGTAACTACATGCCATCAAAAATCATTTTGAAAGAAAAAGCAAAACCTTCCCTGTGCCTGTGACAGCTTGTTTTTGTTGTTTTGGGGGTTTGTTTTTTTTTTCTTTTGTTTTTGTTTTTAGCTTCCACCTTTATCCAAATGGCTTTTATATTATGCTTCCTGCAGAAATTTTTCCAGTTCCTTTTGCTTCTGGTTTCAGTATTTTTTTCACGTGAAACTTCCTGAAAACCATCCAGTTATTATGGAAGGGCAAGGGGGTGAGGAGAGGGCTGGTTTAATTGCAGTTTGCATCTTAGGGGTCAGAAACCCCCAAATCCAGGTTAGGGGAAATGTAGTCATTTCTCAATATTGTATTTATTGATATGCTGAATGTTTGCATAAAGACCTTCCAAAGAAATACATTTTTTACAGGTCCCTAACAAACTCTTAGGAACAGAGAAAAGGTAGGTGACGAGACAGGCACCGCAGAAGGAAACAGAAGTGGACAGTGGGTTTGGATCATGTCTTGTGAATAGACATTGTCCCCAAAGCCTCAGATTAATTCTCACAGCCCCCTTCAAAGCGAGTGGTTTTATCAAGATCTCACAGGTGGAAAAAATGAAGCTCAGAGCGATTAAGTTGCTCGCCCAAGATCACACTGCAAAGAAATGGCAAGTGGGGACTCAAATCCAGGTTGACTCTTTCAGGTGTATCCTTCACTGCCTGTCAAAGTTCATTCAGTTTTTTTGTTAGAGGGAAGATCAGCAAGATGTGGCAAGCTGGGAAACCAAGGGTCTAGTCCCAGCAAGGAGACATGGGACAAAACAGTCTATTTCCCTGGGCTTCAGTGTTCTCACCTACATAACGAGAGAGCAGAGCTAGCCAGTTCTTAAACTGCTTCTGCTCTCTGACAGTCTGGGTTTCCATATCTACTTTCATCAAAGGCATCCAACAAAAGAATCAAAATAACAGGAAGGGTGAGCCACAAGCGGGATCCCTCCCAGTGGGTCAGGAGTCCAGGAAGAGGCCAGAGACAGACACTGCAGGATAAATAAACTGAGCTTCATGTTCATGGAACCCTCTCATTTTCTCATCAACTTCTCCATTCCCTGCCTTTACCATCCAGGTCCTCTGTTCCTGGCCTCGCCACCTCCAGCCCTCACCGACTCATAGCACTCCATCCAGGGGCCCACAGTGCTGAGTTAAAGATCTATTCATTTGGGGGTTTTGTTTTATTTTGTTGTTGTTGTTGTTGTTTGTTTTATCTAGCCAAATGGATGGCTCCTTTTTCCAAGTGATAAAAAGGTGTTTCTCCAGCCTGAGTAGACATAGCCCCGAAGAGGGATGAGTGGCTAAGAGGGCAGAGCAGGGACTGACTTTCAGCTCTCGCCTTCCTCACTCAGCCAGATGCCCTGTGCAGTGCACAACTCCCACAACTGCGTGTGGCAGCCCTGGGACTAGGCCACCAATTGATTCATTTAAGTGAATGCTACTTGACCCAATTTTGTGTGCCCAAAAGGAACGTAGGGCCCTGACCAGTGTGGCTCCGTTGGTGGGGTGTGGTTCCCACAAAGCAAAATGTCACCTGTTCAATTCCCAGTTAGGGCACATGCCTGGGTTGCAGGTTCGGTCCCCAGTGGAGGTTTCTATGAGAGGCAGCCAGCTGATGTTTCTCACATCAATGTTTCTCTCCCTCTTTTTCTCCCGTCTTTCCCCTCTCTCTAAAAATAAATAACATCTTTTTTAAAAAAAGGAACCTAGGAGATATTCTTGACCCTTTTTTTTAACCTTTATCTTTCATGGTCTACCCACTGCACTGTTGTTTTAGCTCCTCAGTTTTCCATTGTTCTCCATCTCCACTGCCACCCTAGTGGAAAGACCGTACGTATTCTGTCTTCTGAACTGCAACTCTAGCTTCCCAACTGGCCTCCTGCTGTCCATGTGGTCCCGCCTTGTGTTTATTCCCATTATCACGGCCAAGAGGTATATGAACTCAGCTAGCTTAGCACTGAGAGTTAGCAAATTGAAGGATCTTTTCAAAATAAAAATATCCCCTTTCCTGCCTGAAATTCTCAGTGGTTTTTCGTGACTCACAATAAACACAAAATTCTCTGACTGGGCCTTCTGTGCCATCAGCCTCCAGCTTCATCTTGCGGGGCCTTCTTTTCAGCTCTCTTCTCTCCAGCTTCTCTGGAGATGGCCCATTTATACGCTTCCTGCTGCCTAAATCCGTTTCTGCTGCCTAAAGCTGGCCCCTCCCCCTTTGCCTATTAACTCCTATTCATACTTCAAGTGTGTCAAGGTCAAGCATTACACCCCAGCCAGGCCTTACCTGATCCCCCTAACTGGTCAGCTCCTCTTATGCTAAGTCTCTCAGCAACAAGGACCTTTCCCTTTGGCACTCGTCAGAGTGACGACTCCACAGGTCTCTGTCAGGTCATCTGACACTCTCTCTCTCTCCGACCAGGCTGTAAGGTAGTAACACAGCGCCCGGGCTCATCACATGTTTCTGGCTCCTTAGCCCGTTATTCGGCACAGAGTTTGTAGTTGATAAATGTCTGTTGAATACATGTAGGTATGTCTGGCCTAGAAAAACCAACTTACAACAATGACCACCTTTGAAAATTGCCGAGGGACCTGTGAATTTAACTTCCCCAATCTAGTTGTGTAAAAAAAAAGAGGAAGAAGAGCAAATCATAGAAAATTAGCAATTGACAAACAGTTCCCTCATAACCAGTCAACTCAGAACACATCTTCCATGAGGCATTGTGGTTAACTGGCTTCTAGCAAATATTTGTTGAATCAATGGATAAAATCTAATCTTTCAAGGCCCACATCACTATATATGCTTCAACAGCTAGGAAGTCATTTCTAATGTGTACCAGTCTCCAGAAATAATCTCTGTCCCTTATGTGTTCAAACCCTTCCCTCTCTGATGGTAGTTTTTACCTGACATTAGAGTTATTTAGGTAAATGACTCATCTCTTAGAGCATGTTGTAACTGTCTAATGTGCTCCTGCTCTGACCCTCCGTGCCCCAGCACCTAGCACAGTGTCTTCCTGCGGTAGTGCTCAGGTGAAACTTGGTGGGCAAATAAATGCACAAATGAGAACAGATAATGCTTGAATTAGTTCTCCCCACCCCCCTGGGCATGGACTGTTAGTCTGATTGTATTTCCGACTTTCCAGATCCTATATTCTCTTCTAAAAACCTGGGGGAAAGATTACTTAAGATACTGTCAATTACTTTAAGTCATTGCCTATCCTTTATTACCACTCCATTGTGAGGGGCCAGACTTTTGTTTCCTTCCCACAATTCTGTCCATATGGTCTCGATAGCTTTCTAATTCTAATCAGAGAACTTCCAGGACCAGATATTTGACCCAAACACTTCAGAGGTTTGAAATCCAGCTTTGGGGATCTCAGTACCCACCATGTGATTATCTAAATTGAAATTCCATTTAATAACTGCCGACACTTTTCTTGAGTTCCTTGTTTGTGCCAGCCAAATATTTACATGCATCGATGCATAGAAAACCCATCCCTCTTTTTAGATCCTCTAATGAAAAGGCAGTCTAGATAATTTTTCAGGATGGTGCGGGTCTTGTCACTTTTCTAACCATGAGTTACCATCAGGATTCAAATATGTGTGCTGAAATATGCTTTAGAGTCACCAAGTCTGGGAAGAGAGGCAGACCTCAGAGGTTATTTGACCTAAATACCCATTTTCCAGGAGATGAAACCTAAGTCCACAGAGAAGAAGTGACTGACCAAATAGGTGGGAGAGCTAAAATCCAACCTCAGGTCTTTGATGTCAAAATATTTTTTCTACCCTTATGATGTGCCAGGCTTCTTAAAAAGCAGTTATCCCAGTTATCTCTAGTAACACATAAAGAAAGATTTATCATTCACATTTTACAGGTAAAGAAACTGTGCTTAGAAAGTTGAAATGATCTGTCACATTTCACTCCTCTGGGCTTACTAGGACCCCACACAACAAAGTTGGGATTAAAACCCAGCACTGCTGGGATTATATCTTAATAACCCTGAAACACCAATCCGTAAGAACCTATGCACCCCAATGTTCATAGCAGCACAATTTACAATAGCCAAGTGCTGGAAACAGACTAAGTGCCCATCAGAAAGTGAGTGGATCAAAAAACTGTGGTACATTTACACAATGGAATACTATGAAGCAGAAAGAAAGAAGGAGCTTATACCCTTTGCAACAGCATGGATGGAACTGGAGAGCATTATGCTAAGTGAAACAAGCCAGGCGGTGAAAGGCAAATACCATATGATCTCACCTATAAGTAGAACCTAATCGATAACATAAACAAGTGAGCAAAATAGAACCAGAGACATGGAAATAAAGAACAAACTGACAGTGACCAGAGGGGAGGGTGGAAAGAGATATTTGGGGAAAGAAGAGGAAGGGTCAAGTCAAGGACCATGAATAAAGGACCCATGGACAAGGATGATGGGGAGGTAGGGGGGGTTGAAAGTGGAAGGTGGGGACTGGGTAAGGCAGGCGAGAGTAATGGGGGGAAATGTGGACAACTGTAATTGAAAAACAATAAAAAAGTTAAGAAAAATTAAAAATTCTGCTGTGAAAGATAAAAAAAGAAAGAAAGAAACAAAGCCAGCTCTGTCTAAATCCAAAGATAAAGCTTCTTCCACCACACCATGGTGGTCAAGGTCCATGGAGCTTTAGTGAAGAGAACACTGCTACTGAGTGATGAGTTCGAGACAAAAAGAATGCAAATTCTAGACTAGAGATGTCATATGTTTGACCCCTACCCGCCCCCCCACACACACACACATGCAACCACCACTGGCTCCCTGGGTACCTGTACCAATATCTTCTCAAATTTTACTGTGCATACAAATCACCTGGGGATCTTTTTAAACTACAAATTATAATCGCATAGGTCTTGGGTGGGGCTTGGAATCCTGCAGATTCTGAGATTCTAAAGCGATGCAAACACCCCTAGTCCTGTGACCACGCCTTACATAGCAAGAATACTGAAGATATGACTCAGTCTTCAGCAGTCTCATTTGTCAAACAGCAAAATACAGAAGGTTAAGGGAGGTCAGCTGCTGTTGAGTAGCTGGAGGGGGCACAATGTCTGTGTAGGTATCATTTGCTGAACATCTTACAATGTGCTGGTCAGAATGCTAAGGACTTTACAAACATAATCACATAACCTACTACAACCCTCTGAGTAGCTGTTGGTATCCGCATTTTACAGACAAGGAAGCAGACTCAGAGTTTAGGCAACTTCTCCAAATTCACATGGTTCTGTCTGATTTCAAAGCTCACGCTCTTAACCACAATGCCAACTTCCTCTGCAATGAGAATGCCTCCTTTACACCCAGAGCAAGTCTGAATGGCATTTTTGAGGGGGAAGGAGTCTTCAAGCGGATACTGACGAGCTGATGTGGACATCACAAACCCAACACCAAAGTGCTAATGGATATTTTAGACCACATCTTGATCTCCTCGCTAGAGGATGTGCAAGGGATTCATTCACACCCAGACAGAAACAAGCATGAATAGCCTGAGTGAAAAATTAGAAATGACTTGGCATTCTCGACAATAGAGGAATGGTTATATAAAACATAGCATACAAGGCAATGAACATGCTAACTAGTCAATGGGGATACAGATTTAAGATCATATATTTACTAATATCACATGATCTGAATTTTGGTTTTAAAAAAATGTGTGTGTTTGCACATAGGAAAAGATTGAGATGAGGTACTTCAAGAAATTAATATCAGTAACTTTTGTACAGTATTATTATTCATGCTTTTAATTTTTGTTTTTATACTTAGCTATATTTCTCATATTTCTATACAAATGTGTATCATGTGTATAATTTTTAAAGAAGAAATAAATATGCAAGCAAAGCCAGGGAAAAGTTGAAAAGTGACAAAGATGGTAGACACGTACTACTAGACATTAAAATAAATTATAGAGTCACAAATATTACAACAATCTGGAACTGGGAAATACTAGACTGACAAATCAGTGAAAGAGAATAGAAAATAAAGTAAAAGACTCATAAGATTTGGACACATAAGTAATTTATTTCTTCTCTTGGAGTGAGAAAGTTTTCCTAAAAGTAATACAAAACTAATGTGTGCCCCGCCCCCCGCCCCCCAAATACTGTATATGCAGTCAATAGTCCATTGACAAAATGGGGAAAAAATCCTAACTTGGAGAATAAATAGGACTAATTTCCTTAATAGGTCAAGGGTTCCTATAACTCAATAGAAACTTTGTAAAAACATGAACAACTGTTTTGGGGTGTTTTTTTTTAAGAGAAAAGGAGTAAGAGAATGAATCCTAGTTTTAATAGTGTTTTGAAGGGGACACTGCTGATGTCACTGTCCACCCTGGCCATTAGAGTTTTTACATGATTATTATGGTCGAATTCAAATCAAACTAGAAACGAAATAACTCCATCTGTCACATCTGACCACTAAGGCGGTTCCTCAGCACCTTAGTGAGTGAGGGGTAGGAAATTTCTACCAGGATCCTGCTGTGCACCATTCATAGTCTGTTGTATGTAAGTAGGTCTACACTGACCGCATAATAAACCATAGCAGGAAGGGAAGGACGTGGTGTCAAGAATGAAAAAGGTGCTGATAGGAGACTTAAATCTCAGTGATTCCTCCAGCCGTATGTATCCTTGGACAGCCTCACTCAACCTTCCTTTCCTCATCTATAAAATGGATACAATAAATCTTATTTACAATGGTTATTTTGTGGAAAAAATAAGATAGCATATGTAAAGCCCTTGGTACCTTTAGTGAGTACTCAATACATAGTAACTCCTATTACGTCCTCAGAATTATTATTACCACCCATTTAAGGGCAGGATCAGAGCCAGGCCGTTTTGCCTTCCCCAGAGGACTGAGCCTAGAGCTGGCCCCTGTGATTCCTTGGTCAGGGAAGGACACCGCACTGTGGCTGCATGGATGGAGCATGGCTTTGCCTCATGTGCAGAGCCCTGAACCTGCATAGACTCCCACTTAGAGGACCTCCCAGAGCCTCTGTTTCCTCATGGAAGGAAAACATTGGTGGTACAAACTGTAGGGATCACATGAAAGGAGATCATGTTTGGGAAAACACCCCTGAGCTGTACAGCTGTCGATCTCAGCCCTGCCTTCCCCAGTCCTTGAGGCTAGCCTGCGTGGCCAAGTTCACCTCGAAGTTTCCTTATTCATGTCCTCTCCCCATCCTCCAGGGCTTAGAAGATGTTCTCAGCCCAGAATCTGGCAACTTAGCCAGGACCAGGCAGGGTCAAACCTAGTGCATGACACCAAGCTCAAGCTGACTGGAACACCAAGGGAAACCCTAGGGCATCCCCAAAATTGCCTCTGCCAACCAAACACACGCCATCTGGTCCTTTTCCCTGTGCCTTCACTGCCATGCAGACCAGGACCTAACATCCCAAGACCAATAAACAACTACCATTCACAGCGTGCTTTATGTGTTCTGAGCCTTGTGCTAAGTATCTGTGCTATGTTTTGATTGATCCTCACACCAGATCTCTGACATAAGTACTCTTATCTCCTTTCTACAGATGGAAAGACTGAGGTTTTCAGAAGGTAAGTACAGAAGTTTAGTAATTATGGTTCATAAATGATGGACCAGGGCCTCAAACCCAAGTCTGTCCAACTGTGATCTTGGTCCCTATGCTGCCTCTCTAGGAATTATTTTGCAGATGTGCCCCAAGAAGTGACCTACCCAAGATCATACAACTAACAGGTACCAAAACTGAGATTCAAACCTCCCAGTCCAAAGCCATGTGCTCCCCAGGAAACCAAGCTGCCTTCCCCAATCTCGTAAGACTAGCTTCTGCCTACACATTCCTTCCCTGAGCCCAGAGCCCACTGTTATCCCAGATATTGGTTGTTGGTCTGGAACCATGTCTGACTTTCCTCAGCTCCTCTCCTTGGGAGCTGGGTTCTGGAGTCTGTCCTTGCTGCTGGGACACTTATTGTACACGGACAGATCTTCCCCAAGGAGATAAAGCCCTTCTTAGTTCCACAGAATGCAAGTAGGAATTCCCACTCCAGACACATTGACCTTTGAGAATGAGAAGCAAACTACCCCATCCCCTTGGTTGCTACATTGGGCCTCCTCGGTTGCCCTGCTCCTAAGCTGACTCGAGGGGGACCAAGGAGTCAATCCCTTATCCTGATGTCTTCTGATTTCATCCTCTCACTCATTCAGGCATGCTAGGGACCCATAAAGCCTTGTATGAAGCTGGACCCATGACAACTGTGAGCTGTTATTTTTTTATTATGTTTGTTCATTTCCAACTGTAAAAGCAACACGCTCACTGTGTTATTTCCCCCAGCTGTGACAAACCCGTCCCCCCACAGCAGTGCTGCAGAAGCCTAAAGGAAGTAGGGTTGCCGATGAAGTATTGTAACTGCCGGGTGTACAGACGAAAGATCCTCCGGGGTATTCAGAAGATGCTACAACCGGATCAACTTGCAAATAAAGGCTCCCATTCAAACTGAGGGATTTGCCAGAGGAAAAGCAGACTAAGAAACGGAATATTTAAACACTTCAAATCATTTCCTTGGAAAGGCTTCCTGCATCTAGTTGGAGGAACGAGTCATCTTCCTGTGTGAAGTGTTCAAACTCACTTCCTGTGAGTAATGAAAGGGTCATTCAGGTCTGGACGAAGCCACTGTGCACACGGTGGAGCCCGCGGCACTACAGCTTCCTTTCCAGAAAGCAGAGGTACTGCCTCCCGGGCCCCAGGGCTCCCCCGGCTTTTCTCCAGGCTGCAAAACAATCCGAGTTCCTGAGGGGCATCTGCTGACAGTGTCTGCCAGCTCTCTACCCAGTGTGTCCACAACATCTGTGACTCACAGCAAGCTCACACCGGAAGCCTGTCCCCTGAGTCTCTGTGCAGGCTCTGTTGGCTGAATTTTGTGCCAGCCCTGAGAAAGGTCTGGGGTGCTTGCTGGCGGCAGTTGTGCGCTGGAGAGCTGCAAAGACCCAGAATCGGCTAGTGCTGCAACAGCAAAAGGGGCAGAAATACAGACCAGCACAAACTGATTGGTGTGATCAGTGGGCCTGTCTGTTCATTAGGCTGGAAAACATACCACAGGTCTGGTGGAGAATGCAAGCGCAAGCTGTGCGTGGATATATTATCTAGTGTATGTATTATCTAGGCCTTGCAAAAGAGATAAGGCAGGAAAAGAATCCATTGCTCTGAGCAGCAAGTCAAGCAGGACAGTGTGTTGAAAACTCCCATCCTATTGCTAATTTAGCCTTCAAATGACCCCACAGAAACAGCCTGCAGGGGAGGTGTTGGGAAGGCTGTCACTTCCACTTTACACAAACTGAGCTTCAGGGACATTAAGTTACTCACTGGTCTGGTGGCATTTGAACCCATATCTGTCGGACTCCCATGCTCTTAGCTACTCCAAAATTTATTTTGTTCTGATAGATTTTTATTGAAAGCCACCTGTGTGCAATACCCCAGCTGGGAGCCAGATGCCCTTAGCAGATGTTGAATGGAAGGAAGAAAGGAAGGGAGAGAGGGAGGAAGTTCTACTTTCGTTGTTTTCTAACTGTGTGGCCTTGAGCAAGTCATTAATAATAACTTCCTGCACCTCAGTGTTTAACTCTGGGGTCACTTTGAGGAGTTTGTTGGGGAAGGTTCTTTGGTGCCATTTCCCTTACTGACCCTGAAGAAATGTAGATTTCTCATTCACTCATTATTTATTTATTCCTTCACTCTATAAACATGTAAGACACAGTCCCTGCCATCAAAGTAATCGTGATCTGGTAGGGATAGTCACAGTGGGACTGGTGGGTGCCACAGAGAGAAAGCATTACAGCAAAAATCAGAACAACTCACTCTGCCCAAAACCCTGGGGGAAATTGTAGGAGGTGACAGTTGAGCTGGGCTTTGAAGAATGAATAGAAGGTTAAATGAGACAAGTGTACTTTTCATCTTCTCATACCTAGGTGGTCTGTGCTTTTGTTTCATTGGTTTTGAAATGGATGGAAATTTCTACTTGCTGTGTGCTGTAAGGAAGAGCTGGGGTGCTACTACTCTTGCATGTCTGGGGAGGGTGGAGGCCAGTCTAGATCTGACTCCAGCCACCGGACCAGTGACATCTGAGTGGTTACTATGTCCCTCTGACTTCCCATCATTCACCTGAAAAACGGTGGATTTATTGATTGGTTAAGAACCCCTCCTATCTCTGACATAGTTTTATTTTACTGTCGAGAAGTTGAAATTATATTATTGTAACAATCTAATTGTTATGGTTAAGTCTACATCAGGTTTTCTTCATAGAGATATAGAGACATCAAAATTACAACTAAAGGTGGCCAACTGTGGCCAGAAGGCTGCATGCAGCCCAGGATGGTTATGAATGCAGCCCAACACAAAATCGTAAATTTACTTAAAACATTATGAAATTTTTTTGTTTTCATTAGTGTTTGTGCATTTAGTGTGTGGCCCAAGACAACTCTTCTTCCAATGTGTTCCAGAGATGCCAAAAGGTGGGACACCCCTGGAACATCCTTCACTCAGAACCATCAAAACTTGAGTTGAATGGAAGTCTGATTGGTGTGAACAACTATGGAATTAAAGAAACTACATCCATCCAGATTGATAGGAAGGGCAGAGATGCAGAATAGGCTGGTCCCACATCCACATGTGGTAGATAAAAATTCAGGAGGGATTTTCAGGAGCGAGGAGTCCCAGCTCCACACCAGGCCCCCCAGACCAGGGTTCCAGTACCAGGAAGGTAAGTCTGCATCACTTCTGGTTGTAAAAACCAGTGGGGATTGAGTGGGTGGAAGAAATTTCTAGAGCCCCAAGCAGTTCCTTTCAGAGAACCCACACACAGACTTACTCAGACTCACTCCCTCTCAGCTCCAGCACCAGGGTAGCAGCTTGAAAGGCACCAGTAGCATACAGGGAGGAACTGAAGTGTCTGACATCAGGGCAGAAGCTGGGGAACAGCTTTCTTCCAGACAGAAAGGTGGGCAGAGGCTACTGTCCCTTTTCTGAACCATCTACCCACAGAACCACAGAGCCAGCAGGAGGCTCTGAGACTCCATCAACCTGGCTAACACCCTTTGCCCCAACCTGGAGATCCCCAGACACTCCATCCCACCCACCTGATGGGCCCTCCCAAGCTGTTAACAGTGACTTTTCCATATGAATGACTGATGTTGGCTCATGTTTCACAACTTCCTAAATCCTATCAAACAAGCAACATCAGCCTTAGCAAGCCCCCAGCCACTGTACCTCTTGCTAAGTGGCCCCAAGCCCAGCCTTACCAGCAGTCACTCTAGATTCACAACTTTGCTTTATCTGGGAATTGCCAAATCTAACAAAAGTAGCAGCCATCTCAGATTGCTTTATAGCTCAGGCAGTGTGGCCTCAGGCAGAACATAGGAGGGGGCTGAACTTGGCCTGCACCAACCAGAAAACCCCAGGGCCAGCGCACCCAGTGGACAGCTATAGACCAGGTCGGAGCACCACTACCCTGCCCTGGTACAACTGATCTTCCACAGAGGGTGGAAGTTGATAATCAGTGGTCACAGCCAGTTGTTGCAGCTGACCTGTCTGGGTAAATCCCTCCCATTGATTTGCCAACAGCAACCAAAGCTCAATTACAAGAGGAGGGTGTATTCAGCCCACATGAAGGGTGTACCTCAAGTACCCAGCTTGGGTGATAGGGGATCCTGTGCCACTGGACCTTATATGACACCTACTACATTAGGCCACACTACCAAGATAGGGAATCACAGCAACTCTACCTAATACATAGAAGCAAACACAGGGAGGCTGCTAAAATGAGGAGACAAAGAAACATGACCCAAATGAAAGGACAGATAAAAACTCCAAAAAATAGAGCTAAACAAAATGGAGATAAGCAATCTACCAGATGCAGAGTTCAAAACACTGGTTATAAGATGCTCAAGGAACTTAGTGAGGACCTCAGTAGCATAAAAAAGATCCAGTGAGAAACAAAGGATTCACTAACTGAAATAAAGAACAATTTATAGGGAAACAACAGTAGAACAAATGAAGCCGAGAATCCAATCAATGATTTCGAACATAAGGAAACAACAACAACAAAAAACAACCAAGCAGAACAAAAAGAAGAAAAAAGAATCCCCCAAAACAAGGATAGTGTAAGGAGTATCTCAGACAGCTTCAAGCACTCCAACATTCGCATCATAGGGGTGCCAGAAAGGGAAAAGAAAGAGCAAGAAATTGGAAATCTGTTTGAAAAAATAATGAAAGGAAACTTCCCTAATTTGGTGAAGGAAATAGACATGCAAGTCCAGGAAGCACAGAGTCCCAAACAAGATGGTTGCAAAGAGGCCCACTCCAAGGCACAGCATAATTAAAACGCCAAAGGTTAAAGATAAAAAATCTTAAAAGCAGCAAGAGAAAAGGAGTTAGTTACCTACAGGGGAGTTCCCATAAGACTATCAGCTGATTGCTCAAAAGAAACTTTGCAGGCTAGAAGGGATCAGCAAGAAATATTCAAAGTGAAAAACAGGGACCTACAGCCAAGATTGCTCTACCCAGCAAAGCTACCATTTAGAACTGAAGGGCAGATAAAGTGCTTCCCAGGCAAGGTAAAACTAAAGGAGTTCATCATCACCAAACCATTATTATATGAAATGTTAGAGGGTCTTATTTAAGGAAAAGAAGATCTGAACTATAAACAATAAAATGGCAATAAACACATGTCTAGCAACAACTGAATCTAACAAACAAACTAAGCAAACAAGAACAGAGACAGAATCATGGATACAGAGAGCATTTTGATGGTTGCCAGATGGGAAGGGGGTGTGGAGGAATAGGTGAAGAGGTGAGGGGATTAAGAAGTACAAATAGGAATTTACCGAATAGCCATGGGGATGTGAAGTGCAGTATAGGAAATGGAGTAGCCAAATAACGTATATTCATGACCCATGGACATGAACAATGGTGTGGGGATTGCCTGAGGGAGTGAGGGGTGCTAGATGGAGTGGGGGAAAGGGGTAAAAATCAGGACAGCTGTAATAGCACAATCAATAAAATATAATTTAAAAAAACAAATGGAGACAGACTAAAGATCTTATCATTCTATAAAAGATCGCCCTCTTACCACCTAACACTTTACAACTGGGCAGTGCTGCTGCATCTCCCTCCTTTCTTGCTGACATGTCATGAAGTCCTGGTGGTTTCTCCACTAATGGGGTTAATATATTACACAATGTGGCTCTCACCAAGACTACTCTGATCTGTCTAGTTTGTGTACCAGAGGCCCATCTCCAGTCTCTAAAGAATTGCAACAATTTAGGCAGGGAATTCCATGAGAACAAACTCTGTGTCTTCTCCTCTGCCAGCTCCTAGCCCAGCATACGGCAACTAATACTGCTACTAATAACAACAGCATAAAGTAAAGGCAACATTTAGCATTCATGAAGCACTTGTTATATGCCAGGCTTTGTGCTACATGCACTATGTGTATGATCGCACCCATTTTCTTTCAACGATCCTCAGTACAGATGAGGAAACAGAGGCACAAAAACGTTAAGATATCTGCTCAATGTCACACAGCTGCCAAGACACAGAGTTGAGATTGGAACCCGAACAGCCTGACTCCAGAGCTTACACATTTACCATCAGAGGACACTGGCTCTACCATTTGCAATAGAGGAGGGAATGAGTGTAAGGAGAGCGAAGGGGTTAACAATACTGGCCTAGCCATCAGGCAGTCCAGGGTTTGAACTTCAGCCCTGTCTCTTTCCAGCTGTGACCTCCATCCAAGTCTCTCTCTCAGCAACCTTTGAAGTGCTTCTTTTCAAACATCCCTTCCCAAACTTGCCCTTTTTCAATTGAAAGCACATCGACAAACATGGATGAAATGCTCACCCTTGCCAGGTGTATTGCTAGGCCCTGGGGAGAGACACATGGATGACTGGGACACAGTCCTCAGCACCAGGAGCATAAACATTTCAGGAAGTGTGAACACTGAAACCCCTGGCTGTTCTCTGGGCCCTACAGCAGCACCGGAGCCAGGATTACGAGAACACAAAAGAAGAGGTAGTTAACACTCAGGACTCTATCCTCAAACAATGGCTACTTTCTGGAATTACAGTTCAGGTCCTTTGGCCTTGTTTCCTGCATGGCACTGTTGGGTGATTTACTATGGAATTTAGAGCTTGAGAAGAATTTTGAGATCATTCTAATCTAATCCTTCCTTTTACAGGTGGGAAAACCAAGGCCCAGAAAGGCAAAAGTCATAGGTAAGAAGCAACAGAAACTGGTTTGGACCCAGATCTCTGGTATTCCAAGGCTTGCTGTTAATGTTCAGCAGTCATGTAATACCCAAATCTTACCACCTCTATTCATGCTCAGCAGTCTTGTCCAACTGGGTTTAAGAATGCAGGACAGGGTCTCTGAATAAATATAAAGTTTTTCAGGGGGACACTTGAAATGAAAGTCACATCTATTTTTGGACTCATTTCCAGAAATCTCTTCAGTGAAGACCTTTATTTATCTAGTTAAAGTGCCAGCGTCTCAACTAACACTGAAATCTGCCGCAAATGAATCTCTTTGGTAAATGGAGTGGACAGAAAATGTCCTCGTCTGCAGTTTGGGAGGTCCAGGTTCTGCGATCAGCTCTGCCAATTGCTTGCCTTGAGATCTTAGGCAGATTGCTCCCCTCTCAAGACCACCAGAAGTCCCCTCAGCTATAAAGGAAAGGGTGAACCCAGTAGAAGTTCCATGAGGTCAGGAACTTTGCCTGTGGCTGTCTCTCCAGGGCCCGGAACCATGCACACAGTAGGGACTCAGCCCATACTTCTTTAATATGAGACGTCTTCAAAGTCACTAGCATTCAGTGAATAGGAGTTCATCAAATCATTTCCAAAATCTAACGTTTATCTCTGTTCCAGTTTTCCCCTCCCTTTCATTAGAGGCACAACACCTCTCCACCTCTCTGTCTCTTAGCAACGACGTGGAAGAGTTGACTGTTCTGAAGCAGCTCTCAAGTTGCGTGACCTGGCAGCTGTGAATTATTCTGTGTACTCTAATATTATCGTTTCAGCATCACTCCCCCTCTGCTGTCACTCCCTGGGCCTCCTGCTCAAAACCGCCCGCTCAGCTCCTCTCCTCACTTGTTGCTGAAAACACACCCTGATTCCGCCTACCTTCACAGAGCTCTCTTGTGCAATTGTTCAGCAAACTAGAAGACTGAACACTCATGTATTTCAAGAGGAGCACAAGGGTGCAGTGGAGTGAAGTAGATACTTTGCAGTACTTGAAAATCCCAAATCTGAAACCTGTAAACATTTCCTAGGGTCTTCCATTCATCACTTTATTTGTGCAATGATTACCCACAAAAAAACCTTTTTAAACAAACAATTGCCACCATTTATCGAGCATCCACTATGTGTCAATCAGCTTCACACACTCTTCCCTGCTTAATCTTCTCAGCAAGCTCTCCTGGAAGCACACACTCTTACAGATGAGGGGACTAAGGCTCAGGAATGGTGACGAACTTCTTAAGGTCTCACAACCGGTAAATGCTGTGGCCAATACTTATCTGGGTCTTCTATGTGATTCTAACATCCTAGGTTTTAAAATTTAGAAGAATCTTCAAAGTGTTCTAAAAGGCCCACCAGGACAGCCTAATCAAAAGGAAACAGAATGGCATATACAGACCATCTTTTCCTTTCTCTGTCCACTTTATTTCCACTCCTAAAACATGCTGACTTGTTTTCTGTTGCTCCGATATAGAGCCGACACTAACAGTTGAGAATTATGAGGAGATGCTGGGCAATCATTAGGCCAAGGGGAGTTCAGTGTGGACTGGACCTTTCAGCCCATTCAATCCAGCACTGATATTTTATAGATGGCACACCTTTCAGCCCATTCCGTCTAAGCCCAATATCTTACAGAGCTCAAGAAGGTCACCCATCTAGTTAGTAGGTAGCAGAGCTAGACAGTGTTTACCAAATCCTATGCCTTTCATCCATAAAGGGAGCAATGATACCTGTGCATGAGGCTGTGGCTGTGAGAATTAAGTGAGATAATGTCTTCAAAGTGTTCTGCCAGGTCACCTGGCCCATGGCAGGCCCTGCAAATGGCAAATGCTGCTGACAGAGATCCTCTCTGAACTCAGTCTCTTTTTCTGTAAATGGGTGTGGGAAGGGCCCTTATTAACTCATATATTTGTTAAGAAAACCACATAAGCTCTTAGATGTGACAGAGCTTTGTAGTGTTGACTTTGCTACAATCTCCTGGGCTGCCTTTTGGATGTTTCTACATGATTTCCCAGATGGACAACATCAGAGTGAGGTCTACAGCATCTGCCCTGGTCTCTTACAAACATGGATGATTGTGAAACAGGAGAAAGGAAATACAGGAAAAATTTTAAAGCTTGCACCTGCATCTGTGTTTTCTTTTTTCAACCTTCTTCTCTTCTTGTTTGGCACAGCTCAGACTGCATTGAAGTCATGGGGCAACCCCCTCCCTTTATTGTAAGGGCACAGGGGGACTGGCACTGGCCGGGCTAGGCTCGATTAGAAGTCAGGTGCTTCCAAGTGAAGGGCTCATAACCTGGGAGGGAGCTGCATGCATGTCATGAGCCTAGAGAACTGTGGGTATTCCTACCATGCCGTGAGCCTGAATCACACATCAGGCAGTGAAGACGATCAGGGGCCAAGGCAGTTCCATGCCTGGTTCACCAGAGTCTCTCCACTGGGGAACTCTATCACCTCCTCCTCCTCTACCCCTTGTCTCTAGGCTCCTTTTTCATAATGAAAACAACTCTTGCTCTCATGTCTTTTACCTGGCTTCTTCCAGACTCTAAATATTCACCCTATTTTTTCAAGGCTGTACAATCAGAAGGAGTGAATGGGAGGTGAGGAAGTAGAGAAACGTTAAGTAGATAAGTACTGCAAGGAGTTTGGCTATGACAAGATGGAAAGAGAAGGAAGGACACGAGAGGGAGAGTTGGGATTAAAGTTGATTGTGTGTGTGTGTGTGTGTGTGTGTGTTGGTATTTGCTTTAAGGTGGAAGAGACTGGAGCCCATTTAAATGCTTTTGGGGAGGGATGAGTAGAGAGGAAAAAGCTGAAGGGGCAGGGGCTGAATCAATAGCACAAGGTCTCTGAGATAGCAAGAGGGGAAGGGGTCCAGAGCTCAGGGACATCAATTGGCCTCGCCCAAGAGGAGGGGCTGCTCTTCTGGTGCAGTAGGAAGGGACGAGGGCAACAAGGAGCGAAGGTGGAAACACCATCTGTCCAGATATTCACAGACATACCCGGCCCCAGAGTTCGGCACCGTCTTTCTTCCCTCTTTGCCCAGCTGTGGCCTCATGCCAGCTGCTGTCTCTGGTGCTTCATATGCACGATTGCCATCTTCTCCACAATCTGCAAGGCAGACATTTCTAAGCCCCACTTTATAGATGTGCACACCAAACCTCAGAGAGCATGTGAAATTGCCTCTGAGGCTATACAGCCGGTATTGTTAGTAAAAATGGTGCTGGCGCCAATACAGTCCTAAGTGTGTGCCAGACTCCAATCTAAGTGCTTTACACTCATTAGCCCATTTAACCCTGTAAGGTAGGTACTATTACTCTACTGATTTTAGAGATGAAGAAACTAAGACACTGGCACAGTAGGTTATTTGCCAAACTTAACCAACGTAAAAATGGAGCTAGCACTTGAACCCAGGCTGATCACTTCCCAGATTAGTATTCTTAACCATCATACCACATCATCTCTGTTATGGGAAACACAGTAATGTAGGTCAAATTCAAACCCTTGTTTGTCTGACTCCAAAGGCCATACTTTGCTCATTATGCCAAGGGGTGAGGATGTGTAAAGGCAAATCAGCCTTTAGAGTTGACTACACTATACCAAGATCCAGTTAGGATACCTGAGGATGGGTAACAGAAGCACAAGTACCCCAAAAGACTTCCTCCAATTCCTCATTGGCCAAAACTGAGGGACAGGGGTCTCCCTATTCCCCGACAGCTGGAGTGCCACTATGGCGAGTGAGAGCAGGCCACTTGGGAAGGTTGAAAAGTCTGTCACTTTAAGCAATCAACAGTGTCTGCCACATCCATGTAGGACAGGAGGTGTTGTATCTGAGTTCTCACTCATTCATTCAGTAAGTCATTTACTGACCATCAGTTTTGCCCAGCACTGTGCCAGCACTAACAGATGTGAAAGCCTGTAGTTGTTGCTCTTTAAGGAGCTTACGGGTTCCTAAGCAGACAAGTCCATCACAATGTGTGGCAACATCCTACAGTGGGGTATGTACAAAGGGTGAATGAAACAGAAAGATGCCGTGTCTGTCTGGGTGGGATGAGGGGTGAGTAACTCAGCTGAAGGCTTCACAGAGCAGCTGTCACCTTCAAGAAAAGAAGTTTGCCAGATGAACAAGGGAAGTGAGTGCGTGTGACTCAGGCGGAGGGGACGTGTGTGCAAAGTCAGGGAAGCACGGAGAAGAATGGGGAACTGTTGGTAGTTCAGCGAGGCCACAGGAGAGAGCAAACTTTGGGGGGGGGAGGAGCTGCAGAGTGGGGCAGGGTCCAGATCTTGGCATGCGAGTACGCCACGTGTAGGAATTTAATCTCGGATGTTTACTACCCTGGATGTTTACCACCCTGGAAAACTGATCTATTACTACTTCCGATTTATAGAAGAGAAAATGGAGGCTCAGAAGAACTAACACGCCCTCTCTCAGCTGATGAGAAGAGCCAGAGTTTGAAACAGACTGTCCTGAAGCCGGGGCCCACACTCTTTCTGCTCCACCGTGACTGCCGTGGCTCAGTCTCTAAAGTGACAGCACCCTATTACGCAATCTGAAGCAATAAAAAGCCTTTTTTTCCATGGTGGCAGTGGCGATATCATTCCAGAAACTAAGATTTGTTCCCTGTACGAACGAAGGGTCAGAGAGCTTTCTCCCCTGCTCATTATAAAGGCCTGCTTCCTACCAGAATGAATAATGAGGTTGTAGCTGTCTGCATTCAGCCATAGGAAGATGGATAATTGTATTTCTTCCGTGATGGGAGAACCAGCTGTGGCACTAATAAAAATGACTGCTTTTCAATTCTTTCAACAGGGTAAATAAAACTCCCTTGTGATTAACAGCAAATTGGTTTCCTACAGCGCTGTCAAATGCGGACGGGTGCGGCGAGCGGAGTGAGGGTGAACACGGGGCTGAGAGCGGGGTTAGCGGTTCCGCTCCAGCACGGCGCTTTCTCTGAGAGTGAGTTCCAAAGGTGCTCTGGGTAGGAACGATATTTTTCACTCCTTTCAGGAAATTCCCCAGTCTAGCACAATAATACTCCAGTATCCTGGCATGGGAACAAGAGAGAAAAGGGGGCTCCCTTAACTGCTGCGGTCCCTAACGTTTTCAAACTGGAGCACCTACTCTTTCCCCATTCATTTATTCCACCAATAGTGATGAAGTGCTTGCTAGGGATTTGTTCATTGATTAAATATTTACTGAGTTTGCACGTCTGTCTGGTACTGTGCTGAGCTTTGGGGAAGAATGGTAAAGACCCAATTCTGCCCTCAAGGAGCTCACAGTCTAACAGGAAGAGAGATACACATGAATCATTTGTTAAAATTCTCGTGATGAGATCGATATACTTGGGGGGGAAAAGTGGTGGGTTTTTATAGTTTCTTTCATTCTCTTGACAAATCGGACAGAAAGCTGTTTTGCCCCCAACTTTGAGTTATGAACTAAAACCAAGAAAAATCAATAAAAAATAAAGACAACCTAGCTTTGAAATGATAACTGAGAGAAATGATTGTATTTGCAAAATATTGGTGGCTTAGTTAGGATCCCAATAGGAAACAGGATGTCCAAAATAGGATAATTGGAGGAGAGTTTATTTACAGAGGGACCCTTTCTTTATGACGATGTGAGTGGGGTGTAGGGGCCCTGCAGGGGCTGCACGGGAGCCCAGGGCTGGCCGCAGTGCTGCTTTTATGTGCCCCCAGGTCCGAAAGAATAAGGGAGGAAATTGGCTACAAAGCCCTGGAAGGGAAGAGTTGCGTTAGAAATTGCTTTGAAAGCAGTAGTGACTGACAGTTGAGGGTCAAAGCCAGACCAGGGGGACCATCAGGGAAGAGGTGTAAGTGGAAAAAGTACATAATCTCACACTCTTCCATCCCAGGATTCTTTCCATCTTCGAGGTAAAGGAAGGCTTCCCAGAGTGGGGATGGCACCTGAGCTGGATCTTGACAGATGAATGGGAATTTGTTAGGTAAGGAAGGGAGTAAAAAAATCTCCAGGCATAAAAAAACATAGAGCAAAAGCAAAAAATAAAAGGGGAGGTGGACTGAAAACAGATTCTGAGGAACTTTTATGTTATGGGTAGGAGTTTGTTTTTTTGTATCCAAGGCATCGGGGAGCCATGGAATAATTTTAAACCATGTTAATAGCATGATCATATTCGCACTTATAAAAAATCCTGATGGCTGTAGCATGGAAAAATGGACTGGAGAGGGGTGGATATTTGAGAAGAGACAAGCTAATGCAGTAAGCAAGCATCAGATAAAGGATGAGAGCCTGGACCAGGACCGTAGTCATGGAGATGGAGAGAAGGAAATGGTTTTGAAATAAACGCAGAAAGTGGAAAGGATGGCTGATCGAATGGGGGAAGGGTGTGCAGGAAAGGCCAATTCTCAGTATTCTGGCTAGAATGTCACTGGGTCATCTGCTTGTTGGGGTTGGAAATAAGAGAGTCAGAATAGGTTTGAGGAAGGACAGAGATGGCTTTGGGACATCTAGGTGGAGATGCCCTGTGTGACTTGGCTGTAATTCTCAAGTTCAGGGAAGCGGGAGAAAGAGACATAGAACAGAAGACCTGTGGTGATTGGGCCATGGCAGTATACAAGAAGAGCCAGGAAGACCATGGAGATAGAGAAAGGAGAGGGCTCACCAGCTAAGTGACTGTCATCCCCTTGTCCACAGGAAGAAAATGAGAGTGCCCCCTTCACTGGGTTGCTAGGAGCATTCAGAGAGGAGATGTACACGGAAGTGTCTTGTGCACAGCAGACACTAAAAATATTTGCAGAAGCAGAGAAAAGGGATAGATGCTAAGAAACCTGATCTTATACAAAGTTCAGAGAACAAATCAGCAGCTGCTTTGCACTTCATGAACATCACAATAGTATCTCTGTGCTTGTGTTCTTAGATATCTGTCTGTCCTTGCTGCTTGGACTATAAGGAGATGGGACCTAGATCTCAGGGATGTTTGTATTTCCTATTTCCCTAAGTGCTCATAAACAACTCACACATTACAGGTACCCACTAAATATATAAATGTGGCTGATTGATTGTCTGATGGGGGCAGGAGGATGAGAAGGACTCCAAGCTGGATATAGTCCCAATCATCCCAGCACTTTTCTCTAACTGGCAAACCCCTCACTCTCTCTGGGTCCTGTCCTTCCCCCACCACACAGACGTGATGGATGTCCTGTCTCTTTTTGAGAGTGGTGGTCCAAAGATTAATGAAGTCAAAATCCCTTGGAGATACTTGAGTAAGAAATGGGCCGTATTGTTGTCTTGTTTTAATTAATTTGAAAATTCTCCTATATTGTTCAAATGGCAACTGACTCATCAAAAGTGGGTGTTTGGAAGTGATAAATGGAAAGTCTGAGGATTTTCTCATTAATTAATTTGGCTGTAAAAATAAGCACTGGCCCACATTCACACTGAAATAAAAACAGACCAAAAGGTAACCAAGAAGCCAGGCTCGTGTGCTATGGTAAGAAATTCTGCCCTGAGGCACAGAAACGCTTTTGGCAGTCAAGCAATAATGTCACGTGTGTAATATATGATTTTCCGTATTCTTCAGATTTTCTGCAGTGTGCACGTGCTATTTCATAATACAAACTTAATTTTAGAAAAACAATAAAATAAAATAGTTATTCTATATAACACATAGAAAAATGATAGCACATGCAATAAGTATAAGAAGAGTAAAATAAATTCTATATTTATTTTTCTTCTTATTTATATTTTGAGACTTTTTAATTAATACTCCATAGTCTTTCCTGTCCCTTTATTCTGTTCCCAAGTAAACAAGGGATCTTTACCTGTAAGCACAGAAACGGCATCTGGTTAATATATACTAGACAGGAATTTTGGGGGAGAGTATGGGGATTGCAATTCCCAGAAGGAAAGCCAGGAACCAGGCTTAGAAGGACCGGGAGCGGAATCAAGCTGCACAGGGGATTGCAGGGGCCCCTGTGACAGCCAGGGGCTCCAGGGGCTCACATGACCAATGAGGAAAGGAGGGTCTGGTTGGCCCGTGAGCGCTGTGTTTCTGTCCGGGTGAGAGGAGCATGGGGGCCTGCTAGCTGTCCTAGTCAGACTGCTGCCAAAGGGTCTTAGTCATCACCCCCGAGAGTTTTAATCCTGGTCCCACAGGAGATAGAATGGATGTGGGACAAACGAAAACAACAGAGGGCCGCTACCTTAGGTAATAGATTTCCTCCCCGCAATTTGCTTTAGGTACCATTTACATACAAGCAATAGTGTTTGAGGCTGACCGCAGTTCCTTTGCTGAACAGCTCTGGTTGTTAGAGAATCTTTCTGTAGTGTTGATTCTACTTTTGGTTCCCTATGTTGAAAAAAGGATCAGCATGGTGGTGGAACTGGAAGCTGTACAGTTTGAGGATCAACTGAGAAAGTTGGGGGAGGGAGTAGATTGGAGATGAGAAGAAAAAGACCCAGTGGTGACATGAGGTGCTGTTACCATACTTCCAGAGCATTGTCTGCCATGTAACAAAAGAATGAGAGTCATTCTCCCTTTCACTGGATATTACCTTTAGAACCAGTGGGTACAAGTTCAAGGGAGGCAAATGTCATCTCAACAAATGGTGGGACTTTTTAAGAATTAGATCTGCCCCATGGTGGAAAGTAAGAAGCCCCCTCTCTCAAGAGGTAGGCAAGAAGGAATTCCAGCCTACCTCTCTGGAATTGGGTTTTAAGACCTCCAAAGATTCTTTGAACCCCAAGCATCGATGATCCCCTGATCCTTTGTTACTTGCAAACCTGATAAATGTCCTGCTGAGAGGTTCCTCACCTTTCACAGCTACTCTGTCATGTCTACGCCTGAGGCTCAGCTTCTCCTTTTCACTTGGTTTGCTTGCAAACCTGTGTTTGTAGAAGAATCCCACATGCAGGGTAATGTTGGGATTTCCTCAGCTGAACACGGAGAGCAGGGAAGGGGAGAAAAGGCACAAGCAGTAGATTAGGAGTAAAAATTCTTGGGTTTAAACCCCAGCTGTGGCCCTGGCTGGTGTGGCTCCATTGAGTGCTGGACTTGAACCAAAGGGTTGCTCGTTCAATTCCCAGTCAGGGCACATGCCTGGGTTGCTGGCCAGGCCCCCAGTAGGGGGAGGGCAAAAGGCACCCATACATTGATGTTTCTGTCCCTCTATTTCTTTCTCCCTTCCTCTCTCTCTATAAATAAATAAATTAAACTACATTAACATAAAATAAACACTAGCTGTGCCAATTTTCCATTGTGGGTTCTTAGTTGCGTCCATGGATTTTGTGATTCTCATTGTATTCATATGTAAGAAGTGGATAATGATAACAACAGTAATAACCTGCTATACAGAGCTAATTAAAAAACATGTAACTCCTAGTTTTTACAGAGTTCTAACATTGGGCTAGATTATTTACATGCGTTATTTAATTTAATCTTCCCAACCATCCCATGGTATAGATTCAATTACTCCCATTTCACGGATGAGAAAACTGAGGGTAGCAAGTTTAAAGCATTTGCCTAAACATTGGAGCTAAGGTTGAAACCAACAGGTCTAGTTCCACGGGCTGAGCACTTCACAATGCCAGACCACAGTCGTCAGAATTACATGAGCTACCACATATCACTGTACTTAGCAGAGGGTCCAGAGCACGATAGGGACTCAGTAAAGGGAAGTTTTCTACTGGTCACCCTTGCGACTTAATATTCTGAAAACTCCAGTTAGCCAAAACTTATCTTTAAGTGTTGTGCCCTGCGCTGCCCCATCTTTAGGCCACGAGATAGTGGCAGCAATTCCAAGCGTCACGTGAACAAGCTGCCGTAGAATGTCCATCTTCTTCTTTTTTTGACTTTGCAATATTTTAATGATAACTTCCTTATTTTAAAAGAAAAATGTTAACAGAAAATACCTAATAACGTCTCCCATCCAGAGGTAACTAAAAGTTTTGAAGCAAACCCTCCAGCATTTCTACATCCATTGGCCCATCCCTTTGAGGTCTCTTCTTCAAGTCACCCTCCCCCTGCTGGACATAACATTGTCTCTCTTTTCTTTTTGAGGGTTTTTTAAATATTTTTTTCAATTGCAGTTAATATACAATGTATTAGTTTAAGGTGTACAACAAAGTGATTAGACACTTACATAGCTGATGAGTGATCACCCCGGTAAGTCTCGTACCCACCTGCACCACACAGAGCTACTACGACGTCGTTGACTGGATTCCCTCCCATCCTGTGACACATGGCACCACTCTTCATGCTCTTTCCCAGGAGCAAGAAAACTTCCTAGAAGCCTCCTCTCACATCTTATTTAACCAAGTTGGGGCCGCAGCCACCTTCCTAAACCAATTAAAAGGAGGCTGAATAATCCTTGGGCTAAGTGGGCCCGCCCCTGGAGCTGCTCAGCTTCCAAAATCAGCCTTTTGTGTGGAAAAAAAATAGGAGGTAATAGATGCTGGTAGGCTACCAACTGTCTCCCCTACACCCTGTAATCCCGGTAAGAAAACTAAGGCTTCTAGGGGACTGAGCACTTGGTCCAGAATCCAAGGACAGGGGTGGGCTATAGGAAGGGAAGTGCACAGGGAGGGTGGCTCTCAGGTAAGGAAGAAGCTCAGGACTGTGGCAAGGCAGGGAGAAAACTTGGGACAGTGTTTCTCACCTGCGCTGTGCACTGGAGTGACACGGGTCACTTTAAACTGCACTGATGACTGGATCCTACCCCTAGAGATTCCGATTCACTTGGTCTGGGAGGCAGCCTGGGCATCCAGATTTATAAAACCACCCCAGGACACTTCAATGTGCAGCCAAGGTGGAACTGGTGATTGAGGGACAGAGCTATTGGAACACGGAGGCGTTGAGGGCAGAGGCACAGAGTGTGCACTGGCTGACCAAGGCCCTGCCTCTTTGCTTTCTGCTCCGTACGGTCCAGCCTGTCCTGAGGGCTGCCCACCACCCAGGCTTGGCTGTGCCCTCAGCGTCTAGTGGCAGCCAGTATCAGTCAGTCACAGATGCCTTACTCAGAATTTTCATGGATAATGTTCACACAACCCCCACGAAGGAATAGTGATTCCTTTTCACAGATTAGGAAATGAAGCCCCAGCAGTTTTAAGGAGCTAAGTCTCTCTGACTCCATGATCTCTAAGCCCTGTCCATCTGCAGAAGGAATCAGGAGTCTGAGGAGGACCAGGACTCTCATCTCCGTGTCTGCCCTCCTGGCATCTTACTCTGTCTGGGACCTCCTCCCAGCCCCTTGCACCTGCTGGGGAACATCAGCCTCCTGAGAGAGGGGAGGAAAGGGCGGAAACTTCGTGACTAAGTCATATGGCAGAAGTCAGGACCAATTTTCATTTTTGAGAAACCCTATAACCCTGTGAGTCGAGAGGTCTGGAATCCAGCCTGGTCTCTGAGCCCCACTTGGGGTGTGACCTTGCGCAAGCCCCTTCCTACTTCCTGGGCTCTGTTTTCCTCATCGGTAACATGAAGAAGTTGAACCCAAATCTGCAGGTCACTAACTCAAGTACTTTGGGGTCTAGATAGACGACAGACACCAGTTGGGCAGGCTGGATGGGGACTGTGAGGAAGCAGCCAGCACACACCCCATCCAAAAGGGCCGGAATGTATTGAACTCCAGCCACCTGTCACCGTGGACCCCTGTGGGTTTAGCGCTGTGAGATATTCTTATTTGTTTTTAAAGAAATGCTAAGAAAGCTTTATTCTGTGTGCAGCTTCCTGTCTAGTCTAATGTTAGTCTCATAGTAACAATAACAATTATTCAAGGAAAAAAACATAAATGTGGACTAAATTTGGCCTACAGGCTGATCCTTCGTGACCTGTGGGTTAAGGTCTATAAGGCTCTAACTGTCCCATTCTGTGATTTCTAAATGAGGGGACCCGACCCAATACTGCGGAACACATAAACCGGCATTTCTGCACTAACTGAAAATCCTCTTTGGGAAGTAAATACAAGCCGCACATTTCCTATTATTAATTCCTAGTTCTGTGGTATGTATTTACTTCTGGGATCCTTGGGAAATTGTAACCCCTCCAAAATCTGACGACCCTAAAGGAAAGAGGACCGCCTGCTTTATAGAGAAACAGTGCCCTCTGCTGGAAGAGTAAGGTAGAACGATGCCTTTGGCGCTGAGATCGTTTAATACTCAGAAAAAGTGGATTTGTTTGTTTTCACTGGAAATAGATTTAATGAAGAATAATAAATAAAATCTAAATGCATACTTATGGATGATTTGATGTATATGAGGCATAAACTGGGCTTTCAAGTATCCATTTGGGAGTAATTACTCTTAATCTACAAAAAAAAACCCCTCCAGGATTAAAGAAAGGAAGAAAACATTTGTTACATCAACTGACAGCAATCTGGAATGCACAGACAAGGAAAGGAAATTGAAGTCTAGGTCTCCAGACTGTGTTCTGGAAAATCAGAGCTTTTATAATAATGTATTGCAAATTTATAGGTTTTAATAGTTACTTTCACTGCACCCTTTTCATAAGTCCTCTCACTAACTCTGCAGGGCAGGCATTATTATTACCTCCATTTAATACAGAAAGAAAATGAAGCACAGAGAGTCTGAGTGACCAGCTTGAGACTCCTTGGCAATCAACTGATAGAGACAAGATTAGGCAAGTTTCTTAGTCTCTCTAAGCCTCAGTTTCTCTATTTGTAAAACATGGATAAAGATAATATCCATGTTTGCAACGAGGATTAAATGCAAATATATGTGTGAGGTGCATAACACAACGGTTGGTCTGGAGCGAGGGTGGTACCCACCATTAGCTACTACCTCTGCAATGACCAGAGCCCAGGTCTTGTAACTCCTAGGCCTGTACCTTTTCCACTACATTGTACGGTATCTTGAAGGGTCAAAATGGGGGCTGTGGTGCTGCTGGAATATACAACCGTGGCTCCAAGCCCTAAAAATGTGGCCCAGATCTTCTTTTAACATAAGTGGCTTTGTCAACAGCTATTAAGATCTTGAGTTACATCGTAAAGACTGATTACTCTAAATGAAGGAAATTACGGTTGCTGTGGATTGTGCACCACTCATGCCATCTTAGGCTGTTGGATAGATAGATTCCCGAGCTCTGTGTTTGAATAGGAACACTTCCATGTTGGATGGTATCCAAAAGAAGGTGTTGAGGGGTCCAGGAACCACATCAGAGAGGACTTGTTGAAGGAACTGGGGATATCTGGTCTGGAGAAGATAGGACTCAAAGAGCACATTCATTCATTGGCTCATTCACTTCTTCATTCATTCTATAGCACTTACTGACTGCTTGATCTGTGTCATGTGCTGAAGATACCGCCAGGAGCAAAACAGATGTAATCTCTGGTCTCATGAACTCAAACCTAGAGAGGATGCATATGGTCAAAGAGCAGTGGAGAGTATCATGTGGAGAACTAGCCTTGTTCTGGGTGAATCCATACAGCAGTCCAAGGCTAACTAATAGGTTTGGGCAGAACTCTTCAACTGGCTGCAGAGGGTTATGCTGGCTCAAATGTGTAAACTTCTTACTGTTAGGCTCATATGAGTCTAGAAGGCTATTGAAAGGTTTTAGAATGGATTCGAGATGGGGTTGGGTTGGGGCAGGGTTTGGCCTGAGTTCCCTTCGAACCTCTGGCCCCATGGACTTACTGACATTGCCCAGGCTGCTCTGGGAGGGCCCTCGGAAACTGCCACTTCTCCTGCCCTCTGCAGTTGGTTGAAAAACAAGTGCTTATAGTCCCTCGGTCTTTGGCTTCCTTTCCTGATCCTCTGCCTTCTTGATGTTTCAGTGATACTGTGGTCCTTCCTCTCCGGGTCAGAGAATTCTTCTCAACAGTGGGGATCAGTAGCAAAAATCTTTAGTACAGGACATATTTTAAAAAAACTCATTACAAAACAAATTCATTTTCATTGTAGCTAATTCTGAAGCAAAATATGAGCAATAAGAGTGAAGGAAAAAATAATCACCCAAAGCTAAATGTATTTGTTTCCATTTTTCCTTCTGTTTTGGATCTTATTTTATTTTTTTTAAGTATATATGATCACATCAAATCCTGCTTTTTCATTTAAGATTATTCTAAAGAAATCTTTATTTTAAATTATTATAAACTCTTCATTACAATCATGTATTGAATATCGTAAATTATTATTATGATATCATGCTAAGTAAATACACCAACACTTACTTATCATTCTCCTATGATTGGCCATTTCCAATTCTTGATCCTGTTTTGGTGCTGTGGTGGAAGTCCATACAGGATGCGGCTTTGGGGAAATACAGTAGAGTGCTCTGTGGGCAGAAGTGAGGTTGGCACTGGATGGAGAGTAGGAGAGCCCATGAGAAGGAAGAGAGGAAATGACATAAAGACCAATAGCTGTTCCCTGGGTGGACCAGTGGGGAAAGCGCATATGCAGCCAGACAATATAGTGACTGAGAGTTCCTCCTAAGAGGTCAGACCCAGGCTCCTGCTGCTAGTGACCAGGTAAGAGACCTTGGGGAAGCAACTTCTCCAAGCTCCTTATTCCTACTAATATCACAACATGGCTGTGAAAATTACATTAAATTAGTAGATATAATAAGCCTTACATTGAATAACACGTGGTTATTGCCACACCTGGTTCTCAGCATGCACCCAGCAGAAGCCTCTTGACAATTTAGCTCCATTTCACCCTTAAGAGTTCTCCCTGATAATCTGTGGTTTGGAAGCCTCCCAACTATGTCATGTAAAATTCCTCGTCCCAAAGTGTGTCAGTTTGCTAGGGCTGCCATAACAAAGTACCATAGACTGGGTGGCTTTAAAAAGATACATCCATTTTTTTTTTTATAATCCTGGAGGCTGGAAGTCCAAGATCAAGGCATCAGCAGAATTGATATCTTCTGAGGCCTCTCTCCTGGGCTCACGAAGGGTCACTTTTGCCCTGTCTTCACATGGTCTCCCTCTGTGTGTGTCTGTGTCCTAATCTCTTCTTATACAAGGACACTAGCCATATTGGATTAATTCACACCCAAATAATCTCATTTTACCTTAATTACCTCTTTAAAGGCTCCGTCTTCAAACACAATCACATTTTAAGGTCCTGGGGGTGGGACTTCAACATTAAATATAGAGGGAGGCAAGGTTCACGGTCCAGTACAAACACAGAGTTGGGGTTGGGCATCCATGCAGTATTTGAAAGGCAGAAGAGGAGCAAAAGCCATTGTCTTGGTCTTTGGCAGGTGGTAGACAGAGGGTTTTTTCAGGGTCTGCGACTCCCAGGCACCTCCTTAAATCAGCCGCTTTTGCTGCTGCAGACAGCCTAGGTTATAGCATAGTTTCCTGCAATTCCTCCACTTCCTGCTTGTCTGAACCTTTGTTCTCCCACACCTTCCAACAGCTTTGTAAGCATCTAATTTCCTGGATAAAATTGATTCCTACACTGGTTTTTGTTTTCTCACTGAGTCCTGAAGGCTGCAGTAGCTATTATCTGAAATGGTGTGGGATGGATGGTGAGTAGTTTCAAGGGAACTGTTAATGAAAAGAGGGTGGCAAGTCAGGCATGAATAGATCCTGCAGAAATCAAGAGGGGGATATTCGGAACTTATCCTATGGTCTAGAACATTATAGACTTTTCCCACTGAAACATCCCTAGCAATAGAAAAGAATAAACTTGTACTCCCACGGGTTCTGACTCACCACTACAAGCAAGATACTTCTTTGAAATCTTTTTAAACACACTCCAATGTTTTATCTTAATCTATACTCTGTCCATTTGTTTTCATGTAAAATAATAATTTTAATTATTAGCCATCAAGTAAAATGAGCATCCCTGAGTGATACTACGTTTACCTTATGGTTTTGAGTGCTATTAGGACCCAATCTCAAACCAGGTTGAATGGCACAGACTGGGGCAATCTGGAAACATGAAAACAAGGCATTTGTGTTTTGAGCGATCTCTGTGCTGCGGTGTGGAGGCACATGTGGAGGCAGGGAGCTCTGTCAGGAGAAGGCTATTGCAATAATCCAGGTGAAAAAGAATGAGACGCTGAGGTAAGACCCTGGCATTGAGTATGAAAAGAAAGGAGCCAACACAGGTCATCAAGAGAGTTTGTGCAGGTCACTTTCATCTCTGGACTTCAGCAGAATAAACAGGTTGAACCACATGACAGCTAAGATCCTTCCAAGCCCAAAGATACTGTGATTTCTCTCTGCTTATCTTTACTTTACCTTGTGCTTACTTCCTTATCTAGTCTAAATATTCATAGTTTATTTTACTCAAAGGCCAGCTAAGGGGACTTTTGCTGCTAGTTTGCAAATGATCCAAAATTTTTTAGGTTCATTTGCTTTCATGGAGAAGAGAAAGTTCTGGATATCAAAAGCAGCAATATTTTGACAAACGTTTCTACTAATTTCCAATTCTAATTTGCCAATGTTATCTGGCATATAGGAAGCACTCAATAAACATCAGTTGAATTACCAAATGAGAATTAACAACACGTTACATATTTCAATGCATGCAAATTTCTTACAGCGCCTTCCTTATGTTATCTGTGTAAACGTACATTATCTCGGCACTTGAGCCCGAAATTCAGGGCCTTGTTCGTGTACGTGTTGTTCCTTCTGTTTACAGTGCCCTTTGCTTCTTAATCCATCTGGAAAATAGCTACGCACTTGTCACAATTCAGCTTAAACGTCACATTGTCAGAGAAGAGCGTGGCTATGTAAGATGTACACAGACACTTAGAGTCACACAGACCTGGATTCAAATCCAGGCTCTCACACATACCGTAGGAGGGTGTCCCAAGAAATCTTTTCTCATAAATTCTTGGTTTATTAGATGATAAGTGAAACAAGAAAGGAAAAGTATTTCACCGAATCTAGCCATCATTTTTCCGTGGCTGTGACCCATATTTCTACAGGCAGTCCAAACTGGTAACAGCACCAAGCCTCGCATTTGGCTTTGCTGAATGTCTCAAACTGCTGCCCACATGAAAACATAGTCACAGGCTGGAGAGCACACAAATCCAATGGCGCAAAATCTCATCTATACACTAGAGCACCAGAACTTTAACGCCACTAATTTCAGAGTTTTGTCTTAACCAAACATGTTCACTATGCTTGTGCATCACTGTGCTCAGGGGTTCCGTATTTTGGGTTAACCAAAGCTGGGCAATGAGACTCAGAAAACTTGAAAACTCTCATTGTTCATGCTCTGGTATTCAGAGGTCAGTGAGGAATTCGTGGCAAGGCTGTGGGAAACCAACTGACAGGGCGAAAGGGTCGAACCCCTCATCCTTCCACCAAAATCTCACCTTCAGCTCTGTGTGATGCCCTGCTCATTGCCTCACTGTGTAGAGTAACCAAGGTCAAAACAGGTGTTCAGTCGGTATTGAAGAATGCTCCTGTGGGCGATGAAGCCCCTGCCCCAACCCTAAGGCTCAGCACTTGAGCGGAATCTCCCTGGAGCCAAATCGCCTTGGTTCTTCCACTTTCCAGCTCTGAGTTTCAACACTCTGTGCCTCAGTTTAAATCAATTGCAAAATAGAAATATTAATGTCATCTTCTTCATTTTATTGTTTTGAGAATAAAATGAAATAGTTATACATAGATTATTTTTGTATAGTGCCTGGCACATAATAAGTGCTCGATAAACACCTCTCCTAAATAGTTAGTTGTCAGACCATGTGAACTGCACTCCTGGAAAGACTCAGGAAGCTGTCTGTGAACTGGGGTAGGTCTGGGCCTCTGGAGCCACAGAAAATTGGAAGCTGCTGATGATGGGTAGCCCATTTCCAGCTGCAACAGCCTCTGTGTTGACAAAAGGATGGTGTTCATTTCCTTCAAAAGTTGTTTTGCTCTTTTTCCAAGGCTTTAGGGCAACTGCAGTTTTAATAGGAAGCTCTCCGAAGCCGTGAGTCAACAATAGTCACTCGTTCTAGGAGGTGATTCACACACCAGAGTGTGTGGTCCACAAATGGTGTGGGGGTGGTACCTCTTGGGGAGAGATTGGCATGCCCCTGAATGAGTTGTTTGTGATCACAGCCTGCTCACGAGCAGACAGGAGAACAGATGCACCAATTAATTTCTCATCGTGTCCCCTCCACACTCCTTCAGAAGGGGCACAAATGTTGCTCAAAAAGATGTTGAACTTGGGAATGAGAAGTGCCATTTCTCTTGTTCCCCAGGCCTTTCCCAAATGAGAGCTGGTTATGGTCAGCATGAAGAACTGAATATTTGGGTAGTTCCAAGATTTGTGCAATCTACATGGAGGAAGAATGATGAAAAGCTGATGAGAGAGGGGTTTGGGAGCCAAAGGCAATTTACAAGGGTGATAGTCTTGCCATAAAGTTTTACTCGGTGGTAAAAATTTTATCAAGATAAAAAAATAATGAACCTTTTTTTGTTTTGTTTTTGTTTTGGCTTGATTGTCACTTTTTAAAAGATATTTTATTGATTATGCTATTACAGTTGCCCCAATTTTTCCCCCTTTGCTCTCCTCCTCCCGGTACCCCACTTCTCTCCAGCAATCACACCCCTCAGTTCATGTCCATGGATCGTGCATATAAGTTCTTTGGCTTCTCCATTTCCCATACTATTCTTAACATCTGCTTGTCTATTTGGTACCTACCAGTTAGGCTTCTTAATCACTGCAGTTTTTCTGCCATTTCAGGGTTTTTAAAGAGGTATTTAAATTGCTTATTAAAAGGGTGTCATAGAGTTAAGAACCACTGATGAGGAACTTTATTAAAACATAAGGACTTGGGATTTGATTCTAGGGTGGAGTGAGAGACTTGGGGTTCTAAGTGGGAGACCTGGGAGTTTGATGAAGGAGGGGCTTCTATGAATCTCCATTCTCCAGCAACATGGTGGTACATGTGACCTCTCCTCCCTGGTTCTGCTGTTGGAAAAGTACTCCAGCATGCTCTTGGTTGATAGGAGTCTTTCTCACCTTACAGCTCTACCATAAGGTAGAGCATGGGTTTTGTTCAATATCAACTCATTAAATATTGTACAAGAGCAAATTTGGGGCCAGTGAAACTGCCATAAAGTGACTATTTTAAAATCACAGGCACTTACTGTAGCTTGAGTTGTCTCCTCCATAAATGAAAGATTCATTATAGGTGAATAATATTGTCGTGTAGCAGAAAAAACAAAAGCTTGGGATTCAGGCATAACTGGGTTTTATTTTTAACTCTGCCACCTAGTGACCAACAAGTCACTCAATCTCTAGGTTTCAGCTTCCTCTCTAGTAAAATGGGGATGATAAGCCTTACCTTATCATTGTGAGAATCAGCGGTGGTATTTGCAGTGGGCTCCTGGCATATAGTATTTCGGTAATTGTTATCCACTATCTCCCTGTCCTCATGTTTCCATAAAGGAACTTCTATGAAGTAAATTGAAGATGGCTACAAAGCTTTTGTTGTTCCTCTCCCCTAGAGGTGGAGCCTAACTCCCCTCCCCTTGAATCTGAGCTGCACTTAGTCTCTTGCTTGACCACAGAACATAAAAGAAGTCATGTTGTAGGAGTTGCAAAGCTAAATCATAAGATACCTTGCAGTTTTCACCTGGGATCCTTGGAAAGCTTCCAGTGTAGAAGGTTATCTGCCAAGTAAGTATTTGGTGACTTTATGTCCTCCATGGTATAAGGAAACCCAAGCCACAGAAGTAAAGAGGACAGTGGAGAAGAGATGTTCAACCAGTCCCCAGCTGGGCCAGTCACCCCAGCCTGTGTCAGACATGATTGAAGAAGTCTTCAGATGACTCTAGTGGCAGCTGCCAGCTCTGATGATAACCATGTGAAAGGCCCTGAGCAAGAACCCCCGAGCTAAGCCTGTCAACAGGCAGAACTATAAGAGAAAATACTAAATTTTTGCCTTAGCTACTCCATTTTGGGGTAGTTTGTTAAGCAGTAGTAGAGAGCCAGACATTCTTCTAGAGTAAAATTTCAGGTCTTTTTGTCCTCACTATATGATTAGTGATTGGTGGATTGCCAATAGATTAACCTCCATCAGTTGATAATCCTGTACTGACCAAGATTAAGATATTCAAGGTTGCCCTTCCCACATGGTTGGTCCTAGCTTCCCATCCTCTGAGCTGTGTTCACTCTCCTAGTCCTCCTCTGTGAGGCGAGTGGCTGTTCCTCGGTAGGGGTAGGGCTGCTTACTTCACTGGTCTTGCCTGGGATGGGGTGGGTAAGAAAGAGGAAGCCAATTTGGCTTTAGGTTGAAGCTACTTTCTGCAATCCAGATATGATATTTTGAGCTCCTTCTCTTTAACTCAACTGGTTCAGAACCAACAGTGGGGAGCTTTGGGCCTGGCACCTGGGAGAAACTTCAGGCTCCCTTACAGCTCTGCCTTTCAGTAGAGTAAATGGTTAGGTATTAAGCAGTTTCCTCACTTGCCATGTACCCTTGCTGATACGGAACTCTTGCCCATATTGCTAACAATGTGTTTAATTTCCTCAAACTTACAAACAAGCTAAAGCAATTACTATTATGGTTGGTAAGTTACTGGTTTTCTCTTGACACTTTTGATGCTTTGCTTACGTTACTTCTCACAGAGATCAAGACAAAAACTTCATACCAAATCCAAGCTGGTAGACAAAGCCCTGGAGACTGCCATCATATCCTGTACATGACTCCAACATGACTTCTAATTTCCTCAGCCCCCGGGAAGCCAACAGTGTACATCTGCTTTATTGAATTTTGTTGGGCTTCTATTATTATTTTAGTTATGGTTGTCTTGCCTCCAATCATTGTTGCTGCTCAGGACATAGAAGGAAAATGGAAATTCTGTTAAAATGACAGATAATGGCATTCTTCTGCCTCTTCTCTAGGGTGGTTTTAATTCATTCGCTCCTTCATCCATCTAGTCATCTATTCAGCATGTCTTTACTGGGGGTCTTCTCTGAACCAGGACCAGTGCTAGGTTCCTGGACATAAAACTATAAATGAAATACTGTCAGGCCCTTTCCTTGTAGAGAATACATCGAATGGGGAGCAACTGAGCAAGCTGTTGCAATGCTATGTGAGGAGTGTTCCCACAAGGGAACACACAGGGTTCTGCAGGAAGAAGGCAGAGGCACTGAGGACATCATCTTCTGATATTCATCTCCTTTGGGCATTCAAGTTTAAGCACAAAATTGGGAAAATTTTGTGACTCAGCTCATAGGTGAATTTCACCATTACATTTGGTGTCCCTCAATCACCTTATTTACAAAATCTTGGGCAACAGAATTGCTGAAGATGGAAAGTCAGTCTCTAATAAAATGTATTAACATTGTGATTGCATATACATTATCTTAGGTAGGCCCAACCAAAGCCCTGTGGAGGGACCTATCACCTATGTTTTACAGAGGAAGAGGCTGAGGCCTCTACATCTTAAGTAACTTGTCTAAGGTCACACAGCCAATAAATGGAAATAGATCAATATGAGTTCAATTCCATCCTCTCTCTACCATGTTGCAAAATAAGAAGAAATCTACAGGAAGACTGCACATGGAAAAACATACACAGAAAGAGCAACTCAACCCCTAACATTTTCCTGCTCGTTGTGGGCATGGTCACTTGGCATTTGACCGGAATGCTGCTGAGAAATAGGGCTGCTATCAACACTTAAGTTAGAAGACAAGATTCTGTGTAGAAATCCTACCTGACATAGATTAAACCCAAAAGCTTAGGGAAGGGATTGTTGGCTGCACCAAAGGATATAATTTATATGTAGAATCTGAAAAAGCCAGACTTAGAGGAACGGAGTAGAGCGGTGGCTACCAGGGGCTGGGGGTGGAGGAAGTGGGGAGACACTGGTCAAAGGGCACAAACTTCCAGTTATAAGATGAATAAATTCTGAGGCTCTGATGTACAGGATGATGATTGTAGCTAATAATGCTGTATCATATAGGTGATAGTTGCTAAGAGAGTAGATCTTAAATGCTCTTATCACAAAAAGTAGTGGAAATTATGTAAAGTGATAGAGGTGTTAGCTAACTCTATGGTGATAATTATTTCACAACATACAAGCATATCACATCTTCACATTATACAACTTAAACGTACACAATGTTATATATCAATTATATTTTAATAAATCTGAAAACATAAGGCATAAAAAATAAAGAATCTCTACTAGATCTTAAAGCTTAATGAGTAAATAAATAAAATTAGATAGCAGTGATGGCTATACAACTTTGTGATTATGATAAAGAAACACCTTGAAGAGTGAGTTTTATGGCATATGAATTATGTCTCAAAGTTAAAAAATAATAAAACCCTTATTGGAGAAAGAACATCAAAATAATAGGGAGAATGTTAATGGTCTAATAATATTGAGACAAAAAGCTTATGTTATGGACTAAAAGTCTGTGTCCCCCCCAAATTCTTATGTTGAAGCCCTAGCCCCGAATTCGATGGTACTTGAGGTAGAGTCTTTGGCAGGTGATTCGGTTTAATTAGGTCGTAAGAGTGAGACCTGTAACATGGAATTGGGTCCTTTACAAGAAGAGGAAGAGAAAGAAATGGATTGATCTCTCTCTCCCTCCAAGAATGTGCATCAAGGAAAGAACGGCCATGTGAGTGAGAAAGTAGCTGTCTACCAGGCAGGAAGTGCCTTTCACCGGGCACCAAATCTGCCAGCACCTTGATCTTGGACTTCCCAGCCTCCAGAACTGTAAGAAATAAATAACTATTGTTTAATACAGCAGACAAAATTCAATACAGTCACAGCTCTCTAACACAAATGTACAAAACAAAACAAAACAAAAAACATAGAAAGGAGGTTTGAAATGTTAATTCTGTTCTCTCTAAGTGATGAAAATATTTTTTCAGACTTTTCTATATTTTCTAAAATGTTCATAGAACAGCTCATGTGAGTCCCATGTGCTCATAGGCTAACACTTACTGATTACTTACTCTATGCTAGGATTCAGGATTTCACAGAGCAGGACAATCCTTTGGAGCAAGAACTATACATTCCTCTATTTTACAAAGGGAAAAATGAGGCCCAGAGAGGTTAAGTTATTTGTTAAAGATCACACAGCTGGCACACGACTACAAACTGAAGGTATTAAAATTCAGTTTGTCTAGCTCTACAACTCCCACTTTAAGTTCCAACTTTATATTCTTCCTTGCTCTCGCCCTAAATTTAGACTCCAAAAACATGATCCCACTGCAAAACTTTATCCTTCATTTGTGAATTCACATTTTGATACTGGGAATAAGACAATAAGCCTACAAAGGTGCCTCAAAATTCAATCTCTCCTAAAGGAATAAATCCCTTACTTTGAGGTCTTGAATGAATTCTTAGAGATCACTTAATAACTTGCTTCATTCCTGGAGCCTCCTTAATCCTTTTAGCTTTAGCTTTCTGTTTTTCTTCTCATTGGCTGACCCACTGAACCACAGAACCCCAAGTTTGGAATGACCACAACGACCATGTAGTCCAGGTTCCTGGGTGAGGCTGGAGGCCCTGTTCAACTTCCCCAGCAAGTGGTACCCTACCTATTACTTAAGTACACCTCCATGGGCAATTGCGGCCCTCAACTCCATGATCCCACGTGGCACAGCTCACTGTTGGCTGGGACCATGTTCTCGCTTTGTGGGAATTTACTACAACCACATTGTCTGCAGCGAAAAATAGAGCAAAATCAATGCCTTCCTTACTTTTCCCCCATAAAAAAGGAATTTTAATGTGCTGCAATATATTGCTTGCCCAACATATTTGAGATATATCAGTGCTGGACTATGGTAGAAAATGTCAGCAATACTCTGCCAAGAAGCATCTTGGAGCAGGCCAAGCTGACTCTGACCATGGCCTCTTCCTCAGTCTGCTCCTGCACCAGTCTCCCACACCTCCGCAAACAGCACCTGCATCCCTTGCGTTGCTCAAACCAAACACTTAGGGATTATTCTTGTTGCCTCCCTCTGTCTCACCCCCACAGCAAATCTGTCACCAAGTTCTGTTGATTACTCCTCCAAAATAGATCTCAATTTCATCTACTCCTCTGTATTGCCACTATTCATGTCTAAACAACTATCACTTCCCATCTGGATCTCTGATCTCCCCCACTTTCACAATACTCCCTCCAACACATACACACACACACACACACACACACAGACACCACAATCCATTAACCACCCAATACCCAAACGGGTCTTTTAGAAAAATATGCTAGATCATGTCACTTTCCTGCTTACAACCCATGCGTAGTTTTCCATTGCCATCAGAATATCATTAAAAATCTCCCCTTATCCTTCCAAGGCCCCCCATGATCTGGCCTAAGCATACCTCTTGGCTTCCTCTCACACCCTTGTCCACTTCGTTCATCATATTTCAGTCTCAAAAGACAGTTTTAATTCCTGCCTGCCTCAGGGCTCCCATTACCTACCATCCTGGAATACTCTCCCTGCACTACCCATCCCCTTCCCTGATCTTTGTTTGGCCAGTTCCTATTCATCCTTCATAGTGTCAGCTTAAAAATCACTGCCTCAGAGAGGTCTTCCATGGCTTCCCAATCTATAATAGTTCCCTTGGAGGCCAGGGCTCTTGCATGTTACAAATACCAAATAACAAAAACCCAATTCTAACTGATTTAGTTAAATGAAGTTTGTCTTAATTAAAAAATAAACAAAAAATAATTTATTTTGACCTATAGAACTGAAGAGTGTAGAATTGGTCTTGCCTTAGACACGAGATATCCAGCACTCAAACAATGTTGTCAGAACTAGGGTTGACTCCATCTCTTCATTTAATCTTATATTCAACAAATATTTATTGAGTATCCATTAGGTACCAGGCACTAGTCTAGTTGCTGGGATGTATTGTTAAGAAAAAAAGATAAAAATCTTTGCCTTCATGGAGCTGCCATGGTAGCAAAGGAAACTACACAGGGAATAGTAAAGATAGTAAATACTGAGTTGGCCAAAAAGTTTTTTCCCCATGGGATGACTCTAGTAGAGCTTAGTTGTCTTTAACTTCACTTGAAACAATTTTGTTAGTGTTGTGACAGCTAACATAACAGCATGTACTTTTTTAAAAAACATCAAAATTGGTGAATTTTTGTGTAGCCATTTTAATTTTGAAGATGGAAGAAAATATGCAACATTTTTGGCATGTTATGATTTATTATTTCAAGGAAGGTAAAAACAAATTAAATGAAGAAAAGAGATTTGTGCAGTGTATGGAGAAGGTGCTGTGACTGATCGAATGTGTCAAAAATGGTTTGTGAAGTTTCGTGCTGGAGATTTCTTGCAGGACGATGTTCCACAGTCCGGTAGGCCAGTTGAAGTTGATAGTGATCAAATCAAGACATTACCTGAGAACCATCAGTGTTATACCATGTGGGAAATAGCCAACATACTTAAATATCCACATCAATAAAGTTATTGGTGAAAATGAAAAATGTATCTTTTATTTTACAGAAAAAACTAAATGGACTTTTTGGCCAACCCAATATGTCTACCATTAGATGAATGTACCTAATATGAAAAACACAGAGCAAGATCATGCAGATTGCAGAGGAAGGGACTGGGTAGTCACGGTAGACCTTTATGAGAAGGTGACATTCCAGCAAAGATGTGAAAAAGTGAGGGAGTAAGCTGTGTGAATATCTGAGCTGGGGACCTTCCAAACTGAGCAACTGGCCAGTAAAAAATCCCCACACAATAATGTGTCTGCCACCCTGAGGACCAGTAAGGGAGGAAGTGTGGCTGGAGCGGGTGAGGGTGAAGCGGGGGAGATCCCAGATAACAGGAGTTCCACCCTGGAGAGTCTCATGAGCCATTGCAGGGCATTGAGTAGAGGAGTTAAAAATCTGACTTCTAAAAGGATCATTCTGTGTTGAGTGATTTCAGGGGAGGACAAGAATAGAAGCAGGGAAGCCAGTTAGGCAGCCATCGACATCATCCAAAGGATAGCGGGGGTGGTTTGGGCACTCGTGAAAGCAGGGAAACAGAAGGGGCCCAATTCTGGACACATGTGACAGATTGGACACGGGATGTGACAGGTGCCCAGCCTCCCTTGAAGGTGGGTGGAGCCACCTAATTCTAAATTTTGGCTCATGGGACATAAGCAGAAGGAGGTGGGCAACTTCTCAAAGGAAAGGGGTGTGCCCTCCACTTGGCCTTTTCCCTCTGCCTTGCTGGCTGAGATTCACCTGCTACACTGGTAGTCACCTTGGATGTCACCATTTGCTCACCCCAAGGAGGGTGACAACTTAGGGAGCCACAGCTGCTGAGTGAACTAGAGAGGTGCTGCCACATCAGCCCTGTCTGCCAGTGCGAGGCTAGTTACGTGAGAGAGAGAGAGACACTTCTGCCATATTCAAGCCCCTCAGGTCGCTGCAGAAGTCAGATGTCTTGTCACAGCGAAGGTAATGGCCTTGTGGAGATTTCCATCTCATGAGTTCCAGCAAGACTTCATCTTGCAATCTGAGAGTCTAGTCAACCCAACGGAGATATTTTGATGGCAAAAATTAAGCCTTCTAACCCTGGCTGGTGTGGCTCAGTTGGTTGGAGCATCTTCCTGTAACTGAAAGATTGTGGGTTCAATTCCCAGCCAGGGCACATACCTAGGTAGCGGTTTTGATCCCCAGTTTAGGAGCATATGATCCCTGGTCTGGGGCACGTGAGTTGAGTGTTACTCTCTCCTCTACTGTGATCCCTCAGCAGATAGGAACTACACTTTTTGCTCATCTCTGTATCCACATCCTGGGTATCTTCAGCCCAGGGGCTAGCATTTAGTAGAGATCTAATTAATAAATACTATAAATTTACAATTGCTTTGGTAAGTGAAAAATGTTTCCCCGTTTTTGTAGGTGTAAAAAAATACAGAAGATTCAAAATTGTTAAGGGACTCGCTCCAGGCCACACAGCTCAGAAGAGATGAAGACAGAACGCTGTGTGGTCCGAACTGACGCTGCTTCAGATTCTGCCCAAGGAGGGGAGGTGGGGGCTGGGGGAAAGATGGAAAACGGGTCAAAGAGAAAGCTGAGGGAAATTTTAAGAAGAGAGAAGACAAGAGATAATCAGCACAGACACCACCCTACTACGGGGATAACATTGTCAGGAGGGAGGGAACAAATGTACAGAGCTGATCTCTTCACTTCCAAGTCCTCAGGTGGAGCGTGGCCCACATAGAAAGGGCACCGCAAAAGCCTGGGCCTGTCTCCCGAGGCCAGCACACCCCAGAGCAGGCGCAGGAGCTCCCAGCTGTCTGAACTCCAGAGCTCCTGCGAGTTGCTTTCCCACCGCAGGTTGCTGACACAGATGTTCTCTCTGGGTAATGGGTCCTTCTGCAAGGGAAGAACATTTAAGAAAACCGGACCAGCAAAGCATTGCTTGTGCTTTCTGGGAACAGAAAGGAGTGTGTTTTTTTCTCTTAAATGATTCTTGTGTGATTTTAAATCGTCCTGCTTACACAATCAGAAGGGGAATTGTTAGCCTCCAGATTTTTATTTTAAATCATTCTGCAGCTTTAGAGTCTGTCTGCCCTACTCATTTAGTGGAGAGGATGTGGGCCAGGGCACATGATCTCGGATATAAAGTGAGCAGCAAGACCGTGGCATTCATCTAGGGCTGCAACTGACCACAAAAGAGCCACAGTGACCAAAAGTCACAGAGCTCTCGCCTCCCTGGGTGGTAGTAAAGGCCTGGTTCCCCGTGGTCTTAGCCACACCTCACAGGGCTTGTGCCCATTTGGAGGAGGGGCTGTTCTGAACAAAAACCTATAGCAGATGTTATGGTCAAAACCAGAGATGGTGTGTATCGTGTGCAGCCACAGCCAAGAACAGCTGCTGCCCAAGGGAGAAATAGTTGTTAGGTACATACCATATACCAGATGCTGGGCTAGGTCTCTCCACTCACATTACCTTTATTTGATTTTGTTTCACATCCTTTCATCCTTCCCACTGAGGCAGGGACCCCTGCCCACCATTACAGATGGTGAAACTGAGACTCAGTGAGGATATATCACAGATACCCTGCTACTTAACGCAAAGCCAGAATTCCCTCCTATTCCTGTTTTACTCCACCCTTCACTCAAGCAAACCCCACCTTTTCCATTCATAGACTCCACCTAAGCTCTTAATTTAGAATGTGCCCTGAGCAGATACAATACAAATAAAGATAATATTCCTGCAGCAGGCGTAGAGGGTGTGTGTGTGTCAGTCTCTGCTCTCCTGGGAAGCCCCTCCAAGTCCCTCTGTGTTGCCGTCCAAAAGCCCAGGCAGTCTAGGCCCCAGGCCAGGGTAGAAAGATGTGGACCCCAAAGGCAAGGGGGGAAGGGAGCCCTGCTCTGGAGCTAATGAGGTATAACCACTGCACCCCAGGCATCAGAGCCTTCCAAGGTCTCCGGCTCCTTTCATGCCAGGTCCAGACTGAGGCTGAAAACCCTAGTGGCCATAGTATATTTTTAAAGGCTTAGTCAGATCTGTAAGAAGAATGCCCTGGAATCTTCACTAACGCAGTGAGGTCTGTTTCCAAGACATGGGGCTTAGAGGCCAAGAATCTAACTGAATATCATCTGGGCTGCTGAACAGAGGAAAATCACAGCAAGTTCAAGGTGTCGGTGACTGTGATGGAAATGGGCTCCAGTGAGCATGAAATTAAATCAAATAAAAGCGTGGAAAACCTTGAAAAAATCCCTTCCTGCCTTAAATAAAACCACAGAAAATGTATATGAATAATTCCTTGATGTCCACTTTTTTTTCTTTCAAAGTAAATTCTTTCAAAGGGTTAGAAGAGTTAGGGACAGCATGTGGCCTTGCAAACACACCCTCACATGTAAGTAATTAACACAAAAGCTGTGTTTTCAGAATTATCTGTGCTATATCACGTTTACCTAAACAATGATTTATTTAAAAGTGGTCCTTGGTTTTCTTACAGAGGTGATAGAATATGATCCGTGGCATGGAGACAAAAATACACAAAACACATTGTGGAAAGTCTTCACACATTTAAAGTTTTTAAGTCAGTATAAACAAGGAATTGGTAATACCATATTTTTGTTGATGCCAAATAGTAGCAGGTCTGTTTCATTATACTATGCAGGGTTCTGAGATGGATGGTGAAATTCTCATCTTATGAAATGTTCTGTTGAATATGTCTGAGGCTTTTATTTTATCTTATTTTATTTAAGTTTAGTTGGTATACAATATTATATTAGTTACATTCATTTCCTGTGTATAATACAGTGATTCAATATTTTTATACCTTACAATGTGATTGCCCTACTAATTCTAGCAATTATCTGTCACCGTGCAAACTTATCGCAATATTCCCCTTCACCTTCCTCACCCCTCTCTCTCCCCTCTAACAACCATCCCTTTGGTCTCTGAGATAGGCTTTTAAAAGCTGTGTCAAAGCAGGTAAAGATAGAGATCTGCTCTGTTTACTTCAACAAACATTTGTTAAACCCGTACCAACCACACACGTACCAAGAATTACACCAAGTATTGGAAAGAGTCAGAGTTGAGCAAGTCAAATTCCTCCCCCCGCCTCCATGGCTTATAATCAGATGGGGAAAATGGAAGTGCAGGTATCAATATCAAGTTGCAGATTTTTGCAAACCTCCAGAATCAGGATGCATCTTACAATTGACACTTTGTCAAAATGTAATGGGCAGTGCTTTTTCTTTCTAAATGGCACACAAAAATAATTGAGTAACTTTATAGCCATTACAATGAAATTCAGATTTGACAAAAATATGGCAAGTGATACATTAAGACGGAACACAGACAATGCTAAAATAAGGAGGTCCAAAACCCCCTTCAAACCTCCTTGGAAGAGTATTTGTTGCTGAAGAACTTAAGTCATAATTGGTAAATAAGGTAGAAGTGATTATACAAAAGCATTTATAATATTGTTTGTTCATTCATAATACTAAAACAATGTCAATGCACTCCTATTTTATGTGACTTTAACAATAATGGGTATTATACAATTTATTTTAATTTACTTTTCTCTATTTCCTTGACACTTTTCAGGATCCTCCCATTCCCATCATAAGGAGACAGCGTAAGTTTGTTTTACACGCCTACCGTAATGTGCACATGAAGAGCAGCTTTGTTTTCCAGAATTTGGTCTTTCACCCGAACGGTCAAGTCTGTCTTGATTGCATTTTCTAAAGTTGTGCTCCGGTCGATGGGCCATTGATTTCCCAGAGACGAAGAACAATGTGGACACTGATGATGAAAAACAAACAATGCTTTGGGGAGACATTTTTTCAATATTCTCAGCTTAGTCTATCTGATAGGTATTTCTCAATCAACTTCCCACCAGTAACTTTTGTCTCCTCACAGCCTCCATACATCCTGTGTACGGTGCTGTCAGCTCACACCTCTGTGAGGTCAGTTGCCATGGCAATAGCTGGAATAAAAGGTGGGTTGAGAAGATGAGAGGCAGTCTACAAGATGTGGCTTTCCTCACATGCACAGAGTTAGCCTTGCCCCATCACGTGTCCATGGTGCCAGGCACAGACATCTGCCTAACGGCATTTGCTTTGCCAAATCCTGCTGGTTTGTAATGATACATTTCCATATTGAGTATGAACTTCTTTTTGGTGGTGACAAGGTCTTGTTCACCTTGGTGCCTACTGACGCCATCACAGGAACCAACATGTAGATCAAGGACCCTTCGATGGAGTAAAAACACACATTTTTAATTAATGGGAAATGTTATGGCAACCAGTCTATTTCTCCAACATTTGATATTACAGTTCAAAAAAGACCTTGTAATGCAGTGCAAAAAAAGGAGAAATAAGTTAGATGGACTAAAAATGAGCCAGCATAGGCAAAGATGTGATTGTCCATGATCCTGGAGAAAAGGAATTATTTTAACAAAAAACACCAGTTATATTTGGCAGGATTTTTTTCTTAAGAAACCTGACCAAAAAAAGAAACATCACATTTATCATATGCTCAACCACTCAGTATATAATCCTCAGTAGACTTAAGTGAACTCATATTGCTAAAATCTATCTTTAATCCCACTAGATCCCTGCAATGACTCCTGGATTCATTCTGAAAAAACAAAACAAAACAAGCAAAAATAACAACTAATGTCTTCACAATGGCACTTAACGCTCTACAAAATGTATCCTGATACCTGTCTGGCCTCTTCTACCACTGCTCTGCCTTTTGCTCACTCCTCTGCACCATGCTGGCCTCCACCAGGCACAGTCCTGCCTGGGGCCTTCGCATTGGCTGTTTCTTCCACCCGAACACTTTCTCCTGCCATCAACTTGGGATCTCCCTGAGCTTTGCAAGACTGTACTCAAATGCCACCTTTCCAATAAGGCCTACTCTGAGCCCCTATTTAAAACTGTAGCCTTGGCTGGTGTGGCTCAGTAGACTGAGCGCTGGCCTGTGAACTAAAGGGTTGCAGGTTCAATCCCCAGTCTAGGGCACATGCCTGGGTTTCAGGCCAGGTCCCTAGTAGGGGCTGCACAAGAGGCAACCACACATTGAGGTTTCTCTCCCTCTTTCTCCCTCCCTTCCCCTCTCTCTAAAAATAAATAAAATCTTAAAAAAAAAAAACACCCAAACCTCTAGCCCTTCACTGCTATGAACTCTTGGGTTCCTTATCCTGGCTCTACTTTTTTCTTTTTCCATAACACTCAATCATCTCTGGCAGATATAAAATTAATTTATTATGTCTATTGTTTATGTTTCCTTCCCCTCTGCTAAGATGTGAGTTCCACCAGGGCAGGAAATTTTGTCCTCTTATTCATTGGTGTATCCCCCAAACAGTGTCTGGTACATGGTAGGTGTTCAATAAACACTTACTGAATTGAAATAACTATCTACCTTGAAGCTCAGGAGCAACAGTATTCTTCATAATGTAAAGGACTTGCCATTCATCCATTCTCCAAACATTAGTAGATTGTTTGGATTGGGCACCTACTAAGTACTGGGCATGGATAACTTAGACACAGTTCCTTCCTCAGGAGGTCCAGGCTGGTGTGGACCCAGGCAGGCCATCGCAGGCCAGAGCGATGGGCACTCGGACACATGCCTGCACAGGGGCTGTAGGATCACAAAGGAAGAAGTGCATGTGGATGGTCAGGGAAATGTTAAGCAAGGAGACAACACTAAAGTTGAGTTTTCATGTAGAAAAGGAGCTTTTAGACAACGAGAGGAGGGGTACTGGATTGGATTTTGTGCACAGGTGTTCTATCATGTGTGAGCACATCAGTGAGAGTCGTCAGTACAGGTTTACCTCTGACCTTAAACAGTCCTCCAGCATCAGTACAGAACGAACTGTCCTCAACTCAGTTATTTGGCTTCTGCCTCCCCTTATTTCCCCCGGAAGTGTAACTTGACATGAAGAGGCAGGCAGTAGAACCTCACGTGTCTGTCCTTCAGTAATGGAAGGGACTTTGGGAATTTATTCTTTCCCTTTATATTCTACATTGAGTTATGTACTTTTTCATCAGGATAGTAATTTAATTGCTCTTTAAATCTCATATATGTATATATATACACATATATGCATATATATTCATTTAAAATACCTATTGATTATGTTTATAACATATATTTTCGGTTTTAAAAAATATTTTGAATTTATACTTCCTGGTTGACTTGTTCATTCATTCAACTAGTTAAGTGCTTACTATGTAGCAGGCATTGTGCTAGATGCTGTGGATATAAAGAACAGAAGTATGTTCCCTGCCCTTAGGAAGCTTTTAACAGTGGGATAGAAAGACGTGTGAAAAAATAGGAACACTGAAGCATTCCACGTGGTCTGAGAGAAGGACTTAGGGCAATAGTCACAAACTGTGGGTCAGGTGGAGCTCACGTAAGTCTTTGGTTCAATAGTGTTTTTTAAAAGTTTGAACTGGTTTTCACAAATTAAATCTTGATTTCTTACTTCTCTTAAAAGAAAAATTAGATCTGGCAACTCAGAGCCAGAGTTCTAAAATGGCAACAGTATGTTAGAGCTGAATCAGAACCAATCCTTTCAGAGGGAGGCCTGAGGGATGGAGGGAGGAAGGGAGAGAGGGAGGGAGGGAGGAAGGCAGAGTGCTCCTGACAGTGTGGATGGGCTGAGAATGGGAGATGGGAATACAGATTCCAGGCAGAGGGAATACTTTGTTTGTGGTTTATGCTTAACTAACCAGCTAAACATTTACAAGCCCATGCAAATTCCAACACTCTTATCCCCCTCTTTTGCCTGTAACAATGTTCAATAAATGTCTGTGAGATGAATAAGAACCTAATCAACAAATTTTACCCCTGGGAAATATTATTTGGTAGGCCATTTTGAAAATGAAGAAGCAGGAGTCTAGAGAGGTTGAGTTCATTTGCCCGATGCAATGCTAGCGTGAGCCTGTAGTGGTTAACAGATTATACTGAGGGCTTGAGGGAACAGGGAAATTACAACATAGAACAGTACAGTGGGCATCTGCTGTTGTGCCTACTTAGCATCCACTTCTCCTCTGGAAAGAATACCCTTATTTTGCTTGGAGAGCCACTACCTTCCCTATTTCATGTAGTCCTGGTGAATCTGAGTCCACACCGCTTCTGGGATGGCATGTCACCCAACCCTGCCCATCCACACCTACCCTCCCACAGCTATTGAGAAAGAGCCATAATAATTCCACTGGGAGTTGCTAAGAAGAAAAGATGCAATTCTGAATGATGCTATCTGTACCCAACCTAAGACAGCATGCTGTAATGAAAAGATGATAAGCTACATTTCCTTGGGTAAATTGTTTAAGTATTCTGGGCCTCGGTTACTACATCTGTAAATGAAAATCACAATTCCTTACCTCAAAGCGCTGCAAAGAAATAATGTATGTAAAATGCCTGGCACACAGTAGGAGCTCATTAATGTTGGCATCTTTTCTTCCCCTTCCAAATACTGTCAGATGGATGTAGCATTACTGTAATTAAAATGTAAGAAGTATATTGGCAGGCTTTCCTTACAACATATTGAGAACAGCTTTTTCAGTAGCTACCTTATGTGATTTCAGGGAATTGGGGAGGGAAAATAAAATAAAATGCAGCTTGCTTTCCTGGAACAATTCAAGCCATGTCCAATGCCTGCCAAGTGTAGCCTATAAGGCTATTCTGCATTCATCTATTATCTCACCTTTCTGTAGATCAAGTAGTTTTCCTCCCTGCTCACTGGCCATTTTATTTTTAAAATGGGAGCTCTTTTGAATCCCTGACAATCATTTAGCTGACAGTTTGAATCATAATGGAGTAATAACATTAGCGAGCAGTTGTATGACACTTCCTGCTTTTAAATCACTTTGCAAATCTGAGCTAATTAACATGAATGCTAACATGCCAGCTTTTTATGGATTAATATTGCAACTATACTTTGCTTTTTCAATAAAAATGCAATAATTTTTTTTTACCAGAAATGGGAGAAAACAAAATGAATAAGCTGCCTCTCCAATGGATTCAAATACAATGTAGTGGAAATATGAGACAGATGCCTTATTGACTGAATGTTCCTCCAACAACCTTCATGAGGATTTACAGGTATAGCACCTCCTGCTAATTCTGTTTTAGGGTCGACAGAGGAAATAAAGTATGTTCATGGGGGGAAAGGAATTTGTAAACCCAAAACAAATTTCCAACCTTCAAACTACACTTTCTACTCATTTCTAGATTTAAGCACCTCAAAGAAATGAGAAAATTAATTTTTGTGTGTCATTTACTGTGACTGTGATTTACTCTTAAGCCAAATGAAAAAATACCAGTTCACGTAGTATTGATAAATAGCTATTCTTTGTGTTGTAATATTTTCATAATAGACTGAGTAACGAGTGAGAAAGACGGGTTGGAATCCCAGGTCTGGTGCTCAGTTGTGTGACTACAACTCTCTGACTCTTGGTTTTCTCACCTTTAAAATGGGGGTGATAATACTTACTCTGTAGGATTCCTGGGAGGCGTTCCCTGTGCTCTTCCTTCTTTTATGCAAATCCAGGTTTCCATCTGATATTATCTTCTTCCTCCTGATGAAAATTCTTTGACATTTCTTGTAGTAAATACAGGTTGATCCAAAAGAGATTCTGCCTTACACAATATCTGGTATATGACAGGTCCACCCTCTCTGTCTTTCGCACATCTTCCTCCCCTGTCCATCTAAAATTACTAAGACATTCATTCAGTTTACAGGAAAAAATAGCACCATAATAAATTAAAATGTTCTTCCCTATGTCTGTGTTATGTATTTTTAAATACATAATTAAATTTTAAGGGGGACTAGGAATAAATATAAAAGTTCATTTTGATGGGAAAAAATATGCTCACCTGAAATGAAATTGTAGAGATATCTCAGTTAAATTTGGTTATTTTGTACAAAATTATCAAAAAGGGATGTGAGGATGTATGTTACTGGGAAGACTGCCTGGGACAGTACAAGACTGCCTGGTGCACACTTACATGTCGAAAAACTGGCTTGCCTTCTCGATGGGCAAGAGTGGTCAGACCCCAAGAAGTTGACTCACACTACCTGAAAGAAAGGCTTGCAGACGGAGGTGGCCACCAGTCTGTCAAATTGTTCCTTGCATTGAAAACCTTGATTGCCATGTGTCTATAAAACTCACATCAGTACGATCGGTCCAGTTTCTTATTTCTGTGGGAATATAATTCACAAACTCTGAAGGATGCTTTCTGAGTGTGGAATCAGAACAAGGAGAGTTAAATATGTTTCTAATGTAATGGCTTCGTGCTATTAGTCATGGCCTTTTGTGACCATTAATTCAACAATATTTATTGAGTGCCCGCTATGCAGCCAGTACTGTTATGGGCCGTAGTAGGAATAAAGCAATGAAAAAAACAAAGTCCCTCCTCTCATGGCACTTAACTTCTCATATAGATGGTCTGGCTAATAGGTGTAAAATACTAGCATCTTTTTTCTGTACACACTAAAACTGGAAACCTGAAAGACTCCAGCTTCCTTCTTCTTGGACATTGCTTGGACAGGTACTGACGGCATGTGCTACTGTGAATTTAGATGTGTAGATGTGTGAATTCATTTGGGCCCGAATGTCCTTCTGTTTCTTTAAGGTTCCTTGGCTACCTCTGCCCTGATGAGGTGAATTCACCACTTCACTCCAAAGACAGTCTGATGTTCTTTATTTATAATCTTGGAGGTTCAATTATCTGTTGCCCCAAGGACTGAAAACATTCATATTTGATACATATATAAGCTGGAGGTACAGTCTGGTGTGAGGAAGGCGACATGAGCTTTGAAGCCAGCTTCTGTTTGGATTCTTGCTCCAACAACTCCTAGTTCTACATCCTTTGGCAAGTTAGCAACCCTCTCTTTATTGCTTTCTTTAAAAAAACAATACAAATAATATATAAATACATTTTCATTGTTAATATTCAAACTTCGTTGTGTTGTTTTAGTGATTACTTTAGGGTTTATGTTATACACATTTAATACATCACAGTGATAACATATTGAAATACTATTTCATGTATGTATAATAATTAACAATAATATACTTGCATTTCCCCATTTCTGGACTTTATATTATTGTTGTCATACATTTAGCTTATACACATGTTATAAAGTTCACACAACATTATTATAATTTTTGTTTAAACAGTTGATTCTCATATAAAGAAATTTAATACTAAGGAAAAATCTTACATTTTTACAATGCAGTTACCATTCCATGTGCTCTTTCTTTTATGCATATCCAGATTCACACCTGACATTCCCCTGTGCTTGAAGGGTATCCTTTAACATTTCTTATAGTAAAAAATAGGTCAATGATGAGTTCCTTCAGGTTTTGTGTCTTAAAAATACATAATTTGGCCTTCATTTTTGAAAGATATTTTTACTAGGCATACAATGATCTAACTTGACTGATTTTTTTCCCTTTCAGTCATTTAAAGATGTTGATTTAATATCTTGCCTCTGTTGTTTCCAACAAGAAGTTTGTTGTCATTCCTATCTTTTCCCTCTGTAGGTAACATGCCTTCATTCTTGAAGAGTTTCCCCCTTTATCACTGTGGTTTTTGAGCAATTATAATGGGCCTCAGTGATGTTTTCTTTATGTTTCATCTGTCTGGGGTTCCTTGATTTTCTTGGATCTATAAGTGTACAGTTTATTTTTTTTCAATTATTATTTCTTCAAATGTTTTTCCCACTTCTCAGAACTCCACTTGCACATATATTATGAAGCTTGGAGTTGAACAGCTCATTGATGTTTTGTTTATATATTAAATTTTTGAATTTCTCCTTGTGTTTTATTTTGAATAGTTCTTTTATGTGTTTAAGTTCACAAATCCTTTCTTCTGCAATGTCTAATTTTCCATTAATCCAACCCAATGTATTTTTAATTGTAAAACATTCAGTTTCATTCTTTTTATATTCTCCATGTCTCAACTTTCTGAACACAGAGAATACAGTTGTAATAACTGTTTTAGTGTGCTAATTTTAACATCCGTGTCAGTACTAGATCGGTTTCAACTGATTTATTTCTTTTCCTTATCATGGGTCATATTTTCCTACTTCTTTACATGCCTAGTAATTGGATGTCAAACATTGTGAATCTTGTCGTGTTGGGTGCTGGATATTTTTGTATGCCTACAAATATTCTTAAGCTTTTTTGGGGAGGAGAGGGAAGTGGAGATGCAATTAACCTGCCGTTTATTCTTTCAGATCTTGTCTTTAAGATTTGTTGGGCAATACCAGAGCAGTGCTCCACCTAGAGGTAATTATTCTAATCTACTTAGACAATACCCTTCTGAGTTATCACAGGAGGACCCCATGAATCATCAGGTTTTCCCAGTCTGGCCTGTGGGAATACTCTGCCTGGCTTTTTGTGAGTACTGAGCATTGCACTACTCCTTCCAATGTTTTCCCCTGGTTCTTCCTCCAATTTAGGGAAGAGGAATTTCTACTTAGTATTCCCCAGAGTCTATCTAGAGCAATGCTCTCAAAATTTGACTGATCAATATCATCCTCAAAAATGTGGTACAGAAGAGGATTCATTCTGGAATAACTGCCCCTCCTTCAGGATCCCACAACACCCTGTATCAAATATACAATTTCATCTTGAAATTGTATATTTGATAGACTTTATTAGGGCAGAGACTGAGTCTGTCTTGTTCAATGTCATTTCCCCAGTATTGAGCACAATAGAAGTATAAGTAATTGTGAAATATGAACTCTGAATTCCTCATTCCACTTCCAAACTGCTTGGTGAGGAAATGGATCTTTAAGCAAGTTGCAGAGTTGCAGACCTCTAGAACAGGAAATTTTAAATAGATCAGGCGTCAGGAGTTCACCTGATTGTGAGGTTATAGTCCTATCCTGGCAGGTCGGATCGAGCCTAGACATTTATGTGCCTGTTTCACATAAAGCCAACTAACTGGGCGCATCACGTGGGCTATGTATGGGGAGGCATCGGACTACTCTAAAGGTCTTGGGGCATATTTGAATTCTGTGCAGGCTTTTCCTTTCTTCTACAGATATTGAGTGCTACTGATCCTTATCACCAAGCCAGAAAGCTCAGTGCAGTGTTGCAAGAGCTACTGTTCACATAGTATTTTGTGTTATGGTCTAGGAAGTATTTGATATCATGTATTTCTAGACAGTACTACCAGTGTTCCCGTCCCAGTCTGGCCAGTGGGAATCTGCCAGATCAAATGAAAGGCATTTCTATTCTACAGCCTCTTTTGACTATCTGGCCATGTACATCTTTCTAAACTTGGCTTTTAACTAAATTCAACAAACCTTTTAGAATATGTACTCTGTGGTAGGCATTCCAGTTGCCATTGGGACTGGTCATTGGATATGCCCTTTAACAACAGAAAGAGCATCCCCATGTTGGCCTAAGGATGAAATAATATTTAGTTTCTGAGCACTGCATCTCCCTTCTTACAAATCTTTCCCTCCATCTTCTGCCATCACATTCATAGTGCAGGCAATCTTACGCCCTGAGCACAAACAACAGTGAGATGGAACAAATTGAGAGTAGTATGGGAAGTGCATTCATTCCATTAATTGATTCATTCATCAGCTTAATATTTATTGAGCACATACTATGTGTCAGACACCATGCTGAATGTTAGTAGTATAAAGACTAGCAGATTCAGTCTTTGTCCTTAAAGAATCCAGTTTTGTGGCGGAGGCAGAGAAGTGAACAGTTACAATACTGTGAGTGAGGGATGCTAAGGTACAAGAATACAGAGGACCAGTATCTAATTTCCTCAGAGGACATAAAATCTTTGAGAGAAATGGTGTTTATTTTTCACAGCTCCTGACGCATAATTTGTAGGTGAGCACTCCATAGTGCCAAAAACACCTGGATTCCGGTCGCATTTTATTTTATTTTTGTTGACTAGCTGTGTATCCTTTGACAGTCCTTTCAGCTTTCTGAGTCTCACTTTCCCATCTGTGAAGTATAACTGATGACACCAGTCCGGCCGACCTCACCGGGTTATTGTGAAGATCAACGGTCATGAGAGTGACTTTTTAATTAATTGTAAAGATCTCTAGAAAATAAAATATGGAATCATAAGTTACATTCTTAAATGTTTTTAATTTTTAAATAGTTGTTCGGAAGGAAGGAAGGAGAAAAGAAGGGAAAGGAAAGGAAAGGGGGGGGAAGGAAAGAATCCAGCAGGTAAGGGTCCCTCACTGCAGCCACCTTCACAGTTCAAAGCACACTCCAGAGAGCTATTTACTATTACCTTCATTTTACAAATGACAGGCTTGAGGGGCCAAAGTATTTGTCCACAATCTTTTCAAAGCCCAAGCCTGGACAACTTCCCAAGTTTTTAAACGGCAACAAAAGTCAAAAGACCCAGCCCCAAGCCGCTGGGGAGCCCTCCGCTCTGGAATCCTGCGTTCCGGAGGAACTGGACCAGGCTTAACTCCGCCCCGTGACGCGTACACTCCCGCCCGCTGGCTTTCCACCTCTCGCGGGATCTCTCGGGAGAACGCGGGGTCAGGTCCCATCATGGCGGCTGAGGAGGCGGATGTGGATATCGAAGGGGACGTGGTGGCTGCGGCGGCACAGCCAGGGTGAGGCACAGAGACCTGGGCGCGCAGGGGCGCGTATTTTCGGGGAGTAACTTAGAAAGGCCGCGGGCGTGTCAACGGACAGGGAAGCGGAAGAACATCTGTTGGGTCACGGGATCCTGGCAGCGGGTGGAGGGCCGCGCCCATCCCGCCAGCCCGCTACTCCTGAGCCCTGCAGCGGGGTACCCCAGGCTAGGGTCGGAAGGCCCTTTCACCTTTTACCGGGATGTTGTGAGGGCCCCGACTTAGCCTAGCACTTTGCACTCTCTCCAACAATTAGATTCCTTCTTCCATTACCTCCACGTCAAAATCCACCCCTCGCCCTTGCCTGACAATAACTGGAACCAGGGAGGCCCCTGGACGGGACCTGAGCTCAGGGATCTTTGTTCCAATATTTGTAAGCCGTGTGACCTTGGGCGTGTCGTTTCATTCCTATTGGCCACCGGTTTCCTCCTCCACTTAGGGGATAATTGTGGAAAACTTCCTGAGAGGCAGCTTGACTTTAAGGATCAGGGTAGGACTTTAGTTGGATAGCTCTGGCTTCCCCTGCATTGGCTGGCCCTGCCGGTTAATAGCGGTGAGGCCTTGGGCCAGACCTTTAACTTGTCTCAGCCTCTGACAGCTCATGTGTAAACTGACAGTCATGGTATGTACCTCATACGGTTATTGTGAAGAACAAACGAAATAATTAGGGATGCATTTTTGCACATGGAAAACGTTCTGTAAATGTGTTCTTTAGCATCCCGTTATCCTCAGGGATGCTATGGTAGGACCCGGTGAGGACTCATCCGATTCCTGCATAACAGGCCTACGTGGTTTCTAAACGGCACCATCCAGCTTGAGCGATTTAGCTCTTTGACCCCTTGCTTTCCCAGTAAGACATTGATGCATACCAGCTTTAAAATGTGCTTCCAGAGTCTTCTTTTAGTAATGGAAGAGACCTAGACTGATGAGTCAAAACTTTGGTTCCAACTCAGCCAGTTATGTTGCTTGTAACTGGAAAAACTTCAGTAGAACTTGAGTAGGTTGAACCATGAGAAATTTCCAATCTTAGACCATTTTTGCCCTATAAAGCGTCAATTTCATATGGTCCGACCTAATATTAGGGCCTCTGGAAATGGTGAGAAAGAATACTAACCCTGCCCATGAGGGACAAAGAGGGCTTAAAGCACTCAAGAACTCTAAAACATTGTAAAAATGTGTGGAGTAATTGTCCTCGGCTGGTATGGCTCAGTTGGTTGGAGCCTCGTCCTGTAGCTGATGGGTTGCAGGTTCAATTCCTGGTTGAGGGACATACTGTATTTTGCCATGTATAATGTGCACCCACATTTTTGGTCCAAACTTTCAGGAAGAAAATCTTTTGTTTTAATTTTTAAATTCAATTTTTTATTTATATATAAAATTGATGATCGTATTCCAGGGTATTATTTTGCATATGGTTATCGTTTTTGCTTTCTAGAGTTACACTTTTAATGCATAAGCATAAATAAAATAATTAAAAATATTTATATAGATACGGGATTAGTAGTACCCATGTATAATGCGCATCCTTATTTTTCCCTCAAAAATTTGGGCAAAAATGTGCATGTTATACGTGGCAAAATACGGTACCTGGGTTGCAGGTTTGATCCCTGGTTCCCATCCCAGGTAGGGGCCAGGGGAGGCAACCAGTTGATGCTTCTCTCTCACATCACTGTTTCTCAGTCTCCTTGTCTCTCTAAAAACCAATGAAAAAAAAGTGTGTCGAGTAATTAAATATATGGTCATTTTCCCTAAAAATCTTTAGGCAGAGCAGTCCAAAGCTATACAAAATGAGTAGAGAGCCTTAATAACAATCATTGCCCCCATTTCTGTAGGTCAGGTTAATCTTGACTAAGCGCTTTTGCATGCATGATTTAATTTACTTTTTGTAAGAAATCTGTGAGATAAGTGGGCAAGGACACTTACCTACAGGCCAGAAATAAGTTAACCTCGGAAACGGTAAAGATCATCTGAGAACATTGGCTCTAACTCTTTTCTGTAGGTTCTTCATTATTTTTCTGATTGTATATAATTTTTCTCCCTTTTCTCTTTTTCCTTCCTTTCTCTTTTTTCTTGCTCTGTGTGAGCCTTAGGTCTACTGGTGGCACCTATTGGCATCTTAGTTTTATGCAGGGAAGATAACAGGTTCCTGTTGGTCAGAGTCATTGCCTTTCCAACTCCGAGGAGTATCAGCAACATTATATTCTGGGGGATAGTGCCCCCTGACATGATTTTTAACTTTACAGTGGTGCAAAAACAATACACACTCAATAGAAATCATACTTCAAATTTTGAATTTTGACTTTTTCCCAGGCTAGTGATATGCAGGTATAGTACTCTCTTAGGATGCTGGGTGTTGGCAGCAAGCCACAAATCCTAGTTAGGCACTGGATCACAAGGGTAAACAACAGATACTCTACAGTGAACTGTCTTGTTAGTGTTTTTTGGCTATTTTGTTCTGAGCACATTTAAAGCTAAGCTGTGATGTTTATTAGGTTAGGTATAGTCAATGCATTTTTTTTGACTTAGGGGATTTTCAGCTTTGTTGAGTTTATCAGGACATACCAGTGTCTGTTTAGAAAAAGGAGGAAAGTCCTTATAACGTGGAGGATTTACTAGACTTAATAATATTAGAACATGAATTAAAAGTTTATCATATAACCTAAAATCTAAGAGTATACTGAGTTAATTATTTTATCCACTTTTAGTGTTATGCTAATTTTAGATGAACTGCTACTTAAACAATTGTGTGTTTCAGGTTACGCTAACTCCCTTTTAAATGGTTTGACCCCCTCAGGGAAACCGGCTCCCCTGCAGCACCAGTAGAACTCCACCATAAGTCAAGGAGAGTTTGCACTTACTAAATCTCAGTACCAAAGCTAGAAGGTGGCGTTGAAACTTTTTGATTTCCCTTCTTCTCCTACCATTTTTTCCTCATCCTTCGGATCTTCACTTGTTCTTAAAATCGTAATGTTCCCAGGGGTCTTGTCATAAGACTCCTACTCAGTAAGCACACAATCCCTGGTGATATCATAACTCAAGACTTAAATTTCTATCTGTTGGGTTGGACAATAGGAAATTTTGTCAATGTTGGACCACTTTTGTAGTTTCATAAGTTAACCTAATACGTGCACATTGTTTCCCACATCTGCTGCCAACCCAAGTCTCTCCTGAGCTTCCGATCCATTTATCCAGCTTTCTGAATCTGTTTGCCCTTGGGTGTTCCACAAGCATTTCAGTCTCAGCTTATAAACTTCTTCCACCAAACCTGCCTCTCCAGGTTCCCTAGTTCAATAAATGGCACCATGCAACCAGTCACCCAAGGAACAGACCTGCATGTACCCTTTTCTTTACCCCTTCCTTCCACTGCTTCCATCAGTTATAAAGGGTCTGTCCTTCTAAGCAGTCTTTCAAATGTGTTCACTTCTTCCTGTTCACACTGCTTGTGCCCGACAATCTGAGTTACTGTCACCTTTTTCTAGCATTTATGTTATCACTCCCTCTTAACTGCTCCTTGTCTGTTTGGATTCTTCTACTCTTCCCTGAAGTTAGAGCATTCTTTCTTACATCCAGATCAGAACGTGTTATTTTCTTCAATCCCCAGTTGGCTTTGTGATAAAGTTTTCTGCATTCCTTAACTCCTAGAGACCTGTGTGACCCGTACCTCACCTACCTTGTTCATTCATTCAAGAAATACTGGTTGAGCACCTTTTGTATGTAAAGCTCTGGGTATATCAGTTACCAAAACTAAGTCCTTGCTCTCATAGAACCAACATTCTTACTAGATGAAGTGGACAATAAACCTCTATATGTCAGATGGAGATAAGTGGAAAAGGTAAAGGTAGAAGCTGGATGACTTGTCAACTTTATCCTTTGCAGTTAACCAGGGAAAATTATACGGTCTGAAATTGCAGGAAAGGTTTCAGACTTAAGGTCAGTGTGGATATAGTGTAAGAACTGGATTCGGAAAAGGGAGAAGCAAAAGAATTGGCAACAAATTGAATGTATTAATACATTGTGAGGAAATAAAGGCAGGCACAGGTTTCAACCCAAATCTCTCCTGAGCTTCAGATTCATTTATCCAGCTTTCTGAATCTGTTTGGCCCTCCAGGGCAGGGGTGTCAAATTCATTTTCGCCTGGGGCCACATCAGCCTCACAGTTGCCTTCAAAGGGCTGAAATAATTTTAGGGCTGTATAAATGTAACTTCTCCATAACTGTTGAGGAGTTGAAATTACATTTGGGCCTTTGAAGGCAACTGTGAGGCTGATGTGGCCCCCAGTGAAAATGAGTTTGACACCTCTGCTCTAGGAGGATGGAGATGCCAAAGACTGAGATAGGTAATGATGGGAGAGTAGCATATTTGAGAGGAAAGTGAACTCAGGTTTACACATGTTGATTTGTGGTACCTATGGAGATTCAGGTAGGTGTCCAGATATACACACAAGAGTTGTGGATGTTGCTAATCCTTATTGAGGGATACTATGTCAAAAGATTTCTAAAGTAAACTTGAAGTGATACCAGTCTCACCTCCTGCACTCTGGGCAGACCTAGGTAGTCAAGTAAAGGTTTCCTTCTGCTGATACAAGTCTCAGAACCCTTTATTTCACATTTCTGGTAGACCCTACCAAGTCAGGGTGGACACTTGAGTTAAACCTTTTTGCCACCAACAATTGAGAGACATTATGGCTTTTATTTTATTGTGGATAGTCTGTTAGCTCCACAATTCATTATAAACACTGTGGGACTAATTGAAGATTAGAATTAATTTGTTAAATTATATGAATTGTTACTAAAACATCACACTTTCTTATATCTTCATTGTACCATCCCTCTTGAAGTATATTCTATTTTGGTTCTTCCACTCTTGGGTTTGTTTGTTTTCTTTTCCATTGTAAGGGTGGTGCTATTTATTGGCGGTGGCTTTTATGTTTTAGATAGAACTAAAAGAATTAATTGTGAGGTTAATTGTCTACATACACATGGATATTCCTCAAAAGAAATCTGAAGTGTTGGTTCATGGCCATAGAGCATGTGTGGTTGCTGCTTTGGGGTATTTTTTCTTCATGAAGTTGTTTATTCTTGGGAAACAAAAGAAGTGAACAGACTTGATGTTTAGCAATTAAAATATATAGCCACTATATATATATTCACAGGCCGAAGAGGTAGAGCAGGCATTTCTGCAACGTTAAATCTGTTTGTTAAGGGGAGGAGGGAACTAAATATTTGGTTAAATCTCAACCTGCCAGTCACTGCTGTGTAAATTGTATATGTTAACTGGTATAATATCACTTTTATACCTATTTCCTTAATTATTACAGAAGCAATGAAAATACAGCATCTGTTTTACAAGATCACTATCTTGATTCATCATGGAGAACTGAGAATAGTCTTATTGTAAGTATTTTATGAAAATATCAAGTATGTTAAACTATTACTCATTATCCAGAGTACCCCCCCTTTTTTTTTTTCAATTTGGTGCTAGTTCTTTGCACTCACAGAGGTAATATATTGAAACATTTTTCTTAACTATAAAAATAGCAGGAACTTATTTCTTTTGATTTGAAAAATTTCCTGTTGAAAAACAACTATGGATCCTGCTGGATTTAGATACAGATCCTTGCTCTATCACTTACCAGATTTGTGAACCTCAGTTTTAGCAGCTGAACTGTGGGGAACATTGCAGGGTTCATTTCCTCATCTAACAGTTATTTATTGAGTACTTACTATGTGTCAGACACTAAGGCAGATTTGGGGGTTACAACTGTAATCAAGACAGACAGGGTTCTGTTCTCAAGGAGCTTATAGTCTAAAGGAGAGTCAGGTGATAAACCAGTAGACAGATTATATGAATCATAAAGGACATTAGATGCTGACTGGGAGTAACAGGATGGGGAACCTACTTGAGATAAAGTTGTCAGTGAAGGAAACTGAGGAGGTGGCATTTAAGTTGAAAAGTAATGGAAAGAGAGGAGCAGGTAAGTGAAGAGTTGAGGAAAGGATTCTAGGCAGAAAGAATAGCAGCACAAAGGCTCTGGTTGGAAGCCAGTGTCTGAAATATGATAAGGGGGGATGACAGTTATGACAAGGTTCGAGAGGCAGATGAGAGTTCCATCATATTTGCAGGAAGCAAGAATGGAATCAAGATACCAGTTGGGAAACATTTGAGTAATCTAAGCAAGATTTGGTGGTAACTTTGCCTGAGTTTGTGGCAGAAGAGATAGAAATGGACAAATTTAATTAAATTACACTTTGAGCCCTGACCTGTGTGCCTCAGCTGGTTGGGCGTTGTCCCTCAAACCAAAAGGTCATGGTTCAATTCCCAGTCAGGGCACATACCTAGGTTGTGGTTCCATCCCCAGTTGGGGTGCTTATGAGAGGCAACCTATTGATGTTTCTCTCCCTGTCTTTGTCCCTCCCTTCCCCTCTCTCTAATAAATAAATAAATATTTTTTTTTTAAAAAAAAATCTATTTTGAAGGTAGAGCTGCTTGGTAGATTGGATATGGGACTGAGAGAAAAGGAAAGAATCCAGGATGAATCTTGGGTTTCTAGATGAAATAACTTGGTGACAAGTAGTGCTGTTTACAAAACTGGGAAGGCTGGGGAAGAATCAGGTGAAGGAAGGTATGGATGGTTAGTTATATTTTAAATGTTTCATTCAAGAAGCCTACTAGATACCTAGTGGAAATTTTGAGGGGGTAGTTGGCAATAATAGTCTAGATAGAGCCTTGCAGAAGAGATCTATGCTGAAAATTTTTTAAGTTTTGAGAGTTGAAAATGAGTGTGATCATTCAAGGAAGGAAAAAAGAATTGTGAGTTTTGGAAATAGGTGAAGTATTTAGCAAAATGCTGATCACAACTAGTGTTTCATACACGATAGCCATTATTACTTTATCATAGATAGGAGCTTGAGCCTTGGAATCTGACAGACCTGTTTGTCAAGTTTCCGCTCTTCCACTTGAAACGCCAGCAGTGCTATGGGTATAATAGTGCCTATCTCGTAGAGCTACAGAGGGGGTCAAAGGGACGTCGTCGTGCTCTGTAAATGAGAGCTGTTACTATTGCTAATCATATCATTGTGTATCTTCATTTAGCAAAATATAGAAGATAATGTCAAGAAGTAGTGAATAAAAAGAAAAATATATTCTCTTTTTTAATAGCCTTGGACTCTGGATAACACCATCAGTGAAGAGAACAGAGCTGTCATTGAGAAAATGTTGTTGGAAGAAGAGTATCCTTTAATGATTATGAAGAAAAGATTTCAGGGATAAAAACCTCTAAATGCAAAACTTACAAAAGAGACCACTAGTAATTATTAGATGGATGATTTTTGGCCCCATACTGCTACTATATAATATGTTACCTATCTATGCAACAAGGTGCATTTTATTCTTCTGGTTCTATTTCATTGCTAAGTGTGAAATATGACTCAATATTTTTTAGTTTCTGTTGTCAGCTAACTCTAATTTATACTGTCTGAATATTGATTTGAAATTAAAGAACGTTTTAAGTTAGCTAGAACATTTAGTCCAAAGTCATGTAGTCCAGTTCTCCATTTTCAGTTATAATCTGAAATTCAGAGATGCTGATTTGTTCAAGGACATAGAACTAGAATATGTAAAATTTCTCACTTTTTACTCTACCAACTTACAGGTGTTACGTGAGAGGAATCTAAGGAAAAAACACAAAACAAATCCAAAAGGATAAAGATTTTTTCCTCCCAGCAATTGTGGCTTCTTATCCATGGTTCAGCCACTAGCTTCTTGTCCAAATTTCTTTCATGTGTATATGATGTTGGCACTTTAACTCCTTTGCAACTCAGTTTTCTTATATGTAGACTGAGAGGATTTGAACAAAATTATTTCTGATTTTATGATTTATAGAGATTATTAATAATAGTCTAATGAGTAGCATTTTAGTTTTAATTCTTTCATCTATATTTCACAGATTTCTACCTCCTTTTAAGCCAAAATTTATCTATTCCTCTTATTCCTAATTATTGCTATGTTCGTTTCAGAGTGTCTCCATACCTGTGATCATCATAGGTTAACCCTCTTTAGGCTTTCTTACCCTCTAGACCTCCCCAGACATTATAGCCTGTATCATTGCTTTTAATAGAAAAATAGTGTGAGTGGCATATTTAAATTTTTCAGTAGCCTCATTTAAAACAGATGAAATTAATTTTAACAATATACTTTATTTAACCCAGTATATTGAAAATGTTATTTCAACATTTAATCAACATAAAAACATAATTGAGATGTCTTACATTCTTTGTTTCATACTCTTTGAAATTCAGTGTGTATCTTATACTGACAGTACATATCAGTTCGTGCTAGCCGCATTTTAAGTATTAAGTAGTGATACATGTGGCTATGGGCTAATGTATCGAATAAGGTAATTCTAGATTAATCAGTTCTTAAGTAGTCACTGGTTCACTTCCAAATCTGAAAAAGAAATGAGAGTAAAAGCTATGTCAGCTCTTAGAGGACAGAGATAATGCTTTCTTGTTTCTTTGTCTTTGGTACCTAGAACCTCGAGTAGTGCCTGACATAACACGATATACAGTCAGTAATTGTTAGTGAAGAATATCTCTGATTAAAAGTATTGCAGAGGCCAGTTTTAAGAAGTTTGAGAGGGAGGCTTTCTGGTAGATTTGACCTGTTATTTTTATTAAGGTAGAGAATAACCCTGAATTCTTCTCTTACCTTGAGAAATATGAAAACAATTGGTTGTCCTAAATTACCCTGGACAACCAATCAAACTCATCTATTACATTCACTGTATGTTTTAGGAAAAAAGAACCAAACAGAACATTGAAGATGTTTCTTCTCTTAGCCACTTGTAAGAGGGAAGGTAAGAGAGACTAGCCTCTATGTAGCACGCATTTTATGCAGGCACCATGTTTTAAGATTTTACATGTAATATTTAATCCATATAACAACCCTGTGAGGTACAAATAATTTTATCAAAATTTGTACAGACCTGAAAAGAGCTTGGAGAGGACTTGGTGTAGCTAGGATTCGAGTGTGACTTTCATGAGTATATAATACGAGTCCCTACTTTACATGCCACATAGAAGGTACGACTTTGTTATTGTTTTAAAGGTTTCCTTAATAATTACACAGGTATTATTTATCTAAAAAATCACTTCCAGAAAAATTCTGGCTGGATCAAAAGGAAGATGATAAAAAATACACAAAGAGGTAAAAGTCAGTATATGATACTTTTAAAAGTCTGAATAATATTTTTAAAAACTTCACACACTTCTTATTTCTTTTTTCATGTGGTGCAGTCCGCAGAAAACAGCAAAAATCATGTATGTACTTATATTTTATACTTTAAGATCTTTTTAATTAAAAATTGTGGGAAAATTAAACAAAAATTATAGTTGGCCTGTGAAAAAGCCCTCTTGATCTTGAGTTATACAAAAATAAAAAATCAAAATTTCTTGTAGACCTATTGAAATGCCCCAGGGTAATTTTATAATGTTATTTGCCAGAATTTTCTTTTGGTTCCTTCATATTATGGAAAAGATAATGTCCTAGGGATTTGAGGGGAAACTTTTAAAATCTGCTATGTAATACATAAGGAATTAATTTGATTTCTATTGCCCTGGCATTTAATTTTCAATCATGCCAAACAAAAATTTAACTTGAATTTGTAGCTTTCAAAAATTAAAGAAAGTAACAGATTGGCCTAAAAGTCTGTTACATTTTTGCTGTAAAATAAAAGGTACGTTTTTCATTTTCACCAGTACCTTTATTGATTTGGATATTTGGAGTATGTCGGCTGTCTCCCATTATTGGCTTCTAGTGGGTAGAGGCCAGGGGTGCTGCTAAACACCTCCCATTGCATGAGACAGCCCTACAGCAAAGAATTATTTGGCCAAAATGTCAATATTACCAAGATATTTGCAAACCACTTTGACACCTTCTCCATACACTGCACAAATCATTTTTGTGTTTCAGTTGTATTTTTACCTTTCTTGAAATAATAAAACATAACATACTGAAAATGTTGTGTATTTTCTTCCACTTCAGAATTAAAATAACTGCACAAAAACCACCAATTTTGATGTTTTTTTTTAAATGCACGCTGATTTGAAAGCTGCCACAATACAATCTAACAAAATTGTTTCGAATGAAGTTAAAGACAACGGGACACTACTAGAGCCATTGCACAGAGAAAACGTAACAGACATTTTGGCCAACCCAGTGTTAACTTTTATTTAGTGTTTATAAACTTGAATGTTTATGGTCCCTTAAAGGGTAAGGGTTACAGATTTGCGTCTGTCAAGAGTTTGAGCACTGAACAGACTTTGGCTTTTACATTTTGGTGAATAAACAACAAAAAGTGAAGTTAATGAAAAGATTAATGGTTTCCTTTGAATTAAATTAGTGAGCCTCATGACTTTTTTGATGGCTTCAGATACTGCAGTTTCAAAAACTGCAGTTTCAAAGACAATAAACGTAATGCCATGGTTCTTTTACTTTTCTGGCTTAATGTTCACATTCACCCCCCAGCCAGGGACGTGAAGGAATCAGAGAGATATTTATGGAGTCAATTTAAACTTTTGCATGCCTTTTAGGATTTGGAAATGTATTAATGTCTGCTCCTTCGTGTCCAATAAGAGGAACCCTATTTATTTGTTTTCACATCAACTTCCTTTGATGTCTTTTAGTGTTATCTTCCCTCAGACCCAAGGATTATGTCTTTTGGGGCTTCTAATCATCCTGAGCTAGAAAAGTGTATGAGACAGGGTAAATCTACCCCCTTGTGTGGCTGCAGCCTTCTTCTTTCTCTCTTTCTTATTTATTTATTTATTTATTTATTTATTTATTTATTTAAATTGTTGGACTGAGTATTAAATTCAGTTCATGGGTATCTGTAACCTTTAGGTGCATAAATATGGACCGTTCCATTTCAGAAATTTTTTTGCAATTCCCTTTTTTCCCCTCAGGGTACAATCTCCTACAAAACCAGCTAGTTTCTCAGTAAAGTGGACAATAGAAGAAAAAGAGCTGTTTGAACAAGGGCTGGTAAATAAAACAATTTTTGATTTATAGTAAAATAATTGTAGAAGCAAATACTGATAGAATTATAAGGTTATAAGGTTAATTTGTAGAGACCAGAAATTTCTTTTTAATTACAGTGATCACATCTATAGTTTTTCTATAGTTAGAATGATGATGTTTGTAGCATCGTACAAGAGAATTTAACTCATTTACATTACTAAAATATTAAAATAGATTTAGATTAATATTTTGGATAGTTTTTATACTAATAAGATCCACAAATTGAGCTGTCTCTGTATACATGACACCAACTACATGAATTAAAAGGCAAAATTATTTAGGTATCTGATATTTTCTTTTGAAAAAACAAACTTGTGTATTTGGAACTGTGTGGGTTGAGTTCTTTTCTATTCAGATATTTGGCATTGTGCATACAATCTAAATATTTTAGTGGCTGTAATTGAAGACAAAACATTTCCTTCATGTGAATGTTTCACTGAGGTCTATATAAATGTCTACAAGTTACATAATGGAAAAGTATGCACCTCAGTTTCTAATTATGAAAATACTCCTTAACATGAAGAAACTTAATAAAATACTCAGAATTTTTTTAACTATTGGGAATAAGTTATATCTTTTTTTTTAAAGATACATATTACCTAATGTTATGCTAAATTAATTTTGAATTTATATATTACATATATAGAATATTTCTGTAATTATGTAGGATCCATAAATGCTAATTGAAATATTAATAATGTTTCTACAGATGATAGGAAATAAAATGTGTGTGTATTTTTATATTTAGTCATTACCGTGGCATTTATATGTTCCGTGATTTTTTTTTAAAGATTTTTTAAAATTTATTTTTAGAGAGGGGAAGGGAGGGAGAGAAACATGGGTGTGTGGTTGCCTCTTGTGCACCCCCCAACCAGGGACCTGATCGGCAACCCAGGCATGTGCCCTAAACTGGGAATCCAACCAGCAACTATGGTTTGCAGCTGGCACTCAATCCACTGAGTCACACCAGCCAGGACCGTGATGTTTTTATATAAATACCAAAACTATCTGAGAGTTTTACGTCTTACTGAGATTTTTCTCCTGTGCTATTAGGCAGTCTGTTGCATGATTATCATTTACATAATATAACAAACTAACCAGCCATTTATTTAAGATTTCTGACAACTTTGGTGTTTTGCCCCTTACTGAAGACCATATCTATATGCACCAATGCAAGTGTGTTGTGCATTTTTAGGTTATTATTGTTGACATTGGTAGTGGTTACAGGAGATACATCTGCATGATTCAGAATTCAAAAGGAACCTGAAGTCATAGGGTGTTAAGTCTAACTTGTTTCTCAACCTTTAGTTCTCTATGCCTGAGGCAACCATTTTCATCTGTTTTTTGTGTATCCTTCCAGAGATATTTATCCCTGTATAAGCAAATGGGTATTTATTTGTATACGTGTGTAGATATCTATTTATATACATAAACAAATATTTTAAACTTAGAATGTTTTCCCATAAACATACATGGAACTATTGGTTGTATTTTACCCTTTTCGACCTTTTGATGTAATGTGCTAATAGACTGATTTTCTCAGGTTTGAGAGAAGATAATTACGTGGTACTGAATGATGAAGGAAGAGTTTTCCTTCCCTTTTTGGGGCATAGGGCTTTCCCTTTGCTCTGTTTTAAAATTGATGAATGTTTTCTTTGCTCCTCTTGTTAGTGTCCCCTTCCTAAGTTTCATAGTGGCCGAGCCTTTGCAATCCCTGCTGGTCATACTTTATCAGGATCTTTCCTGTCTCCAAAAGTGTTCGATACTGTCAAGTTGCCTATTTGATTTTTTCCCAAAGTAAAGATAACTAATTCTTCAATAAGTTGATCTCTACTAGGTGTTAGTTAAGAGAGATATAAATAATTAATTTATACTTGCTATAACTTTCCCAGAAGCACTTTCAGTTTTAAGAAATTTTCCATATATCACATTTTCTAAGGAATACCAGAAGTAATTGTATAAATGAAGGTTTATCATTTGGATCAGATCTTTGAAGATGATTTGCTACAACAGATTGTAACTGCCTGGCCTGTAAATTTGCTCTGAGATCAACTTCGCTGAGTTGTAGCAGGGTTTTTTTGTTTGTTTTTCACAGCTTTAAGAATTCTAAAAAATTAGAATTTTTGAGCAACTTTGGGAAGTAGAGCATATCTTGTGTTAGAGATGTTATAAAGGAGGTTTATGTATGTATCAACTGATAAACTGGATACCTAAAAATCCCTTTTCACTATAAAATTATATGTATTCCTTTCTGTATTTCACAAGAGCTCCCTCAGGTTCTTAGTTGTTTCTCATCGAAGCTTCAGTGTTGGCAGGTGGACAGCCTTCAGCAGTAGAGGTGTGTGGGGAGGTGTTGGTTGCAGGTCACTTCATTTGTGATTCACTCTTTTTTTTTCATTTATCCTCACATGAGGACATGCTTATTGATTTTACAGAGAGGGGGAAAAAAGTCAATCAGATGTCTCTCAGACATGCCTAGACAGGGGACCGGGCCTGTAACCTAGGCATGTGCCCTGACCCAACAGGGAATAGAACACGTAACCTTTTGGTTTATGAGATGACGCCCCAACCAACTGAGCCACACTGGCCAGGGCAATGTGATTCACTCTTCTGTCAGTTCACTGTTATATCTGTGTAATTATAGTATCTGCTGTGGTACCCATAATGGATATTGTAACAAATGGAATCTGGGTAAAAAGGTGTTTTTAAGTGAGTCTCAGAACATACTCAGTTGATGGTATAAATGGAAAGTGCAACCTGCCTCCCTTTCAAACATTCTTTTAAATTATCTTAAGATAATATTAAGATTTAGAACATCATAATATGAATACATATGGTTAGGAATACAAAAAGTGATGTATCTTTATTTAGCTATGAAAAGAAAACTAATTTCAAAACCATTTTGGTCAGTGTCCATAAGTCCAGATTCCAAAGGAGGAATGTAGGCTTTGATTTTTAAGAGTCTTAGCTGTGTATGAGGCTTCACTGTGTGCTTTAGAAAATAAAGATGAGGTATTCCTTTAGTTTGCTTTTATTTTTTTAATGTGGCAGTTGCTTAGAATATTAACAACTAAGTTCAACAGAAACAGAATGTATTTTCCATTTTGATACAGGCTAAATTTGGCCGAAGGTGGACAAAAATTGCAAAGCTAATTGGAAGTCGCACTGTTTTACAAGTGAAGAGCTATGCCAGACAGTACTTTAAAAATAAGGTGAGCAGAATATAACTATCCTTAATAATAATATTTTAAGTAAATAAAATTAGTAAGACAAAGTAGTTTTTAATTCAGGCATTAAAGTCTTAATGTTAAAGTTTTTATGTTTAAAGTAAGTAAATAAAATTAGTAAGACAAAGTAGTTTTTAATTCAGGCATTAAAGTCTTAATGTTAAAGTTTTTATGTTTAAAGTATTTTATACCCATAAAGCACTTTACAGATATTTATCTTCAAAACTCTCAAAGCATATCTTTAGTGTTGTGAGTATTCCAATGAAACAGGTATTATGTTATTCTACCTAATTTCATACAGTTAAATAGAAGAACAAAATAGTAACTGCCCTTTTAAAATGTAGTAGTAAATACTTTAAAGAAAAATACCGTAAAGGTACAATGTACCAAGGACATTTACTCAGTTTAATAACATTGTATTTATCTTACTTTTTCTGCCAATGATTAAATTTTAAAATTTTAATATTATGTATGGGGTTTTATCTTGATTTTTAATAAGGTAAAATTAGATGGTCCAGAGAAGAAAACACCAAATCAGAAGAACAGCGGTGATCTTCAGACTCAAAGTGAAGATGAAAGCACACTGCCATGGGCACCGTCAGGTTTAAGGGGCCGTGCTGATCCCAACTTGAATGCTGTAAAAATTGAGAAGTTGTCTGATGATGAAGAAGTAGACATCACAGATGAAGCAGATGAGATGACTTCTCAAGCACCCCAGGAGAACCCTAGCAGTGATCTCTTATTCGACATCCCTAATAGTAAAAGTCATAAAGCCTGCCAAGGAGAATTTATCACCTCTGCCACTCAGGACGATTCCATTTCTAAATCTTCCAAAGAGTATCTTCAGAATTTAAAGCATGGTGAGGTGGAAACACTTTCAAACTCAGGAATTACAGTTTGCACTGAAAAACAAAGCACCAGTGACAAGAAATCAGTGGAATTAAATGATCAGAAATCTAATAAACAGGTAAAAAGCTGTGATAAGCACGATGGAAATGGAACAGTAGATGATACCGGGCTGTTGCCTTCTCCAGAGCCTTGTGAAGTTCACAGAGATTTGAGTGATAATGAAGTGCTTTTTCAGTCCTACTGCCAAGTGGAGGAGGAGCACCATGAGGAAGAAGAGCTTAAGCCACCAGAGCAAGAAGTAGAAATAGATAGAAATATTATTCAAGAAGAAGAAAAACAAGCAATTCCTGAGTTTTTTGAGGGGCGCCAAGCTAAAACACCAGAACGCTATTTGAAAATTAGGAATTACATTTTGGATCAGTGGTAAGGAAAAACTATATTATAGATGCCGTTTTAAAACCTGTGGTACACTAGAATATTTAAATTAGGCTTATGCAGAATTTAGTATTTTACAATGCTAATGATCCAGAGAGCTTTAACATAATATATTTCAATGGGCAAGACTTAAAATTTCTCGTAGTGGAACTTTTGTGGAAAGCTTCGGTGAACACTGTCATCTATAGCTATCTTAGTCCATCTCCTTGTTCACTATGAGTGTTTGGGCCTGGAAGGGAAAGGGATAGATGATTGTCTTAAAGAGCACTTTCTTAGGACAAAGAGTTAGGAAGACACAGAAAGCACTACTGTTTGGGAAAGAGGGCCAACATGTTTTCTAGTTTATCCCATACTTTGAAGTACAAAGAAAGAAAACTGAAGGAAGGATGGTGTCATTAAATGTGGCTAGATTGCAAAAACCATTCTCCTAAGTAGTTCCCTTAAATGCTCTCAACTTTGAACCTCTGGCGTAATCTGTTCATTCCTTCGTCCAGCTTCATCAGGAAACAGGAATTTTCTGATATGTGAACTTCACCCTCTAAATTGTCAGTACTAACTTAAATTGTCTAGTGAGGGATGGGGAACAAACCAAAAAACTTTCCACCTTGTTAGCCTAAGTGCTCTGAAAACAATTTGAATTTTTCATAATAGTTTAAAGCATCATTAAACATTCATAATCGTTACTGCTTCAGAATTGTGTAGGGCCATCCTACAGAGGGCTTCTGCCGTAACCTAGGAAGATTACCAAAGAAAAACAAGGTTTGGTAATTCGGTAACCTTCATTTTGCCCACACAATATTAAGTGATTTGGCTTTTAAGGGTAGCTGTACTCTAAAAGAAAGATTTTTATTCTTGATCTTGCAGACGGTTGAGGTTGCTAAAAGAACAAGTTCTGGGTACGGGCAGTGTCAAAGTAAAGAATACTTGCAGAGAACAACTGACATTGGCATAGTGCTTTACAGTTTACAGAAAGCTTTTCTATATCATCATATTCCTAAAATAAAACAGGCAGGTGGTGTTTTCTGTCTTTGATTCTGAGGTCAGGAGTGGCTTAGGGACTGCCTTTGAATAAACAACCAGCCACTGACAGGCTTCAGTGCAAGTCATGACTCTACAAATCACTCCATTATTCCATATTACCTAATTCACACTGTTAAAACAGATAAATTAAATTAGTCCTATAGTGGTATCTAACTTTGATTTTGGAAATAGAAGGATGAATGGCCAAATGCAGGACCCTTCAGGTGAAAGGGATTTCCAGAGTCTATATAATCTTGATCCATTATTTTCACACTTCCCTGTCAGGGCCTTGACCTAGACTTTTCTTTCTGCCTTGGATGTTTTCCCCTCCAGATCTTGGTGAATCTTGCTTCCTCTGCTCAAGGGGAATTAGAGGCCTTCTCTGACCACCCTATCTAAAATAGCTCACATATCTCCTTTCTCTCATTCCTTTACCCTGCTTTTAATTTATCTTAATAGAACTTATTACCACTGAAAATATTACATTTTTATTTGTGTATTGTCTTTCCCTTGATTCCCCAATGATAATGCAGGCTCCTCGAAAGTAGATTGTTTTTGTCTTTATCGTTAAGACCCTAATGCTTAGAACAATGCTTGGATACAGAAGGCACTCTGTTTGTTAGGGAGAAAAGATTGAATGAATGAGTCATCATTATGTCATGAATAGATATTTTGAGAGGCCTTACCATTTGTTCAGCTCTATACTAGATTACTAGGTACTGCTTAAAACTTTTTGATTTGGATAATCGTTAATGACTTCCGTTTTTAGACTCCTACGGTTTTTTGGTAGTCAGTTATACCATGCTCATTTCTACTTTCTTACCTTCATTTGTGAAGTTTGTTTTGTTTGCTTTCAAAACATTCAAAATCTCATCTTTTCATTGGAATTTTTGAAACTCTCCCACATCACAAGCTACTTTTTACTTTCCCTAAAGTTCTATAGAATTTATGATTTCAAATTTGGATTCTGCTTAGAGAAGCCTTCCCTAAATACCCTATTTAAAATAGTTTCTGCTTATTTGTCTCACTGTATCAACTAATCCTTTTTTCTTCCTAGCATTTATTTCTACCTGACAATACAATAGATACTATTCATTAATTTCTTGACTGTCTCCCCCATTAGAATGTAAGGTCAGGAACCTTATACTATTCATCTCTGTATCCTTAGTGCCTAGAACAATGCCTGATGCAGAGGATGCAAAATAAATATTTGTAAGATAAAATAAAGATTGAATAACAAATACCTATATTATATGATTTATCTGAATACTTGGTTTGTAATCCTATCACTTCCTTTTTATTTTATTTTTTTAAGGCTTTGTTTATTTTTAGATGAAGGGAGGGAGAAAAAGACAGAAGCATCAGTGCGTTCTTGCCTCTCCTGCACCCCCTCCTGGGGACTTGGCCTGCAACCCAGGCATGTGCCCTAGACTGGGAATTGAACTGGTGATGACCCTTTGGTTTGCAGGCCGGCAATCTACTGAGCTACACCAACCAGGGCTCACTTCCTTAAGTGCCTTAATGTCTCTGACCTTTTTGTTTCTTATTACTAAAATGAGACTAGTAAAACCTGTTTTGTAGGGTTGTTGTAAGGATTAAGGATGTGTAACTCTTGGTACAGCATCTGGCATAAGCACTTAGTAATTAAGTTTTGTATTACTTTTAAATTATATTGTACCATCTAGCAGGGTACATTAAATAATATACAGTAAATATGTGTTTTATATAAACCTCTTATTTCATAACTTTTGGGTATTTCTTGATTCCTTTGGAATCTCCTATAATATCTAGTTCTATTTTCTACTGAGAGTTAGCACTTAATATTTATTGACGTAATGATTAAAAACTAATATAAAACTTTCAAGGATTTATAAGGTATTTTACAATGAAAACATAGTGTCCAACAAAGTAAAAGTCTTTCATTCTGCCTATGAACCTAAGTGATATATTAAAAATTTGAAAGGTCTAATACCAAATGCTTTCAATATATTATCATAGTGCCTTTTTTATTCAAATATTGAGGCTTGAATTTGGATCTGTAGATAAATAAGCTTCTAACTCCTGGGATAACTGGAATTTATTGAATTTAATATTGGGGAAGAAATAATACTTGTAAAATTGCACTGTTCTTGTAAGTTATTGTATCATTTAAAGATTTTATTTCAGGAAAAATGTACACTTGGGTATTATGTATTAGTATTGTATTTACTACACATTTACAGATTGCGAGGGGGTGAATTTTTAAGATATTTCAAATATTGAAAGTTTTTCCCAGAAATCTTTTTTTCATGTTTTAATTTATCCAAAATAATTGTACTTCCATCTCTTAATTAGGGAGATATGCAAACCGAAATACTTAAATAAGACCTCAGTACGTCCTGGCCTGAAGAACTGTGGGGATGTTAATTGTATTGGACGGATTCATACATACCTCGAATTGATAGGAGCAATCAATTTTGGATGTGGTAAAAATAAAAACCCAACAACATCTTTTACTTGACATTTTTATCCTTACAGCACCCATGAATTTCTTGATGTTAGAATTCAGGTAGACTTAGGTATATAGAGAGAGTTTCAGAGAGATTCTATAACATTTTGGAATAAATGTATTAAGGTTTTGCTGTAAAACATTTTATTGATTAAACTATATTTCCCTTTGACTTACATACAGTGAAAATTGGTGGTATAATTTTAAAGGAAATATATGCAGTCTTAAGAAGTAGGAATAATTTAAGAATGCAGTTCTTTATCAAGTAAAAATAAAACTATCTTATGAAAACTAATGATAGCCCATTTAATTTGCAAATATTGTATTCATACTAGAAATGCTGTCTAGCAGTGCTTAAATAAAGGAAATAATTTATGAGCCTCTACGTTTAAATGTAATAAAAATGCCAAAACATTTTTCATGGAAGAAAGTTTTTTCACCCTAGTTTTTCTCAAATATAAAAGGTGATGAATATGTATATTTTTAAATGTATTGTACCCTTTTATTAGCATGACACAAACCTTTTGAAGAAAGATAATGCCATAGTTGCAAAGTGATAAGGTAATTAGAACCTTGCAACCCATGGTTTGAGAAGAGTATTCTGTAGTCTGTGTCTATGCAAAGACAACGAACCAGAAAACTTCCTGTCGGAGATGACTTGATTTTATGTAGAGGTAGATAAAATTTACAGTTTGCCCTGAGGTCTTTGTTTTAGTGTCTTTGTTTGCCCAAAGCATTTTATATTGGTGCTGGCTTTTCAGGAAAACTAAGGTGTTATAACTTCATCAGCCACCAAAAGAAAAATGAAATCATATTTTCTGTGTTAGACTTCCAAAGTTAGCAAAGTGGAGTTAATCAAAAATTAAACAAATTACCCACTTCCTAATCACATCTTATTGAGATTTCTTTATAATAAATAATAGGATTACTTTTATGTGAGAACTAAGTGGCATATAAAATGTGTGATTGTGGAACAGGATAGAATCATAGACGCTCTGGTATAAAGAAACTTAGAAATTGGCTCACAATGTATAGTCAGTGTAGATGTGTCTTCCTATTTAACAAATGAATTCTTAAAAATTAGATTGTTTTGTTTTTTCTGAATTCCAACAGAACAGGCTATATATAACAGGCCACATCCAGTTGACAAAGTACGAGTCAGAGACAGAAAAGATACAGTGGAAGCATACCAACTTGCCCAGCGTCTGCAGTCCATGGTAAGCAGTCACCTCTCGCCCGAAATGATTTCTCCACATTACTCCTTACCCTGCTCAGTAAGATGTATCTACTTCTCTTCATCTGTTTGACAAATGGCCATTTAGTGGAAGAACATACTGTCTCTTGTATTTTACTTTGCCATTCACTTTTCTGGTTTCCGTTCAACTTCACATAGGTTTATAAGGCAAACAAACCAAAAATGTCCTCAAAATTCACTGGCAACCCTTACAGAGAAGTGTAATATTTAGCTAAAATGGCCTGAGGCTGCTTGATTTTGATTTCTAAATGTAACATTTTTTTAACTATACAGTTAGGTTCTTTTTTTTTCTCTTTTTAGTTATTTTTTAAAATTTTTAAGATAAGGTTCAGCTTTTTGGAATAGCCAAAATATTTTAGCTTTTATTGTTTTAATTCTTGAGGTTAGTGAGTTTTATAATAATTTAAATTTCATGAATCTTATTTTTTAAAAGTGATCCAACAAGTCTCCTAAAAGGCAGAGTCATGTTGTGAACCAGTGAATAAAATAGGTTAAATCGGTAATAGGTGGGATGAAGTATAGATGATAGAATGGATATCTTTCTCGGAGTGTTAGGGCTGTAAGCCATTTCTCCCTAGATAAGCTTTTTAAAAATTATATCTTATTGATTGTGCTATTACAGTTGTCCTGACTTTTCCCCTTTGCCCCCTTCCACCCAGCAGCCCCACTCCCTCAGGCAGTCCCCCCACCTTTGTTCATGTGCACGTGTCATGGGTGTAAGTTCCTCGGCTGCTCCCTTTCCTGTGCTGTACTGTACGTCCCCATGGCTATTCTGGAACTGCCTGTTTGTACTTCTTACTAGCTACGCTTTAAGAAAGGGTGTTTTCAAATACAGTTGGTGGAGATGGTGCTAGTCAGACAGTGCCCTCTGACAGCTAGTCCATTTAAGGGCTTAGAACTGAGGTTTGCAAAACTGGATGTTAGTAATGCTGTTATCCAGCTATGTAATTTTTTACTGTTTGTGCTAACTAAGCAATCTTTTCCTTTCTAAGGCTGAGATGTAACTATTTTGCTTCTAGTTGTCGATAGTTTACCTCTTGCTGTATATCTTTCAAGTTTTCTACTACAAGTTAATGAATAGGAAGTCATCTTCTTGGTGGTTCTTTCTGGTCTTAAAAATGTTTTTTGTCTGAGTGTTTTATCTCCTAAATGGTGAAAAGAAATGAAAATTAAAGATATCCAAGTAGAATACTGAAAATAATCACTGATTTTTTTCTGAGCAGAGTGCTAGTTATTGAACATAAATTAATGAAATAAAATTTAGTCCGGCACTGCTGATCAGGGATTAACATTATTTAAAGGGAGATATTGTTTTTTAGAAAATTATCATTTTGATTTTGTGTATTAATGTGTTGTGATTTCTCCGAGTTAATCTCATTACGTTTTGCTTTATTTTAATCTCATCATAGCGCACAAGGAGACGTAGGGTCCGAGACCCATGGGGAAATTGGTGTGATGCAAAAGACTTAGAAGGACAAACGTTTGAGGTAAGTTTGACCTTTTTAAATGGCTCATGAATGAAAGTTGTTTTGTCAATATATATTTGTATAACCTAATGTCACAAAGATTACACTTTTTGAACATGAATACATATATATTTCTCATTTCCATATGAATTGTCTTATCCAGAAGTCATTAATAAACAGCAAAGTAGAAGGCATTGGTGGTCAGTTAACTAGGAGTTTTCAGGACTCTTAGTTGACTCATTTTTAGAACTCTGATTATCTGTTTCTGCATTGTGTTCTCTAGCTCAAGAATATCGTCAAGGGTGCCAGGAAGTTGGTATACCCAGTTCATTTCAGTAAACATTGTTGAGTAACATTCTGATACACCCATTAAGATAATTGTTCCAAACATTAGACATAATACAAATATTGAAGTATTATTTCCACAAATAAACACTGTGGTCCTAAAAAGAAAATAGGTAGTGAATGTGTGTGTAACACATATACCCACATGCATTCTACATATATAATTTGTTTGTGAACCATTCGTATGGTAGATGGTGTCATGAGCAAGGGAGCATCCCCAAAAGGAGCTACTCATGCGTATTTGCGTCTTTACACAATTCTAGGTTTATTTTAGGGGAGACCTCCCCAATAAGCCAATAGAGGAGTCACACGCAAGTAAAACACAGAGAGGGGTTATACACATAGAGTCGAGCAGAGTGAGTGCCTATCACCAAGTCCTAGTCACCGACGGCGTCCGCAGGTGGAGACATACCTGTCAACTTCGTCTTGTTCTCACACGCCCTTAAATGTGGTTTTAAAGGAGTATTTTTATTAATTCTACTTATTAGTTTTTGGTTGATGGAGTTTTGATCAACTGGTGTTTTATATTTTAGCATCTTTCTGCTGAGGAGTTGGCAAGAAGAAGAGAAGAGGAAAAATGCAAACCTATTAAATCTTCAAAAGTGCAAAGACCAACAAAAAGGTATAATTAACATAATATAAATGTGATCATTTAACTTATCACAAATGATTAGAAAATGTATGGAAAAATATTTGAAAAAGCTTGCATTATAATCTTTACATTAAGTTTAAGAATACAGGTAAAGTTTTTTATTTCACCGATTATGAATTTGGGATATCTTGAGCACAAGTTTTAAATTTTTTCAGGTTCGGTGAATATAGGAGCTAAGCTGTGTTGCACAAGGGCCTCATTTATGACAGATGGTCATTTAGTATAACTCAGGCATTATGAACAGGTAGCCTCATGAAATGACTTGGTTCTCTCTTGGAGTGGTGCTGATTGTTAGCAAAGTGTTTTTTTGTTCTTTTATAATCCAAAATTTATAACTTGTAACATTAAGGGACACAGAGTAAGTTCCATGCTTTGATTTTCTAGACCCCTCACTTTGTACAGATGCCCCCTTAAATGAACTGTAGTTTTGTCAGTGCCCTAAAACAAGAAGTCCAAGAGTGCCGCTAGGTTATCTTCAAAGGAAAGAGCCTTAATACTTGTCAGTTATATCCACGGGTGAGTTACTTAAAGCCTATATAAGCCGTAGGTCCCCATTTATAAAATAACTATGACAGCTAACACTGTTAGCTGTGGTTTCAGCACTTCACATTATTGACTCATTCAATCCTCATACCAACTCTATGCAGCAGTTAGTAGTATCATTCCCATTGTATAGCTGAGGAAACAGAGGCATGGAGAGTTTGAGTGACTTGTGAGTGGTGGGGCTGTGATTTAAACCCAGCCATTAAGGCTTAAGCATTCATACTCCTAACCATTACACTACAGTACAATACTGTGCCTCCTTAAAATAAAAATTACAAGTTAGAGTTGTGGTAATAAATTAAATGAGATAAACTATGTAAAAAATATATTCATCCATACGCTAGGACTCCTCATCTAGTATCAAGACATTGGATTTTCTCCATCTAAATGTGAGTCTTACATTTATTGTGATTTTTCAAGTTATCGTTTCAGTTTGTCAGGATCTTTTTGAGTCCAGATCCACTTTTCTTACATAATATCTTCCATAGCTTTGAATCATCAATCAACATGTCAGTAAGTTCGCTTTCTCCACCAGTGAACACTAATTAAAATGTTTCGCTGAGATAAATGTAAACCTCAGACATTATTATTCAGTCAGCTGAGCACTATTACAATGTAAGCAGATATCTTGCTTTCATTTAGATAAAATGTATTCGAATCTTTGTGAGTCTACTAGTTTAGCATGTCCTTCCTATCAAAGATGAAATTTAGGTCTACTTATGACTTATATTTTCATTTTCATATACTTATATGAACCCATTATTATTCTGAGTAGTCACCTCTTCATTTGCTAAAGGCTTATTAATCAGCTATTTTAAAATCTTAATTAGAATTTTTCTAATATGCAACATCTGATTCCTCTGTTTCTAAAATCTGCTTACGTTGTGTGTTGAAACAAGCCCCATAGTTGCCTGTGCCAGGGCCTCCAGTAATCTTCCCATCGGGCAGCTCGGCATCGGCAGTGGGTTCACGTCACGGTTCGTCAGTGCTCTGGGGTGCGTGTGCTCTCTTACTATTCGCTCGTCTCTCCTGGCCTTTAGTTTCTTTTTATTCGTGTTGGTAAAGCACTTTCTAATTTGAATAATCTTCTTTAGTCAACAAATGTTTTTTTGAATGCCTACAATATGTCAGGCACTGTTCTAGGCCTTTGGAATGTAGTAGTCAACAAATAAGGTGTGTGTTCTTCCGGAGCTATCAGTCCCAGGTAGAACAGGAACTAAATTGTTCTGCTCTTTTTCAGTTGTGTTAACATAAGTATAATCCTTGTTTGTTTGTTTTCTCTGAACATAGCCTTAAAAAGCTTTTTATTCTTACTATATCCCTCAAACCTCCATTCTTTACTGGTCATAGCTTTTCTAACATTTCTTGTAGATGTATTTACATGTGCTTTGGTATCTAGACTTGCTTAGGTGGCCCTATTCCCATCTTTTATTTTTGTTTTTTTCATTTTAAAATATGACTTTATTATAGAACTTTCTGTATAGATTAATTTCTTTAGCAGAACCGTTTGTCATTTCTTCATTCAACAAATATTTATTGAGTCCCTACTCAATGCTGACCATATTATTGTACTGACAGAAATATTTTCAAGAAACTTCCATCTTTCTTGACATTTCTTTCAGGTCTTATGTCAGAGAATCAGTTGCATCTTCATTGAACTTTCTGAAATCTGCTTTCAGTGTAGGACACATATCTGACCATTTTAATGTTCTCCTCTTTGGGTATTAAAGGAAATTAAGACAACAGAATTGCTTTCTCCTCAAGGTTCTGTCTTTCCACTCCTCCCCCATTTTTAAAAAATCAAGTCCAAAAGGGCAGTGCTGCTTTCCGACGGCTGTATTGACTGTTTTAAGAAATTCTCCTCATTTAATATTTTTCTGTCTCAGCAGGTTTAGATTTTTGATACACATTTTCAAATTTGTGGATAAATGTTATTTTCCTAATCTTGTTGAGATTATATTAGAAATAAATGTTTTCTTCTTTTTCAGCTCATTCGATCCCTTCCAACTGATACCTTGTAATTTTTTCAGTGAAGAAAAGCAGGTACTACTTATGCAGCACTGAACGACCGTAAATAATGCCCTCCTGTCAGACATAAAATACTTCTTTTTCAGTATGTGCAAGGCATTTCTATGTGAAGTGCTGGGCAGGGCAGGGTGTATCAGGGGTCAGATGAGTAGTACAGATGGAAAAGGAGAGGGAACTGCTCTAGGCTAGGGGTTTAAATGGTATTTTTTTTAAGATTGATTCTCACTGAGCTTTGGGTGGTGGCGAGATAGGTATGATAGGTAACAGAGAAAGGGGTGGACGTTCCAGTTAGGGAAAGCAAAATCTCTATTTTTATGCTCCCCCATTTTTTGTGTGTTTTTGTTTTTTTATATTTCAGGAGCCATTTCAGGTGAAAGTGGCTTCAGAAGCACTTTTAATAATGGATTTGGTAAGGATAATCTATTGTGTTTACTTAGTTATTCTGATTTCTATTCTTGTGTATTTTTATTGCAGGCATAAGAGAGAGTATGGAAGACCCTGTATTTTGGATCTTAACTATCCTCTTTTACAAGGAATCTAAAAATAAGTCTTTTCTTTTGGAGAAAAGCCAAACAATTGCATGTTTCCATATTTTAGAGCAAATAAATTAATGTGAGTTTTTGCAGACTGTTTGTCATCATTAACCCTACTTTTATTTCCTAGTACCCTTTGTCTGCTGCCTTCTAGATAACGAAACACAACTCATAATTCGGAGTTTCCTGGTTTGCACTAAACTACTGAAAACTCCATAGTTGTGTTTGTTTTTTATGGTCTTTTCCTATAGGAGGTTCTAGAGTGATTTTTTTACTTTGTACCTTTATATCTTTCCTGAATAGGGAGAACAATGGTACCTTTATTTTGTAAGTGAAGAAGTGGCACCATTGTTTGAATGTTGGGTTCAAAGCTTCTCAGCCAGCAGTGAATATAGATCTGAAATCTTAAGACTGTGCCCTGAGTCTAGCATCTAGTTCCTCTAACATGCTACTTTATATTAAAAAAGCATAATTACCAGACTTGATAAGTGAGTTTTATTCTGATTGTTTGGTCAGGTGGTTTGTTTGGGCTAAGTCTATCTTGTATTTCTTTCAGCATGCTCATGTGTCTATGGCAGAAGTGATTGGTCTGTTAGGAGGAAGATACTCAGAAGTTGGTAAGATAGTTGAAGTAAGTTCTCAGTTTTAAAGGTTTTAAAAGTATTTTGTCCTGTTTCCAGACCAAATGTTTTTATAGATATCAGTGGGTATAATTAAAATATAGGTTTCACCTATGACATGAATGAGAACACACAAATGTGGAAGGTTGCATATTCCCAAAAGTGACTTAACATTCCATATATTGAACACCTGTTTCCTTTTACCACTGAGAAAGGGGGAACACTGCCAGGCCTCGGTTCCTCATTGCCTTCACCAGTAAAAAGCTGCAACTCCTACAAGGCCAGGAAGCATGTGCTAACCTTATAGCTGAAAGTTGGTTTGCATCATTCTGTTGAAATTATTATCATAAGTAATGGAGGCCATTGAAAGAGTATGTTTGTACAGGTATTATATGGGCTGACCTGGAAAATTAACAATTGCTACAACTTTGTTTAAGTACAAAGTGGATCCACACACTTTTGGAGTATAATTCATTTGCAAGTTAAAAGCTCCCTGTGATATAATCAAATAAAAGGCTTGGCTTAAAACGTTTCTATATGTTTATATGAAAGAACTAAAACACTAAAGTAATAGAATTAACAGAATTTCAGTGTAATCATACAAGGATCAACCCTTTATAGGTCTGTGCCGCAGAACCGTGTAACAGTCTGAGTACAGGGCTGCAGTGTGAGATGGACCCTGTCTCCCAAACACAGGCCTCGGAAACCTTGGCTGTAAGAGGCTACAGTGTCATTGGATGGTATCATTCTCATCCTGCCTTTGATCCTAATCCTTCCCTACGAGATATTGATACTCAAGCCAAATACCAGGTGTGTTTCTAGGTCTCACACGTATGTATTCTGTAAATGCTTGCATGTTCTCTCCCCCTCATTACTTTCTATTGCATAAAAGTACTTTGAACATTTCTATCAATGTGTTGTATTTCTGATAATCTTTACATCTGGAGTTTTGATTAACTTGGCATTTTTTCTGATTACAAGAGTAATACATGTTAATTTAAAAATTTGGAAATCAGCTTCCTGTTTAATACAGACAAGCCATCAAAGTAACAGTGATAATTGTTCCCAAAGCCTTTAAAAATTGATGGGAACAATTAGGACAAGGACTGGGAATAACTGAAATAATCAGAAATATAAGGTATATTTTGTATCCGTGAGAAATACAGTTTTGTTTTACTCTGCAATTTTATGTTTGATATGTGACTGTTTCTACTGTAGGCAGCTGTTTGTAAATTATTAACATATTGGGGAAGATTATAGTTGATGGATTGTAAATATAATTAGTAAATATATTCATAGCAAATACAGATTTTTTTTTAAAGTTTGAACACACTTGGCCTGAAAAATTTAGAACGTGGAATGAATATATAAGACATTTCATTTAGTTGCTGTTTGGATGTGAAGCTTTAACACACCTTTATGTTCCTTCTTTCCCCATTAGATGTTTAAAATGTTGGTATGGATAAACATTGACTTTTAAATTTATGTTGTTGAAACTAATTATACTATACTTTTCATTGTAGAGTTACTTCTCCAGAGGTGGTGCAAAGTTCATTGGAATGATTATTAGTCCCTATAATCGAAACAATCCTTTACCTTATTCCCAGATTACCTGCCTGGTTATAAGTGATGAAATTAGCCCAGATGGCTCTTATCGTAAGTTTCCAACAAAAACTTCACCCCATTTCGGTCATCATGGCTTGGAATCTTACAAATCAAAGAATTTATAACTTGACAAAACTATTCTATGGAAGAGTTTGTTCTTCGACTGGGGGATCACTATTTGCATGCCACGCAGTACAGGCCCCCGACCCCCTTCCCCATTCCCTTTTATGATATCCTTCAAGGTTCAAGTCCCTGCTGTGTCATCATGGCCACTGGACAAAGTGATGAGAGCGTGGAGAGGGGTTGTGGCCAAGCAGTGTGTGTGTGAGGACTGAAGACACTGCAGTAAGCAACATAAATGCAGGCTAGCTTTCTCTGAGAGGGCATACAAATGAAAAAAGAAAAAGAAAGACCACCCAGCTACCAGCTCTCCATGGCCTCTTAGTTTAGGCTTCACAAGGCCTGTTTTTTATCTCTTTGCTTCCATTCTGTTCCATGAAGAATTTTGTTGGTTTAGCCCAACATATAACTTGGCTCCTTTGGGATTTGTGTCTGTTTGTGGTCCAGTCAGCTCTGACCAGAATTCATGTAGCAGCCTAGGAACGGAAGAGTGGATGGAAGGGAAGTGATGGGAAGAAACAGTTGTCATCTCCAGGATGTTTGTTCTCTCTTTAGCCTTTCTACCACTGCTCTAGTTTACTGTCCTCTCTGGATAGTTACTCACTGCACATTGTACTCTTCCCCATTAGCTCGGGAGCTCCTTGACGACAGATAGGATTACACTATACTCATTTTTCTATCCCAGATTCTAGCACAAGCCTGGCATAAAGTAGGTGCCAAGTGAACCTTCATTAAATTAATTTCTCTTTCTTCTTAATGATGTCACTCAGGTGCCCTCTCTTTGATAAAGGTTTTCCAACACTACCTCCGTGTCATTTACTATTAGTTGCTCTGTTCTTTGTGTATCTGCTGCACTTACTACCTGTCTTCGTGGCCACTTTGTCCTGGTAATTTGTCTTGGTAAATGGCATTTATCAGTTTGGCATGTCTCAACTGTGCCTCCCCAAAGAGCAGGGACCGTCTTCTTTGTCAGTGTATCTCTAGAAGCACTTAATCGATTGCCTTCCACCTAGGAAAGGACCTGCACTCTGTAGAGTTTTGTTGAGCGAATACTACTGACATTAACTTTAGTTCAGAATGCCCATAGCACATCTATGCATCATTCTTTAGCAAGTATAATTTTACAGAAAAGTTACAAAAGAAGGAACTACAGTTCACTTGTTCCCAATTTAAATATAATTTCTTAATCTCAATCTGCTAGATTATGGGCATGAACTCTCATGCTGTTCAATACGGTAGCTACGAGCCACATATGACTGTTCTCAGTTTTCTTATCTGTTAAATAGGGATAATGCTACCTACCTTATAACATTGTTGTAAACCTTAATAACCCATGTTTTAAAAAATTGCTAGAATGGAATAAGTCTTGCTTTGATTGGATCAGTCTCAGTTTAAGCCTGTTTTCTGGCTCAATTATTAACAGTGTCCCCTTTTACTCAAAAAGTCTCTTAGTTTGGATAGTAAATTATGTGATCATTTTACCTCCCACAGCTTCTTGCATAGAATTGTCACACAAATGACACTTTCACTTTATTATTGTTATTATTAATTGCTTGGCATTAATATGCTCGGTGGACCAAGTTGAGTCAGGCAATAAATATTTAATTAACGCCCACCATGTTAAACTACTCTTCAGCTGGTCTGCCCAGTAGTGGTTATGAAAAGAGTGAAGGGAATTGTAAGTAATTAAAAGAAGATTAGAGATTTAAGAAATAGTTGATAACAGTATGTTTCTCTATGCTTTTCTAGGTTTACCTTACAAATTTGAAGTACAACAGATGTTGGAAGAGCCTCAGTGGGGATTAGTGTTTGAAAAGACAAGATGGATAATAGAAAAATACAGGCTCTCCCGTAGGTATGTGCTGTGGTTTGAGATGGTTGCACATCTGCAGTGCTTCTCATTAAATTATGTTTTAGAGAAAACCCAAGTTAAATATAAAATTGTGATGTATGGCATCGGGGTAGTTTATTGCAGAACTGATTAGTTTATAGTATTTGTTTCATCACTTTGTTTTCCTGTTCCCTCCAACAGCAGTGTCCCTATGGATAAAATCTTTCGCCGGGATTCTGACCTGACTTGTTTGCAGAAAGTAAGCTGCCTTCATTTTAATTGGTTCCTTTGTTCACAGATTCTAAAGCTATTCATCTCGATATGTTTTCCCATGATGCCTAATGCTTTGTGGATACATTTTCTGTTTATTTCCTTTATTGCTTTTTTTCTTTTTAAAATTAATTTCCAAGAGATAATTAGTAATCTGTTTTGTTGCCTACGCTTGCTTATAGAAATAATACTATTTTAGAATAAATTTGTCAGTATTGGCTGATAAATTTCTTAGCAGATTATTATTGTACACAATGGATAACATTTTTCTCATTTTATTAAACTCAGAAGCGCCATGTTTCTATTTAGCTTTAACAATTGATCATTTTTAAGATGGTATTTTAAGTCTAACAAATTTAAATGATCATCTTACTTTCTGGTAGGAAATAAGACTCCTCAATTCTTTTATTTCAGTTCTGGTTTTGTTTATGAGTGTATTGAGTTAAGACCACTAGGCTGCCACCATTTCTCTCTCTCTCTCTTTGTAGCAGTTTGGAAAGAGAAAGTATAAAAATACTGAGTTTCTTTTTAATATTTTTACCCCTTCTATTATAGCCACTTTATCTTTATTTGGTTGGAAGATTAATATGCACGTTTCCCAGGAGATAAATAGACTCTGGCGTCCTAATTTTGAAATGGTAGAGTCCTGTGTTTATATGTACATAGATTTTTTTTTTCCTACAAAATTTTTTGCTTTGTAAATGTAACTACTCAAAAAAAAGGAGCAGAGTCACAAATATGTCCCAAGTAGGAAGCATCACATGCGTATGCAATCTCAGATTTGTTTCCTTATATAAATCGTAAAGGGACTAATCTAAGCATTCAGCAGTGGCTTCCTATACTGCAGCTGTACAATTACTGCACACAAGCTTATCTTCAGCCATATTTAAGGAGAATGTTTCTCATTTGAGCACTAGAAAAATGTGAGATTTATCATTAAATAAGGATATAATAGAAGCCACCTTCTTGTACTTTTCATGTGTTCAATATAAAACTTTTCTTTTCATGTAGCTTTTGGAGTGTCTGAGGAAAACTCTAAGCAAAGTGACAAATCGCTTCATTGCTGAAGAATTCTTGACTCAAATAGAAAACTTATTTCTTTCCAGTTATAAAAGCAAGCAGGGGAATGGAGTAGCCGAAGAGAACTGTGCTGTGGATTCAAAGGAATTGTTGCTGTAATGATTTTAAAGTATGACATTTTAGTCTTGACACAGGAGATCCTACTGTCGGGTATAACCTTGAATTTATTGTACTTCAGTTAGTGGTAGCACAGCTTTGATGTTTTTCTCTTATTCACAAAATCTGAACTTTGCCACACAAACCATGTGACAAAAAAGAGGAAGGGGCTTGTTTGCACGTGGTGTTTACCAGGGTATGTGGGCGCTGGACTGCCACAGCGCCCCAGTCTTGATGAGCGAGATCTGTCTCTGATTTTTATTTCTCCCCCAACTAGTCATTCCGTTCTTTCTATCTCACAGCTCAATAGGAGCACTTCCATCCCTTCCATGTGTTTTGGTGAGATGTGTTTATTGCTGCAAATGAGAAATGGATGGGTGGTCACTGCGGTAATGAACATGGCTGAAAACTACCGATTTAGTAAATCTGACGACATGCTGTGTGAGGCCAGTGGAAGCATAAGGAAAAAAACCTAAAAACAGAAGAGACCCACGTAAGAGAATCAAATTGCCTGTATTTTAATCATAGGTACTTGCTTCCGTTTTATTTTCGAGCAGCAGTACTACAGGATATGCAATTTTCTCAGCTGTCTGGAACATTTTGTATGGATTTCAGATGCATAAAATAATTAGTCTCAGCTCTATCCCCTTCATATTAGTGTGCATGTGATGGAACCTCACTTAACTGCAACACAGATCATCAGCACCCTCAAACTAGGTTTTTCCCTACTACCTGCTATCAGTAGAAAGAGGCAAATTGCAGTAAAGCTTGAATAAATCGGGATTTAATTTTAAAAACAAAAAAGCCTTCCACAGCATACTACATATGCAGCCCAGTTTCATGCACTTTCTAAATCTAGAACAGCAGTCAGCAAACTTTGGGTAAAGGGGCAGTCAGTCGGTAATTTCAGCTTTGCAGGACACACACTGTGTCTGTCAGACGTGTTTCATATTTTTTTTACAACCCTTTAAAAACGTAAAATCATTCTTAACTCATAAGCCTCACAAAACACATTGCTGGCCATTATCCTCCAACCCCTGCTCTACAGAATTGTAAATAATTAGAATTTCTCTTCAGATGCATGAGCCTGAGACACTGAAAGATAGTTTACCATTTTCAAACAACAAAACTCAAATTTGTGTTTTATTACAGTTGTCAAATAAAACAATTATGCTGCCTGATTTATCCTAATAGATTGTAGTTTGTTAACCATTGAATTAATTTATACCCATTCTCCAAGCGTTCTTATTAATAACAGGTTTATTACATCTAATCTGGGTATTATTCTGTATTTTTACCTTTTTTGGTTAATCAATAGCCAAGGAAGAATATGGCAGTTTGGAAGGCGCAGTGAGCTAGTTTTAAATGACCTGGGTCTGGACTCAACCTTGTGACTTTGGGGAATAAGCTTACCTTCTTTGGAGCTAAATCTTGTGTCTCTGGGGTCTCAGTTATCTTTCTAGCATCCTTCTAGGTCTGAATTCTTGCACTTCATTCTAATTGTTGGACCACTCACCTGGAACTTTGTATTTTGAGATTGTACAGTTCCCAAATTAGCAAATGTTTTTAAAGAAAACAGGTAATATTTTCCATTTCTCTATATGAATTTAGGATAAAAAATGTAACATAACTTATAAAGCAATGACTTGTGGGACCAGGGGTATAAGAGCTCTAGACCAAAAATCAGGAAACCTGAGGGTTCTAACCCAGTTCTGTTACCAGCTTTGCTGTGTGACAGTGATGAAAAACCGCATGACCTGTCTGGACCTCAGGCTCTTCATCTGTAATTCAGTAGGATAAATTTTGTGTAAGGTAAAACCATTTACCTTTGAAGGTAAAACCTAAAACCTTTAGGTTTAAGTAGAAAAAAACCTAGAGGTAAATGGTACCTTTAAAGGTACTTCATTTCTTTGTACTCTTCCTTTTGACATATTTTCCTCATTATACATCGGGAACAGATCCTAGAAAATGTTATTAACTAACTTTTGTGATTGAAATTTCCCTACGAAATTGATAAATTGGAGTGATGGAAAATAATGGAAATTGTTAGAAGCTCTGTTCTTAACCCTGAGTCCCCTGCATGCCAGTGATTAACTATATTTACTAAGCCATACTCTGAGGAGCTCAAAGATGGCAGTCCTCAGTTTAAAGCTTTAAAAGCACAATTTTTTAAATAAAATTTTTTTAAAAAACAGAAGCATAAAAATATCTCAGTCCTGCTATCTAGAAAACCAGGGCTGGCATTTTAGTATAAATGCTTCCCCCATGTAAGTGTAGGACATTAAAAGCTGTGATATCTGCTCCCCTCCTTGTTCATTCTCTCTGCTTCTTTTTTTTCTCTCAGCATATTAAACTAGTTTGCAACTGCAGGCACCCACATGTCTGTCACTGCCAACCCTGGCCTATTGAGGGTAGTTGAAGCAGGCAGGTCCTAGGGGAAACACCGAGGAAGTCTAAAATGGGATGGCAGTGTGGTGCAGGAAGTGCAGGAGGCAGGGTCTCAAAGGGAAACCGACCTCTAATGGTGTTTGCAGTGTTGGAGATGGGGACATCTGACCCCAAGGTAGCATTCAAACAAGGAAAAATCATGGAGCGGGGCCAGCAGACTCAGGCTGTGCTTTCCTCTGCATTGTTCTGGCTTGGCCCTCGGCCCTGTGTTCACAGCTGCATTATGACGTTCAGGGCACTAGACACTTGTCCTCGTGGACCTCTTCTTCCATTAAAAATGAATACATTATCATTGCACTTGTATAAGGTGAATATAATATTATCTATAAATATATCCTTCAATCTAAAAGGGTTTTTTTTTTCCTGAATTTCAAGGAAATTAAAACATTTTCATGGGCCTGAGGCATGGTGCCTAATTAGATGAGTTGGCCCTGAAGGTTGTCCTTAGAAAAAATGTCAGTCGCTGTTCTTCCTCTGCAAAACCCACCTCATAAACCATAGTGTAGCTCAGCCACCCCAGCCGAAAACATGAGAGTTCCCTCAGCTTTCGATCTTTAGACGTGAGCATAGTTCTTAAACTCAGGAGTGTTGCCAGGACCATTCACCCTAAAAAAGATAGGCGGCAGCGGCTAGTTTTAATTTTCAGGGAGACATTTTTGTTCTGATCCTTAGTCTGTAGTTTCAAAACTCACCCACATATCCTGCCATTTTTTCTCCCTTCATTTCCCTCAGGCACTTTCTTCATCCCCACTCTCTACTTCTTACTTTGTACGCATGGGGTCATTCGTCCTGTCATTTGTTGAAAGTAGGACCTGAAGAAAAGAGATGAACACACCTATTCCTATTTCCCAGAAACTGAACAATGCTGCCCCAGCCTTTTCTCTGTAATTTTCCTTCCCACAGGAGTGGGGTGAGGTCTGTGATGTGCAGACTGTAAGTGGGATCAGAACCTCTGTAGCTCTCTGGGCAGCAGGAGAGACTGGCTTCAATGTGCCAACCTGAGCTGCTTCCTGTGTATCTTGCTGGCTCCTAACAAGGTGAGCTGTAGGACCTGAAGGAACTGCTTGAGAGTCAGGATGCCCAGGGATTGCTGCTGTGCCCTGCACCTACATAAGAGCCCAATGATACCTGAATACCTGAAATGTAGCTCCCTGTCCTCAGGTCATCGGCAGGTGTCCAGTTGATGGATTTCTCGGTAGGAATCAGTCAGGATACTCAAATTTTGTTTTTTTATTTTTTATTGACACTTTCTTCTACCAATGGCTAGAGACTCACTGTAGAGTCACACTAGGGCAGTGAGGAACACTTACTGCACTCAAGCACAAAGAAGAAAAAGCACATACGTTTTTGTCCCTTCCATTAGGGTTAATGTTGTACAAATTTAACAAATTTGATCTGCATCTCCAGTCTACCAGTAGTTTAATAATTTTCTTACAAATTAATACAGGTTTTGCAGTATTTCCAGAAAGTCACTGTGAAGAATAATGTAACATACTTAATTCCTTTTCTTAGGAATTTAAGAAAAGACAAACCTTTTCTTAAATGGTTTTATGTATGCTGTTTCCCCAAACCATTCTCTCTCTCCCACCGCCCTCTCCCCCTGCCCCTCTCTCTCTCCCTCCCCTCGCACCCCCCTCTCATTTAAACTGTAATTTGTGCTTTCTGATATTTTTCTAATCTTTTAAGTCACCTTAGATCCTTTCTGGAACAAGGCAGAGAAGTATACTTCTTCCCAGCCCCAATTAATTAACTCATGGTATCTTCTTGTTTTTATTTTCTTCCTTTGAATGTATTTATGAATACATTCATAAGGACTGTAATTTCAGGGGAAAATGCCTGATTTGCTATCTTTGAGGTTTCCTAAAGTAGTCTCTTAGGAATTAAGAAGGATGTTAAATATGATTTCATAGTTTGTACTCCAGTTTCATGGGGTACAGCAGAATATTTGTTTCAACCTATTAATTACAAAATAATATTGAGATTCTAGCATGATTTAAGTAGATTACTTGCATATATCTTTAAATTTATGAATTGACATGTAAATTGTATATTTTATATAAGTTTACTGTGATTATTGATAAACTTGTTGCTGGTTTCCCCAAATGTTATCAATGTACATTTCTTTTATTAGTTTGAATTTTGAATGTTCTGTAACAAAATATGATTTAAGCTATTTTGTACATTTAAATAGGATGCCATGTTGTCTATATCTGTATTAAGGAATATTGTGAATATTAATGTTCATACAATTATGAAAGCTTTTTCTCAAAATGATTGAACTCTCCTCCCTATACTTAACTATGACATATTATAAAATATCTGATTTTAAACTTTGGGATTTATCTTGTAAAAATTAAAGGGAAACATTCTGAAGATTCTACATAAAGTTTTGAAAATAAAGTGGTAAATAATTTTGTCTCTTTCTAACTGATTAGCAGCATACACATTGAGTGGCAAAAGTGTCCCATTACTTTGGCATACGGTGCCTGAGCATCTGTTCCGTGAGCATTGCAAGCGGGCGCAGGGAAGCATGAAGCTTGGTTTCTTCTCATGAGAAGCCTGTTACGTAATAAGTAGGAAACACATAAAACTTGACAAAGATAGCCCTGACTCTGTCTTTGACACAAACTGGAATTGATTGCAAATGCCTGTAAAAGACTTCAAGGATGATAGGTGTTTAGACCAGTGAGACGTGATTCTCTAAAATGGGAGCATTGATACTGATTTCTTGGAAGAGATCACCCTTAAATAGCCTGGCAGGGTTTGGGTAGATGACACGTCGGGGAAGGTATTCCAGAAAGAAGAGACCCGGCACTGGGGCTGTAGAGGTGAGGAATGAGAAATATTTGTAGTTTGGGGCCAGGGGGCAGATAGACTATGTGAAGATGTAATTGTGAAGATGATTCACATTTACTCAACTAAAGACACAGAAGGTACAAAGAAAAATCTCAGAATTAACTCATCAGTCTTTAAAGGGTTGTTACACACACACAAGGTCCGTCCATACAGTATCCAGCCACGTGCTTTGAAAAACACATTTATTGAAGATACAAGAAACACTGCACACGGGACAGTGATGCCTCAGCCCCCTTCAGAGCAGGCACCTCAGGACCTCACACCGCTCTCCCAGTCAACGTCAGCTGCCTCGTGTTTTCCTGAATCTCGTCAAAGTTCTGAAATCTCTTCCCTTTCAAGGTTATTTTAGTTTTGGGAAAAGCCAGAAGTTGCAGGGCACCAAGTCTGGGCTGTAGGGGGGCTGAGTCACCTGGGTGACTTGATGTTTTGCCAGAAAACTGCACGAGACATGATGCATGAGCAGGTGCGTTGTCATGATGAGGCTGCCACTCACCAGTTGTCAATATCTGTGGCCTTCTGAATCATTGAATAGTTTCCTTGCAGGAACGTTCAAGCTTAACACAAAGCTTGACGGAGATTTATTACTCTACTCGCTCAGCCATTTTGAATGTGAAGGCCACACAAGACACGTGCTCACTCAACAGTGCCTACTGCCCCCACTGACGAGTACAGTGAAGTCATCGTTGATGCATGTGCGTTCTGGTCCAATCTTCTTGGCCACCAGTTTACGTCAATACCATGCAAATTGTTCCCATATGTTAACAGTGGCTGGACTTTTTCCAGACAGACCGTGTGTGTGTGTGTGTGTGTGTGTGTGTACATATACATGTGTGTCTATCTTTAATACCTGTTTTTTCATTGAGGACTTCATAGCAGCATATAAACATCTATTCTTTGCAAGAGGTACCTAGCACATTCTGTAGTACAGATTTGCATAATTGATCAGTTTTTAATTGATGACCTCCAGGTTCTCATTTTTCTACGCAAAATCGACCCTTTTTTTGCACACTGCTGCTATTTCTCTGAATAGATTACTGGGAGCGTAGTTGCTAGATCAATATCTATGTACCCTTTTAATTTTGTTAATATCTGCAGAACATTTTTCAGTGTAAGTTAATTTTCCTCATAGTAATACAACCATGTACATCTTGTTTACAGAACCAATTTGAACTCAGGCTCCTAAATGATAATTTAGGTGACGAAGTACAATAAAACCCTAAGAATTCTAATTCCACAAGGCATTTATTTCATTGGACATTCGTTTCTCTATACAACTGTTATAGGTTCTTGCTAATTAAGCATTTGCTGTAATTTTCTGATTGTAGCCAGCATCATACTCTGCCTATGATTCCAGGCCAGCATTGTCTCACAATCCTATTTTTACTGTAATGGGTTTTTCTTAGTGTTGCTGATGTGTTTCTACATCACTGATTCTCAATTACCTTCCCATACAATGCTAGCTTAAAATATTGTCAGTATTTGCAAAGATATAGCTAAATAAGAAAACTGGTCTTTCATATTTTTCCTGCAATCAAAATCAATTAAAAATTTTTTAAAAGTTCTCACTGAGGATATGTTTATTGATTACAAAGAAAGAGGGAGAAACTGGTTGGTTGCCTCCTGGACACGCCCTGACCAGGGATCAGATCCACAACCTAGGTGTGTGCCCTGACTGGGAATCAAGCCTGCAGCCTTTCGGTGCCTGGGACAATGCTCCCACCAACTGAGCCACCCGGCCAGGGCTCAGAAACAATTCCTTCTTAATAACAAATACCTATTACTGGATATAACCAATGACTCCTGCACTTGCCCCCATTAACAAGGTCACGTCAAAATGTAGAAGAATTAGAGTTTCAGGAAGCAAGTTAACTGCTTAGTTTATCTATCTGCACCAGTGATTACTGAGCTTTCTATTCCAAAATATCTAATAAACCTGGCTCAGGAATAATTGTGGCATTTATACCCCTCAATAGGCAGAAGATTGTCTACATTAGACTCCATTTATGTAACAGAATTTAATAGTTTAAAGGAAATATTGGTAAGACCTTTTCCAGAACAATTATTTTCTTAATCATAAGACATAATGAGTAGGCTAATCTTTCTCCCACCTACACCCACCCTCCCGGGGGTGGAGGGGGAAGAGGATTTGCTTTTATGAGACCAGTTTGCTTTTATGCAGTGCCACAAATTGGATTCCAGCATTATGGAGTATGTCAGCATAATTAAAGCTAGCTGCTATAACAAACCACCCCTAATTCTTAGTGCCTTAACACGCTGAAAGTTCTCGCTCACACAAAGTCCACTGCAGGTGTTCCGATTGGGTGGTTCTGGGCAGTCTCCAACAGATAATGCAGATACCCAGGCTCCTCTCACACGTAGCTCTGCTATCTTGTGACTCCAAGTAGCCCAAGTGTCATCCTTTCGAGGACAAGGTGAAGGAGAAAGAATGGAGGGTCACACACTTCATATTTCACTATCTTGACTTAGAAGTAATACATCATTTTTGCTCATAGCCCTTTGTCAAGAACTAGTCATATGATTCCATCCACAAGCAAAGAGGGGCTGTTAAATGGAGTCCTAATGAATTGGGCAGTTGCTTCTCTGCAAAACTCTTCACTATGGAAGGAGAACATGAATCTTTGTTAAGAGACTAGCCTTCTCTGTTGGAGCTGGCTAGGGCTGTTTTTGTAAAATGTTATAAACTCATCTTCAAATGGACTTTAAACTTCTGTGCTTAAGACCCCAAGTTCATAACGAAAAGTTAACATCAAGTTTCTTTGAAGGCAGAGCCCTAAAATTAAAAAACAAAAGAGCATAATTTCCCCCCATTAAATCAAAGAATCTCAGAGCTGGAAAGGACCTAGGCTTAGAGTCCTGTATTCTAATGTGAGGAAACTGAGGCCCATAGAAATAAGCAATTTGCCCAAGTTCCACAGAGCCAAGTCTGTAGCAAGGTAACCTCTAGAAGCCCTCCAGCCGGCTATTGCTCCATCCTTTTGAGTGATTCCAATTTATTTTCAGTTCCACTGAGTAAAGAACTAATCTGAAGATTTTAAGTGCAATTCAAATGTTCATTTTAATTTATGTTTTCATTTAAAATGTAATTTTGTCTAATAAATGCCCAGAGCATGACTTATGAAAAAGTTGACTAAGGCATTACTATTAGAAGTGATGTAACTAATGGCATTTTACTAGCTTTATCTAAGATTAGCCTTATTAGCTTTATCTAAGATTAACAAACCTCCAAATCCTTGCTGTTTGCTTATAAATCCACAAAGCTGCATTTGTTCCTGTCATCTTAATGAAAGTGTTACTATCTAAAGCCACTAGAGGGCGCTCGGTCACAGTGTATGAGCACAATAATCTCAGCCTTCAGTAATGCTACCTGGCTTAACAAAATCAGAAAAGATTGCACAAAAGGGTGAATTTGTAAACACTGTAACACATTCGGTTGTCTAGTTCCTTGACATTGTGTGATTGAAGGCTGAGTTTCTTTATTTCGTGGTCTCTCCAGGTTAGCCATTTTCCATTTTTGAAGCTATTTTATAATAGCATCCATTTATAGATATTACAGTGCTAAATGCTTTACATATAGTATGTAATCCCCACAAAACCTTGCAAGAGGTTTTATTGTCCCCATTTTTAATTTAGCCTTAGGGTGTTTAAGTAATTTATTGAAGGTCATGCAGTCAGAAATGGCGGAGACAATTCAAATTGAGACCTACATGATTTTCAAATCAGCTCACCAAACTATTGTGGTATTGGATTCACAGCCGGGAAGGACCTAAGGAACAATCAAGTTCAATGTCCTCGCTTTGGGGTGGGAGAACTGACACCCAGATAGGAGAAGTGACTTGTCCACATCAAGGCCAGATCGTAGAATCAAAGTCTTCCCATGGCTGGTGCTCCTCGATTACACCTCTGGGGGCTCTCTGCCTTCTCTGGGCAAAGAGATCCTGTGCTCCAGGCTCAGCACCACCCTATACCCCAACGCAGAAGATGAAGCCATGGGATTGTTAGTCTGTTACCTAGATAACAGGAGAAATGGACTTTATGGATAGAAATTTTGCTCCAACATGGTTCTCTATCTTTCTATTATGGCCAAACCCAAAAGAAATGAACTCATAAGAACACTTCACACTTTTAAAAGTAATTAATCTCTCTGCCTTTAACAGCCCCCCACCCCAATCCTCTACACTGCAGCCAGAGGGATTGCTTTTATGAAGCACAAAACTAAGTATGCCACTCTGCTTAAAACTCTCCAATGGCTCACCACACTTTCTGCACCAAGTCCAACATGGAAGCTTGGGAGACCTATCCATTCTCTAGTCTTTTGCTGATCCTCCTCCCCCCTCTAACACACACACACACTTCCACTCTTAGCTCTAGCCATGCTGCCCTATTGGGTGAACCCAAACACGCACAGCCCCACCCCTGCAGGCCTACTTGTGCCTTTCCCTTTGCAGGGACATGTTCCCTGCTCCCACCATTGTCTTCTGTCTAGGCCACCTTCAAAATTCAAACACTGCTCCTACTCAGGGGCCTTCCTTGCCTCTCCACTCCACTCCAAGACTGGGCTTGAGCCTTTCAGCCGAACCCCTCTACCACCCATTCTTACTGCCCTAGTCACACTGGCTTTGACTTGTCTATTTACTTTTCTGCTGCCTTCACTGGACCAGAGCTTCTGAGGATGGACCCTGCCCTTTTAGACTTCATATCCCCAGTGGCTAATGTAAGGCCTAACATAGATTAAAAAGGTACTTAATAGCAGTTTGATGAATGAATATATGATTGAATGAATGAAACAGAAAGAATGGAAGGCAGATCTTTTGAGGGAGGCAGGGGAAATCAGTTCTATCACACCGAGATGTTAAGAGTTTTTTGTTTCCTACCAGAAGGAGGAGAAAAGAACTTAGGCAGCCCCGTTCATTAGGAAAAATGAGCCCCAGAGTCTGGGTGGGGCCCTGGGAGACTCTGAGAAGCTGCGTCTCTTCATTAGCGCCAGTGAGAGAAGGCTCCAGAGACACGAATCCACAGATTGGCAAGGGCAGCTCGCTCTAGAAGATGTATTATTCTCTGGCAATTTCCCCAAACACAAAGGCAGGTGAGATTACAACACAGTAAACATAATTGCACTTTCTAATAAAAAGTGCAACATAACTTGGATAATTATGAGACATCAGTGGCTTCACCATGCCCACCCCAAGCATGTTAATCACTGTGAGCTGGGGGAGAGGGCTCTCCAACATTCTGGACCATCATCACCTTGTGTTCTTTCCCGTGGCACCTGCACACAGAGAAAACCACTTGGAATGGGAAAGCAGGCAATGAGGTAGCATCCAGTTCAAGACGACAAGGGTGCCTCAGGAGTTCGAGGTCAGAGAGCGGGATGGGCTCTGGGTTCCTTGGGCAAGTGCTGTTCCTGTCAGGCAAATGGGGGCTATGAGTGCATCATCCTGAGATGTGGCCGAGGCTTTGGGAGGGGCCCTTGAACTGTACTACATTCCCCCCCAGGGAGTCAGCACAGCCGGCTTCTCTGCCCAGGGCCAAATGGAGGGCATAAGCATGCTCTGGGCACACCTGCCTCTCCACACCCAGGAGGGAGTTTCCCCCCTTCCCTTAGCTGGGGCAGAAGACAAAAACCAGAACACAAAACCGGAAGCAGGCCTTTGCTGGGCTGGAAGCCTTGCCTTGCCTCTTGCCTTTCCTTTTCCCTTCCCTTCCCTTCCCTTCCCTTCCCTTCCCTTCCCTTCCCTTCCCTTCCCTTCCCTTCCCTTCCCTTCCCTTCCCTTCCCTTCCCTTCTCTTCTCTTCTCTTCTCTTCCCTTCCCTTCCCTTCCCTTCCCTTTCCTTTTCCTTTCTTTTTCCTTTCTTTTTCTTTTTGCTGTAGAATAAAAAGAAAAGGAGTCTGCCATTTTCCATGGTTTAGAGGTGCAACCACCCTTCCTCCTGAGCCCCCACACAAAACCCAGCTCCCGCGAGTGGGCAGTGTCTTCTGGTTGTGGAGAGGCAGGGCTGCACAGAAGGAGCTGGAATTGTGGTCACTAGATTCCTCTGTAAAATGGAAAGCAGGACTTGGACCGTCTGGGGAGGGCGATGAAGGGGGCCAAAGTGTTGCCCTCCTGAAGCTGCCATTTTGGGGAAACTGATATTAAGTGTTTATTAAGAAACCGGACTTATAAAGAACCTTCGACCCTCCCCACTTTCCTTCCCAAAAACCTGCTGCAGGAGGGAGTCGTTAGGACACTGCCTCCGTCTCATTTGAAATGAGCGTGGTAAACAAGAGGGCTGCAGGCAGGGGCCTGTTAGCTCCACACCTCCTGTGTCCTGTTGTTCCTGAGTAGAGCAGCAAGGGTTTTCTTGCCACGTGTGTTCCCCTCTTCAACTGCCTGTAAATCGTCCATTATGACGTCTGAAATCTAACACCCCACTCCCCCACTTTTCTTCTTTGTCCAAAAATGTCTTAATATACACAGTGTTGCCTCAGTGTCTTTGGAATTTTCGTGCTTGTGTGAATTCCCCCTGTGCATGCATTAAAAACTTTATTTTCTCCAGTTAATTTGATTATCAGTCCAACCAAAAGAATTTAGAAGGTGGGAGGAAAAGTATTCCTGTTTTTTAACCCCCCCAGAGAAAAGACCTCCAGGCAGAGGGATGGGGCAGCAGTGGCACAGGGACAAGACAAGAAGACCATGGCACGTGAAGCAAAGTGAAGGTTTCCGTGGGGCTGGTGTGCGGGGGCCACCACCGGAATGGGGCAATGGGGCCAGATCCGCGGGAGTGTCCCATGCCATTGTAGAGAGGGGGATCTTCAGGATGCTCAGGAAAAGGAGTCGGGCAGTCAACAGCCACCCTCTTCAAGTCCTAAAACAAAGGGTTTCCACTGAACTGTTGGCGGCGGTGAACACGGCACCAGGTGTTAGACCCGTGGAGTCAGACCAGACCTCAGTTCAGCTGCCCCAGTCGGTCCTCGAGTTCTGGCTAAGGAAGAATTCAGAACCAAGATGTAAACTATAAGAGGAAGTTCATTTAGAAAGTCACAGAGGTAGAAGAAGTGAGTGGCAGAAGAAATGGACTCAGGAAACAAGTTACTGAGGCAAAAGAAGGGCCCTTGGAGCTTAGGAGAAAGAAAGGTAAAGGTGATGCACCTTGGGTGGGGGTGGGGGTGAGGAGGCAGGAAGAAGCGGGAGGGCAAAGGTCCAGCTGCTCCCATGCTCCTGGGAGAGAGGGCAGCTGGGTTCTGAGTCCTAAGGGCTCTTAAGGGTGGGGATTTTAGAGGCAGCCCTGGGGGAGGATCTCGCTAGAATATTCATCAGCTTTCCAGGTGTGCCCTCTCAGGGTCGTGGCCTCCACCGATTGGTTGGCACTAGGGCAGGGGTCATTATGCAAGGCAGGTGGTCCTGAGGTAGCCCTGGTGTCATGGTGTTGGTGTCAGAGTCCTGTTGTGGTGCCGCCACTCTGGTTTTGCTGCTTTCCTGGGCCAGAAGCTGAAGCAACGGAGGCCCAGGTGTATTTGATACAGGTCAGAACTCCGTGTCCTGCGGGCTCAATGCTTAGGGGCTGTTCTGCAGCCCCTTGTTCATTTCCCCTTTGAGGGGGTCTATCCCACAGGAATAGCAAAATGCTAGGGGAGGAAAGGTCAAGGGTGGGCCAGAACTGTGTGACCGGTGATGTGAAAGGTCGGGGGTCTAGACCACAGGACCAGAGATAAGCTAGGGGAAGAGAGGTTACCCAGGGGGCGGGGTCCTTGTTTCCCAAGTTTTGCCCATTGCTAGGCACTCGGGGCTTTCTGCCCTGGTGACCTTCTGTCCCTGGCTCAAGGTCCTCACTCTGTTCATGTCTCTCTAATTGTCTCACCACAAAACCAGTTGGGTTCAGGCTTTTCATTAGCTAGAGATCTCTGTTTAAAGGCAGTTTGCAGCAACAACAAACATATAAAACAGATAAAAGCCAAAAAGTAGAAACAACCACTTGGCCATCAACTGAAAACTGGCCTAACAAAGCGCGGCCTATCCACACGATGGAAGGATGTTCACCCTGAGAAAGGAGTGAGCGCTGATTCAGGCTGCGTCCTGCATGGACATTATGCTGAGTGTCAGCGTGAGAAACATTCAAACATTAAGAATTTTTTAGTTCATTTGAGCCAAACCAATGGCAACGGCCGGAAGACAAGACCTCAACAGATGGAGAAAATGCTCTGGAAAGTGGCAGTTTTACCACTTCACTTTACCCCTCAGAATCGAAGGGGAAGACAAAAAGGGGTTACGTGAAGTTCACTGGTGATGGATTAGGGAGGCAGGAGAAAGCAGAGTGGGGAAATCTCTGAGATCAGATTAAAAATAAAACAAGTAGACACATACCTCTTTTACATTGGCGGGTGTAGGATAGTTAGCATTGAACATGGTAACAACAGCGAGGGGACTTGTGGTCTCCGCTCTGCTGCAGTGGCTGTGCATGGAGGGGTCTGGAGAAAAGGAAATTCCTTTGACCTTTCAAAGGTATGTCATCTTAATTGCAGAGAAAGACAACAGGCTCAGTTCATGTAAAGATTGACCTTTGTTAGAGAAAAGTCTCAGCCTAGGGCACCAGCACCTGCCATGAACTGCTTTTAGTTCACGGTTTAATTGCAGACCGTCCTGTGTGTTTACCTCAGGGCTCTGAGTCTGTAAGATCACCAAGTAGGCCTCCCCTGAATCTCCCAGGTTTAGTATGTGGCCCCTTGTTCGGCCACATAAGGGGAAGAAGCCCGTCACAAAGGGCCACATAATGTGTGATTCCATTTAGCTGAAATATCCAGAAGAGGCGAATGATAGAGACAGAAAGGAGATTAATGGCGGCTAGGGTTTGGGGGGAGCAAGGAATGGGGAGTGACTGCTAATGGGAATAGGTTTCTTCTTGGGAGTGATGAAAATATTCTGGAATGAGAGAGTAATGATGACAGTGGCTGTACCACATTGGGAATATATTAAGAACCACTGGATTCACTAAAAACCTTACTTTAAAATGTTGATTTTTTATGGTCTGTGACTTTTGTCTCAAAACAAGAAGAACAACCATAGATAAAGCAGAACCGATCCCTGGTGGGAGGAGGAGGCACGCTGGGACACCACCGCCCTCCCGCTGTCCTGACCGCCTCTGTCTCCCACCCAGAGGTGTTTGTTCAGCCCAGCTTTCAGAGCCCTGGGCAGTTGCGTAGGAGAAATCATGGAGGGGGCAGGGGAGGGGGGTTCTTAAAACTGAGTATGTAACCTTTCACTGAAATCTCCTGTCCCCACCACCCCAAACCCTAAAACATCTGCTTTCCCCTCTCCAGAGACCAAGCAGGCAGTGGCCTCGAGGGGCGGCAGGAAGCACCGAGAGGTACCTGCTTCTTAAAATGCTTCTTACTTTGACCAATCCTCCTCTTTTCTGCCCATCTTCACTCCCCATCCAGATGCGCCAGGTGCTGCAAATTCCTGAGACTCGAGGGGTGGGAGGGGTTCTACAAGGCAAATCGGGTTACTTCTTGCTTTCCCCGACTGCCGGGGGTCTCCTCCTGCACTTCCCCAGGTCTGCTAAGTCAGGCCTCTCCTATGTATCTTCTGTGGTCACATTAGTCAGTACAAATCAGCCACCACTGCCTTGCTGACTTTATTGATGTTCCAGGGAGGGATGGAGGTTAACCCTGCATATTCAGTCCTTCATCTTTAACCCACAGCCCACCAGCTTTTTCGTATTTCTTAAACTGCAGTTAGGATACATAATTTTTGTAATTCGAAAAAAATTGGAAGCAAAAAGGTAGACATTCTGGAGGTTGATTTGAAAGAAGTTGGAAACTGCAAACAGATGTGAGAGCCAGGCAGCGGTCTGGCCTGACTCAGAGAGACGGGGGACAGGGCAGAGGCACGGACTCAGAGACCAGAAGCAGGCCCGGTGGTGATCAGCCAGAGGTGAAGTGGTTCTGTTCTCAGGGGATGGATTTGTCTTGAGCTATGACCGCAGGGCACCTGGGGAAAGACCGACTTTCCAGAGTGACCAAGGACTGACCCAATGCCCCAGGTGCCTCTGACCTTGGCAGCTGGGGCCACTGGACACTCTGCTGCTCCTCCTCCCCAGATCCGGCTCTTCCCTCTATTCTAGAAGCAGGTCTGACCTTCATGGGGGCGGGGCACTATACAGGACAGCTTAGGCTCTGGACTGTTAAACATCCAGAAAACCCAGCCACAGATTCCTCTCTGAGTCACAGTCCTTATAATAGTCATCCAGTAGATACGGCCCCACCTTAAATCCCAATTCTAGCACCTACTCACCCAAAATAGAGTGGTGGGCAAAAGTAGGTTTATAGTTGTGGGTATACAAAACACACTTTATTCTTATGTTATTATTTATTAATTATTGTATGATTTTCCATACAAACAACTGTAAACCTACTTTTGTACTTTTCAATCCAGATATTGTTGGGCCTTCCACGAGGGCCTGAAATCTAAGCCAGAACTCAAACCTTAACTAGATTAACCTGCTACCTGCTGCCAGTCCTCCACCCCACTCCCACGCATTCAGAACCTAAGTGCTGCTCTACCCAGGTATGTTGGTGATCAAAGGCAGTTAAAATGGCCAGCATCCTTCCTGTCCACCCCTGGAGGCCTGAGGCAATGATACAGGACTAAGGAAGAAATGTTTCACCTGAGATGGCTGCTACCCATTTAACTGCAAATGAATCTCAACCCCTACATTAAAGCCAGACCTGGCCTGTTCTGGAGATTTCTGGGGCAATATATACGACATTTTAGGCTCTGGAGTGTTAAAACTTAAAACTTGATGGTTTCTTCCCAATGTCAATAAACAAATTTTCCTATTGCCCAATTTGGACTTGATCTTGGGAAGGTCCTATCTGGAACTTCCTGAGCTGGTTTTGCAATACAAACTCAGAGGAGAGACTGGATATGAGCCATAACAGTGGGGTTGCATCTCCTATAATCAAATATTACTAGTTCTCTACTAGTAACACATGAAGTGTTTTTGGAATGTTAAAGATGGTGAGGGAAGAAGGAATCCTAGGGGCAAATGGGACAAGCAGAAGAGACCTCTAAGGAAGACACACAACCTTCCTGGTTGCTGTTATTCTTGCAGCTTTAATGATGGGACCGCCCAAGTTTAAATCCTATGCTACCACTTGCTAGGTGTGTGACCTTGGGTAATCTTTCTGCTTCTCAGTTTCCCCACATGTCAAATGGGGTTACTAGGAGTCCTTAACTCATAAGGTCATTGCAAGGAGTACAGGAGTTAATACATGCAAAATACTTAGAGCAATGCCTGGAACAAGGCAAGCACTCAGTAAATGTCAGTTGCCATCCTGATTGCCTTTACCATTCTTATTACCATTATTAGTATTGTTGTACGTATTGTTAATGAAGCCATCCTCTCAGAAAAGTTTCAGTGTGGGAAACCAACCACTGTAGGTGTTTTATGCAGGAGGGAATGTAGCACAGGACAGGACATGATTGAAAAACGAATGGAAAGGAAGAAGGTGTGGGCTTTAGTCAAGAGTGACCATCAGGTGCCTCTTACTGACCAACTGAGGCACCTCTGAGGCCACCACTAGAGCCTGCTGGAATTAAGATTCCATCACTGCTGTGGCAGTGACCACCCAGGAATCAGGAAGCCAGTGGACAGACACTAGAAGGCAGATACTTAGAAAACTCTCATCCTCCCAGTCCCACATGCAGCAAGAAATGCCCTACAAGTGGCAGGGAGATTACTTTCTCCTCACTTCTGCCTGCCAGGTCTCCTGAAAAACCATCTACAAGGCAGAGCCTCATTAGCATGTGGAGCTCTGAGAGTCTGGGAAATGAAGTTGTTAGCTTTCCCACTGGGCTAACTAGACGAAGGAACTGGAACGGAGGTGGAGAGGGGCAATCCCTACAGTCCCTGCCAGCAGGCAGCCCTTCGGGGAAGGCCCTCCTCGGAAGAAGGCACACCCTCTCTCTAGAGAACAAGTCTCAGCTGAAGGGGAAGTCATTCCAAATGGCAGTACATCAAACCAGATAAGAACAGAGGAACTTAGGAGCAGGGAGGGTGATCTCACTGTCTTGGCCTTCACCATGAAGTTAGGTCTACATTGTGGGTAGAAGTACATTGCCAAAGAAACCACAGGGGACTATTCTCATGATGCTTGCCTTTCAGGCAAAGCACAAAGACCAGAAGCAGCAAGAGAAAAGGGTTCTTATATACATTTTTAGAATCAATAAGAATCAATTAGGACCGATAATATTATTAGGATCTTGCATTAGGTTGTTTGGCATCTGAGACTGGTGGACACAGCGCAGATGCCCAGAGGCCTTGGACAACTAGGACAACTCAGTGGGGCCATGCCAGCTCCAGGGTGCTTGTGGGGCTGGCTACGGCTTCGGTTCAGATTTTCTGGGTGCAGCCAACGCCCATCCCTCACAGGCATTAGCCTGCAGAGCACTTCCCCAAAAACCTGCACGCAAATTTCAGAGAATTGGAATCTATTTTCCTAGGAATCTGAACTGCAACACTCTTGTACAGATGTTTTATAGATTTTCCCATAGTGAAATGTGTTAATTTAGTTCATCCATCTGAATAGCATCCCATTGTATAAATGTAACACAATTTAATTATTCTCTGCAAGGACATGTAGGTTATTTCCTTTTTTTTTTTTTTTTTTTTTGGTGTTAACAATGCTTCTATTAGTATCTTTTTACATAGCTCCAGGAGCACAGGTGAGAGTTTCTCTGGGATCTATACCTAGAAGTGGAACTGCAGCATCAAAAGGTATTTGCAGCTCCCAGGTTACAGATATTACCAAATTCCTCTTCACTGACACTCCCACCAGCCTTGCATCAGAGCGCCTGCTTCTCCACACCTACCCAGGTGTGGTCAGACTCTTACGTGTTCATCAGAAAGATGGAAGAGAAGTGGCACTTCATTGTTACTTCAATTGCTGTGTCCTTGGTGACTAGTGATCTGGAGGATCTTTTTGTCTTTGTGGAGGGTGGTCACATATTCCTCTGGGAATTACTTGTTCATATATTTTGCCCCTTCTTATATCAGGTCGTTTGGCTTTTCTTGTGGATTATTGAGTTCTTTGTATTTGGCCCAAATAGTTGTTAGTCATATGCCTGGCAAAATTATCGCCCTCCCTAGTTTCTCTCTTAATTTTTTTAGATTTCTTTGTATGTAGAACTTTTATATTTTGAAATAGTTGGAAATATTTTTTTATTATTTACTTTATAATTTAGGTGCTTTTAGGTGGGAAAAGCTGGTTTTCCACATTAAGGCCATAAAAATGTATTCTTGTATTTTCAACAAAAAGTCATTTCTGTGCATAGCTCTTTTCCATATGTATCTCTAATTGTCTCACCCCAATTACTGAATAAGTCCATCGTTTTCCCCGTGGGTTTATAATGCCACTCTGTCATGCATCAAGTGCCCATGTATGCCTGTCCCTGCTGGGGCTCCCTATTCTGTCCCATTTGGTTGTCTATCCCTGCGACATTTCTTTACCACGTAATTTCTAGAGCTTTGTAAGTCTGATAGTTGGTGCAGCAAACACTAGTCCCTTTTTGCCTCCAAAATCAGCTGGGGTAAACTTGATCCTCTAATAAACTATGTAAATTCCAGAATCAGTTTGATAAGTTTCACCAAAACAACAAGTCCTTTTTGGGCATTTGAATGGAATTGTTTTGAATTTAGAGAAAATGTTGAGGAGAACTGATAGCAACTTCCACATCCACTTTGTTGATGCCTTGCAAGTTAACTTTATACTTTTATCCATAAGGATCTGACACATATTTTATTTTTAAAATGTGCAAAGAGTAGATTTATTCATTAGTACCTTAAATTTTCACATTTTTGTAAATTGTAGCTTTTGAAAAATTATAATCAACTCTTTGATGCTGGTGTATAAAAACACAGTTGACTTGTATATAGGGATTTCATACATAAAACCCTTGATACATTCTCTTATTGATTCTAATACTTTATAGATTTTCTTGGGTTTTAGAAAATCATATCATCTTCAAATAGCGACATTTTTCTTTCTAATCCTTATACTTTTTTTTTTCTCTTATTTTATCATGCTGGTTAGGACCTGCAATAAAATGTTGGGGAATAAAGAAGTAATAATAGATGTCCTTAGTTTTTTTTTTTTAAATGGTCTTGATGTCTCACAGTAAGATATTATGCTTATTATAGAGATTTGTTTGTAGATATTTTTACCAAGTTAAGAAAGTTTTATTCCTGGTTTTACAATTTTTTTTTTCTTGTTTATTTTTTGTCATGAATGACTTAAATTTTATTAAGTATTTGTTTTCTGAAACTACAGAAATTTTCCCTGGCCTCCTGTCTTTTTTTTTTTTTTTTAAGATTTTATTTATTTATTTTTACAAAGGGGAAGGGAAAAGAAAGAGGGAGAGAAACATCAATGTGTGGTTGCCTCTTGTGTGACCCTTCAGTTCAGAGGCGAGCACTCAACCCACTGAGCCACGCCAGCCAGGGCCCCTGGCCTCCTATCTTAATCTTCAGAGCAACACAAAGATACGTGAGGTTTGCTAGGATGTCATCCCTAAATGCAGCTTCCCATGAGTTGCTGGAGTTGGACGAAGGAAAGTTTTCTATGAACCCATCACAACCTTGTTTATATAGGTAAGTAGGGAGAAATCTGGACAAGCTCTGACTGATAAATTGGATGGTAGGGAATGATGTATTCAAAGTCAACCTTTTTCTGACCTGCCTGGAAAAGAGCGTCTTCTCTAAGGTCACTACAAACAGTACCTTCCAGTTCCTGATGGTAACTGTTTTTAAATGTTGAGATTATTGGCACCCAAGGGCACTGGCCAGAGAGCACTGGCCAAGGATGGAAGACCCAGGAAATGAGAATGAGTTCCTCTTGGACCAGATGTGGCCAATGGCTACTCTTTGTGAAACCTTCTAATCTAAGCTTAATCAGAGGCCCAATTTAGTTTCATTACTAAAGCTTGTTAAGAAATCAAAAGAGGAGGAAGCCAAGCCTTGCCTCTGTGATAGGAAAGCACACAGTGTGAAACTGATGCCCATCAGGGAGGGGCTTAATAATACATTTCCCGTAAGGGAGGCTAGAGACCACATTGGTGTTCAGGCTTCTAGAGGGCAGTGGGGCAAAGGGAGCTGCTGATCTATGAACCAATGCCCATAGGGGAATGTGCAGGGGAAAATACTCCCCATAATCGAATGCAGATGGGGCCTGACAAAGCTAAAAGCAGAACATCTTCCAAGCCCAAGTTGAGAACCCGTCATTCTAACTTACTTACTTGGAGGACAGGGGGAGGTAGATTGGGGAGACAGTGGGGATGTGGGAGATGACAGTCTCCCCAATATCTTCGAGTCTCAATACCCATCCATGTGCAACACTGTAAACCTTGACGGGTAGGGAGCAGACAAGGCAACAACTCAGTGCAAGGCCTGGGGAAGGGGAAATCCATACCACATAAAGGAAGCAGGAAATACCCATGTGTTTTGGCTCACTCAGACCTCCAGAGAACCTGAGAACATGTCACCATCCAGTTATATATGGATTCGCATGCAGTCATTTCTCCCCTAGGGAAGGAAGTTGGGAACAGTGAGTTGGTTTCCACCTGTGGGAGGTGAGCAGCACAGTTGAGTCTCATTTTTCACAGCAGCCATGATCCATGAAGTGGCCGTGAACCCTGAATTAGTGAACATGGGACCACTGCTCTAGGGGGAACACAGGGTTAGTCTGTGAGCCTCCGGTCACAAAATTCTCCATCTACCCATCAATACGTAACATTCTTTTAAGTGCGTTTCTGCTTGAAGACACCTTATTTAATACATACATACTATTGCTTCATTAACAGTGAACTCACAGCCCCCAGTACTATAACTCATGCCTGATCTAAGTTTGTCTAGCACATGTATTTTTTTTGCAAGGAACAAAACCGCCTTACATTTAGGTTAGACATCACTTCAGCACTATACTTGGAGCCCTTTAAAACAGCAAAATCACTAACAAAAAGCACAAAAACGTAAGAAACGTGGCACAAAAAGAACACTCGTGTATTGTATGAGCTGCAACTACAGGGCAGAGCTTGCCTTGGTCAAGACCAACTGAGAACATGAGGCTGAGTGTCTTGAATTTCTTGCCGCTCTGTGCTTGTCCGCAAATGACCACAAAAGCACCTCTGGTATTGCTTTTGGGGTTAAAAGACATTTTAGCAAATAGACAAATTCACAAATGCAGAACCCATAAATAATGAGGATTGATTGTATATCTTTTGTGGTCGCAGGATTTCCTGTGAGGAGAAATACAGGCTCCAGAAGACTAGGGTGGGGTCCTAGATATCTATCGGGGAGGGGGAGGCATAGCAGGGGAAGCTCTCCTCTCAGGTTTCAGTGTATGATAAGAACCTTCTAGAAGCTCCTTCAGGAGCTGGTAAGCATATTCTCTTATACCTCAGTGATAACCAGATTTTCATCTACTTTATATTATAGTTAATTTTATTCATAAAATACAGGGTCCAGCACAAATAATGCCCCTTTTCTATTACAAAATCGTTTCTACAAAATCATAAGCATGTAATTCTGTAACATAACAATATGTTATGTTACACTATGTTGCAATATGTTATGTTACACTCAAGCACACCATATGACATTTTAGGTGAAATGTTCAAATTAAAACTATAAATTATTGCACCATATCATTACCCTACCAACCACACTCAAATAGACCTTACTTCTGCCAGACCCTCTATTTTGGTGCCTACTCACACCCCAGTGCCCAGTGCACCCCAGTGCACAGCAGGCACATAGCATATGTCTTTTCAACAAATACAAAGCTGGAAATCGTTTTTTTTTAAATAAAGATTTTATTTATTTATTTTTAGACAGAGGGGAAAGGAGGGAGAAAAAGTGGGAGGGAAATATCTATGTGTGGTTGCCTGTCGTGTGCCCCCTACTGGAGACCTGGCTCACAACCCAGGCATGTGCCCTGACTGGGAATCGAACTGGTGACCCTTTGGTTCGCAGGCCAGGACTCAATTCACTGAGCCACACCAGTCAGGGCCAAAGCTGAGAATCTTAAAACTGAGCTGCCATGAGTAGCCACCCAATCTCATACAATGACAAAGCACTTTTTACTTTACAATGTGCCTTCACGTCCATTGTGCTCTTTAATCCCCTCAATGACCTGGCAAAGGAAGAATTGCTTTTCCTCTTTGTAAAGGAGGAGATGTTTGCAGGCCCACGGGCTCTTCTGCACTCCAGACCGTGTTTCAGGTAGCTGTAGAACATCTCACCTGGATGGCCCCCAAGCACATCAACACCCAAAAGGAACTCGGTGAGCTTTCATTCCTCATCGATCCAAACCAGAGCCTGTCTACCTTTCAGAAGTGCCCATCTCAGTTCATGGCACCACCGCCTACCTGGTCACCCAGCCAGTAACTTGCAAGACAAGCCATGCTCCTCCTCTGCCATCCGTCTGTGAAGTTTACCTCCCAATGCCATACCTCTCAGCTCTCCTCTCCAAACCACTCCTCCTGTGTTAGCTGTGGCCCTGGTCACCTCTCCTGGGCTACTGTGTTAGCCTGGGTGCTATTTCAGCCTCCTGTCTTGCCAGTCTCACTTCTACCCCACCTGGCTCTAGTTCCCCTTTTCTAGACCAGCTTCTCCAGCAACTTTCACCTGACTTCCCTAGTCCCACCACAGGACTAAGTCCCATAGCACATTGCACTGAGCTTCAAGGCTTGTTACTTGAACATAAAATTGTTATTTTCTCTCTTTCCCAGTAGAGGGTGTGCTCCCTGAAAGCTGAAATTGCACATCCCTAGTGCCAGCTCTATTCTAGCACAGTGGCTATCACACAGTAAGCACTTAGTAAAGGTTGACTGGGTGGGTGGATGGATAAATGAGTCCTGTGCTCAGGATGGCATGGCCAGCAGATGGAGTGACAAGGACTCAAAACCAAGCCTCCTTTCCATATTTTCACTTGTGTATCATCACCTCTTTAAAACCAGTTCTCCAACTTACAGGTTTCCCAAATTATACCTGCCATTGCATGCCACTAGAAACGAGGATACTGTCTCTGGGAGCTCCAGTTGCTCAGCTGAAGGGCTCTCTGCCCGGTGTGTGCGAGGTGGTAATTTCTCAAATGGGCTTTTCGTGTCCTACACTGAATGTTGCAGAACCAGCTTATGAAATGCACATTGTAATTCGGGGAACTATTCCTGCAGCAGGTTGGAGAGGTAATTACTGCCTAATTGTATTTTCCCCCAGTATTTTAACCCATTGGCCTACAAAAATAATTTAGAATTGTGCTTTTCATAATTACCTTTTTTGAGAGGTCCGTTCAGAATTATAATTATCATCTAACAGGGTTTGGAGATAACTTCGGTTTAGGCAGTACTGTAAGGGTTTCATGTGCATTCTCTCAAAAACCCTGTGAGGTAGGTCCTATTTGACTCATTCTATAGATGAGGAAATTATGGTTAAGAATTGTGCCCAAAGTTGTCCCTGGTAACGGGGTTGGACTAGAACAGTCGGTCTACTACTAAAGAGCATGATCTTACCCACTTCTCCGTGCTGCCTCCACAATTCTCAAAGGACTCATTTAGGCAATTAATTTAGAAATTCCTTTTTGTTAAATAGCACCAGACACTATTTCAGGTGTGGGGGATACGATAGGGAACAACGAAGTCTCTGTCTGCATAGCATACACGCCCTGGGGACAGAGGAAGAAGTAAACTACATAATATACCAGGTACTGGTAACGGCAATGAGCAAGGATAAAGAGAGTAGCATCTTAGTCCAAGTTCCCTGGAGTCACACTCTGAGCCTGAGATTGCATCCAGATTGACCAGAAAGAGAGCTTGCAACTGAGAGGTCTCTGCAGGGTTGTCCAAGCTGAGGCAGAGTGGCCAGGCCTTTGTATCCGCTGGCCATCACATTGGCGAAGGTCAATGCCCAGTAGGGGTACTTTTTGGAGTCTTGGGTGATGCTTCTGGACAGTGACTATGTCCTGTCAAGACTCTCTTGTCTGATGACAAAGAATTAACTGCCTCAGACTTTGTTCTTCATCTTTACAAGCCAGAATAATATCCCTGCTGAAAGAAAGAGTTGCTGTCGAGATTAGAATGATAAATGGTGATCAATGACCTTATAAAAACATAAATGAAATTAAATAGAGTAGGGTCATTTATGCTGTGGAATAGTGTAGGTCATGCGTGAACAAGAAATGATCTGGAACCACCTGAGCTGATGTGGGGGACAAGGCATACGAGAAAAATAACAAAGCTTATGACACTGTGTATCATTTGTTTTAAAAAGTACATGTGTTTGTATCGGTATAGGAAGGTAAATGGAAGGGTACATCACAGTGCTGACCAGGAGTGCAGGGTCAGCCAGGGAGCATGGGGGCCAGGTAGAGCAGGCTCTCAGAGGCAGGGCTGGAGCTGGCCTGGCTTGGATGTAAGGAGGTGGGCGTATAAGGGGTGGCCGGCAGATGTGGTGGGATGGATGGTAGTGCAGAAAACAAATTCAGATGGGACTTTAGAGATAATTTGCTCTTCAGCTTCGCTTATGTTCTGGAGTCAGCAAATCTGAGTTGAAGTCCCTGTGCCACCAGTAACTGGCTGATTGACCTTGGACAAAGCAGTGTCTCTGAATCTCAGCTTCTTCACCTGTGAAATGGAGATAATGATGCCCACCTTGAAGAGCTGTTGTCGAGATCACACATGACTGCCTTAGACACTCATTCACAGGGGACACTGTCATTAGCCCGAAGGAGTCACTTGACGTCCCTTCTACTTCGGAACAAGGAGGAAGGAGTCAGAAGAATGGCTTCCCTGGGCCACAGTAACACTTAAGTGTGGACATGTGCTCCAAATGAGCACGCTCGCTGTCTGCCTGCTTCCACATGACCAGATGGGAAGATGATTCACCTGAATCTCTTCTCCTTATAAATTAGTTCACTGAGTTTTAAAATTTTTTCATCAAACTATACATATACATAATTTTAAAAAAGAGACAGAGAATGAAACACAGCAAGCCCTTCTCCATTCGTTTTCTCACATGGAAAGGAAACCTTATTTAAGCTGTCTTACTGGAAAGTTACCTCCAGATTTCTAAACAATATGTTTATTTTACTATTTTCAGTTACCTCAAATTTAGACATCATCTATTGTCTTTCCATTATGATTCAGGTATTTAGCATTATTATACCACCCTCTCATCCCCAGTCTTCCTCACAGTTTTAATTAAACTGAACATCGGGGTTTACATTGTAACAGTTGTTTGTTTTCAAACTCTTCATCAGCTCTTCCGTCTACCTCTCCTTGGAGTATTGCTCTCAGACTTTCTTATGTTGGATACTTTATTTGTCTCATTACCCTCTCTTTCTGTTTTGTCAGGGAGACCTCTCTCTGAGCCTCTGCCCTCCTACTCCAGGCCAGACAAGTTCTCTGTGGGCCAACTGCTCAGCTGTCATCTGGGGAATTCTCCTGGTTGTTCTCCTGGGTAGAGCCCTCTGTTGTCTGGATTTCATGTCTTTTCTCTCCCTAGTTTCGCTAAAGCGCTTCTTTGAAAAAGGAACTTGGTGGGGAGGGATGTAAGTTCCTCTTTGTATCATCTTCTGGATTCCATGTTTGCAATGGGCAAATGGCAAGACGCTTTCTTACTGGTGAAATACTTCACACACCTGAAGTTAAACAGGTATAAAAACAAGTGTCACACACTAATCCATTTATTTAACAAATATGGGCTGGAGCCAATGTCTCTGTCCAAGGACCTGAAATCAATAGGGCAGGGTTGCTGCTTTCAAGATATTATTATTATTATTATTATTATTATTATTATTATTATTTATTTTTGCTGGGGAAAATATGTCAATAGACCATGAAATAATGTGATACTATAGTAGATAGTAACTTTATACGGCACTAAAATACCATCAAAAAGAAAAACAAACAAAAATATTTTTAAAAAATACAGAACTTAATCCAGCTTGGAGAGCTCTTAAAAGGCTACCTAGGATTGGGCTACCTAAATGAGCCCCCCAAATTGAAAATGCATGTGTATTTATTTATATACAATGTAGTTTTTAAAAAATGAATCTAAGATATTTTGCAAAATGTTTCTAACTGTTCCAGTGTACTAAAATTCTCCCAGGTTGCCCCACTGAGTCTAGATTTAACCAGCCTTCTAGGCTTCAACATTTTCCCCAGTGATCTGAACAGTGCCTGCCGTAGAGTAGGCCGTTCCTCTGGAATGGCTGAAAGTCAGACATGGCATTATAAATCCGTGGAGGAAGAGAGTTCTTTTAAAAGAACCTTTGATAGATGCATCTGGGATAGCTTTACTATGAACACATACAAAAAATCATAAAATTAGTTCTTTGCCTTACCTCATTTACAAAAATAAGTTCCAGATGCATTAAAGATAAAAATCTTTAAAACTTTTAAAATGTTTTATTGTTTTTGCTATTATAATTGTCCCAATTTTCCCCCTTTGCCCCCACCATCCAGCCCCCCAACCCCCACTTCCATAGTCAATCCCCACACTGTTGTCCATGTCCATGGGTCCTTCATATATGTTCTATGACTAACCCCTTCTCCTTCTTTCAAACAGTCCTCACCTCCGTCCTCCCCTCTTACAGCTGTCAGTCTATTCCATGAATCGATGCCTCTGGTTCTATTTTGTTCATTAGTTTCCTCTTATAAGTGAGATCATATGGTATTTGTCTTTCACCAACTGGCAATACAGTAAAATACCTTTATGGCACCAGAGAAGGGAAAGATTACTTAAACAGGACACAGTGCATAAATCATAACATAAAGATTAATAAAATGGACACTCCTAAGTGCAAATATTCTGTATAACAAATGACACCAAAAGACACTTATCACAGGGTATTGGCAAAAATTCTCTCCTACTGAACATTGAAGGTCAGGTTTGCCAGTGTGATAGACTTGGATTCCAAATATGACCTTGCCATTTACTAGCTATGTGAGCTTCATCAAATAATCTAACCTCTCTGAGTTCAAGTTTCCCTTCTATAAAAAGAGGACAAGATCATTGTAGAGCATTAAGTGATATAATGAATATAGAGCTCTTAGCAGAGCGCGTGGGTCATGGTCGGTGCCCAGTGTGCTAAGTGTTGGGGTTTTCAGGTTGAATAGGCTGTGATCCCATCCCTCATCCATGAAGGACTTATAGACAAACAGACACTTAACTATAGGGTGGCAAGTGCTGTCACAGTTTGCTTTCCTTTAGCCTCTAGTACACCAAAAAGCAATGGCAGCCCATCTGGGCGGAGCCACTGGCTGGCCTCCATTAGTCCCATTCCTCAGGGTCTCTCAGGGCTCTCCTGTTCTTATGGTACACTGCCAAATAATCTCCGCGTCTATGGCCATGAGTGCTGTCTGTAGGCAGACAGCTCCACCCATTTCATCTGCAGCCGAGACCTGACACATCCGCTTGAACATGCGAGAGAAACATTAATCGGTTGCCTCTTGCACATCCCCAACAGGGGACCAAACCTGCAACCCAGGCTTGTACCCCGACCAGGAATCGAACCTTCAACCTTGTGGTTCGCAGGCTGGTGCTCACCCTACTGAGCCACACCAGCCAGGGCCAGGGCCATTCTTGATAATTCCTCCTCACTTATTGCCCAAACCATGTTCCTTCTCCCATCAAAATGCTTCTTAAATCCATTCACTTCCTCCCACCTGTACTTTAACCACAGGGTTTAAACCATCACTGTCTCTTCTCTCATCTATTATAACTTTTGCTATAACTACCTAACAAGCCTCCCTGAATCCCCTCTTATCCTTCTTCTCTACCTTGTTCTTCATCTATATCTTTTGGAAATGCAAATTTGGTTGGCATTTTCCTACATGAAATCCCCAAGTGGCTTCCCATTGTACCTAAAAGTCTAAATCTCTTACCATGGGCCCCAACGCCCTGGACAACCTGGACTCCATCCACTGCAGTTGCCTTGCAACTCATCAGCCTTCAGCAGCACTGGCCTTCATTCAGTTTCTACAACACGCAGCACGCTTCCTACCTCACACCATGGGCACAGGACCTTCCCTCTCCCTTGACCAATCCCTACCCACCCCCTTGGCCTAGCGAACCCATCTCATCATTTCAGCTCTCTTCTGAAATGTTGTTTTCTTACAGGAAGTTTTCCTGTTGCCCTTATCTAAATCAAGTACCAGTATTTCAGTTTTCTAATCACCTTCCTTTATTCCTTCCCTCTGTTTATAATTTTTAAGTATCCCTTTATTTTGATGGTTATTGAGTATGTTTATCTCACCTACAAGACTAACATTTTCATAAGGGTAGAAACGATGTCAAATTTGGTCCCTACTATTTTGTCCTTTGCTATGTATAGCTCTTATATCCAGCATAGTTCGCTATGTACAGTAGGAGCTTAGTTATCATCCTAGCTGCAGAGGAGATTTTATAGGATGTTGTCATGGGTGGAACTTTTGTGCCCCCTAAAAATTTCTGTGTCCAAGTTCTAACCCCCAAGTTGATGGCATGGGAAGGTGGAGCCTTTGGGAGGTGATTAGGTTTAGATGAGGTCTCGAGGATGGGAGCTGAGGGAATTAGCACCCTTATAAGAAGAGAAAGACAAAGATATTTCTCTCTCAAAGCACATGCGCAGAGGAAAGGCCATGTCTGCAAGCCCAGAAGCAAGCCCTCACCAGGAACCAAGTCTGCCGGCCCCTTGGTCTTGGACTTTTCAGCCTCCAGAACTGTGAGAAATAAATATTTGTTGTTCAAGCCACCCAGGCTATGGTAGTCTGTTATAGCAATCCAAGCTAATTAAGATAGGTGTTTTGGGGGGCTTCTAACACCCATTGAATCAGAACCTTTTAGGGGTAGAGAGCAGAAATCTGTATTTTTAATAAATTCTACAAGTAATTGCTATGTAGAGAGCCCTCTTCTGATGCTTGGAACCTGATAGCCTAGAGAAAAGTGCCCAAGATTAGAAATCAGAAGACAGAGGTTTGAATTCTGCTCTGTCAAGTATTAGGTATGGCATTTGGGGAAGTCATTTAATTTCTCTGATCTTCAGTTTGTTTTTCTATAAATTTGGAGTAATAAAAACAGTGGCTTCAAAGTGTAACTGTGAAGCTCCAATGTAACAACATATTTTAAAACACTTTGTAAACTGCATAGTAAAGAAATGTTAGACTGTCCACGTGCTAAGGACCTCTTCTACACGGTGCTTACCTCATCATCTCTGACAGTCTACCCAGGGCAGCCCACACTTCGCCAGGGAGATAGCATCTCTTTTCTCATCCTTCTGAAGAAGGCCTAATAACAATAATTCACTGAGCCTCTTGCTTTTCCAAAGTTCTGGGCCATGATTATTTAGATACACATCATAACACACCCACAGCCTCACTAGCCCACTTGCTGCTGGGGAAGAAACTGAGCTCAGACAGCCACAGCAAAGCCAGGGGGAGAAAGCTTGGCCTCAGCTCCACGGCAGTCGCAGGGGCTGAGTCTCTGGAGAGTAACAAGGGAAGGCCGCAAACCAGGAATTGGGTGGACTCAGAGTGCTTTCTTCACTGACACTCACATGCTGAATCCTTTGTAGTCTTACTCAACTATTTTGGGAAATGGCAAAATCTAGAAAATTGGATTCCTTAGCAAAGACGTAATGGAAAAATGAGCAGTTTGCTGTGTGCATCTAGGAAAATACTCTCATCTCCTTGGCCCTCAAGGACCTTATATGTGAAACAAGTGGATGAACCGAATGAATGAATGAATGAATGAATGAATGAGACAACTGCCTGCAAGACACGTTTTTGTTTTGGTATATGGCACAAACAAACACGAGATACTTTGGTTCAACAATTTCTCCTGGGTTGTCCTAAGTTCTGTTATTTTCCCTCAGTTCTCCATCCCCATTGCAAGACCTGATTCAGCCCCTCATTCTTTCTTTCTTTAAAAAAAAATTTATGTGTGTGTATTTATATGTGCATGTGCATAAATACATAAACATATGAAATACATATAAATATGTATACTAGTCTGTTTCTCTGGTCGAATCTTTTTTGTTTAAGATTATGCCATTACAGTTGTCCCATTATTTTTCTCCCCTTTCTCCCCCTCCACCCTGCACCCCCCCACCATCATTTCCCCCTTAGTTCACGTCTATGGGTCCTACATATAAGTTCTTTGTCTTCTCCATTTCCTATACTATTCTTAACCTCCCCCTGACTATTTTGTACCTACCCTTTATGCTTCTTATTCTCTGTACCTTTTACTCCATTCTCCCCCTCCCCCTTCCCCACTGATAACCCTCCACGTGATCTCCACTTTTGTGATTCTGTTCCTGTTCCAGTTGTTTGCTTAGGTTGTTTTTGTTTTTTTAGTTTAAGTTGTTGACCTGGATTCTTTCTTCAGCTCCTATCAGGTCTGCCTCCTTTTATTCATTGTATTTATCCGTGCATGCATTCATCTGAAAAACATCTGAAGTATCTCCTGTGCATCAGGCATTGTCCCAGTCGCTGGGGATTTGGTAGTGGACAGCACAAAGTCCCACCTTCATGAAGCTTGGGAGAGCTGACAGACAAACTAGTTAACAAGTTCGTATGACATATTCTTTGAGGTAGCGGAAAGTGTTATTAAGCGAAACAAAGGCAGGTGAAGGAATAGAGTGGCAGGCAGGGAGAATTCTGTTTTGTTTAGAGGAGCCAAGTAGGCCCTCTCAGAGGAACTCTCTGAGTAGGAGGCATTTTAGTAGGAATTCGATAAAGTGAGGGAGTGGGCCATGCCAAGATCAGGCAGAATACCCTTCTAAGCAGAGGTGGGTAAAATCGAGCAAATGTCCTAAGGCACAGACAAGTTGGTGTGTGGTAGGAATAGGAAAGGAAGACCAATGCACCTGGAATGGGGAGAATACGGGGAGGAATCACAAGATATGGGTCTAAGGAGTTGGTATGGGCCATCATGTGAGAGAAGGAGATGTGAAGGCTGACTGCATGACTTCTGGCCTAAGCAACTGAGAAAGGAAGGATGCCGTCTACCAGGTGAGGAAGACTTGGGAAGAATGTAGGTGGGTGAAACTTTATGACTGCTGTTTCCACAAGTTTTGATAGTTTTATTAGAAAACCAAGTGCATATATCAATTAAGATGTTGGATAAATGCACCTGAAGTTCAGGGAGCTGTGTGTACTGGAGACGTGGATTGGGAGTTCTCAGGTGTTACTGAAAGCCACCTGGAGGCTAGAGAGGGCAGACAGGAGATGGAAGAGGAGGGAAGGTTGATCGGAGGAACTACAGGAATCTGAGAACTGGAGGAGAAGCACCTTGAGACAGAGCAGCTGGAGAGGTGGGAGGAGCACCAGGAGACAGAGGGTGGGTGTGGGAGCCAAGGCTAGAGAGCCTTTTAAAAAAGTGAAAATGGCCACTGTGTCAAGTGCTGCTTCTTTTAACAGAGCATTTAAATCAATTTGCATTTCTTTGAATACTGAAGTATTCGAACATCTTTCTTACATCTTTGTAGTATTTTTATTTACCAGGCTTTTCTTTCTTTATTTCTTTTTTTGCTTCTTTATTTCTATTCTGATAGAAATTCAATTTGTAACTGGTCTATAGGGAGTCTCAAATTGTTGGGTAGAGATGTGAAATGGTTTGACTTTTTCCAAGTGTTGCTTCCAAACTGCACTGTGTTGATTCTCTTGCCCACTGGGTAGTGGCTCCCTTAATCACATCATGCCAGATTACCTAATTTTCAACAGCACAGTTTAATTCTGTTTTTAAAAACTCAGTTATTTTTTTTAAAAATAAAGTGTTTTAGAATGGCATACTTGTTGTTTTTATAGTTTTTAATGATAACTGTCAAACATGTACAAAACCAGAGAAATTCTATTTCTTACACACCTCAGTCTTATATCAGGGTCAAAGCTCTCTCCTGGAGCCCTGGCTGATGTGGATCAGTGGATTGAGTGCTGGCCTGTGAACTGAAAGGTTGCTGGTTGGATTCCCAGCCAGTGCACATGCCTGGGTTGTGGGCCAGGTCCCCAGTTAGGGGTGTGTGAGAGGGAACCAATCGATGTATCTTTTACACATTGATGTTTCTCTCTCTCTCTTTATAAAATCTTTTTTTTTAATTTATATATTTTACCTAGGTTTTCTTGTTATTCTCTTTTCCATTTTTTAAAAGATTTTATTTATTTATTTATAGGCAGAGGGGAAGGGAAAGAGAAAGAGAGGGAGAGAAATATCAATGTGTGGTTGTCTCTCGCGCATCTCCCACTGGGGACCTGGCCTGCAACCCAGGCAGGTGTCCTGATGGGGAATCAAACTAGTGACCCTTTGGTGCACAGCCCACACTCAATCTACTGAGCTAGACCAGCCAGGGCTCTTTATAAAATCTAAAAAGAAAAGAAAGCTCTCCCCCTCTGGAGGCTGGCTGAGGACAGGTGGGGGACCTAAGGTGGGGGACCTCAGCCCTGAGCTGCCCCTTCAGGAGAGCTGTGCTCCCTCTGGAACTTTAATCCTGTCTCTGCCCCTCCCTGGGTTGGTGACATCGCCCATCCCTCTGACGCCCACCTGGGACTCTTTTCATGCTCCCTTCTTTCCTGGCTCTGAACTTATCACAGCCCCTCCCATTACCAGTTCTCTTCATTGATTTTTCTCTTTTATTTATTCAATGAATAGTTATTGAATGCCTACTATGGGTCCAGCACTTGGCTCAAAGCGATGAACAGGCAGACAGGCTTCTGCTCAGAGGCCCACAGGGAAAATAGACATTAAGTACATAATGATACTAAAACCTGATGCTGTATTATGCGTTCTACACACACGAATACTCACCTTATGGATTCAGTTTAGACATCACCTCCTCCAGGCAGTCTTTCCAGTTTCTCCAGGCTGGGCTGGGCACCCTCCTATGTGCTCCGTTGACATCCTGTCAATGTCTCTGCCATGGCATTCCACACATTGTGCTGTCACCGTGCACCTGCCTGTCTTCCGTGCAGTGAGTGGGGAGCTTCTGAGAGGCAGATATTATCTCAGTTACTGCTTCATCTCTAGCTCAGTTCCCTGGACCTAGTAGTTTCCAATAAATGCTAAGTCAAAGACTGACTGAATAAACATTTTTCTTTGTTGGGTCCTTCCAAGGAGAGTCCCAGTAAATAACATTTTCGAACAATTTGAGAAGTAAGCCAAAAGCCAGGACACAGCCAAATATCACCTTTAGGACTGACAAATGCTCTGTTGGAGAACATAGCTTAGTTAGAGGGCCACAGGGGTCTGCCAGGGAACCATAGCTTTAGACAGATGCCCGGCCAGGTGAGGGGCGGTTAGGGGCCAGGGCAGGTTGGGAAGGGAGAATTACAGTGGAGTGTGTGTCCCTGTGGGCAGGCTTGTTCCCAAGAGGAAGATGGCATTGCTGAACTGAGTCTGCCCAGTTATTCTCCCAGATTTACCACGAGAGAAACCACCTACCTCCCCAGAGGCAGAGGGAAAGAAAGAGGGAGAGAGGCACCGCACACAGAGGCTACACTAACTTGGCTTCTCAGCAAAAAAAGTGTTCCCAGGATCAACTACATTGCATCAAGTACTGTGCAAGTCTGCGTTAGATCGTTCAATCCTTATCAAAGCAAAGAGGTAGGTATCATTCCCATTTTATAGAAGAGGAGGCCAAGGGTCATCATAGCTGAGTTACTTACTTGAGACTGCAAATCGAGGAACTGGTAGAGCCCGGATTCAACTGTACTATTGATAATTATGGCTGAGATTTCGTTAGGTGCTTATTGCATGCTAGGTACACATCTAATCCTCACAACAGCCCTATGAGGGGGTGTTGATTTTATTCCATTTTGTAGATGAGGTCACTTAGGCCAACAGGCCAGCTCAGCACTGAGATTCGAACCAGGATATGTCCTCCCCAAGCCTTGGTTGGCCTCCCATATCATTCCTGCCTCAGGTAAAACCTGTAAGCAAATCAACCAATTATCCTCAGGACATATTGCCTCCTCTAAGGCAAAAAGCTCATTACTGAAACAGGAGGAAAATCTCCAGGGTCTAGGTTTGAATCTAGCTACTTGCCAGTGGTATGATTCTGAGCCATGGCCTTGGTTCACTCATCTCCCAATGGGAAAGAAGAATACCCCGATCACAGAGGGGGCAGACAGGAGACAGCCATTTTGCTTCCCAGCTGGCAAACCCCGCACTGGTCAGTAGTTTGGGTGATGTGACCTGTCACACCTCAGGCAGGAAGCAGGCTGAGGGTTTAAAGATATATATCTTCTTTAATATATATATTAAATTGATTGATTTTAGAGAGGGGGGAGAAAGAAAGAGGAGAGAGAGAGAGAGAGAAATATCAATTTGTTTTTCCACCCATTGGTGCATTCATTGGTTGATTCTTCTATGTGCCCTGACTAGAAATCAAACCTAGAACCTTGGAGTATCAGGATGATGCTCTAACCAGCTGAGCTACCCGGCCAGAGTGGGCGGAGGGTGTTTATCTTGCTTTTCTGGAGGGCTGGCTCCTCTCTGGGTGTTTGTTAGTTTGTTTTGGCTACTCTCCAGTGCCTTGCCCAAGCCTGCAGTCCCCCGCTTAGAGAAGCAGCACTGGGGGCCTGTGATAGAGAATAAAGGACACATCCTAGGCTGGGAGAGGGGCAGGACAATGGGGCGACTGGAGTTGGCCTAATGGCTTCCAAGAACATCAGATATCTCCCTTAATCCTCTCAACAAACCTGAAAGGTGAGTATGATCTTAGTGTCTCAGAGAACTGAACTGAGGAAAATGAAACAAAACACAATAGTCAGTAGGAGGAACTGAGTGGGCTGGGGCAGGTGGCCCAGGAGCAGAGAGGAAGGGGAGGGGTCATCTCCCCCACTGTGCAGGTGGCCTGCCGTACACCACATGTGTCCACACAGGAAGGCTGGGGGGATGCTGGATGTTGGAAGTCTGGGTGCAAATTTGGTTATATTACGCCCATTTATAAGGTAAAAAGCCCGAGGTCCTGCCTGAGGTCCACAATGGGGGCTCATGGAAGAGAGGCTGGGACTCAGGCTGGTCTAACTGCTGCACCAATGGGTCTCTTTTACCCGCACCCTTGTTACTTAGAGTGTTACCAGGGCCAGCAGCCTCCGCATCATCTGGAGGTTTGTTAAACATGAGTAACCTCAGGGTCCTTCCCAGGCCTCCAGGCCAGGCCAGAATCTGCCTTTTAGCAAGATCCCTGGTTGACATGAATGTCCATTTATTTAAGAAGCCCTGTCCTATACCATGTCTATGTTACCCCAAAGTTCCTTCTAACCCCCAGGTTGTCTTTCTTCCATCACCAGCAGATACGTCAGTTGTCACTCCAGGCAGGAGGCCTCTCTTCCTCTCCTTAGCCCTGGGAACACCTGCAGCATGGCCAGCTTGCCCTGTCCCTCTGGTTCTTTGGCAGGCACCTGGGGTCTTGGCTCTCTTTCTTGTCTTGTACCCACCTCGGGGTACAAGGGTGTGGCTCAGCATGCTCTCCGCATAGCAAAAGCAATCCTTACATCTCTCTGCTGCTGCCTATGGCATGAGGATGTCATTCTGATCTTTACAGCAACTCCTCAAAGTAGATACTGTTATCCAAGGAAATAAGAAACATGCCCAAGTTTTCAGAGCTAGTTAGTTGAGTGCAAGGTAAGGGTTCTTCCCCAGTTCCCCTCTCTTCTCCTCTCCCCCCCAAAAAGAAAACCTCACTGCAAGTTCGGAGGTGCTGACACATGGGTACAGTCTATATATAATTGTAAAGAAGGCATGAAGTTATTACAAGAACCAGTCCTCTGTTATCGCCTCTGGCCAGCACATGCCCAGTGCTCCAGGGAGAGTGGCCAGCCCTAAGGCAGGCTCCCCTCTGCTGGCAGGGATCTCTCATCATTCCAGCTGAGGAGCACGGAGTGGAAGCCAGCAAGCTTGGCCTCCAATCTCAGCTGTCACTCACTTGCAGTGTGACTTCCAGAAAGTTAGCTCATGTGTGTGAACACATACCTCAGCACCAGGCACAAAGGAAACTGTTCCTGTTTTTCTCTGGGCCTCAGTTTCCCCATATGGAAAATGAAGATGCTTTGCTGGAATCAGTTGTTTACAAGCTATGGTCCAAAGGGTTTTGTGGATGTGAGCTTGGATTTGTACTGGGTTTGGGTTGAGGTAGGGAAGAGAAAGCAAACAGGTCCTGGGACTGCCCCTGATTTCAACCGGAGCAGCCAACTTTTTATCCATTTTACATGCAAGCTTCCTCATGAGACTTTTTCTAAATACAGGGTGGGGTACAAGTTGGTTTACACTTGTTCATATGGAAAATAATGCAATAATTAATAAATAATAATGCAAGGATAGACTGTTTCATGTACTCACAACTGTAAACCTACTTTGCTCACCCTGTATGTTTATTTTTTGGTCTAAAAAAAATTGAAATCCACTGTGCTGACTACTCCCTGAGGTCCTGTCGAGCTAGAACAGACGATGATTCCAGGTCTGATTTCCTGACGTGGGATTTATTAATCAGGGCACCTAACACATGTTTATTGAGTGCTATCACATCACTTACTGAGTGACATGCCCGGGTCACTGTTTTACAATGTCCACTCTGGCTGCTGTAGGGGAAACAGATCTTAGGGGCGTGTGTATGGCAGAAACCCCAGTATCCACTCAATCCTTTTTTTGTAGCAACAGAGCCCTGAACTTTTGCTGGACACTTAGCTGTGCAGATCAGAGCCTACTTTCCCAGCCTCCCAGGGAGCTAGGTGTGGCTGTTTGACTAAATTCTGACTAATGTGTTCAAATGAAACGGTGGGTACTATTCATGGGCCATGCAGGTTAAAGAAAAGGGAGGAGGGTGTGTCATCCCCTGCTTCAGTTCTTCCTCCCAAATGGACTGAATGAAGACAGGTGGGGACCACTGTTGGGATATGTGAGCAAAGGAAAGAGCCTCTCGAGGGTGGGGCTGCAAAAGCACGGGGCCTGACACTAGCGGCTGCTGCACTGTCAAGAACCACTTCCACTGGGCTGCCGCATGCGTAGAAACAAACCCTGGGTTGTTTAAGCCTCTGCATATTTGGGTCTCTGTTAGAGTAACTGTCACACACACACAAGCGTGCGTGCACGCACAAACAGTGGGCAAGGGTAGGAGCAGAGAGACCAGTTAGAAATGTTTGAAATAGTCCAGGAAAAAAGATTATGGTTGTTTGGGAAAAGGTAGTAGCTTTGGAGGTGATGAGAAGCTCAGGTTGCTGATGGAGTGAAAAGGAGGCATGAGAAAAATGAGTAAAGTCATGGAAGATTCCTGAACTAGGAAGAATGTGCTGCTAGATGGAGCCTGGGGTGGGGTTGGAAATCAGGAGTTCATTTTGGACACGTTAAGTCTGAAACGCCTAGTAGACATCCAATTTTGATTAAGCATTTGGATTCAGGCGTCAAGATTTCAGAGGAGAGGAAATTGACTTAAGTACAAAAACAGACCTTTTGGGCAAAATGTAGGGAACAAAATAAAATAGAACTCCACAGTGAAAATCTGATCAAGCTGTTGCCTTGTCATTTTCCATAATTGCAATATGGCTTTTAATTAACTCACTCTACAGACTACTGGGCACTGGGAAACCCATAGGGGATGTGCACCTTGGAAAATGTATCCTCACATCTGAACAACTCAGAGTTCCAGGGCACTTAATTACCCTCTGAGAAAGCTTTCCAGGGTGAGAAGCATTTGGGAAAGTTGGGAAATTAGAGAACTGGATTTTCAATCCAAAAGACGTAATGTAAAGAGTGACCAGAACATCCGGCTTGGAGTTCTGGACTCTCTACACAGGTATCTGATAATACAGGACAAGTCATGTAATATCCGGACATGCTTCCATGCACGCATCCATCCATCCGTCCATTATCTGAGTAGAGTATCTCCAGTGCCACTTCCTGTCTCTTGAAACGCCAGCATTATTATACCAGATAATTGGGCTGTGAGGCTTTTTTCCCAAGTAAGATAAGAGAGGAAACCACCTGGAACATAAAAGGCTGTAGAGTCAAAAGAAAGCAGATAAGAAGTAAAGTGATCTCTGTCTAGACAAAAATGGGTAGTAGAAAGTCCTCTTGCATCAGAATTTGTACCAGTGAACACAGAGGACTGAACTCTGCAGCAGGAGAGGTTTTGGGGGAGAGATTTGGGGATAAGAGTACAGAATAGTTTGCTCCTTGCTCCTCAGGATCTAGCTCTGGGAAACTCCAAGTCCTGGGTTTGGCATGACACCATGTCTGACACATCACGGGTAGCTAAGCAGTAATAGCTAAGGAGTTACCTAAGGGCAGTGCCAGACAGGGTGCACACTAGCTTAGGGTGGACAGAGAAACAGAGCATCCTTGGAACTCCAGGGCTGGGGTCATGAGCTAGAAGCCACAGAGAGCAAGGACCTTGCAACTAAAGGGTAAAGTGAGGATGAAGCCTTTAGTGTCAGGGGCCATGAATGGATGGATGACACCCAGAAGGCCACCTCACTAGACCTCCACTCAAAGCACCCAGGGACCAGGCTAAGCCTGCCAACCCTCTGGAGTACACTGAGAACTACAGGAGCTCTTGGGCCAGGGTCCCTCCCCATTCGCACTCTCTTTCGCGCCAGCTCCATGACCACGGGCATGCATAAGCTCACACCTGCACCCAGACACCATTTGGGGAAAGAAGGAAGGGGGAAGGGTTTTGATTGGGAAGCGAAACTGAATTAATAGCAGGCTTAAGTTTAAATTAACTATCAACCCCAGCATGACTGGAAAGAGCTGGCACACATCCAAAACAAACTGAGCTGCCTTTAATTGGCAAGTTGAAGGGTTATGTTCCCCTTCCGTAGGAATGGGGTTGCAAGAGCAAAGAAAGTTATGTTATTTGGTCCATCAGAGTTGTGTGCAAATTTTAAATGTTCTGCTATAATTCTTTCATTAATTAATTCCTTTATTCATCCCACAAACATTTACTGAGTACTTACTTTGTCAGGCAGTGGAGAGAGAAATGAGTAAGATTTTTCTGCCCTCAAGAAGCTTAGAATTTGGGGTGGGAGGCACTAGCCACGATCCCAGGCCGAGGTGAAAAATGCTATAGCAGAGGCCAGCCCAGGAGAAAAGCAATGGACGCTCATCCCAGCCTAGGCAGGTAGTCGGGGAGACTTGCTACAGGAGTCAGTGCCTACCCCGAGTCTTTAGGATAAATAGGAGTTGAAGAGGCAGAAAAGGACAGAGAGGATAGGTAGCCTTCATTCCTATGTTTATTTATTTATTCATTAACTTAACTAATATTTATTGGATGCCTATCAAAGTAAAAAAACTGATCTGAGCAATATGGATATAGCGGTGAATGAAAGAAATGAGGTCCTTGCCTTCATAGAACTTATATTCTAGTGGGAGGAGAGAGATGGTAAAAAAAACAAACAAATAAACAGAATAAATATGTAATATAATATCAGATAGTGATAGGAGAACATATAATGTTTGTATAGTAAGGAGAGAGGAGGCAATAGAGGGACGTAAGAAAGGGGCCAGAGGCTATTTTGAATGAGGTGAGATCAGAATGGGGATCGGTTTGAAATGAGAGCTTTAAACATGGGACCATCTAGAGGAACAACATTTGAGGCAGAGGAAACAGCAAGTGCAAAAGCTGTGTCTTTGGAGTTTTCTTGACAAGTTCAAGGAACAGCCGGGTCAAAGTGGCTGGAGCTGAGACAGGGGAAGAGAGGTAAGAAATTAGGTTGGAAACGTATTCAGAGCCAGTTCAGACAGCATCTTGCAGGACATAATTAGGAGGCTGAATTTTGTTCTAAATGTGAAGAATGTGAGGATTTAAGGCAGGGGATGGCAGGGAGCATTGGGGGACATACAAATTCTTCAATATGATGGGACTATAAAGTACACACTAGATATCATAAGGGAATGCATGAGAGAGGTAAGCCGAACACAAAAGACCTAGCCAAGGGGGAAAATAAAAGCTTTGCTCTGCCAAGAGAGTTGGGATAGTGATAGAATAATATCGGATAGTGCCCTGGCTGGTGTGGCTCAGTGGATTGAGCGCTGGCAGGGTTGCTGGTTTGATTCCCAGCCAGGGCACATGTCTGGGTTGCAGGCCAGATCCCCAGGAAGAGGCATGCAAGAGGCAACCACACATTGATGTTTCTCTCCCTCTTTTTCTCCCTCCCTTCCTTTCTGTCTAAAACTAAATAAATAAAATCTTTAAAAAAAAAAAGAATTCTTGATAGAAGAATATATAGTGTTCCATAGCCTGCAACACTTGCTTAAGAAGGCATTCCCTGACCTCCAGTCTATTTAGATGCCCCGTTTATCCTGGCTGACAATACCCATACCACTCTGTGATTTTCTATTGCAAGTTATACGTTCACCATACTCCTACTCTAATAACTGTCTGTCTTCCCTGGTAAACTCCATGATAGCAGAGGCTGTATCTGTCTTGTTCACCCTAATATCTTCAAAGACTGCCCAGTGCCTGGCATGTTATGGTGTCTTTACGTGAAATGGATGAATGTACTAAATGAATAAGAAGGTGAATGCACAGAGGAGAGATGGGGTAAGTATTGTGGAACAGCTTGTAGTAAGGAAAGTGCAGGCATCTATTGGAGGAAAGTTCCCCTGCTGTGAGAGAGGCTTTTCAGTCTCTGTGATTTGTTTGCCAGAAATGGATACACTGATGAATATAAAAAATGGCAAACCTGCAAATCATCTGGAAAAATCCATCACACTCTAAATAATTTTCTCTAGCAGCCTGAATAGAACCCAATTCTCCCAAGAGAACAGCATTTCCTATTCATTGGTATCTGTCTCCAATTAAAAAAAAACAAAAAAACTGTTCCCCAGAGTACTTGACTTTGAGGGGGCTGAAGACAACTAAGGTGCTCAGGAGCCTAAAAGACGCATGAGTGGCTTTTGTTCGGAAGCTGCCCATTGCCCACCCTCAGAGCAGACTGACTCTCAGGGAAGGAGCATTTATTTTCCATACAGCTCTTGGACAGGTCTCTTTTGAGTACAGACTCACTTCAAGGATTTGACATGACAGCTTGTTTGCCTGTGAGGACTGGGTCTGTACTTACCCAGGCATAGTCCTGAACAGTTTTACTTCTGTAAAGAAAACCTGAATGGCAGTTACATATTTGGCACAGTACTGCAAAGGATCCGGCAGCACATCCGTCTGTCTGAAGCTCCTTTCCTCTAACGAGAGGGGCCAGAGACACTGGGCGGATCAGAGTCTTGTCTCAAATGAATGCAGAGCCCATTTTGGGGTTCCCAGCCCCCTTGACTCTTGCTCCAAAGAGCTGACTTTACCATTGGACTTGTTAGTACAGTGAGTTCAGAGTTCAGGAGGAGCAAAGCCAGGGGAAATGCTGGGGCTGGTCGTGGGGGAGCCATCTGCTATATACAGAGCTTGGTTTCAACCCCTGGGGATACATTACCATGGTCAGCAAAACTGAAGTTTGCAAGGTCAAGGTCACATAGAAGAGAAGTATTAATAAGGAGTCCATAATATTTTTCATAAGTATGTAAAAAAGTCTTTATAAAATATTAATAAACTGGTAGTGAGCATATAAGATGTTGAAAGTCCATTGTGACTCATTTTTCCTTGGGCTTGAGATTGACCCATTCACCCTGAAATCCTCACAAGCCCATTTGTCTCCCTTTCTTACTAATAAATCTATGATACCTTTTATTTTTTTTCTTTTAGTGCTACTACTTTCTTTGTTACTACATTCTTGGTTTAAAAATCATCATTAAGAGATGGAACTCTCAAGTCAGACTTTTTTGGTTTAAATTCCAATTCCACCCCTTGTTGCAGTGTGACTTAGGAAAATTAACCTAATTTTTCCCTGTCTCAGCTTCTACTCTGTAAAATGGAGATTAAAATATCTCTAACTGCATGGAGTTACTGTGGGAGTTAAATGAGGTAATCCATATAGCATTTAAAACAATGCTTGGCACATTGTAAGTCCTCAGTGATATTTGTCATCCTTCGTATAATTACTGTTATTAATATTCATTTGTAGCACTCTGTTACTGTTTATAGGCATTAGTTTCATGGATTGTATGTAGTGAGTCAAATCTATGGTTTAAATGGCAACTGGATCAAAATTATTGCTCTCCCATTCTTCATTCTAGAGCTTTCAATATAGCAGGTGAGCACAGGTGGATCTCATGGTGAACTGGAACTGAAGAAATTTAATTTAGTGACCAAATGTCCATATTTCAGAGAAAAGAACTATAGCGTTAATTAGGTTGCCTTGGGCAGCAAGCAGCAAATCATGCACAAACTGGCTGAAGCGAGAAGCAAATGAATTTGTTCACACAGCAGATGCCCCACAGTGGGGTGGGATTTGGGCTTGGCTGATTCAGAGATGTGATGATGCCATGTTCCTAGATTCTTTCCATCTCTCCCTTCCGTGCTCCATAGCAGTGGCCTCATCCTAAGTCTGGAGCCCCTTGTGCTCATATGGTGGCTGCCAGTGGCAGTCAGGACACATGTCTTCTTTCCCATCCAGTGATGGAGAGAAAGAGGCTAGATGCCCATGAACAGTTCTTTGGTGGCGTCTCCAGTAGCCTCTCCTGGTGACTCAGGGGCCTCCCCAGATGTAGCTGGAAGGGAGGATAATGTTACCATGGTTTTCTTAGACCTATCAGCTACGGTGGAGTGGATGTTGGAGATCAGTCACCAGACAACTGTAGGAATCACATGAAGAGGCATTCAGATAGGGCCCAGGGCTTACCTAAATTATGTTCCCAGAGTGTTAACAAATGAGGCTGCTCTGTTTGTCTACTGCTATACAACAAATGACCCCAAACTTAGTGACTTGAAAATATAATTATTTTATGATATCTCACAATTCATGAATCATGAATTTAAGCAGGGCTCAGTTGAGAGGTATTTCAGTTTCATGTGGCTTTGACTGGGGTCACTCAGTGGTTTTCAGCTGGCAGCTAGGCTGGTCTGAGGGTCCCTAGGATGTCATCTCTCACGTGACCGGCACTGCAGGGACAGCTGCAGGCTGGGCTCAGCCGGGCGCCTCTCCACCTGTGTGTAGTTCCAGGGCCTCCCCATGTGGTGTCTGGCAGAGGACATGAACCTCTCACATGCGAGTCAGTTTGCTATCTAACTGTAAGTGGTGAAGAAATTGTGACATAAAAGATGGTTTCAAATGATATGAAATCTTGTCTTGAGTGTGTGTAATAGATGGAAAGAATGGGCACGCAAGTGTTTTTTGTAATTCAAGATTATTGTACTTCCTTACAAGGGGAATGTTGTAACACGTTTCACAGGTGACTATCAACCCATGTTCGCATTGGACGCACGTCAAATCTAGTGTCACGGGACATGAACTTTCGACTATTAATACAAATGTCAAGGTACTACACAATAATCCACGGGAAGTTTATTCTTTTCTTCTTTTTTCTTTTTTAAATTTATTTTTATTGATTTTATAGAGAAGAGAAAAAAGAGAAAGAGAAACATTGATTTGTTGTTCCACTTACTTACGTATTCATTGGTTGATTCCTGTATGTACCCTGACTGGGGACCAAATCCACAGCCCTGGAGTATCAGGAGGATGCTCTGACCCACTGAGCCACCTGGCCAGCACCCTTCATATATATTTTTTAATTGTTCACACACATTTCCTACATAATCTGACATACAACAAAGAAATGGTATGTCTTTTTCTTTTAATTTGCATACAATGGAAAAACAAGACTGTATATATATTCTACAAACTATGGACAGTAGGCAGGATGATAGTTTAAGTCTATAGGTGAGAAATGATCTAATAGAAATAATCAGAATTTACCATATTTTTTGGACTATAAGATGCACTTCCCCTGCCAAATTTGGGAGGAAAATGGGCATGCATCTTATAGTCCGAATGTAGCTTACCTGGCTCGCTACAGGATTTCTGCTTTAAAGGATGTTATTAAATATTTTAACACATTTTTTGCTTCAAAAATTTTTTCTCCTATTTTCCTCCTCTAAAACCTAGGTGCGTCTTATGGTCTGAAAATACAGTACTTAGCATCAGTCGCTTCCATAACCAAGTATTATTCTGCTGCCATCGAGCTTCTGGTGCATACTTACAACATCACTCAATTCGTAGTGCTGCCCCCCGCCTTGGTTCTTCAGTTACTAACACAGAAAACTGTTGCAAAGTAAGGGTCAGCATTTGCAAACACAAACCAAATCCCCAGCTTATTATAAGCATGAATGTGTATGATGGAATTTCTTCCCAAGCGATGCACTTTCAAACCACCAAGAAATCAGCAGAACTGAGTTTGCCAAGATATTTTTGCCTATGTCCAAGAAGAGATGCATTTATTTATTCCAACAGAAGAGCTGAAAATCAAACTTAGTGTTTACTTTAGAGATGGGGTGGGAAATTCGCCCATTTGAAAAATGATCGCCTTAAAAAAAATGGCCACCAAAAATAGGTTCACTAAATTTATTTTTAAAATCTGAAAACCGTTTCTTACAAAAGAGCATTACATTCTGCACACTGCTCTGAATAGATGCCAGGGTCATGTGGACCATTGTTACCTTTCCTCCCTGTCCCATTCCCAGCCACCTCCCCCTCCCCCCGAAAATGCTACACTGACCACAAAGCAAAGTGCTCATGGTAAATAAATGGAGGATTTTCCTTTTCAACCACCCACCATGAACAAAAATTAAAGTTCGCTCACTCTGCCACTGTTTCAAAATGTCAGTGTTAGTTTGCACATGCTCCCTCCCCCACTTTGTAAGAATCTAAAACATTCCATCTGGTGAACAGCAAAGATTTCACTACACCTCAAATGCAGAACACTTATAAAGCAGAGGAATGTTGGCTTTTTAAATAGAAGCAGATTTAAATACAATTTAAAAAGATGCAGGACTCCTTCACTAGTCTTAGAAAAACTTTCCAGGATACTGCTTCACACTATTACCTGGTCCTGATTCCTGTGTTCCTGTAATGATAACCATCCCATCTTGGGACCCTTCCAATGGCCCATCAGTTTTGAGCAAAGCTCCCAACTCAGGACGAATTTGTTTAGTCCACTGGCCAACTTTGCCAATAATAAATCCAGCCAAATCTTTGGGAATAGTTACTTGTATGTAGCAACCACCAAGGTCACTATTTGAGACACGGCCCCCTGAATGGGAATGATAGAGTCACCCTGTGGTTGATACGCCATCTGCATTCTGGAGGGCTCCAGGTATCAGTTGCAGAGTCCTGAGTTCCATCAGCACTGAAACCAATCATGAGCATGCAATTTCTGATAATAGATACTTTGTTTCCCTCTATGCTCACTGGCCAGGGTGCCCATGTCCCTGGCTACCCTGTATGGGTGAGCTGTGGGGCTCTCCTTCCTTATCACCTCTTCTTGGTCGAGGGCACCATCACAACTCCCCCATATACCCCAGAAGCCTCCACTCTGACCTTCCTGCCACCAGGCTTACCCCCTTCCACTCAGTCTGTGTTGCTTTCCAGTGCGTTTTTTCTTACACAAAAACATGCTCAGACCATTCCCTTGCGTAAAGTCAATATTAGGTTTTCTTTCAACAAACAGATAAAATTCAAATTCCTCAGTAGGCTTCTAAGTTTTTTCTATCTTGAATCAAATTCCCCAAATATCACTGGAATGTAGGCTCCAAGAGGGCAGGGATTTCCTCTCTTTTGTTCACTGTTTTGTCCCTAGCACAGAGACCAGGCCTGGAACACAGTAGGTGCTTAACAAGTACTCATGGAAGGAAGGGAGGAAGGGAGGAAGAGGGGGAGAGGAGGGAAGGAAGAAAAGGAAGGAGTTGGTTTCTACAGCGCCCTCTACTGTACTTGTCACGATTTCACTTCTAGTTTAAGGGCAGGCGCCCTCACTACATCATAAGGCCCAACGGGGAAATGAATCCATCATAGTCACTACTCCTGGCACGGCGCCTGGAGCAAAGCAGGTGCTCAAAAATGTCTGAACTCAATGAATTAATTCATAATGTGGTAAGTGCTTAAGGCACAAGCACAGAAGAGTGAAAGCCTGAAGGAAATGCCAGGTGACTCTCCAGAGTTTAGAGGGGGAGGGGAAGGGGCAGGACATGCACGAGGCCCCTGAGGGTGGGTGCATGGCCAGCACCCCAGGGCCCAGCCTCAGGGAGCCTGGGCGACTGGGCAACTGGTTCCCTTCAGGCCTATGGCTCTGAAGTCAAATCCTTTGCTTTGTCTTTATTCTTTTTTTTTATTTTTTATTTTTAGTTTTAGAGAGAGAGGAGAGAGGGGGAAGGGGAGGGAGTGAGAGGAAAGGAGGGGAGAGAGAGAAATACCGATTTGTTATTCCACTTATTTATGCATTCATTGGCTGCTTCTAGTATGTGCCCTGACCGGAGATTGAACCTGCAACCTTGGCCTATAAGGACAATGCTCTAACCAACTGAGCTACTTGGTTAGGACCCCTTTGCTTGGTTTGGATTTCCTTTTCATGTATCCAGCTTCTGTTTTTGACACAGGTACCCAACCCTGCTAGTTCTTTTCCAAGAGAGGGAGTCTTTTGAAGTGATGCGTGGACTGCCATGTCTCAGCCTTCTGGAATGTGACCTCATTCCTTTCCCAGGTCGGTCCCCTCTTTAGAGAGCTGGCCCAGTCCTGCTCCACCAGGCAGCCGGTTAGGCAAGCACTTGGCATAGGAGTCCCGGTTCAGGGATACAAGGCAGCCTTTACTGTTAAGGGCATGGACTCAGAGTCACATAGACCAGAGTTTGGATTCTGAATCCATCACTGATGTGTGTGTGGTCTTGGGCAGGTTACTTATTTGTCTGAGCCTTGACTTCATCATCTGTAAAGTGGAGCTAATAACAGTGCCTACTTCATCACATGTCTGTAAGGATTAGATTAGGTGATGCATGAGCCTGCACCACAGAGAGCTCAGTAAATGCTGAGCGTTATTTATCTGCTCAAGGACTTCTCTCGCCCTTTGGCAGGTCATGAGTTTCTCTGGGATGGAGTAGGGGTGGAAGGAGCAAGGGGGAAGGGGTATTAGCATGTATCAAGCGCCTATGATGGACCAGGTACTGTGCTGCCCTGTCCGTGAGAGCTATCTCCCCCAAACCACAGGACCCCCCATGTCGTTCTGTGTGACATCAGCCCCATTTCCCAGTGGAAGGAAAGCAGATGGTAGAGTAGACGAACCTGGATTGGAATCCAGGCTCTGAAACTCACTTGCTGTGTGGGGCTGGGCCAGGACCTTTCCCTGCCTGAGCCCGGGTTCCCACCCCCTGTGGCAGTTCCTGTCTGAGAGGCTTGCCGTGGGGATTGTCTGAGACAGCGCCGTGTAGAAATGCTTAGCCCATGATGCTTAGTAAACGTGAGTTTCTTCGTTCCCTAGGGGACCCCTGACTGAGGGCAGGGCTTGAATGCAGTGAGGAGAACATGGGAACATGCCAGACAGAGGCCTCTCCAGGGCATCAGGATTCTGGAGGGGCCACACTTCTCTTACCCCCCTACGCCTACCCCCGAGAATGGAGCTGCTGTGAAAACCACAAGTGGACTTCTCTGCTGTGGTGGCAAAAAGACTCAAATGGCTGGCAGCCTTTACCCTTGACCTTTCTGGCCCCATGGATTGGGAGGGGTGGTAACACAGCAGGGAAGAGTTCAGACAGCAGTTCTAAAGGTCAGCACAGCTGGGTTTAGATCTGGCTCTGCCACTTACCAGCCATGTGACTTTGACAAGTCCTCCTAATCTCTCTGAGCCTCAATTCCCTGTCCAAAATGGGGATAATGCCACGTGTTCTGGTTATCTGTTGCTGTATGACAAAACATTTCAAAACAGAACCACTTACAATAGTGGTTACCTCGCAGGGTTCTGTGCTGACTTTGATTGGGTGGCTCCTGCTTGGGGTGTCATGTGGTCACCGTCAGACAGTGTCTGGGGCTGGAGTCATCTGAAGGCTTGGCTAGGCTGGATGTCCAATGTGGCTTCCTCACTCACCTGTCTGGCACCTGGGCTGGGAGGGCTGGAGCAGCTGGGGCTGATTGGGTGCCTCTGACACCAAGTGGCCTCTCCACTTGACTAGCTAGAACTTCTTCACAGCTGGTGGTCTTAGGGTAGTCACACACGGTGGTCTCACATGGCAGCAGCTTTCCCAGAGAAAGCATGCAGAGACAAAGACAGGTTGCTTCTGACCTAGGCTTGGAAGTCCTTCTGTGTCCCCACCGCTGAATTCCACTGGTTATAAGGGAGACACGGCCAGCTCAGATCAAGGAAAAGAGACTGGAGGAGCATCAGAGCTTTGCAGCTACCTTTAACCCCCCACACCACCTATCCCATGGGCCGCAGAGGGCTGTTGTGATGATGGAGAAAGATGGAAGGCAGGAAAGCCTTAGTGGGAATCACTAAAGAGTGAGGAGGTCCCTGTTCCAAACACACCCCTTCCCCCTGCCTAAAATCTGGCCCTCATCCCCTCTACCCTGCGCTAGCCTCCAGTGTCATCGCTCTCACTCCTATGTCTCCCCATCAAACGGATCTTTCTAAATCAAACATTTCCTGTATCTGTCCCTAGTGGAAAACTGTCATTAGTGCCCAAGGCCCTTCGTGATGTGGCTCTCAGCTCTGCAGCCTTGGCTGGCTCCATACTTCTGACACCCCAGCCATCTGATTCTGCTCCACCCTTTAGTACACACCATTCTTTCTCTACTCTCTTTCCAGTTCTGCCCCAGACTCCCAACTTTCTGGGGAGCCTTACCCATATTTCAAGATGTCCTTCCAACATCACCTTCTCCAGGAAGCCTGCCCCACCTCTTCCCTCCCACTGCTGCTCCACATACCTGTTGAATTCAAGTACCCCTCCTGTGTGCTCCCATAAATCCTGTGCTCACTGCAGGCTGGCCTTCTTGCCATTCCCCAAAGCAGGCCCAGCGAATTCCTGACTCAGGGCCTTCACATGTGCTGTGCCCTCTGCCTGGGATGTTCATTTTCTTAATAGTCACTAAAGAATTGGTTTCCTTAGTTCATTCAGGTCTCTCTGTTCAAGTCTCATCTCAGAAAACCTGCAATGACCAGCCTGTCTAAAATAGCAGTCCTCTGCACTGCCATCCCCTCAACCTGCTTCCTTCCTCTCAGAGCGCTCACCATCGGTCACTGTTTTTGCACGGCTGGGCTGAAGCCGTTTCACAACACCTCGCAAGAGCCCATGTGTGTATGTCTCCCAAATCAGTGTTCAGTGATGCTGGGTGCTGGTAGCCTGCGATTAGCCCTGGGGAGAGTATTTACATCAATAAAATAGTAAATTATGGTATTCTCTCTCTTTTTCCTGGAGAACTTCTTGTTAAACATCTAGCTGTATACTACTGTGCACATGTATTTGTTTATTGTTTATCTCCCCTACTAGATTACAATTTCCATATTCCCAGCATCAAGTGCACTGCCTGATACCAAGTACATGCTCAATAATGTTTGTTGAATGAATGAACAAATGTGCAAAGCAACCAATGAATAACCATAATCATACAGAATTGTAAGTCGAGGTTTTTGAGAGCAGAAATTGAATCTTTTTTTGTTTTGTTTTTTTCAACTCTCACATCCAGCACAGAGCCTGGCCCGCAGAAGCTCAGGAAATGTTGGTAAACCAATTAAATGCAGTCTGCGAAGGCTTGTATCCAGGTCAAATCCAGCTGAACCTCGATGAGCATCAAAAAAACTGGACCAGAGAACTCCTCAGGTAGTTTCCACTATGTGCCAAGGACAGAAACCTGCCCTAGCACAGGCAGGAGCCCAGGCTTCTGATCCAGTGCCACTATACCTGCTGTCCGATCGTGGGGATGTCACTTCACTTCCCCAACCTGGCCCTCTGTTTTCCTATCGATACAGTGAAGCAATTGGGAACAGATGCTGGGGCCCCTTCTAACTCACTTACTGGAATTGAGTTTGGGTCTGAAGCTGCCCTAGGCAGGGCTGCCCCAAAGTAGGGTAGGTGTGGGCAGAAGGTAGTTCACCTGGCAGAACCAGCCTCCTAGAGGTGCAAGAGTCAGGGCGTTCCCAATGCCCCAAAGCTGGGAGTCAGCTGAGAGCTCCAGAGCTCAGAACACTGGGAGCTGTGGGAAAGGCCCTTTCCCCTGCCTATATCCCTGGCCATATCCCTGCCCCCGCCCAGAACCAAGGCCTATGGTCCCCATCCCAGCCCTTCCCACCTCTCCCTGCTCATGATGCCCACCCCTGACTTGATCCCTGAAAATAATTAGAGCTTTGGCTGCTTGGGCTGCTTGGCCTGTTTGAGCTGGACGTGAATGGGAGGGTGGCTGCCACAGAGCAGAGCAGGGAGACTCCGTACACCTGAGTAATAACCTTGGCTTATTTGTAGCAAACAGGCCAGCTGGGTTGGTCAGCCAGCACCTTGTTTCCGGTTGTTATTTTGCTAACAAAGTGGAGGTGTTCCTTGCAGTGGAAGGGGCCCTGGGCTGGCAGAAGCTAGCACTTACTGAGAGTTTACCGAGTACCGGGTACTGCTCTGAGCTAAGGCTGGCGAACTACAAACTGGAGGGCCAAATCCTGGCTTTGTATGGTCCATGAGCTAAGAAAGTGCTTTTACATTTTAAAATCATTTTATAAGTACCTCCATAATAGCCTTGAATTTTTCTCCTTAGCCTACAAGTCCTAAAATAATGTCTATCTAGCCTTTTACAAAAACAGTTTGCTAACCCTGTGCAAAGAGTTGAACATGGATGAACTCCTAAGCCTCACAATAACCTTATAAAGGATGTTACTGTTAATTATCTCTGTTTTACAGATGTGAAAACAGAGGCATGAAGAAGTTAAGTGGTTAACTGAAGGTCAAGTAGCTAGCAAATGGTGAAGTCAGGATTTGAACCCAGGTGGCTGGTTTCTAATTTCTCTTCTTAAAACCTAACTGCCTAATGTTTTCACTACTGGCTCTGTGACCTTGTAGAAGTCATTTTACGGTCCCTGTCAAATGAGGTGAAGGCACTGAACTCTGTCAGATACTCTAAACTGGGGGCGAGAGTGTCCTCAAAAGAGTACACTTCAGGGAATCTGTGATGTCTCCACTGGGAACTATACAAAGCTTCGTGTTTGTGCACAGTTGGTTTTATTTGAGGAGGGAATCCATCGCTTTCCTCAGAATCAGACTCCATGACTCAAAACAGATTAGAACGACTGGACTAGTTTTCTTGGAAAGTTGTTGTCTCTAGCTTTAACATTCTTTGATGTCATTTTGTCTCTCAAATGTTCTCTCTTCAGGTTTTCTTTTCTGTTTAAATGTTATTTCAATTGTCTTTTTTTATGCAAATATCCATTGGGTTGTGTTGTTCCCCCTACCCCTGTGGGCCCACTCCCCAAGTTTTACAGACTCGTCATTGAGAAAAATGAGAAAGAAAGAGCCAAGATTAAGAGCAAGGCAGATTTTTCTACTAACGGATTCTGGAACTCTAGGTGAATATCCATGTTAGTGGGAAGAACAGGAACTCTGGTCTAGAACCATTTATTGTAATTATTTATATTTTTCTGTTATTTATTCAACAAATATGTATTGAGTCCCCTCTAGGTGGTCACTGCTATGTGGACTGTGAGTTCCTCATAGTGAGGGGTTAGCCTTTCATGCCCTTAACCTAGTACATGGCTGGCATATGGTTGGCACTTAGTAAGGGCTTGAAATGAATTAATGATGCACAGCTGGCTGAATAGGTGGTGGATGGATATACAAGAAGTCAGTAGTGTGGGTGGTGAAAGGAGGTTCAGGGTGCAGAGCAGGTTAGTTCTGTTGGTTCCTAATCGCCTTCTGATTGGCAGCATCCCATATTTTTGGAGAAGCTTTTGAAGTCAGCCCTGATTTGCTCATCAGTCATTGTTTGAGGTTATTGCTAAACTTTAGCTGACGGAGCCAGGACTTCCCACATGAATCCAAAGAAATGAGTCTAATTTCTTGCATCCTACTTAGGCCAGAGGAACAATGGGGGCTTTCTGGCCCTTTGTCTTCCACCCCAACATCCCAGAATTAGAGAACAATGAAGTCTCTTCTCTTGTGCGTGCTCATTCTCATAAGACTTCCGAATTTTTCCTCTCTCCCACTCCCCTCTACTTCCATCCCCAGTGAGAGTCTAATGACTCACACCTCTGAAAGTACAGTGGAGTCCAAGCCCCTCAGCACGCTGGGCCCCTGGACTGATGGGGCTGGAGACATCTCAAGATGAACAGCTACAGAGGCAGGAAGAACAGAAAGGCAAACCACAGCAAAGGACAGGCCTGGGGCACTTGTGCCCCTGGGAAGGGCAGCACCAGAGCTAAGAAAAGCATCTGCCACAGAGAAGACTGGAAGTTTCTGCCCTGGTCTCCAGCTTGGGACAAGCACTAACCTGCACTAGGCTGGAATTTCTGTATCCACACTGTCTGTCATACCTTGTCTGCTTCCCTAAAAGGGGGGGTTTAACCAAGATGTCTCACAGCAAAACTAAGCTGGGTAAAACTGAAGCCCTGTCATTACTTGAATTCAGTTGGGAGACTATTTTTGATGCTCTGGCTCAGAAAATGAAGAAAAAAAGGGGTTGGGGAATAGTTTGAGTTTGTACACTAGTGAACTTGCACAACAGTGTGGCGGGGTTTAAAACAGGGCATTCACACAGTCTGCGGCAGCACGGTGTACCAGAGAGAGCATGATCTCAGAGCCAGACCGAAAAGCATATGAGTTCTAGCTCTTCTGTGTCCTCTCTATGTGTTCTCGGGCAAGTGCCCTTTTGCCTGAGTTTCCTTATTTATAAAGTGAGAATAACAGAGCCTGCCTCGTTTACCGTAGGTGCTGCAAGGATAAAGATGACACATTGGGCAGCTGACCCATGAAAGGCTCTCAATAAATAGTAGATATTATAAATATTACCCGGAAACCACCTGTTCCTAGAAAAGAAGAAATCAGTGACAGGCAAGGGACAGTTTGGGTTATACCTGCCTTCTTGGCAAAGGAGCAGAGAGGTGAGGGAGTAGGAACAAACTCTCCTTTCATCACTTCCGGGGATCCTCAGTTGGCATCTCCAGCGACTACTAGGTTACATAACGTCATTTGTTGAACTGGGCCGCTGGTGGAAACAATGCCACCACCCACGGCGTGAGACTGGCACAGGAGGAAGGACAGGGGAATAGGGATGTTCACCTTGAGAAAGGCAAGGGAAGAGGTAGGAAGGAGGGGGAGGAGAAATGCCAGACAAGAGAGCTGGTTCAAATAAATGCCCAAGGAGCCATTGAGTGGCAATTGAAAATCACTCTTCATCACTCTAAGAATGGACATTTGGATCAGTTTGTGAAAATTACACAGGCACAGAATTTTCCTAAATATTACGATGAACTTTCTCATAAGGCTTCTTGGGACCGGAACAGGCTGTCATGTGGGGAAGTGTGGGTGCTTCATCGTTCCAGGTAGTTCATAAACACCTTTTCAGGACAGGAGAAGGGGTTCCTCTCTTTGGGTGGGAGACTGGAATGAATGACTTCTAAGATCCTTCTCAATCATTCTAAGGAGCATCACTTGGACCAGGACTGCCCAGGAAGGCAAGCTAGTTTGGGGGCGGCAGCAACACATTTGAGACCTCTCACCACGTGTCTTACCTCCAGAACGGCTGGAAGTGCTTAGAAACAGTGAACGCCTCCACACCCCTCGTATCACCAGGCCAGCCCTGGCAAAGGAAGCACCATGACTCCTAAACGTGGGGTTCGAAAACTGAGTCTGTCTCTGGGATGTTGGGACAAGATTTCCCAATCCTCTCTTCATTTGTTGCCCAATCTCTCCCAGAAACTGAGGGGCTCAAGAGCCAGTGAGATTAACTACAAAATGAGTACAAAGTCTTGGGTGTTTTATTGGCTTTCCCCTGAGTATAAAGCCCTTGGAAAAGAAGCCACTTACCTCTAGAAAAAGAGACCAGAGTGAGAGGGAAACCATTTGCAGTTTGCAGTTCCTGACAAGGTCATGAACAGGAGATCGTGAAATGAAACCATGACACATACTTTTCAGGTGAAATCCCTGTCACTTTTCAACTCCTACAAAAATCAGCCAGAACCATCGATGTCACAGTCAACCTCTCCTGAAAAACCGAGTCAGGCCCCACCCAAATGAGCAAGCACGGAGCAACTGCTGTCTTCCTAAAAAAGGGAAAAGGTCTGCGATTCCATTGCTCAGGCAGCCGGACTCAAACCACATCCAGTTTACCATCCCGACGTCTTCAGCCTACTCTGGCTTACTTACGCCTCTTCAGCAACAGACTGAACTGTCCCAGAAAACTGTAAACGTTTGTGTCACCAGACTGGGTTCAAGTCCTCCCCTCTACAGATTCCCAGTTGCGTGACCTTAAGCTGCAGCTTCCTCATGCGGTGAAAGGGGACAAGAAGAAATGTTTTGTAGAGTTGCTGGGAGGATTATATGGAATTTATTTATTAAGAGCCTGGCACAATGTTGAAGATCAACAAATGGCAGTTTGTATTAATAACACAAACATGGAAATTGGAAAAAAAAAAAAAAGGCAAGTAGAAGCAAAAACAGGAACTTTATTCCAAATCCTCTAAAACTTAGTTGGAAGGATTGACTCGATTTAAAAATTGTTTAATCATAAATATTTTAATAATAGGAAATAAGAAAATACAGGGAGTATACCCAACACCTGGCTCTTTTGAATTCTAATATTTTATAATACGTGAGTCACATTTTTAAAGAAATAAAACACAGAACATAGATTTGGGTACCCCTTATGTATTCTATTCTCCATACCCCTGGTCCCCAGCCCTGGGCTGACTTCCCATTCTTCCCATGGTCCGTTTTTTGGGGTCTCCTTCCTCCACCCTGAGTTCAGTTGCCACACCCAAGATAACTCTTCTTCTTCCAGTGTGGCCCAGAGAAACCAAAAGCCTGGGCACCCCTGCTAGGGTCTCCACCTCTCTGTGAGGAGGAAGGGAAACCCCGACTGCTCACAGTCTCAGTGGCACTGCCACTGCCTCAGTGGCTGCTCCTTCCAGAGGCTGAAGCTGACCGTGAGCAGGGCAGACAAATGAGGGAGGGCTCTTGCCACATGGCCCAGGCAGCTCCACAGACATTCCGCCACTGAATCCCCACAATGTCTCTAACGGGTTACTGCTGTCCCTATTCTACAAAAAAGGAAGCCAGGCTAAGGGCCTGCCCACGACCTGGCAGCACAGAATTCAAACTGTTTCGTCATCGCAGGAAAGCAGACAGTGGGGGCCATGGCATAAGTCCTACGATTTTCAGGTGTGGGCTCACTTGTGTGCCCTACACAATTAGCTATTGTTTGCTCTTCATGAAACCAAAACTTTCTAAAATATCTTTGTACAATTAAGGAAAAGAGAGAAATCAAAGAAAACCTGAGGAACGTGAGATGAGGCTCAAGCCTCTCACTTCGATCCTCTTGCGTTTTCGTTCATCTCACTGCACACTTGCAGTCAGGAGGCCCGGGCCTGGCCTCACCACGTACAAGCATGTGACATGAGCAAGTGTGCCCTTCTCCCAAGGCCTCTGTTTCCACATCTGTAAAATGGAAATAATGATATCTTCCCTGCCTACTCCCCGGGGGTGTTGTAGGGGTTTCAGCAGATATGGGGAGCAGAAATGTTAAGGCGCTGTCTGCATCTAGATATTCTCCACATTTCTGCACACTGGGGATTGGGATGAAGAGGGCTCTCGGGCAGCTCTCCATCTGAATGCCCAGGTCCTGGGACTGATCCTCAGATCCCCACTGTCACCGGCTCTATGCAGGAACCTTTAATGATCCTCACATTCCTGAGACGTCTGATAATAACAGCTAATACTAACTCTACTTAGCATGTGCCAAACACTGTGTCAAGTATTTTCTATTCTTTATCTTGAATCATTAAAATAATTATGGATGGTAAGCTTTTTTATTTATCAAAGAGTTTTATTTTTGTTTTTTGTTTTTGTAAATCACACCCTTAAATATAAAACTGATGTCTTGGTATTGGCCTTATACCAAAGAAAATCATATAATCAACACTAAGTCAGAAAACAGCACAGGAATAGAAGAAGTACAAAGTTCAATGGGGGAAAAGCATGTTCTTAACAAGATGGGAAGTGATCCTTTTTATAGACATTGGGGAAATGTAGGCTTTATTGCTCCCATTGTATAAATAGGCAATCGGAGGCTCAGAAAGGTGACGTAAACTTGCTCAAACCCACACAGTCAATGAATGATGTGAAACCAGAACTTGAGGCAAAGTCCCACCAGATCCAAAGTCCATTTTCTTTCACCCACATTACACTGTTTGCCTCCAGAAGTCCTGCCTGCTCTTAGCCTCATCGGTCACATCCTTCCTCCCTACAGCCACACAGCTGATAAAGGTTTTGGATAAAAGCAAAAATAACACTTGGGGTATTATTACCTGGAGTCCCTTGAAATTAGGTGTTTGGAGGGTAGGTTAGGGTGGGGATAGATGTTTGCGGATGGCGTAAGAGATGGGAATTGGATGGGGAGAGGAGTACTGAAATGGTCAACAAGGACACTCCTAGGAAAAGTGTATTGATGCTGCAACGTTCTGGGTACAGCTCAGCATTAATTAGCCCAATAAACGTTACTCAGTGCCTAATATATGCTGGTGCTTCGGCAGCAGTGTCCAGATGTGGTTCTTGCCCTTGATGTACACTTGACAAGTCCGAGTTCATGGAATGCTTTCGTCAAATATTTAGAAATTAAAATTTAAAATGATTAAAAAAGATACAAAGCTAACAGTGATATTTTGCACATCTAGGCAAGAACCAGACAGAGGGAGATGGAGAATCAGAGCTGGGGCTGTGCTTACTTAGTAAACTCATCCTGCTGTTTGCATGCCTGTTGGAGAAAGCCTGGCAGAACCACAGCACTGAAGAAAGTGGTGGCCAGGTGGGTGTCTTCCATTCATGCCATCTTCCACAGAGGATATTGAAGGAAGAATTCTTTTATCCATTTCTTAGCAAGAATGGAAGATGACAGAGGTCTGGAGAACTCAGAGCACTAGCAGGAAGAAGGCCCAGCCATCTGGGGCTCTCCTAGCTAAGGAGCCAGAGACAACTGTATGCATTCCTCAGTCCTGAGACCCCTTCCCCATCAGCTTTCCTCTTGCCAGCCTGGGACCCACTGAACTATCAGGCAGGTAGCTTTACCAGTTATAGCAGATTGTGGCTACCTCGTCAGTAGCTGGAAAAGTGGGAACATAGAATAGGTATTTTAAAAATAAAAACACAATCTAACATTTTTACAAGTTACAAAGCTTCGGCATCTACTATCTTATCTGTTTAGATTTAATTCTCTGAATGATACACATAGAGAGATGCTAATATTTCAATTTTAGAGGAGAAGGCAGAAGTCCAGAGAAGCCTCTGTTGCCATTCTCATGTGTTACGGAAATTAGGACAGTACAAGGAAGGGGCATTTCCCTGTGTGTGCAGAGAAGGCTTTCTGGAGGTTACCAAGGGCTGAGGAGAATAACGTGATTATGTGCTAACTAGATAAAGAAGGGGAAATTCCAGGTAGATGACTCTACAAAGGCTTAAAAACATGAGGAAGTCTAGAGAGGCTGGCAGGAAAAAGAGGAAAATGAGAATGATGATGATGGTGGTAACCATGACAGCAGCTAACACTTCCCTACAACTCCTAAGTGCAGATACTGTTAGAATAGGTGCTGTTCTGAGCAGGCCCTACATTAATTCTCATACCTACCTTGTTAGGTAGGCTCTTTTATTATCCCTATTTTACAGATGAGGCAACTAAGGCACAGAGAAGCTAAGTAGCTTGTCCAAAGCCATATATGATTTTGTGTGCTAACCTGAACAGCATGAAGTTTATCCTTGGAGCCAAAAGCACCTTTTACTCTGTGCCTGAGGGATTCTCAGCAGAGAGGAGATGGGGACAGATTTGAGATTGAGAAAGCCTTCTCTGGGGGTTGGAGAGGGGAAAAGAAGCTGGAACACCTGTCTTGGCTAGTGGCTATAGAGAGCCAACAACACCTGATGCTTGTTAGTAGAAATTGCACCCCCCTACACCCCCCGCCCCGGTCTCTGCTTTCTCTACCTGCAAGGGGAGAATATATTTCTGCCTACTCGCCTTAGGAATTACTTGAAAATTAATTGGGTAGAGGGGAATGGCTGGCTTTCATGTATTAAACACCTGTAGACATTGCTACTGCTGGTGTTCTTTAAATTCTGAACATATAAACTGCACTTGGACAGAGGAGGTGGAAATAATTACAGCTTGTTAATTATTGTTACTCGTACCAAAGCTTTAAAACCCTGGATTTTCTCCCTGATTCAAAAAAAAGAGGTTGCAACCCCTGCATCCCACTGAAGTAGCCACACAGTGGCAGACAAGAAACTTCCTGCAGGCTCCGTTCTTTCTTTATTTGCGGTTGTTCAGCTACTTACATGGAACACAGAAAAAGAAAAGCAATATTTTGCTCTTTAAGAATCAAATTCTACGAAGAACTCCTTACAGTCTTGCTGGTTCTTTTTAAGAATTTATTCCTTTTCGTCTCTCTACATTGAGTACAGGCATACCTGTTGTGTTTGGGGGCGGGGGCAGGGACTGGTTAACAGAACTTCCTCCGCACTGAACACCTGGACTCCAGGGTGTTTTACCGTGATCGCTGAGTAACAGAACTGCTGCCTAAGCTTTCTTCAGACCTGCATCACTCCGTTTCCATGAACATTTAAAGGTCTCCTAACAGCCAGGCAGAGAACCAAAGACCTCTCCCAGAAATCTGAGGACACTGACGGCTGGGCCACTTTAAGTCTCTAGCCTTAATTTCCTCACCTATAAAATGGGTCTGGTGGAGGGCCCATACCTGTCAGGACTGAGGTGAGGATGAGATAATGTTTGTGAACTGTAAACTATGTAAATGTGTGCGATTAGAGAACTGGGAAACGAAGCGAGGGCGTGAAAGAACTTAAAGCGCGGATGGAGGTTGGGAAAGGGAGAGAGAAAAGGGGGCGGGATAACAGCAGTACAGTCCCACGATACTTTTCAATGAAATTTCTGAGAATTCCAGACTAGGAGAGCGGCCAGGACGCCCCAGGTGCTCTGCTGGAAGCCGCGTCAAGGGCGGGCCCGTCTCCAGGTGGAGCCGGACCGGCCGGGGGCGGGTCACCGCCAGCCCGCAGGTGAGTATCGGTTTTCCTCTCTCCGGCTCTCGGTCCAGAGGAGGCGGGGGAGGCTTCTGCTCCCCAATCCTATCGCAGGAGGCGCAGGGCGGGCTGCGCCTTCTGTGGGACGAGGACGGGGGGGAGGGGCGTGCAAGATGTGTCACCCAAATACCAGAGGGTGAGTTGGCGGCGGAACCAGCCGGGCAGGTCCGGCGGAGTATAAGAGCCGGAGGGAACGGCCAGCGGCAGACGGCCTGAGACTGCCCCAGACCGCGGAGCGGGGGAGCGCAGCAGAGTTCCAGCGTCTCGCGAGCCTGCGTCCCGGCCGCGCACCTCGCCCCAGTATGGCTCGGGGCCCGGGCCTCCCGTTGCGGTCGCTGCCGCTGCTTCTGCTTCTGCTGCTGGCGGCGGTGGCCGGCCAGGCGGCCGCCCAGGACAACTGTACGTGCGCCACGAATAAGATGACCATCTGCAGCCGGGAACGCCCAGGCGGCCGCTGCCAGTGCCGCGCGCTCGGCACTAACTTCGAAGTCAACTGCTCCTCGCTGACCTCCAAGTGCCTGCTGCTCAAGGCGCGCATGAGCGCCCGCAAAAGCGGCCGTGCGCTGGTGCGCCCCAGCGAGCAGGCGATCGTGGACAACGACGGCCTGTACGACCCCGACTGCGACCACCAGGGCCGCTTCAAGGCGCGCCAGTGCAACCAGACGTCGGTGTGCTGGTGCGTGAACTCGGTGGGCGTGCGCCGCACCGACAAGGGCGACCAGAGCCTACTCTGCGACGAACTGGTGCGCACCCACCACATCCTCATCGACCTGCGCCACCGCCCGACGGACCGCGCCTTCAACCACTCGGACCTGGACGCCGAGCTGCGGCGGCTCTTCCGCGAGCGTTACCTGCTGCCTCCCAGGTTTGTGGCGGCGGTGCACTACGAGCCGCCCACCATCCAGATCGAGCTGCGGCAGAACGCGTCGCAGAAGGCCCCCGGCGACGTGGACATCGCGGACGCCGCCTACTACTTCGAGCGGGACGTCAAGGGCGAGTCGGTGTTCGCCGGCCGCGGCGGCCTGGCTGTGAGCGTGCGCGGCGAGCCCCTGCTGATGGAGCCGCCGCTCATCTACTACCTGGACGAGAAGCCGCCGCAGTTCTCCATGAAGCGCCTCACCAGCGGCCTCGTCGCCGTCATTGTGGTGGTCGTGTTGGCCCTCGTCGCCGGCGTGGCCGTCCTGGTGGTTACCAACTGGAGGAGGTCCGGGAAGTACAGGAAGGTGGAGATCAAGGAAATGGGGGAGTTGAGAAGGGAACCCAGCTTGTAGGTACGAGCGGGGCAGCGGGCGGGGTGGGGTGTGGGATTCCCGCAGGTTTCCCAGACGGGAGTGAATGAGTCACGCTTCTTCATTCTCGGCCCCAAGCAGACATTTCTCTTCCTAAATTCCTGTCTCTCCGCACCCCACCAAGTTTAACGGGTCTTGGCCTCCTCTCTTTGTGACTTCTGCCTTGAAGGAAGCATTTCTAAAATTCCTTCCCTTTCGGTCCAACAAGTAACCTGAGTCCAAGAGGTAAGGAAAGCCTGGCATGAGGTCATGTTTGAGAATCAAGTGCCTGTATGACAAGCCAGCATCTTTACAAGTGACACCATTAATGTTGAAGGCTTAACTGTGTTCAGATGGGAAATGTCGACTTTAGTGTCTTGGGTTTAAGTTATTCGACTAGCTCCACTTGGCTCGTGGCCTTCTCGAGGAGGAAGGAGTTCTGTAATTGGGCCCGTGTAGTATCCGCATTTACCATCGTTTGCATTGCCGGCCACGTAGGCCCATCACCTGGAAAGAAGTCAGTGTCAGCTGCCTGAGCACGTGTTGTCTTGGTTTGGGGCGGACTGTACCTGGAGACCCGGCGTCCAGCTTCCCGCTCCCTCTTGTTACAGCTGATATTAGTAATGTTTCTTTTGTAAAATGTTTGTACATATGTTGTCTTTGATAATGCTGCTGTGATTTTTTTTTAAAAAAACACGAATTTAATAAAAGATGGAAAAGGCATAAAAGATGGAATTGGTGAAAACTCGCTCCAGGTTTGTATCAGTTTGGTCTCTAATTTCCCACCATTCGGATTTCTAATTTTCAGTTCTCACCCTTTTTCTTTTGCAGGAGCAGGCGTGTTAACAATAACAGGCTGGTCCAATTACTGGTTTTTCTATATGAGATTATTTGGGAACCTCCCTAAAACCGTCGGGAGGCTGGGTGTGAGGGAGGAGGCTAGAACTAGGCTATTGTTGGGAAAGGGGATCAGAAATTCTTCGTTTATTTCTAAACAAGAATTAAGTGGAGAAGGAAACCTTTTTGTTTCTGGAGGTGTAGCTGTCTCCAATCCTTGCCCTATTTGGAAGTAGGTGATACTATTCCTATTTAGTCCTTGGCAATTTACTTAATCCCACACTATGTGGCTATGAGAGAGGTCAAATGACTTTCCTGCACTGATAGAGCCAGTCTGAGAGAGAGCCCTGTGCTGTGGCTCTCTGAGTGTGTGCTGAGGTTGTTTTCCTCAGATTGTTAGTAGCAATGTGCTTTTAAAATGTGTACTTCCTATTCGCTGTAAAAACTAGCAACTTGTCTCCTTTACACTTACCTCCTCGTTTTCAGTCATTCACATTCCTTTCGGTGAAGTGCTTGATAGCCTATAAGGCCAACAAGTTCCCGCAGTTCTTTGGAAATTACTGCAACAGTGGGCATATAAGGAGTGGTCGGTATATCCAAAAGCAAATAGCTGGGTTCAGGCCTTCAGTTTGTTGCTCTGGAATCAGCCTGATGTTTCTCTTCCCACCCCTGCTGTGTCTGTGGTCTTTCCCAACACCTCGGGACTGAAAAACATCAGTTAAGAACTGGGGGACAGAGTGGAGGGGGTGGTGGCTCTCAGGTACTGACCTCCGCCGATCTGGACTGTGGCTTGTGTGCACTGGTAGAGTGGATACTGTATTGCCAGAGATCTCTAAGTCTGTAACCGCTCCTGCTTGCAGGCTCCAAACCATCTCTCTGGCTCACATGGGGCTTAACAGGGGGCAGGGTGAAGGTGGGCTGGCTTCCCCATGACCGGAAGGATGGCTGAAATAACCCAAGTTAGGATGGGAACTGTTATAGTACCACTTGCTGCTTTTGCTTCTGAGTCATTGAAGTGCCATAGCCAAAAGGGCCTTGGCAATCACCTCTAATCTAACCTCTCAATTTACAGAGGAAAGGGCAAGTGACTCATCAAGTTGAATGTTTCAGTGGCATAGCTGGAACTAGAAAGTCTTTTGACTCCTAGTCCAAAATTTCTTTCACTATATCAGGCTGCTGTTGTTTCAAGAGTCACTTCAAAATAATATGTTTTGACTGCAAATATACAGATTAAGGATTGAGTAGGAGGCTGGACAATGGAGAAAGCCCTGAAAAAAAAGAGCCTATTCCTTCACAGAATGTCGCTTCTGGATAATTTCTAAATTTCTGCATTAATTTGGGTCTCTAAACCCTTGCACTTTATTTCATTTGATAGTTTGCAGAGCACTTTCACAGTGTCATCTTTGAGACAGTGGCTTACTGGAAATAACCCCAGTGTTGACAAACTTGAGTTCAATTCTGCCCCACTGGGCAAGTAAGTCACTCAACTCTCCTCACTTGCCTCCTTTGTTGAATGAAACTATAAACCCCTCTCATTATTGCAAAGATTTAATGAGTCATTGATAGGAGTGCCTAGCACACAGGTGGCAAACACAAGGCTCACGGACTGTATCCGGCCCTCCACCTTGTTTTATCCGGCCCGGCATCTTGTTTCTACCCAGTGGCGGCACCGAGCATTCGCTTAACTATTAAGGAGTAGTTACATTTATACAGTCCTGAAATTACATTCCGCCCTTTGAAGGCAACCACGAGGTTGATGTGTCCCCCAGGTGAAAATGAGTTTGACCCCCTAGGCCTAGAGCAATCTGGACTCTTAGAGTTCACTGTAGTGTAAGTTTTCTTCTCTCCTATAGATTATATTCATTTCCTGTGCAAGAAAACTGAGGGCCAAAGAGGTTGAGTAGTTAATTCATGATCACATACCTTCCATGGAACTTTAGAAACTTTGTCTGGTTTCCCAGCCCAGGTTGCTATCTCATGCACCGAGCGGATGGAGATACCTTTCTTCTTCCCTTCCAAGGAAGAGTCCCTCAAACTTCTGTTTGGAAATGTAGCTTGCTGCTGCTGGGGACAGGTCTCTCCGGAACTAGCTGTCGCCCGGGGCTTAGCCTCCACCTCCAGGACTTCCCCTCAAAACTTCCATTCACTGCTTTGTTTTCGAGGGTGGGGCTGCCCTCGGAAGGAATGTGAGGACAGGTGTGACTGACCAGCAGGTTACAGCTTGTCTTTTGAGCTCCCAGGCTCAACTGATTTCCTTGTTTTGGTCACCGGGGTTTTCTCCACTCTGGTTATTTTTTTAATTGGGGCAAGTTTTAAAATCATACCATTTCTTTTCGCTTACATATTTATGGTTTCACTACTTTCCAAATAGAATCCCAGAATGTCAGAACTGGAAAGGGAGTCATTTTAATCCGTGGCTCCCCCCTACAGATGGAGAAACTGAGGCCCAGAGAGGAGAATGGATTTACCCAAGTCAGGCAGATAGAGGCAGAGCTACCCTAGAGCTCCAACACCCTGCTTTCTGTCTTGTCTAATGTTTGTTACACTTGTCTCCCTAGTTACTCTCCTGTTTAAATTTTTCCTTGATCATTTCTGTTCTTAAATTGTGGTATTCTTTAGCTTTTACTGTCGCTTCAATGGGAGATACACTTTGATTAAATGTAAGTGTGTGGGCTTTGAAGTTACCTGGCCTTTTAAACTCCTGTTTTCTTATTTGTAAAATAGATAGAGACTTAGCTAATATGCTTGATTTTTAGGATTAGGTATAATATATGAAAAGATTGGGTATTCCTTTCTTCTTCCCTCCCTCCCTCCCTCCCTCCTGCAACCCTAAAATGCTTTATTGACAGCATAAATCTCCCATCGTGTGTGAACCACATGAGGATGGTGGGCAGGTGCTTGCAAGACAGTGTGAAAAGGCAGAGGGCCCGTCCAGGGATACTGTGAGGCTGTGGCTGGTTATGGCCAGGGCAACAAAAGGAGATAAATAACACTGGGGAGGCATGGGGCAGTAGGAGGGGGAGCGTGGGCAGCCACCTCAGAGAGGGACCTAGCCAGGGCCAGGAGACGCACAGACAGGGAGGCACCAGGACACAAAAGGGCAACACAGTGCTGGGACACAAAGGCAGGCACACTTAGAGAAACAGGGATGGCCTGGTCTCTTCTGAAGACGCCTCCTGTGGCTTCTCCCTCACCCAACATGCAGGCCCTGGACTCCCGGGCAGGATGTGCTGAGACTAGGCGGGACTGGGCAGCTGGTCACTCTCCCCACAGAGCCACGCAGTGGGCCCTGAGGCAGGGGCCTTAGGCTGAACTTTGTCCTCGGGGTCCCTGTCCTAGATGTAGCTGCCCACGGCTCCCGTATTCACTCCCTTGTATCCACAGCAAGCCCTGTGACAGTAAGGCTGGCCGTTGTGCTCCGCATGCCCTCCTGGAGTCAGCGTCTTCCACAGCGCTCACAGCGCAGGCATGGCCTGTGCCAGCCCTTGCCCAGCGACATTACCTTCTCGGCAAAGTAGACCCTCTCGTTGCAACGAGGGTACATGTGGGGTTCCCCGGTGAATGTGGTGATGTTAGTGGCTTTGCTGGGGCCCTTTGAGGGGCCACTTTCCTTCCACTCCTCAGCTCAGGCCACGGGGACCTTGATGGGGCCAGTGACCTGCAGTCCCTCTGCGGAGGACTTCTCATAGATGTTGAAGTCAGCACCTCTGATGTTCATACCTTCATGTCTGAACAGTGTGGTGTATAAGGGCTTGTGGCAAAATGTTTCCCGTCACGCTCAGTGTGGCCCCCAGACATCAACATCCTGCTGCGGCGCTCACACTTGAGACAGAACTTGTGCCAGTCCTTGCCCAGGGAGCTCACCTCAGTGAAGCACACAGTCTCATCGCACTTGGGACACTTGGAGGCCATGGTCGCTGGTGCTCCTGGTGGCTCACACCCTCCACGCAAGCCTGCCTGGGTGTTGCAGCCCTGAGTACACATTTCCTGAATGATCACTGGTGTCAGCATGACAGGAAGGCCCCCAAGCACCTGGGGGAAATAACTACTAACGACAATGTGAATAGTGCCTTCCACTCAACTCCACTCTCTTAAGGAGACACCTCTTTCCCTGAACTTCTGTTAGGGGGACTAGAACAACCTTGGAAGCCACAATTTACAAAGGCGGAGCCACGGCCCAGTTTGCCAGTTCCAAGTGGGACACTCACCTTTAACTGTGAAGTGAGAAGGCAGTGTCTTTGTTTGCAAAGTATATTATTACTGTAATAGTCCTTTCCTTTAGGATAATCTTTCACCCAATTAGCCCCAGTGGCTATCTCAGCATTCCTGTAACAGATAACAAAAATTCAGACACTAGAAGTTAAATTACTTGCCTATGGTCACACATCTAATAAGGAACACATTTGGGATTAGAACCCAAGCAAACTGGTCCCCAAATCCATGTTCTTAACCAATGTGCACACTGCCTCTTATAATTTATAAATTTGCAAGCCAGAGGATACTGGTTTGTACCGATTTATTGTAGTAATACATATTTATTATCTTTCAGTTCTCTAGGTCAGAGGTCCCACACAAGTCTCACTGGGCTAAAATCAAGAGGTCTGCAGGGCTCCATGCCTTTCTGGGAGTGCTGGGAGAAATTTTATTTCCTGATCATTCAGGTTGTTGGCAGAATTCAGTTCCGTTTTAGTTGTGGGTCCAAGATCTCCACTTTCCTGCTGGCCGTGACCCAGGGCTTTCCCCAAATTGTAGAGGTGGCCCACATTCCTCGGCGAATAGCTCCTTTCTCTGACCTTCGAAGCCGGCTATGGCACGTTGAAACCTCCTGTTGTACCTCTCTGACTGTTCTGCCATTGTCCCCTCTCTTTCTGGCCCCAGCTGGGAAAGGTTCCTCAGCTGTGAGCACTCACGTGATTGAGTTGGGTCATTATACTCCCTCAAGGTCTCCAACCTTAATCATACCTGCAGAATCCCTTTTGCCATATAAAGTAACATAATCCTCAGTTGTGAGGGTTAGGATGTGGGCATCTGTGGTGGGGAAGGGCGTTATCGTGTCTACCACACAGAGAGTGGCACCCCAATCCATACTTTTAACCAGTGTACTACCCCTGCCTCTGTAGAACTGTGTGCCAGAGTGCACTTCCGTATTTAGTTACGAAAGAGCTCTTTCTCCCATGGCCCTCTGCTCTGTCCCTTTTGAAAAAAAGCTTTCCCACGGAGGAAAACAGGCTCTTGGGAGAATTATTCCTGTATCCCACGTAGGGTGAACCGGGTGTCTTACTAATAAGCTCTCGGGAAAGTGTGTTGACCTGATACCAATGGCTGCCACCGATTAAGCCAGTGATTTTCAACTGGTGCGCTGCAAGGAGTTTTAAAACATGCATTACCTGGTTAATCAGGGGCACGGACCTCTTTTCCTTTACATCAGGGGTGTCAAACTCATTTTCACCAGGGGCCACATCAGCCTCACGGTTGCCTTCAAAGGGCTGAAATAATTTTAGGACTGTATAAATGTAACTACTCCTTAACTGTGAAGGAGTTGAAATTACATTTGGCCCTTTGAAGGCAACCGTGAGGCTGATGTGGCCCCCGGTGAAAATGAGTTTGATACCCCTGCTCTACATTGTCAAATAAAAAAGTGACAACAGCCAGCACAGCAAGAGCTGTCCAGTGTGAATGAATCAAAATTATATATCTTTTTCAGATCAGCAAAAAACATATTTTTGGTGCCACAGAATTTTAGACATTAGCCTGTGTGCTGTGAGATGGAAAAGGGTGAAAATTGCTGTGTTAAGGACATAGGCTGTGCAGACACTGTCCTACAAGCTTTATCCTGATTACCTCATTCATTTCACAACAACCCTGTGAACGTGAAGAAGCACGTCCCGCCATTGCTGTTTTACTGATGAGGAAACCAACGCATAAGTAAATGACTTGCCAGAAATCACATCAGGATTTCAGGAGTACAGCTAGAATTCAAATCCAGGACTGCCCTCCTCGGAGTCTGAGGTTTTACAACCACACTCCACCCACACAGCAGGGCAAAGAGCCAGGTTCCGTGCCAAATGGTGACGCTGCCAGTGGGGAGGCTTCTTCTCTGGGGCCCAGATGGAATCCCTCAAAGGACCATTTGGGAAGTTAATGGGTTTCTTTTACAATCAATAGTGATTCCTGGTGGACATCTTCCAGTCGTAATTTCCCTCCTGGAACCATTCTCTGTCATTGCTAAATCCTATTGGAGATTACATTATTGCTTTTTATGACAAATCTATGAAGGAATTATTGGCGGGGGGTGGGGGGGGTGAGTAGGAAATTACACTGAAAACGGGAGAGTTGTGTCCGCTGACACCTTAGCAAACTGTATATCCTCAATTTCAGTGGAAATTCTTGGGTCCATGCTGTATAAGGAGGCCAAACCAAGAGGGGCGAGAAGGCAAACAGAAACGGTCCAGAGTGAGTGTGGACACATTAATCCGTGTTTTCACAGCAGACAGCTCAGTTTACCAACACATCACATCTGTCTCTTTAGAGGAACAGGGACAGGGATCATTTGGCTAGATCAGGTAACTCTCTACAAGCTTGTGTCCTTGTGGCCCCCACGTGGGGTGTAGCTCAGCCTAACTAGTAGTCCTACTACTCTCATTTCTCTTGGTAGCTGGTACTGTTGGGGGAAATGTTTGGGCCACCCAAATATTTTGATGGGAAGCACATTATTATGTGCTGTTAAACACAGTGTGATACAGTAGGTGTCAACTCAACAGGGTCAGCAGATGAAGCTTGCTGTTTCGGTCCTCACTTTTTAGCTGTGAGAAATGGTAGTTCACCTCCCTGACCCTCGCATTTACATCATAAAATGGATCTATTAATATCTACTCACACTAGTTCCTTGTCCTTTTGTCTTCTGGTCTCTCCTCAGTGGAGCTGACCAGTGCTGGGTATAGCTGGTGTACAGAGATCCTGAGTGGCTGTGGGTGGCTACCCTGAACCAGTCACAAGTTGACAGTCCATGTCCTTAAGGATGCTGAGGTTTGATCATTTGATCTTTCAAATATTTTTTGTCTTATTTTATGCCAGATATCCTACAAGTTTGAGGAATCTGTGATGGATTAAATAGACATAGTTCCTCTGGTGTTCTTTTATATATTTTTTTCTTGGTGGTTGAGAAGGCATCCCACCAACCTTCTCAATGAGGGAAACACCCCATTATGTGAGTGTTGGTGAGAGGCTACACGGCCCTGCTCCTAGCTGGTGGGGTATGGGCATGCGGCCTGGCTCAGCCCCTTGAACTGCCTTTCCTGGGACATTGATCTAGAGGGTATGAAGTCATACATCAGGTCACTTGACAAATGAGCCACAGCAGCATCAGCTTTGCCAACAGGACAACTGTTAAGTGTCCAGTGGCAGCAGCCCTGATGGGGACATTTTCATTAGACTGTTCCCATGCTGGAGCTTGGCCATATTATTCCTACTGCCCAGCGAACTTGAATTCCTGACCATTTTCTGAATCTGGTTCTCCCGCCTTCCCATTGATTCTGTGAACTTACCCCAAATCCTTCAATAAATTCCTTTTTATGCTTAAGTTTAGCCAAAAGCAGTTTCTGTTGTTTAGGACCAACAATCTGATGGGTAGAGTCCTTGCTTTTGAGGAACAGGAAAGGCCAGAGGCAGAAGCAGACATTAAGTACATAATCACATAAGTAAAGGCACAGTTAAAAATTGAGGTAAGTATTCTAGAGAAAGAGCATCTCTGAGAGTTCTGAGCTAGTTTTAGGGGAAGTCACATCCTTAAGGAATTGATGCTGGATCTGAGACTCAAGGTATGAGTAGATTTCATGTATGCACAAAGAGAATCATTTTGGTAAGAGAGACCAGCATGTGCAAATGTCCTGAAGCAGACGGAGAGGGGCTTACCTGAGGCTCGGAGAGGAGACCAGCAGGGCTGGAGTGTAGATAGCGGGAGGAGGGTGGTGAAGTGGGCTGAGCATAGACTGTGGAAGGCCTTTTAAGCTTATTAAACATTTTGGCCTTTGTGCAAATTAGCAGAGGGTACCCCTCTGTGCAGGCAAACAGAAAAAAACATCCTCTCTGGTTGAACTTAACCCTGCAGTTCAGGGTTGGGCAAGTGGGCTGGTGGGTACCTGTAGATGAGGAAAGGGGCCCCTTTCTCCTTGTTGACAAAGCCTCTCCCCACCCCAGTCAAGAGTACAGGGAAATCACTGAAAATTTTTTTTCATTTTTTTGTTTTTAAAAATAGGATGACATAATCAGATTGTGTCTACAATTTGCTTTAAAACAGGAGAAAAACATGTTAGTTAAAAGCACAGTCAAGGTGATGTATTACATTAAGATATTCAGCAAGTGCTTAAAGAACTATCAGACTGGGTTCTCCCTTTCTTTAGTCTAATCACACTGCTAAGTACTATTAAAGCAATAATCTTCATCCTCCATGAGTATAATTATTCTCTTCAAATGATTTCCTTGAATCAGTCTGGGGAGTAGCCACACAAAAACACTTAAACTTGGTCATAATTAATTGTAGTGTACTTTTAAAAATTATATTTTATTGATTATGTTATTACAGTTGTCCTGATTTTCCCCCTTCACACCCCTCCACCCAGCACCTTTCACTCCCTCAGGCATTCACTCCACCACTGTTCATGTCCATGGGTCATGCATACAAGTGCTTTGGCTACTCCATTTCCTATACTGTACTTTACACCCCCATGGCTATTCTGTAACTACCTATTTGTACTTCTTAATCCTCTCACCTCTTCACCTTCCTCTCCACCCCTCTCCTATCTGGCAACCATCAAAATGTTCTCTATACCCATGATTCTGTCTCTGTGCTTCTTGTTTGCTTAATTTGTTTTGTTAGATTCAATTGTTGACAGATATGTATTTTTTTGCCATTTTATTGTTCATAGTTTCGATCTTATTTTCTTCAATAGGTCCCTTTAACATTTCATATAATAATGGTTTGGTGATGATGAACTCCTTTAATGTTTTGTTGTCTGGGAAGCTCTTTATCTGCCCTTCGATCCTAAATGGTGGCTTTGCTGGGTAGAACAATCTTGGCTGTAGGTCCCTGCTTTTCATGACTTTGAATAGTTCTTGCAAATCAAACTAGTTTCTGCAAAGATTTGTTGACTCGCATAACTGGAAAATGAAAGGGAGGTGTTAGCTTCAGGCATGGCTGGAGCCAAGGATTTCAAATAATGCCAGGCTTGTTTCACTCTTCATAGTTTTATTCTGCTCTTGGTTTGGCTTCATGCTCTAGGCCACCTTTCTCCTCCTCACAAGCAAGATGGCCACCAGCAGCTCCTGTCTCATGTTCTCCTGATTTAAGAGCCACACAGAGGAATTTTATCTTCTTCAAATTTCCAAATTTCCAAATACAATATTGGTTTGATTGGTCTCTGGTGTCCATGGTTGACCTGTGTTCCCCCACAGTCATATCCACTTCAGGTGGCACTTCAGAATGTGACCTCTTTGGGAATGGAGTCTTTGTAGATGTTAAGAAGCTAAGGGTCTTGACAGGAGATCATCGTGGAGTTAGGGTGGTGCACTAAATCCAATGACTAGCGTCTCTGTGGGAAGAAGTGAGGACACGCAGAAATGCAGAGACGATACTGACACAGAGCAGACAGAGGCAGAGATGGGAGTGATGCATCTAGAAACCCAGGGCTCCTTTGTGTGGGAGCTCACTAGTGGTTTGGTCCTGGGATTTGGAGCCAGGCCAGCCTGGGGCTCAGAGTCACCACCTACAATCTCTTAGGAATGACGTAAGCAAAAAAGTGCCGCAGGTACCCAGAAGTGGGATATCTCACCAAGCCTGCTTCAGATGCATGCAAGACTTGCCAGAATGGATGAGTTTTTGCTCTGTGTTATTTCATCCTGCGTGTTAGAGCCTCGCCCACATTTCTGCACATGCTGGTCCAACTTGCAACTGACAGCATCTGGAACCTTTTGCTTGAAGCTTTTTCTGGGCCCATAGGAGCACATGCAGGAGGCTGGTAATGTCAGAGAATTAATCCGGCCCAGGACAGCCCTCAACCAATGACTAGCTGGAGTTCATGCATAAAGGGCCCAGCAATGGCATCCCTCAGCTGAGAACACTCTTTGAGATGTGTATTCCATAGCCTTCCCATGTTTATCAGAGGAACCCCACTCCACTTACCCCTGTTAGTAACTGGTTTGTTAATGTGCCATTTATTGGTTTCCTTCCCTTCCTCATCTCTCTTGTCTACTCCCCAGCCACTGCTTCCTGAGATGACCTCCCAAAGAAATTAGTTGCATTTGAATCCTTGTCTCAGGCTATCCTTCTGAGCGACCCTCAAATTTGACAGCATCCCACACAGAAAGAACAGCATGTGCAAGGGGTGGGAATACAATCGTGAACATCTCACAACAAATTTAAGCATTGTCCAATTATCTGAGAACCTGCTGTCTGTGGTCTAATGCATGAAGAATTATCTGGGGCTTAGAAATAAATGGGTACTGTGTTTTAATGGCCCTTGGTTTTTTGGGGGGGAATTGTAATTCAGATGATAGTAGGCGTTGTTAATTTTCCCTGGAGCCCTCAGACCTACTCAGTGCCTGGCACAGAGTGTATACTCCGTAAGTATTTTTGAATTAATGAACTTGTTTATTGAACTGAAATTAGTATATTAAAAGTGTCCAGTTTGAGGGGTGGGGAGTGATGGGTGGAGGTGGAAGAAAGCATAAGGGTGATACATGGTAATGGAAAAAATAAAATAAAAACCCAAAGTGTCCCGTATTTACTATATAATGCACATTCGATACATGTTTTGTTGAACAGAACTGAAGGTTACCCTGGAAAGCCCTAGAAAAGCCTTTATTGAACAGGCATTCTGCCACCTGGTGGTGACTTGGTGGAGGGGGACTTTGCAGGCAGCAGTTTTGTATTCTTAAATTTGAGGGACTTCGATTTTAGTTCAAGGTTGTAAGTTATTTATGACAGAAAAACAATGAAAATAGCTAAAATGTCCATAAACAGGGGAATAATAAATTGAATGAGGCAATATCCTTTCCATAGGACACTATGTAGTGATTAAATTAAGTTGATCTATATTCATTGATACAGAAATTTCTCCAAGATCTCTTGTTTAGTGATAAACTGGAAGTCACAAAAAATACATATAGAGTTGTGTCATCGTGTTAAAAACATCCCCCCAATACACCCATATCTTCGGTTGTTTGAGAGGCAGTCTCAGTGGTGAGATGATTTTTAGGTCCCTTCCAGTCCTGAGATTCTATAATCATAATAAATCAGTTATAGTTCATTTAAAAAAATATACTGCTTTGAACCATATAAGAAAACTGTAAAACTTAATGGAGAGAGATAAAAGAAGACCCGGATAAATGGAGACATGTGTCAGTCCCCTGGATCAATAGATTCAATGTTGCAAAGATATGAATTTCCCCAGAATTCATCTAAGTTTTAAGAACAACAGCAGCATAAAAAGTCAAAATCCAAATACATTTTTGGTGGGGAGGACTTAAAAAATAGTTCTAAAGTTCTTCTTGAAGGTCAAAAGTCTAAGAAGAACTAGAAAATATTTGAAAACAAAATCAATACCATAAAGTTAGAATAATTCGAATCATGTTCTAGTGCCCGGACAGACAAAGGAATGAAAGAGAAAGTCCAGAAACAGATGCAGGCATGCATGAGAATTCAGTATATAACAAAAGTCAGGGAAGTCGGGGTCATTCGATACACTGCTGGGACAGCCGTCGCCTTGGCCCCCCCACCCCTGCGGGAAGGACACATGCATGCATGTTTTGTAAAAGTGCCGTTGGCCTCATCATTCAGAAAACATTTTAGGTTATATTTTTCTGTCCTACCTTACACTAAAATAAATGCCTGGTAGAGTAAAGATTTAAGAAAGGACAAAGTAATTGACTACTAGAAGAAAAATTGCTAAATACATAATCTTGGGATTGAGACTGAATATAAATATGATGAAACCACAGTGAAAAGTTAGATTTGTCTATATAAAAATTTTAAAAAGTATGCACACATGTATACATGAATTAACAAAGTTGAAAGATAACCATGAAGCTATGTAAACAGGCAATTTTTAAATATGTAACACATTTTTACAGATTAATATAATAAAACCAAATATTTTATGGAAAAAATGGGTTAAGGGCATGAATGGGCAATTTGCTAAAGAAGAAGTCTAACATATAAGCATAAAAAAGTGTTTATGTCATTAGGAATTAAAGGAATATGCATTAAAGTGACAATAAGAAACATGTCAAAGTTTTCAATGTTTGCAATAATTTTAATCTTGCATGTAAAGAGGGTTACATATCAAAAGGTTAACAGTGGTTATCAGTAGTGGGATTAAGGGTAGTTTTTTCTCTCTCTTTCTTTTTTAATCCTCAACTGAGGATATGTTTAATGATTTGAGAGAAAGAGGAAGGGGGAGAGATAGGGAAAGAGAGGGAGAGAGAGAGATACAGAGATTTGAGAGAGAAACACTGATTGGTTGCCTCCCATATGTGCCCTGATCAGAGATTGAATCTACAACCAAGGTAGATACCTTGACCAGGACTTTTCTGGTGTATGGGACAACTCCAACCAATTGAGCCACCGGGCCAGGGCAGTTTTCTCTCTCACTTTTCCTTCCTTCCTTCCTTCCTTCCTTCCTTCCTTCCTTCCTTCCTTCCTCTTTCTTTTTTGCTTCTCTTTGGCATTCATATTTTACTTGTGCAATGAAGAAATGCATTGAATCTTAGACACATGCTCAACTGGACTCTGGAGAGCTCATCTCTGGTGAGGGGGCAAGACTGCGTCCAAGCTGTGGCCTTTCCCCACGGCCCAGCCCAGAGCCAGATGAACCATACTGAATCTTCCTGGTGGCCTACAATTGACCCAGGAACTGCTCTTGGGTGGCTGCTGTTTAGACAAAAAGAATAAGGTGGAGGCAGGGAAACCAGTCAGCAAGCTAGTGGTGGTGACTTAAAAAAATTATATGATGGATCTTGGTGTGACCACTTTCTCCAAGAAAAGAAAAAAGGCATGTCTGTTCATGTCATGCGGGAAGAAGGGCTGAGATGACAGAAGAAAGTAAAGGAAGTCCGGCATGTGGATGAAGCAAATGCAGAATGCGCACATGGCACGTTTTGATGTGGTAATTTTCTGTGTTGGGGTGGTTTCAGATTCAGAACCAGTCATTTCCAACATTTGGACCAGTCATGCCTGGCATATTTTCAAAAAAAATAAAAGGGCACTTCAGTCACAGTACCACCCATCTGTGGCAGCCTGCCAGTATGTGACCCACATCCAATCCTGTGGCCATCTCACCTGGCTGGTGGCCTGAATCGAGATCAGCAGAGAGTCACCTTGGCTGTTGAGCCCCTATCTACACCTGGTTCTAAAACAGGTCATGCCTCATAATTCTTCAGAATTAATCTCTCCTTTAATTCAGTATTCAGGCTCTAGAACTTCTTCATGAAGGCAGTGTGCATGAAAGCCTTTCTGTATCAAAGCAGGTTCCACTTCTGGGGAAAATGGAGCTGGCCCAGGTTGGGTTGCCCGGAAACAGCCATAGAGAGAAGTCTTTGCTGGAGGGTTGTTGAGGTGGAGGGCATGGTCCTCTGGGACAACTCTGACAGGGGAGTAAAGGAAGAGGGCTGGGCATTGGCAGAAGGGGGGCTTCTCAGCCAATGCACGGACAGTTCTGGAGCTGGGATGGCCCTGTACCACTCCCCCAGGATAACTGGTCATTGGATGCATGCTGTCCCTGGGGAGAAGGCATATTTTTGGATGAGGCAGGTGTCTTTAGCCAAGGGAAATCTCCAGGGAAGAAGGTAGCTGAATTGCCCTTGGGTGACTATAGAAGGAGGGAAGTGGGCTTGCTGAAATGATTTATTGTGTAAAGCCAGGAGACCAGACTTGGGGTTATGTTCCGCGGGGGGATAAAAGGAAAGACCATATAGAGGCAATGGTGAGAGGAGTACCAGCATCACTAAGAAGTTCCGAGGCAGCTACCCTTGGCAGGCCAGGCATGATGGTGAGGGAAGTGGTCACAGGATGGGCTTGATAATATCCAGGAGTCATAGAAGTGATAGAAGCCAGGTGGTGGCTATAACTACCAGAAGTCTGGAGGCTGGAGGATATCATCATCACTATTACAGCTGGCAAGGTCAAAAGGGCAGGGCAGCCTAGGGGGCTTGATCTTCAGGGAGCTGTGAAGGTATTTAATAGTACAAAGTGTCCTTAGGGGAAAAATAGATGGGTAGCTAACAGGGTGCTGTTAACATCTACAACCAGAAGGCGGCAAGCGTGCAGGAGTGGGCATCTGAGGGTGGCTGCCTCAATAAAAATTCATGCTCCTTGCTCAGTTCTCAGATCTGAGACAATTTCAGACCCAGACCACAGACAGCCCACTGACTTAGCAGGTGGCTGGGGTCCCTAGGAAGAAGGAGGCAGGGACAGTGCAACAAGTATTTACTGTAATGATTATTCTATGACCATGATCATTTTCTCAGCTAACTATGTGTTGGGGAAAGAGAAATACACAGATGTTGCACAGGATCTGAAAGGATCTTTTCTACCCAGAAACCCAAAGTATTATCATGTGCCCTCTGTAAGAGTTGGGGTTTATGGAGATCAAGTAATATAGACCTATCCAGTGGTCATTTTCCCAGGCCCCAGTCTCCCTATTAGGTCTTTGGCCTTCGGTTCTCATGGTGGGGAGACCAGGTGAAAGCCTCTGAAACTGTCCCTTTCCTACCAACTCAAGATAATAAATAAAACCCAATATTTCATCCAAGTGAATGAGGGTGATAATGGTGAAGGTTTATGTCACCACTAAAGACCTAAAGGATGCCGGAGTGGTCATCCTGTCATATCACCACTTAATTTGCCATTCTGGCCCCTTCAGAAATCAGGGGAGTGTTCGGTAATCTACTGTAGACCAGGACTAACCATGTAGCAGCTTTGCCACAGCCATCGTGCAGCTCTCTGATCTGTCACAGTACAGTCTGCAAGGATCTGTGCCACCTGGACATCCTACAGGGCAGCACACCCATCTGTTACATTGATGTCATCATGCTAATCAGGTAGGATTAGCAGGAGGTGTCTAGTCCACAGGAAACCTTGGTAAGACACACGCACTTCAGAGGGTGGGAGATAAAATCATGACAATTCAGGGACCTGCCACTTCAGTTTTCAGGGAACTAGTTATCAGTCAGGGATCTGCCAGGATAATTCCTTCAAAGGAAAAGGCAAATTGTAAAACACAGGTAAGTAAAAGAAAAAAATTACTAATAAACACTTTAAAAGTGATGCCTAAAATTGTTCGTAGTGTTTATATTCTTTATGATGCATTTTCAGCCCTGGCTGGTGTGACTCAGTGGATTGAGTGCCAGCCGGCAAAACAAAGGGTCACTAGTTCGATTCCCAGTCAGGGCATACACCTGGGTTGAAGGCCAGGTCCCCAGTAGAGGGCACACGAGGGGCAACCACGCATTGATGTTTCTCTCCCCATTTCTTTCTCCCTCCCTTCCCCTCTCTCTACAGATAAATAAAATAAAAATCTTTAAAAAACCCAAAACATTATTACATTTAAAAAGATGTTTTTTCATTGTTCATAGAATGTAAGTACAACTAATGTGGAATCATGTCAGTATCTTATATTTTCATTTACTTGTTTACCACCTTATCGTCTGTCCTCATTGTGATATAAGCTCCATGAAAGTTGGGTCTTTGTCTTGTTCACTGCTGTATCATCCCTGGCATGTCCAATACACTTGGTGTTCCATAAATATTTTTTGGTTGAGTGAAGCGTACTATACACATTGCTTTTTAGCCCGCTGTTTTCAACAAACTTTCAGATGCTTCAGGTTATACTTTACCTTTCCCAAAATGTGTCTCTCCAGAAGTCATGTGAAAGCAGAGTTCTCACACTCCCAATACTATTATCAGTGCACCTTCAGAAGCAAGAAACCTTAGTCTTTTGGAAGCCGTCTTTCTCCTTCCTGCCCGCACTCCTTAGAATCTATTACAGCTGGCACAAGCTTGCATGGGTCGTTCTTTACACCACCCAGCTCAGCTAAGTCAGGTTCCAAGGACTCTGTAACTGAAGCTGCTTCCAGGCAAACAGCCCAGCCCACTGCCACATCCCTCTTCCGGCCACACGGGGACGATAGAGCGGCACAGTCCACGCTGGCGCCCGGGACCCGCTAGTAGGACGTCTCAGAGGTAGGGCGTCCACTGCCCGGAGTGGGCGGAGCAAAAGGCTCCCAGGCCCCAACAGAGGGCAGGAAGTGAGGGGGCGGGGCTTCTTGGATGGGGAGTGCGCTTGCGCCAGGGCCAAGGCGAAGGGGTCGTTCTCAGTTTCGCAACTGCTGGTGTCTGTCCTGGTGGGGTTGCTTTTGCTCTACCTTTCGGAGATGGCCGGGCCCGGGGGTGGGGAGTTCGTGGGGTGCTGGGGTGAGGAGCAGGGGCCCGTGAGGACCCGGCGGGGTTGGGGTGGTGAAGACTGGGTTGGGGGGCGGGGAGGAACCATGGGGCGCCCGCGGGGAAACTGGGAGAGCCGTGCGTGTGGAGTCGGGGGAGAGGGGTGAGTAGAAGAGGAATATGGGGAAGAAAGCCCCATTCTTACCCCTCCTTCCTCTCTTGGTGGGAAATGCAGGGACTCCTGGGTGCTGCTCTGGCACTGTGGAGTTGCAAATTGGCAAGTGTCTGTGTTTTCCGGGAAGACATCCTCCCTCGCCCCTCAGCCTTCCTTCTCATTAGCGGCTCCTGTTTAAAGGTGGTTCTTAATAACGCAGCATGGTGTGCCTTACACCGACACCTTCCTCCGTAGAAAACCGCTTCTAGGCCGCTGGGGGCACCCCTTTCTCTTTTACCTCCACTACCAAAGTTTTCCTGCCTACGCCTGTCAATGAAAACCAGAAAATTTCCTGTCTAAACCGTTCTAAATAAGGTTGTCTACAACAATCACTTTTTTCCTTACTATTTAAATCATATTACTTGCCTATATAAAGTGGAGCAATGGTTTTATTGTGCCATGCGGTCCTCAGTGGGATTATAGTCCAAGGAGATGGCAAGACCTCATTTGGAATTCAGGATTGATCAACTATAGTGATCGACCAATGCCACGTAAACCCTTCTTAAAAGGGTTTGGGTCAGATCTGCCATTCCCAACAGTGGTGCAGGGGTGCAGTCTGACCTTCGGAAGCTTAAGAACCAAGTCTGTTGCTGTCCAATTTATTTTTTTAAAGCCTTCCATCATGTGTGTACTTTGCTTGAATGATTATTTTAAAGTACATGCCCTATTTTTGCCAATCTGGCAGCTGTTTCCATAGAAACTAGAGAAGAAATAGTCATTTTCAGCAGAGTTGTTAAAACTGTCTTCCAGGCTTCAGCTGTGAGTGCCAGTGAGTGCTGTACTTGCTCATTCTGAGATGGTACTTAATTAAGGATCAGAAATGTTCTTAAAAGCCAACAATCCAAATTGTTTAATTTTCTCACATCATTAATTTAGTAATCCTAGAAGTCTGCCAGCTATGTTTGTTGACCTTCTTCAGTTCTTTGAAGTGGGTGTGTCCACCCTGACTTTTTTCTTTCGCTGTGTAGTCTAGTGATGGGTTCTTTGGAAGTGTATGAATGGAGTTCTCCCCCATTCTTTACCCTTTCTTAAGGATAAACCAAGGATTATGAACTATCAGGCACTATTTCTGTTCTAAGTGACACTTGATTGTCAGTAATGTAAATAATTTTTTTTGCTTATATATATATATATAATGTTATATTTTCTGTGTCAGTAGACTGCTTTTTAAAAATTTCACATAAATTGTGAGAGATGAACAGGAGTTTGCTTGGCACATGAGCAGAGCTAGGTGTGCATAGCCATAAAGAGGCGAGCTTTTCTTTTTCTGAGAAGGGTAAGTCAGTGGGCCTGGACCTCAGGAATGGGTGAACGAGGGATGGGGAAGGTGCCCGGTGAAATAGTGGGAGGCCTTATCTCCCATATTGAAGGAGTTTATTGAAGCCAGTGGGGACCAAACAAAATTACAAAAATAGTTGCCTTTATTGGTTTGGAGGCTTACAAAAGTAATAATAGATGCTGTAAATATTTAAACGCAGAAATATATAAGATGGAAATACTAAATCCGTGACAAACACCATCCTGTCACACAAAATAACCACTATGAATAGTTTGGTGTATATTCCTTTAGTTGTTTTTGGTGGATAGGTCTGGTTTCATGTACTCCATGTTGACCCCAGTCAGAAGTGCCAGGATATATCTGGAAGGAATAACTTTATTTTAAAAAAATACATTTTGCAAGTTAGGGTTGTAAGTGTTATGTGCTTCTTTCCTCCCCACCAACCCTTGCTGCCAAATGATAAAATTTTACTACTGTTTTTGTGTAATCCATTTCTTACTCCCCAAATAATTTGGTGTTAAAATAAAAATGACTTCCCTCAACTAAACATAAAAAATGAAAAGAAGAAAAAATTCTAGTTTTTGAAGTACATGTTGAAGAATAAGAAAAAACTAAGTATTTGTATTGCCCAAAGGCATTGCTGTAAGAGTGAGAACCCCCAGGGTAATTTAGTGTGAGTTGTGTTAAAGGAAGAACAGCTGATACACCTAGTTCGAAAGCGTTAGGTTTCCAGTTTGGTAAATGAGTATGTTCCAGAGATATTTATAGTTTATTTTTTGTGTTCTAGATAATCAAGCAAAAGAAAGATGAACTTCGTCTGCGGATTGCAGTATGCTACTAGAAACTGTGTTTTTTTCCGATTTAATTTACTGACCATCTGGAGAAAATGTAACACACTAGCTGTAACCTCACTGGACTGTCATCAAGTACAAATTAACCACATAGTAAATAAGTATCAGGGCCTCAGAGTAGATCAGTGTGATGGATTGACTTCTCTGCCTGGAAACTTTCATTTCTATAGGACTTTTAATAACAAAAGAACAGGATACCCCTGGAGGATCAAAAGTAAGGACATTTGGTTGACTACCCAAAAATGTACTGCGTGGAGTGACTCCTTTTCAAGACAGAAGCTGATAGAAGAAGTTGCAGTAGTTCCTGCTCTTTCAGTACTGCATCCTGTAAACTGTTTTCCCACAAGAGACATCAGGAGTTTCCACACTTCTCCACGCTCTCAAGCTGCTCCCGTTCCTCTCCTGTTGATAATTCTTAAACCAGTGCAGAAACTACTTGCAATCATTGTTGGCAGGTAAAATGCTTTTTTAAAGAGTAAACTTTTGTATTAAAGGATATTTGTAAAATTACACTTTGAAAGAAAATTTGGTAGATTTCCCTCCTGTACTTACCTCAAAATTAAGTTTCTAAACAGTTCTGTGCAGTTCTATTATGTAGGATTTAATGATCTTGAAATAATTTACTGTTTATTTAAAAAATTATATATTTTGTATAGACACCATTTAAAAGATTGACCTTATATATATGATTGCAAAAATAATCAGAAATGTTGATTGTAACTCATGGATAAGAACAGTACTTTACAAACATTCCTTTTTTAGTGTATGGAATTTGAGGCAACAGATTATGTAACTAAAGAATTATGCTTATTTAAGAATGGGCACTTGGGCAGGGAGGTTAGGTGACTTGGGTATCGGCCTGCAATGTCTGCGGCATTATGGATGAGACGAGACAAATTCACATGGACTACAGAAATCCTGTGGAGGAAAAGGGATGACATGGCCACTCTCTCAAGAGGAGAGTGCCCTGACCCTTGCCTTGACAGGCTTTTATTGGCTTAATTTGCATAGGGATACAGGGTGTATATGGAAAGCTCATCAGTCATTGTCAGGCAGTAATAATCAAATAGATAACATTCAAAGAACTCTGAGGGCTTATTTGGAGTCAGGGTCAGATAGCTAAAGGACCATAAAACTTTGGGGAAACAAACTCATTTCATGTTTGGACCCTTATTTAAATTGAGGTTATTAGCAAAGCAGGTTTCACAGGATTTTATGCATTCTTTCTCAGGCCTGATCACCCTGGGGAACCCACCCTTTCCAGCACAGGGCTGCACCCACTTCCAGCATTGTTTCAGGCTTAGGTCAAGCAGGAGAAGTAAGGCAGCCAACAGAATAGGAGACTTCTTGCAGACAGAATGAGGACTCAGGGCATGTCAAAGCCGAGGGACGAGGGTCCATCACCCTCTTTCTCCATAGTCCCCCAAGTCCTTCCCTGAGGGCCCCCTTGTGACTGTGCCTGTCTTAGGTCATCCCTCCCTTGAGGAATCTTACCCATCATTGGCTAACCGGTCATGCACTGGGGGCCAGGCAGGGTGAAGTAAAGTGGGCAGAGGCGGTGCTCCTGCCAGGGAGATAAGCTTTGTCTCCTTAGTGGCTTAGGGTCTCAAGGTCTGTCACTCAGCCTTAGCCATGGCTGCCTGTGAAACCAGGCAGGGCAGTTCCCAACAGTTAGGGGGTGGAGGGATTGAGCAAAAGGGAAAAAGGACTCATAGACAACAGTGTGGTGATTGCTTGGGGTGGGGGATATGTAAGAGGACTAAATGGTAATGGAAAAAGTAAAAAAAAATGGGCTCTTATACCTGAAACTAATACAAAATAATATTGAATGTAAACTGTAATTGAAAAATAAAATTTGAAGTTCTTTTAAAAAATATAAAATAATAAAATGAAGGAGTTAATCTTAAAAAAAAGGGGCTCCAGCCAAGTTAACTCTTAAAGCATTAATATTTATTTATTTTTCTATTCTATTTTCAACAAGTGTATTATTTTCTCTTGATAGTCCTTTATAATAATTAATATTTTTATAACTAAATAGTACTTTATATTTGTTTTATCCCCCTCTCTCCATAATTAATCCTGTTTTATTTGCTTCATGGAAGATTGTTGAAAGGTAAACTTAAGCATTATCTCCTCATAAAGCTTTCTTGTGTTTGATAGCAATGAAGTCCTATCTAGCCTTCTCCTTTGCTTCCACACCAACCCAATTTTATTTTTATCAAAATTGGGAACTTACACTCTGTAGCTTACTGTGTTTTCTATGATTTGGCATTGGCGTGCAGAAAATATACAACTAGATTAGTTCTTGACTTAAGTAATGACTGTCAAAGAAAACCAGAGCTAGACAGTAATTACAGCAGTAAAAACAGTTTTTATTCAGGAGTATTGTAGCAGGACAAAAGAGACCTCAATATAGAACTGGAGTCAATTCTGGATACAGCATGGTAAGTAGGAATTTATGGCCAAGGCGCCAGGTAGGGGTCCATGCATGGAAAATTAGAGGAAGCATCAGGAGTGAGGTGGGATTCTGCCTAAACAGACCTAAGGAGATTCTTGCTGAAGGCAGGTAAGGGGAATCAGGTATCACCTGGGGGCTGGTGAAGGATGAGGATTCCAGTTAGAAATGAAGGGTGGTCAGGTATGGAGGATGGGGGATTCTGGCTAAACTGACTCAGCAAGGTTCTTGCTACCATTGGACAGTCCAGAGTCTGAAAGTTAAGACCTAGCTGAAAAAGAGTTCAGGAGACCCTGAGGAGAGTTTATTGGGGGAAAGAATCTTTGTCACAAATCAGTTCAGGTTCTTGGGCAAGTAGCTCTTTTTCTTTTTCTCCCTTTTTATTGAATCTATTGGGGGTAACACTGGTAACTAAATCACACAGGTTTCAGGTGCACGAGTCTACAGCACATCATCTGTACACTGTATTGTGTGTTCACCACCCCAAGTCAAGTCTCCATCCATCACCATTTATTCCCCTACACCCTCATCTGTCTTCCTCCACCCCCCACTCCCTGGCAATTCCCACATTGTTCTGCGTTCATGAGGTTTTTCTTTTTTTTCTCAGTCCTTGCATTCCCCCAACCTCCCCTCCCAACAGCTGTCAATCTGCTCTCTTCCCAAAACACTGATTCGAAAGAATATATGCACCCTGCAACGTCATTGACAATCTCCAAGAGTGGGAAGTAGCCCAGATGCCCATCAGTAGATGAGTGGATAAAAAAGCTGTGGTACATTTACACAATGGAATTTACACTTTTACACTTGGCCATAAAATGGAAGGAAATCTTGCCCTTTGTGACAGCATGGATAGATCTGGAGAGTATTACACTAAGTGAAATAAGCCAGTCAGAGAAATACAAGTACCATATGATTTCACTCATATGTAGAATCCAATGGACAAAATAGTGACAGACTCGTAGAGAGCAGGCTGACAGCTGGGGAATAGGGGCTGGATGGGAGGGGTTGGGGGGGTTGAGCAAAAAAACCCTCAAAAATCCAGCAGCTCTTTTATCATCCTTTTAAATTATTTATTTTTAACTTTTTTTATTGTTACTATTATCAGCCACCTGAAATATTCTCTTGGAATATGTTTTTATAAATTTAAATAGAAATAAGTCATAGGAAGTTTTAAATAGGAAATAATTTCATAGGTTGGTTTAATCTTTGGAGGCATTTTAGGTGTGACAACAAAATTAAGAGAAAGAAGTTATTTTTATTTTATAAAATAAATTTTGCCAAGAGAATGATGTATATACTTCAAATTTTTTGTTGTGTTTTACAGATGAACTCACAAGGGAAGATTTTTGTCCCAGTCTTGAAAACATTGCTTATTGTCAAAATGTCTCTGGACTCCAGGAAGGAGCAGAGTATCATTGCTTGGTAGAAATGGGAACTCCCCAGATGTTATCTATGAAATCTCTCATTTTCTTCTTTTCTTTGCTTATGTTCTTCTTATTACCTCTCCTTTGTCATGTTGTCGAGGGCATGGAGTTTCTACTACTGGACAATACTTATTTCTAAAGTCAGTGCTGAGGTAGTTTCCCTTGTACCTTGCTGAAGCACTGGCAGATTATGCCAGAAGTCTGATGAACAGTAGGGAGAATGGAGGTTAAAGGGGTAGATTTATTGTATCATAACTCCTCAGATGTTTATTTGGGCAATTCATTGCCTCTTAAGTGGTTAAGTGCTCAGACTCTGGAATTACATTGCCTTCATTGCTTCCTTTTCCTCTTATTTATTTATATATTTTTATCCTCTCCCGAGGACATGCTTTTTGATTTTAGAGAGAGGGATAGGGAGGGAGAGAGAGAAACATAAATGTTCGAGAGAAACATTAATTGCTTGCCTCTTGCACATTCCCTGACTGGGGACCGAACCTATAAACTAGGTATTTGCGCTGACTGGGAATCGAACCCACAACCTTTTGGTTTGTGGGACCACCCTCCAGCCAACTGAGCCAACTGGCCAGAGTATTTGATTTTCATCTTATTACCTCTGTGACCTTGGACAAATTGCTTAACTTCTCGGTGTCTCCATTTTCCCTTCTGTAACAGGGTTATTATGAAGATTAAATGAAATCACATATGTGTAATGAGTAGAAGGGTTCTTTGCATGTGGCAAACAGTCAGTAAATGTTAACCAGTGGTAGCTGTAGTAAAATAGTTCCTCATTCAGTGTTTACCTTTAAGGTAATTGAAGAAAATTTAAATGAATATTAGACTTTTTAACTAAAGCTCTATATAGTTGATTTTTCATCATTTTGCTAAGAATTTTATAGATTTTTGAAGAAGCCATCTATACAGACAAATATAAATTCAAGTATTTGAAGACATAAAATTCTAGCATAAGTATTTTGTTTTGGTTATATGTGCTGATGCTATTATCAGAACTTTGAATTTTTCTTTTTGCTCTAGGGGCATAAGGAAATGGTGGCGCGCACTTCCTCCTAACAAGAAGGAACTGTTTAAAGAAAGTGTAAGGAAGAATAAATGGAAGTTATTCCTGGGTTTGAGTAGTTTTGGATTGCTCTTCGTAGTGTTTTACTTTACTCACCTGGAAGTGAGTCCAATCACAGGAAGGACCAAGCTACTACTATTGGGGAAAGAACATTTCAGTCTTTTATCAGAACTGGAATGTCAAGCAGTAAGTAGTAAGAATTGTCTTTAATTAGGTTGCTTAATTTAATATTTAAAGCAAGAAAGGTTTTTTTTTTCCTAAGATTTATTTTTATTTGTTTCTCTCCTCTTTATTCCCCTCTGCCCTGTACCCATCCTCCCACCAGCATTCTCCCACCTTAGTTCATGTCCATGGGTTGTACATGTAAGTTCTTTGGCTTCTCCATTTCCTATACTATCCTTAACCTTCCCCTGTCTATTTTCTACCTACCATGTATGCTTCTTATTCCCTGTACTTTTTAACTTGACCTCATCTGGGAAGCACTTATCTGCCCTACTCTTCTAAATGATAACTTTGCTGGATAGAGTAATATTGGATGTAGGTTCTTGCCTTTCATGACTTCCAATACTTCTTTCCAGCCCCTTCTTTCCTGAAAGGTTTCTTTAGAGAAATCAGCTGATAGTCTTATGGGAACTCCTTTGTAGGTAACTGTCTTCTTTTTTCTTGCTGCTTTTAAGATTCTCTCCTTATCTTTAATCTTGAGTAACTTAGTTATGATGTGTCTTGGTGTGTGCTTCCTTGGGTCCAACTTCTTTGGGACTCTGAACTTCCTGGACTTCCTGGAAGTCTATTTCCTTTGCCATATTATGGAAGCTCTCCTTCATTATGTTTTTCAAATAAGTTTTCAATTTCTTGCTCTTCCTCTTCTCCTTCTGGCACCCGTATGATTTGGATGTTGGAACATTTAAAGTTATCCCAGAGGTTCCTAAGCTTCTCATTTTTCTGAATTCTTGTTTCTTCATTCTGTTCTGGTTGAATGTTTATTTATTCTTTCTGTGCCACACCGTTGGTTTGGGTCCCGGTTTCCTTCCCTTCACTGCTGGTTCTCTGTACATTTTTCTTTATTTCACTTTTCATAGCCTTTACTTTTTCTTCTATTTTGCAACCATACTCAACCAATTCTGTGAGCATGCTGATTACCATGCTGTATTTTGAACTATGCTTCTGATAGGTTGGCTATCTCTTCATCACTTAGTTGTATTATTTCTGGAGCTTTAATCTGTTCTTTCATTTGGACCAAATTTTTCTGTCTCGGTGCACCAAGAAAGTTTCTTAAATATGAAGGATGTACTACTTTTTTATTTTAGTCTTTGACAGGAAATTAGCATTTTCCCCCCAAAAGGCTCTCACCTTTCATACTCAGTATTCCTACTGATTATATTTCTTTCCCTCGTTCACCCAGCTAACTCCTTTTTATCACATGTAAACTAAAATGCCACTTTTTCAGGAAATCCTTTGATTATCCAAACTGAGTTTGGCAGGGTAGCTACATTGGGCTCAGGGTGGGTATCCTTCATATCAACTGAATTGTAAATCAGCTCCTTTGCGATTGTGCCCAATGCTTGGCTATATATTGGGCTTATTTCTCCTACTTTATTTTCTCTTAAAATACTGTACTTTTCCTTTAAAGCACTTATCACATGGGTAACATTTATTTGCCAGTCTGTTTCCCTTGTTAGATTAAGTTCCATGCAGGAGACCCTGTCTGTTTTGTTTACGATTTTATATTGAGTACAGTGCACAAACTAATGCTTAGTATGTATTCAGGTCTGTAGTTTTGGACTTGGAAAATAAAGTGGAATAAGAGTGTTTTGTTTTGTTTTGTTTTGTTTTGTTTGTAACATCAATTTTGGCAATTTATTATATTTCTTGAGTGCAAAATAAAGTTGGAATGTAGAAGCCTCAACTCCTTAGACAATGTAACTCAGGTAGTTAATCATTTGGTACCACTAGTGAGCTCCTTGAGAACAGATCATCATGTTTTTTTTTAATTATATATTTTATTGATTATGCTATTACAGTTGCCCTGATTTTTCCCCCTATCCCCCTGCACCCCACCCCCCACTCTCTTAGACAATCCCTCTACCATTGTTCATGTCCCTGTGTCATGTATATAAGTTCTTTAGCTACAAGCTTTCTGATGCTGTGCATTACATCCCCATGGCTATTCTGTAACTACCTATTTGTGCTTCTTAATCCTCTTACCTCACCCTTTGTCCCATAAACCCCTTCCCATCTATTTATCTTTAACCATTGGTGTTTTAATTATGATGTGTCTTGGAGTGGGCCTCTTTGCGTCCATCTTGTTTGGGACTCTGTGCTTCCTGGAATTGCATGTCTCTTTCCTTCCCAAATTAGGGAAGTTTTCTTTCATTACTTTTTCAAATAGATTTCCAATTTCTTGCTCTTTCTCTTCTCCTTCTGGCACCCCTATGAAGCGAATGTTGTAGTGCTTAAAGTTGTCCCACAGGCTGTTTATCCTTATTTTTTTGGATTCTCTTTTCTTCTTCTTGTTCTGATTGGTTGTTTTTTTCTTCATTATGTTCCAAATCATTGATTTGATTCTTAGCTTCATTCACTTTACTGTTGTTTCCCTCTAAATTTTTCTTTATTTCAACTAGTGTATCCTTCATTTCTGATTGGATCTTTTTTATACTGTTGATGTCTTTACTGAGTTCCTGAGCATCCTTATAACCAGTGTTTTGAACTCTGCATCTCATAGATTGCTTATCTCCATTTCATTTAGCTCTTTTTCTGGAGTTTTGATCTATTCTTTCATTTGGGCCATGTTTCTTTGTCTCCTCATTTTGTCAGCCTCCCTGTGTTTGTTTCTAAGTATTAGGTAGAACTTCTTTGACTCTGTGTCTTGGTAGTGTGGCCTAATATAGTAGGTGTCTTATAGGGTCTAGATGCACAGCCTCCCCTAACACCCAAGCTGGGTACTCGAGGTGTGCCCTTAGTGTGGGCTGAATACACCCTCCTCTTGTAGTGGAGCCTTGGTTGCTGTTGGCTAATCAATGGGAGGGATTTACCCTGGCCAGTCAGCTGCAAGGATTGGCTGTAACCACTGACCACCAACCTCCACCCTCCATGGAGGATCAGCTGTGCAGGGGCAGGGCCATGGTCCTCTAACCTGGTCTGTAGCTGTCCACTGGGTGGGCTGGCCCTGGGGTTTCCTTGGTGGTGCAGGCCAAGGTCAGCCCCCACCTGTGTTTTGCCCATGGCCATCCTGCATGAGCTATAAAGCAATCTGAGATGGCTGCTACTTGTACTGGTCTTGGAGATTCATAGGCAACGCCAAGTTGTGAATCTAGGCTACTAGTTCCAGGCCTGGAGCTCATGGAAGCCAGCTGCTGCTTGTTTGAGAGGATTTTTGGAAGTTGTAAAGCTTGAGCCAAGACCAACCATTCATATGGAAAAGCAGCTTGGGTGGGCCTGTAAGTTGGGTGGGGTAGAGTCTCTGGGGATATCCAGGGCAGAGCAAACAGGGTTAGCCAAACTGATGGGATCTTAGATACGGTACCAGTCAGCCAGCTCTGTGGGGGAGGGCCCAGAAAAGGCACAATGACCTCTGCTCACCTTGATGACAGACACTTCAGCCTCCCCCTGCATACCACTGGTTCCCCTCAAATAGCCACCCTAGCTCTGGAACCCAGAGGGAGTGAGTCTGAGTAGCTGAGTCCATGTATGGGTTCTTTAAGAGGAATTACTTGTGGCTCCAGAAATTTCTTCCACCAGCTCAATCCCCACTGGTTTTTGCAATCAGAAGTTTTAGGGACTTATTTCCTGGCACTGGAACCCTGGGCTGAGGGGCCTGGTGTGGGGCTGGGACTTCTTACTCCCAAAATATCCCTCCCAAATTCTTATCCAGTACACATGGTTATGGAACCATCCCATTCCGCATCTGCACCCCTTCTTCCTGTCTGGATGGATGTAGTTTCTTTAATTCTGTAGTTGTCAGACTTCATTCAACTCGATTTCTGTTGGTTCTGAGTGATGGTTGTTCTATCTCTTACTTGTAATTTTGTTGTGGTTGTGAGAAGAGGTGAGCCATTTCTGCCTATGCTGCCATCTTGACCAGAAGTCCCAGATCATTTTTCTATCTTCGGTGCATTGCACATACATAGTATGTGATCAGTCAATGTCTTTTGAAGTCTCATAGCTTCACTTGATAGCTTTGTCAAGGTTAGATCTTTGTATCTTTCGTTCCAATTGAGTTTCCAAGTTTGCCAAGGGAAAGTTACCATGAAAAAAAGAAATAACAATTTTTTTTTTCACTAGAACGTCTACTAGAACATCCTTTCTAGTAGAACTTATACAGAGATTTGTGATGATTCTTAGAATATTGTCCAGTCAAAGGCAAATTGGAGGAGAGTGTTCTGGGAAGATTGAGATGAACCAACTTCTACAATCCACATCACTAAGAAGCTTTAAAAAATTATATTTGTACATACATATATTCTCTTTTATTTCTTATTTTTAAACTACAAATGTAATACCTGTTTGATATGAAAATTCAAACACATGTTCTTAATAGTGCTACTATAAAGTACTGTAATTATACTAGTAGTTTCCCCTTATTTGTGCTTTCACTTTCTATGGTTTGTTACCCATGATCAACTGTGGCCCAAAAATATTAAATGGAAAAATTCCAGAGATAAACAGTTCATATGTTTTAAATTACCATATTTTGCTGTGTGTACTTGTGCTCCCGTGTATAATGTGCACCAATATTTTTGGCCCAAACTTTCAGGAAAAAAAGCTTCTATTTTAATTTTTAATTCATTTATTTATTTATTTATATTTAGATACTTGTTTTTGTATTATAAAGGGATTTTAGCATTTATTTTTGAACATATCATGGTATAAGAAATTTTATGTAACAAATAATTACAAGAGACAAGAACAGATACAAGGTATTTCAGGTACTACCCATGTATAATGCGCATCCTTATTTTTCCCTCAAAAATTTGGGCAACAAAGTACACATTATACACTGTAAAATATGGTACATGCCATTCTGAGTATCTCACTTCATGTCATTATGTCGGCATTGTACCATCTCACATCATTATAAGAAGAAGGGTGTTAAGATGAAGTACAATATGCTATTTTGATAGAGACCACATTCACATAACTTTTATTGCTATTACAGTACTTGTTGTACTTGTTTTATTTTATTATTAGTTACTGTTATTAATCTCTTATTGTGCCTAATTTATATAATCAACTTTATTATAGGTATGTATGTGTAGGAAAAAAACATAGTATGTATAGGGTTCGGTACTGTCCACTGTTTCAGGCACCCAGTAGGGGTGCTGATATGTATAACTAACAGATAAGGGTGGGGCTACTGTACATATAATCTTGCTTGTTTTATTTATATCAGAAGGGTTAATGTAATAATGGATTTTTTTCAGACAGGTTACACTGGTGACTTATGCTTTTTAAAAATGCTAATTGGTATAAAGACTTACAAATTCATAGTCTACACAATCCCCCATTTTTAATCATTTCATGGAAGAAGCTTACAAACTTGTTGGTTCATGTGCCAAAGAAATTATATATTGAATAGAAATTGAAGTAATATTTTCAGAACATCCTTGTTTTCAGCACATTTTGAAAGGGTCTTTCATGAATATTGTTTTAGAAAAGTTTTCTTTATGTGGTGGCTAGTCTTCATCAGCATAATATAGAGAAAATGCTATGCCTCATGGTTCTGAAATTTCAGTAATTTCCTTTCACTCTGTGTGAATAAAACACTTAAAATTAATGAAATGTGTATTATTTTCTTGTAGAAGTTTAACTTCCTTATTAAAGTATAGGGTGTTTTTCTATTCAGTAGGTTATGAAAGTAATTTTCTTTTCTATTTTACTTTCTTATATGAAATATTTATGCTTTCTAGGCAATGTTTTGTTTTTCTAAAATGCTTAAGAAATAGAAATAATATATAAACATTTTATTTATATGCCAATAGAAAAGATGAATAAAATTTTTATTTGAACTAATTTATATGAAAAAATCTTAGTTATTACAATTTACTTAATTTGTAAGAAACCACATTGCCTTTGCATGAATGATGCAAATTTGGAAATTTGAGTGTTTAATATATGCAAATTTTTACTTAACTAAAAACTAAAAGGTTCAACAATAAATAACCATATAACTCTCATGAAGCAATATAAGCATTTTGTAGAGCTGAAGCTATTTTAAAATGAAGACTAGCCCTGGCCAGTGTGGCTCAGTTGGTTGGAGCATTGCCTCATAAACCAAAAAGTTGCAGGTTCAATTCACGGTTAGGATACATGTCTAGGTTGTGGGTTCGGTCCCTGGTTGGGGGCATGTAGGAGAGGCAACCAATTGATGTTTTTCTCTCACATCAATGCTTCTTTCCCTCTCTCATCCCCTCTCTCTAAAATCAGTAAGTATTTTCTGAGGTCAGGATGAAAATAAATGAATAAGTAAATAAAATATACTGATTTTCTTTTTAATCTTTCAGTGGATGGAAGAATACAAAAATGATATGCTAACTGAGAATGATGCCCAGTACCTGACCATTAAAGAAGTGTTTTATCATTTAATTGAATGCAATAAAGATGTTCCAGGGATCTCTGAGGTCAACTGGATTATTCATGTGGTTGATTCCCCAGATGTAAATGCCTTTGTGCTTCCAGTAAGTAAATGTTCTGAAACCTAATTTTTAATTGTTAGATTTAACATTCTTGTTTCTTAGCGTGTTCTAGTTGCTTACATTATTTTCTTTATGGTGCAGAACGGACATGTGTTTGTCTTCACGGGGCTTATTAGTGTGTCGGATATTCACCAGCTTTCCTTCCTTTTGGGCCATGAAATAGCACATGCAGTACTTGAGCATGCTGTAAGTACCCAGAGTGAACGTTTCCTTGTTGGGGCGGTGCAGTTAGCAAGTTAAGTTTTTTAAAGCGCTGAATCTCTTCAGTGTTCTTTTTTTTTTTTGGATGGAATTTTAGTTTTCAGTAATTGTCTTCTGTTACCTGAAAAAAATATGATTGGCTAATTTTGGGAGTTCTTATGGTCTTTAGTATTTGATAATGAATAATTAGTGTTTCTCTTAAATACCATTTTTATCACCCATCTCTTTTGCTAGGAAGTGATTATTCTCAACCTCTAATTATTTCAAATTAGATTTAACATTTTTTATAATTATTAACATACTTGTAATCTAGTCAGAAAATTAATTGTAGTAAAGTGATATTACTATTTAAATGGGTAAATCAGTTTTCTTGTTTTTTTATTCATTCTCTGAGGATAGCTTGGAGCATCTTTGAAAATGTCTAGAATGATATGCCATATATAATAAATGCAGAGTAATAATAATGATACCTTGCCATTTTACAGTTTATTGAGCTTTTTAGTATGTACCCCCCATTCATAATTTTAATACCGTCCTCATGAGGTATGTATTTAATATCCCCATATTGTGTATGAGGAAACCAGTATTTAAAAAGGCTCTAAGTAACATGACTAACATGACTAAGTCGTGGAATTGGGACTTTAACCCGTCTCTACTTTTTGCAAGTCCAGCATTGCTTCCTTGTACCATAGTTACCTGATTGTTGGAGCACTTTCTTAAAGATCATAGAATTCAGGTTGTTTTATACTTCTGTGAGTGCACATCTGTTTGTCTTGGTATGAGTCCATAAATGTAATATATTTGTTTACTCACATTTTATTTTTACTCATTAAAAAATATGCATGGTGCCCTGGCTGGCATGGCTCAGGTGGTTGGAGCATTGTGCCGTAAATCACAGGATCCTGGGTTCAATTGCTGGTCAGTGCACAAGCCTAGGTTGTGAGTTCGGTTCCAGGTTTGGTTCCTGATCAGGCACATACTGGAGGCAACCAGTTGATGTTTCTCTCTCCCTCTCTCTATCTCCCTCCCTTCCCTTCTGTCTAAAATCAGTAAGCATGTCCTCAGTTGTCGATTAAAAAAAACCCACACAAGACTCTTTTTTATCCATTCATTTACTGATGTACAGCAAAGAGAATATAGTCAATAATACCATAGTAACTTTGCATCGTGACAGGTGGTTATACTTGGCATGGTGATCACAGAGTAAAGTATATAAATGTTGAATCACTGTTGTGCATTGGAAACTAATGTAATATTGTATGCCAACTAAACTTTAATAAAAAATGTAAAATATGTGCATGGCTCTTTGGTCCACATAATTAGAGACAGGTACATTTTCTTTAATTGAAAATATGAAGGTAAATAGTGAAAGGATTGCGAAATGCTATATAGGAAATGCAAGTAATATTAACTTTAAATAGAAATGAAAATGTTATTAATTCCTCTAAAAGTCATCTCAAGTTCTATCTATTCCTTAGAGTATTAATAAGATGAGGTGGGCCAAAGCTGTGCTTTTTTGAAGCACGAATAGTAGAAATCTTCTTTAGTTCTTCTGAGTTGTAGGAAAAATTTTGAAATACTTTCTTTAAACAAATATATACAAGAATAAATCTGAGCCATTGAAATAGATTTTATCTTTCAACAAATGGCTTCAGAACTGCAAAATCAATCAATTTTGGCTATTTATAGCATTTAAAAGGTGTTAATATTTAACACATTTGTTTTTCTGGCATCTCATTTAATGCTGCATTTCAGCATATTGTTATCATCTCTATCAGTGCAAGAACAATAATTAAATGTGACATAAAAAGTAAATAGGAGCCTTAAAAATAGAAAATAGTTATTAATATTGCTTTGGCAGAGGTCTTAGAAATCAACACTATGTTTTCTTTTTTAGCAGTCTCCGTTTTGATTTGATGGGGCCTTTTATTTTGTTATCTTTATTCCCCAAATACACAGCGATTGTGCTGTATAATAACAATTCTTCAGTAATAACAAAGATTTTTCTCCACTATAATGGCTTCATCATTTGGAATTTTACTCTTTTATGCTGAAATAATTCCTGAATTGTTTTTCATGACCCTCAGTTCTTATAATGAAGCAAAGAATGCTTTATGAGGGCAGATTGTATTGTAAAAAGAAGTATTCCAGGTGTTTATTTTTAGTTGTCAGCCATGTTTCATACGCTAAAGTAAGGAGTCCTCTATTATCAACATTAACATTACACTGACATCTATAATCGACTTTAATGGTGAACAATGAGCAATACTATGCATTAAGCTTATATTTAGATATTATGACTAAAAACAACTGTTTGAAGTAAAACCTATTTTGATTATTACTATAAGTAAATATAGAAATTCATAGAACCCAATGTCCTGGTGAGAAATACTAGACTTATAAAATTGCAAACTCACAGAAAGTGAATCATACATTAGGTCATGATGGCCAAAAGATTTTTATTTAAAATAAACTACTTTATTTCTGAATTGTTCCTTGTTTTAACTGCTTCATGTGTTATGTAGTGTTTAGTCTCTGTCCAAAAGTATAATAAACACATTTACTTGATTTTTAAAAAGAATTAACAACTGTATTATAAACTAAAACTTCCTGGGTTTGATTCCTTGTCCTTTTACTAATAGCTATGTGAATTTGGGCAACTGTTTTAACCTGTCTCCATCTTAGTTTCTTTATCTGTAAAATAGAGATAATTGCATGTATTTCACAAGATTACTATTCTTGTTAACATAAGAAACTGGGGATTAATGAGCCTGTCATTGGATCTGAGTGAGGGTACGTGGCTCAGTAAATGTTAATTGGATGAATGAGTGAATATGTAAGTGTGTAAGCAAATGATGAGACAAACAGACTGAGAAAGGATAAAGCATGCAGAAGGAAAAAGCCTTATAATCTTTGTGAAGGTCATTTAATCATAAGTAATTATTTATTGTGATCACCCTTGATAAACTAGAAAATGCATATACTGTCTCAATTTATTAAATGTAATGTTCATTATTTTGATTATTCTCAGGCAGAAAAGGCGAGTGTGGTTCATTTATTGGATTTCCTAGGTCTGATTTTTCTCACAATGATTTGGGCCATTTGTCCTCGAGATAGCTTGGCAATTTTGGGCCAGTGGTTACAGTCTAAATTGCAGGAGGTAAGTCTGAGACAATAACTTGAATTTGTAATGGCCAGTGGTGAGGATGTTTTAATAGTACTGTAAAGCAACAAATGCCAGAGATATTTGCACATATTATCATGAAATATGGGTACTAATTTAGTAATTCATGTTTTTGCATTTTTAGAGGATATTCTTAATAATGAGTATTCAAATTAGAAAATATTACATCTCTCTAATGATGGAATAGATGGGTTAGTAGGGCTTAGCAACTCTTGGCTAACACAATTGCGTTTTCTTTTGGCATAGTTACGGTTCTTACAGAGACAACCCAGTCACAAACCCTTCCTTTCCTTCTGTCACTTTACCTTCAAACTTTCCACTTCTATTTCTCACACTGACTGTGGTGTACTTACTGGATGACTCTGCACTCCCCCAAATATTTGCGTTTTGATGGGGAACTCTTAAAACCTGTAAATTTTTATGGGCACAAGGTTGGCTGAACTGCTTTACCACCCTCACCTCCTCACTCCTGGTTAAACTAACATTGCCTAGGAAATATTAAAAGGACAGTCTTCCTGGGTCTTTGTTGGCTTTTGTTCTTTGTACTTATGTATAATGATAATCATTTCATAAAATGTGTTCTCTCGTTTAGTTCAAAACACTGCATTACTGAAAGTAGGTTCTGTGCTCTTGATAATTGCTTTGTTAACTATGATTAATGATTTTACTTTACATCTTTTTTCAAATACTTTGTCTTGTCCTGGGAGATTTAGTTATTTAGGAACAATCTGTTATTTGTTTATTTAATGAGTTGTGGAGCACCCATCAGGGTGCCATCTGGGTGCTGTTTAAATCTAATGTGTAAAATTCTTTGAGACAAATTGCTTTCGCAATTGGATAACTAGGTCTTTTCTTCATTGTTGCCATATCATTTGGCTTCATTTATATTTAAATAAATGTTCTTAAAAGGAAAAAGAAGAAATGATTATTGCTTAGGTTATAGGATCTCATATTTTGAATTTTATTTCTGTTATGATGTGCTGGGAAGTCAAAGGAGTTAATGTAGTTTTTTCTCTATCAATAGATAGATTTTCCTGTAATGGAATGAGAAGATTTGGTCATAAGAAAAATAAATTTTAGCTGTTTCTCTTTTGAAATACTTGATAAATCATACAACCTCGGTATAAATCTTTAATAACTAAGCTGAAAATAAAGGAGGTATTACTTCTTTTTGAACTCTTTTTCCCTAAGTCAAGTATCCCCCCTAAGTGTTGGTGAATTTGGGCAACTGTTTTAACTTGTCTCCATCTGTTTCTTTATCTCTAAAATACAGGGTCCAGCAGAAATAAGGCCTGCTTGAGTGTGGTTGGTAGGGTAATGATATGGGTGGAATAATTTATAGGTTTAATATGAAAATTTCACCTAAAATGTCATAGGGTGTGCTTGAATGTGATATTGTTATGTTACAGAATTACATGCTTACGATTTTGTAAAAAAGAGGGGCATTATTTGTGCCAGACCCTGTAGTTAAAGCCTTGCTTGTTGTGATTAGAGGACGGAGGAGAAGGCGTAGAGTGAAGTCATTAAGGAAGGGGAAGTGCTGACACTTACTGGCCAGAGAAAGGAAAAGAAGAAAGAAGTAGGAGCCCTTACTTAACCATTGAGGAGCCCTATTTTTGTAAGCTTAAAGACCTGGGTGTAATGTAGCAGGCCTCGTAGAGCACTACCGGGCAGAGCTTTGAGAGCTATTTGTAATAAATAATTATAGTAGCTAACATTTATGGAGTGCTACCCTATGTTAGGCACGAAGATAACAACATATCATAGATTAACTATGTGTAGGTGTTAAGAGTACAAGCTCCGATCAGATGGATCTGTGTTTGAGTTTAGGCTCTTTAGACCTAAACTCTATAGGACCTGGGCAGGTTACTTCACTTACATAGATCTCAGTTTCTTCATTGTGGTTTGAGATAATTATACTGGCTAACTCAAAGCATTGTTCTGAAGTGAATGATAAATTTAAAGCAGAGGTTCTCACTGTAATCACTATTGCTATTTTGGACTGGATAATTCTTTATGGAGAGTTGGCCTGTGCATTGCAAGATGAATAAGAGCCTCTAACCTATAATAGCCTCTAACCTATGATAGCCCCTAGCTGCCTCCAAACAGCATTCTCCCTTCCCAGCGTGTTCTACCAGACAGTCAAAACTGTACCCAAATATTCATATTTCCACGTGTCTCCAGGAGACATAGTGACATCACTTTGAGAACCATGGATATAAAGCATTTAGCACAGTACCTGGCACAAAGTAAGGACTCAGTAAATAGGAGCTATTATTATTGTTTGTGTATTTTATTCTCTCTGCAACATGTGGTGCTACTGGGCCTAGATGTTTTAAATATTGGGTTGGCCCAACAGTTCGTTTTTTATGTAAGATGTCTCTAATAGCTCTTAGTTGTCTTTAACTTCATTCGAAACAATTTTGTTAGATTGTATTGTGACAGCTGTCATATCAGCATGCATTTAAAAAAACCATCAAAATTAGTGAATATGTGTGTAGCCATTTTAATATTGAAGTTGGAAGAAAATACACAATATTTTCAGTAAATTATGCTTTATGATTTCAAGAAAGGTAAAAACAACTGCAATGCAAAAAAGATTTGTGCAGTGTATGGAGAAGGTGCTATGACTGATCAAATGTGTCATAGGTGGTTTGCGAAGTTTCTTGCTGGATGATGATCCACGGTCGGGTAGACCAGCTGAAGTTGGTAGCGATCCAATCGAGATGTTAATTGAGAACAGTCACTGCTATTAATGCAGGAGATAGCTGACATACTTAGAATGTCCAAATTAATAAAGTTATTGGTGAAAATGAAAAATATGTCTTCATTTTATGGAGAAAACTAAAGGAATTTTTTTGCCAGCCTAGTGAACAGTTAGAATATATCAGTGTTTGGACTAGAATGAATGTAAATCTCCTTTGGAAGCCAATGCTTTAAATTAGTTATATTTATCAGTAGACTGGATGGGGCACCTGTAGATGAGTTATGGAGAGTGAAGACACTGTGTAATACAGTTCAGCAACCTAAAACATTATTGAGGAGGAAGAAAGTTATATGTAATGGTCACATGCTCTGGATCAGATTGATTATATTATTTCTAGCTATCACTGACATGTACCTTTGAAAAATTGCTTCCCCAATTAATAGCTCTTTTCTCAAAAGTCCTGGCTATTGATCCATCGCCTACAAAGTTTTAGTACTTACTGAAAATTAGAAGTTAACTGGAAAGCAGTCACATAAATACAAGTAATTAGAAAAATTAAAGTTACCATATCTATTTGCATTTTAAAATTTAGGTTGGAAGTAAATTTCATTTTCCTAACTAATCAATACTTAGAAAAAAAGGAAATTAAGATAGTTTATCAAAGAATGAACATTCTGTTCTATGGTTAATTTTCCAACTAAAATAAATTCTCTATTAGTGTCACTGGCTATTATATAGCTATATTTTTTAAGTTTTCTTTTAAAACTGAAGATCAAATGTTCCTTGGCCATAATAAAAGATTTCATCAATAAACTTTCTTAGGGAATTTTCTACATAGTTGGTAGAGATGATAAATGGAAAAATAGAAGTACTCTGTATGATACAATAGACTCTCCAGAAGTTCGTAGGCACGATTTTATTTATTCTTTCTGTGTTTAAAGAATATTAATCCCTGGTGGAGGAAATAAAGGCTGCACTGTATGTCTTACACCATGGTGTTCTTTAAATGTCAATAATGGAGATTTTAAAAACTTCAGATACTCCATGAAATTAATTTTAGAAACCTCATATTGCTGTGAAGTAACCTTAATGGATCTTTTTTTCTACCTCTCTCTAGTACTTGTTTAGTAGACCATACAGTAGAACACTGGAGGCTGAGGCGGACAAAATTGGACTACAGCTTGCTGCAAAGGTAAAATGTTCGGTAGCTGAGAACACACAGTGTCCTTCACACGGGGGAAGATCAATGTGCATTGTCCTGATGAAGTTTGGCATGGACAGAGAATGAGAGTTGGAGTGTATACAACTTTTCATCAATATCACTTTAGATCTGTGCCCTCTGGACGCTAATGCTCTCTTTATTTTACTCCTCTCCCTTGTTTTGCGGATCTAAGGAGGCTTTCTGAGTAAATAAGGTGATATGTAGCTGTTTCTCCAGGCCGAGAGAAAGGTTTATCATATTGTAGATGTGATCCCGGATGAGCAAACTGAATTTTTACCATTAAAATAAAAGGTAGAACAGCAGGCTTATTTATAACTTTATCTTTCAGGTTATTTTTGTTACAGCAGATGCTTATTTTTGCTAGCCACAGAGAGCAGCTCTAGGTGTTCACCCTGAGTTAAGTTAGCTTTGTTCATGTCTACTTAACATTGCACTTTACCCCTGGTTGCTATTTTTAATCATCTGTGAAAATTGAGGGTTATTAGTTGTAGGATTTAACATTAGAAGCAAAATTGGATTTTTAAAAAATGAGTAAAAACAGTGCCACTTCACATATTAAATTCAAATTGTATTTGATTCTTTGTTGAATTTTCAGTAGTTATTAAAAAGTCCTAACTATTAAAAAATAGTATTATATGAACTTCTCATTATGAGTTTTATGGGTTTAATTTCATAAATCAAGATATTACTCACAAAAGCACAAGCAGTTTTTCGAACATTACATGAGTAGAATAAGTAAATTATCAGATTGCGTAGATGAAGAGGTTCCTGGATAACGGCCCTCAGACTGGCTGTGCTGTGACTGTCCTCGCCAGTGCCCCACAGCTCGTGAAGTTTTCCCTTGGGGGGGGGGGGTGTTCTGGTTAAGAAATCTTTGCCTCGCTCAGTAAATTGTTTCTGTCTTATTTGCAAGAAGCTTCATTGTTTTGTTTATATATAAATATAATGAGGAATAGGTCAAGGTAATTTTTTTTCCATGTGGATATCTAATGAACTCAGCACTGTTTATTAAAGTTATGTTTTCCTCCACTATACTCAGTGTCTCTATCATAAGTGTTAGAGGCTCTGTGGAATTTTGTTTCTGGTCTCCCTATTTCCATAGTGGCCTTTTATTTACTTTTGAGCCAATGTGATATCATCATTGTCGCTTAGTAATAAGTCTTGATGTCTAAGAACTCCTCTGTAATGGGTAGCTCAAGAATCTGTAGATGCCATGGTGAACTGGCATAAAGAGTTGTCTCCACCTCTCTTGTCTTTCAAATCTTGACTTGTCAAATTTAGCTGCCTTCTCAAGATGACTTGACAAGGTTTGGCTCTCTAGCTCTGTTAAACAGCCAGAAGCTCTCCTCGTCACCTCTTTCTGCTCAGATTTCTTTGGAGTTCTGCTCATATTCTGAGTCTCTTGCTGTTCACTGCTAAACATTTAATAAACCCAGTGATTCCAATTCTGGAGTTTTGTCCAAAGAAACACAAAACACTAATTTGAAAGAATATATGCACCCCTATGGTCATTGCAGCATTATTTATAATAGCTGAGGTATGGGAGCAACATAAGTGCCCATCAGTAGATGAGTGGATAAAAAAGCTGTGGTACATATGCAATGGAAGATTACTCAGCCATAAAAAAGAATGAAATTTTACTATTTGCAGTAGCCCAGATGGACCTAGAGGGCATTATGCTCAGTAAAATAAGTCAGTCAGAGAAAGACAAATACATGATTCACTTACATGTGGAATCTAAAGAACAAAATAAATGAACAGACAAATTCGAAACAGACTCACATAGATATAGAGAGAGAACTGGTGGTTGCCAGAGGGGAGGGGGTTGGGGAGCTGGGTGAAAGAGGTGAAGGGACTAAGAAGCACAATTGGTAGCTATAAAATAGTCACAGGGAAGTAAGTAAAATATAGGAAGCATAATCAGTAATATTGTGATAGCTGTGTACGGTGCCAGTTGGGGTGCTGCAAATACCTAGGGGACACTATGTGAAGTTTACGACTGCCTAACCACTAAGCTGCACACCCGAAACCGATACATAATAAAACAACAGATTTGCCGAGGGTAAGAGTGGCACATAGGAGGTCACACTCACATCAGTGAGCTTCCTTCTCTCTGGGATTTTGGCTGCTCTAGTCTTGGCTAAGTTGGTAACTCTTCGTTACTTTTGAACATATATTATTTAGATTTTATCCAGATTTTCTAAATTTTTTTATAGCACATTGTTCTGCTACAAACTACTCACTCCAACACTGCTAGAAGAGGAAGTTTCTAACTTAGTTGTTTTAATCACTACCTAATCTTCTATAACATGGCTAATTCATTTAATTATGTACCTATTAATTAACGTTTGGGTTGTTTTAAAGTTTTTTATTATAGTAATTCTGAAATAGGTGTCCTTATGTACGTAGTTTCATGCTCCTTGGGCTTTTATAGCTATAGAGGAGATGGCTGGCATTTTTATTTTTATTTTTAAAAGATAGAACTCTCAGTTCCAAAAGGTTGATAGCAGGTCTTTCCAATGACGTATCAGAATGCACCCCCTCCTTTTATACCTATATTAGCATGATTTTAAGTCTCTTTAATATTATTAATTTGGACAAAAATGGAATCTCTTTGCTTTTAAATATTTGCATTTTCTTGTCTAGTAGTAAAGTTGAGGACATTGTTTCATTTTTATTGGCTATTTTATTGCTGCTTTTGTAGATTGCCTTTATTATGCTTTTGCTGGGTAGATTTTAAAAAATGCTTATTCTAGGTTTCACACTTGGAAATTCTGAATCAGCAGTTAGATGATGAAGCTCTGAGTCTGAATATGTTTAGGCGCTGCCAACTGTTTCTGATATCCAGGCAGATTTGGGAATTACTGCTTTGAGTAATTACTACATGAATAATCATATACCAGTTTTGTTTTTGGGTGACTTGGTAAGTTAAATTTTCTGTTTTATTTAAAAAATAACAATGAAATTAAGTTAGTAAAGAAATATTGATATTACTTTGATTATTTATAATATGCTAGCAATTTTTTTAAAAAAGGCTATATCTGCCCTGGCTGGTGTGCCTGAGTGGATTGAGTGCCAGCCTGTGAACCAAAGGGTCACCAGTTCGATTCCCAGTCAGGACATATGCCTCGGTTGCAGTCCAGGTTCCCACTGAGGGGTGCGTAAGAGGCAACCACACGTTTATGTTCTCTCCCTCTCTTTCTCCTTCCTTTCCCCTCTCTCTAAAAATAAATAAATAAAATCTTTTTTTTTTTTAAAGGCTGTATCTGAATAGATAAAGCAATGATTCATTTCTAAAGCAAACTAAATACTGTATTGTGGACTAGGTGAACATTTTGCTAGTTGTGATATTATTTGGTTCAGAGGAGAAAATAGCATTGCTACAAATGGTCACGAGTGCATAGTGATACAGGTAACGTCTTTGTTATGGAGTACTTAGGGTATAAAAACGCCGGCTCTGAGTACAAGCATTTATTTCCTATTAAAAGGGAGAAACAGTATAAAAGCCTCAAATATTATATTTATACTGCTATTTATTCTGTGACATCACCTTTTTAGGTATTAACATCATTCATTACTGCCATTTAATATTTATTATGTACCAGTAATGTCCTCATTATTTTATAAGAATTGCCTAATCTAATCTTTATACTAACTCTATGAACTAGTTATTACTATGAGTATCATCTGTATTTCACAGGTAAAGGAACTGAAGCCCAGATAGGTTAAGTCACTTCCTTGCTGACAAGAAGAGAGACAGAGACAGAGACATCGATGTCTCCCGTATCAGTTGGTTGCCTCCCATATTGGCCCCTACCGGGGATCGAACCTGCAACCTAGTCGTGTGCCCTGACCGAGAATGGAACCCTCAACCCTTTGGGATACAGGCCAATGCTCCTGCCAGCCGACCCACACCAGCCAGGGCAAGAGCAAACAGTGTTAAGTCTAATGAAATCCAAGGAACTTATATACCGATTTCTGGGGTGAGCTGCCTTCTGGTATTCTGCCTCACAAATTTCAGCCGCATCTGCAGCCCTAAACTCCGGTTTCCTAACTTTTTAGCTCAGCTGGTCTCACCATACTTTGCTTAGAGGTTCTGCCTCCCTCTGCTGTGGTCAAGAAATTGTCCTAGGCAGAGAGCAAGGGCAAATCTGGGGATCACCTTAGGTGTTTCTCTCAAGGATGACATTTTTGTCGTTCTGTTGCCCAGTACCTGAAAATGCTTGCCTCATATAGCCGTCCAGTTTTATGGATATTTATGGCAGGCGGAAAAGCCCAGTAGTTACTCTCTCATGGGTAGAACTGTAAATCCTCATTTTTGGTTCATGATTGTCTGTATTTTATAAGAAGGCACTAAGAAACTGTTTGGAAGCTCTGTACACGTAGGTTGGGATAGTAGACTTCACTGTAAGATCATAGGGCAGTGAGGTGGCTCCTTCATCTGGGAACCTTCACATGGAATATATGTAGGCCTTTTTTCTGTGGCTATTCAAGTTTCTTTGCAGAAAAATCCTCAAAACTCTGAGTCTCTGTTTAGGAGAGGGAGGTGGGCATTTTCCCATTCACTGTGGAGACTAATTTTGCTGTTTGAACCTTACACCTCACCCCTTCTTTCCTGGGTAACAAATACTGAAACTTCCAGGAGTTCCCAGAGTGCAGGGTATCTATCAGTCGGCTGCTAAAGAAACAGTAGAGTGTAGTGATAATGAGTGAGCCCTGGAACTAGACTACCTCAGTTTGAGCATTTTCTTTGCCAGAGAATACTAGCTGTGTGATCTTGGGCAAGTTACTTATCCTTTGTACCTTGATTTTTCTCGTCTGTGGGGTAGGAACAATAATAGGACCTCTGTCATAGAGTTGATACAGTTAAAGTCCTGAGAGCACTAATCTTCTAATCCTTTATTTTCAGATGTCGACCTGTAATTTCTTCTTCATATTTTACAAGTATCTCAAACCTAATAAATTCTGTGTTAAATCCTTGATTTCCCTTCATATCTATTTCTCTGCTAGTCTTCCTTTTTCCAATAAATATACCACCTTATATTCAGTTGGTTTTGGAAAAAACCTGGAGTCCTTTTTAGTACTTTCCTCTTCTTTATCCTTTTAATGTAATCAGCTAAAGTCCTAGTTGTTGTATCTATAAGATATATCCCAATATGTTTCCATCTCCACTATTAGCATCTTCCACCTGGACTTCTGTGCCAGCCTCATTATAGCCTTCACTAGCTCCATTTAAACTCCCCTCCGTCCTGTTCTCCACCCTGCCACAAATAAGAATCACGCCTAGTAAGCTAGGATGTTCACTTTCTCAAGCAAGACTTAAATCAACAGTAGCCATCATTTGCCATCTGGTTTTCAGTTTCTGGGATGACTTACCCCTAATTCTGACTGACACATTTCTTTTAAATATTTGTGAATATAATCAGAAAGCAGATTTTTTTAGGACTTGGTGACACTGTCTTAAAATTGATATATAAAGCTCTTCTCTGACCTGTTACATTTCATTTATTAATTCATTGTATATTTAATGTGTTCCTATCATCTTCCAGGATGTAGGGATACATATTACCTTTGTGGAGGTCAGAATTTGAGTAAGAAACAAAGACACTTAATGAATTTTATAGTTTGAAGTATTATGATAGAGATATATAGGCTCCCAATTGAATAATGTAGCAGAGATATAACTTCATCTAGGGATCAGGAAAACTTAGTCTGGGGATTAGACTGAGGAAGAAATTATTTAAAGTGAAGATAGGAAAGCTAAGTAGTTATTCTGGTGAGGATGTTGATGGGTGTTTTGGCATGGTGGACAGCATGTTTAAAGGCAAGAGAAACGGTGGCCCAGTCCGGGAGCTGAAAATTCTGTATGACTGCAGTATAGGTAGAGTCAGGAGCACCAGCGGCAAGAGAGAAAAGTGGAAAGTAGGTAAAGACGGCTTTGCTAGCAATTTTAAGGATTGGAAACTTTGTGTTGCATAGTGGTGGTCAGGACCTCGGACATCATGGTCAGACAGACCTGTGTCTGAACTCTTGTCTCCTCCACATGACTATAGAAAAATCCCTTAATCTCTTTCAGTCTATTTCCTACTCCAAAAAAAAGGGAGTAATGACAGTACCTACCTCAAAGGGTTAGTTTGGGTATCTGGGCTACATTCTTATTTGTGGCTTGTATCCTTTTTTTGGACATTAACACATCAGACCCCTTGACTTCTTACCATTTAATATTCAGATCACATAACGTAATCCTCTCATTCCTTCCTATGCGTATTAGACTGGCGTTCTTCGTACCGCAGCTGGGAAGGAGAGGACATGCTGACCTGAGGACACGATGCCCTCTGCCCGTGGTAGTTTGGCAGCTACAGTTATTGCCATAGATTCCTAAGTTGGCATTCTGATTTCGTGTCAGTCTTATGAGCTTGGTTAATGGGACTGTTCTTGGGAGATGGGTCTATTGGGCTTATGCTGTCCCGTTAGATTTATGAGCTTTTAAGGCCAAGGGCTAAACGGAATATGGAAAATTGATTAAAATCAAGTTACTTATGAGGACTTCTTCAAAATAGGCAGCTTGCCTTTCCTAGAGTTCTCTCTACTTCTACTCAACTAATGACTGTGAGTTTTTGTATATTTACATTTTTAGAGTTTTAATATTTTATTTATAAAATACTTATCATTATATAAATTCAAAATGACTAATACAGAGTTAGTAAAGGCTGGTAGGATGGAGGTGTGACTTAAATACAGAATAGTAACTAGCTGTCCGGTTGGTTATCAGCTGACAAAAAGATGTCCTGTGAAATATTTGATTTTGTTGTGTTTATATGTCTATTTGTCATGATAAAGAGAATTTGGCACTTTACAGTCATTTACAGAAATGACTTTTGTCTGATTTCACAAGCAGTAAATAATTCATTTTTATTTTTGAGTATTTGTTTCTTAACTACGAAAAAGAAAACTTATTTTCTTTAGTGGTTTTAAGCCAGGGGTGGGTGGGTAGCCTCTTAGGAGAGCACTTCCCATGATTGTTCTTGATTGTCGCAGCGACTGGGGAGATGGGGATTAATGGTGTTTAGTGGACACGGAGACTGGGGGGAGGCAGGCTTGTGAAATGCTCTGTAGTGGCCTGGCGAGCCCTCTGGAGGGAGGAGTTGCCCAGCCCTAGAAGTTTGTAAGCGGCCCTTGTGAGAGACTATGCCGCTGGTTTTATCCGTAGCCTACCGAAATAACTATGCAAACAGCACCATCTAGTGAGGGAACTGGGGAATAAGCAAAACTTACTTTCATCATAGAAATAAGAGAAAATTCAAAATTCTAAACTTTCTATAAAATACTAGGATATAGAATCATAGACTGTTGGAGCAGGAAGGGAAATTGGAGATAATCTAATCCACCTTCTCCCTTTACGGATAAGGAAGTTAGGGTCTGAAGAGGTGAAGTGATTTGTCCAATACCATATACCTAGTTAATAGTGAGAGACTGGGCTACAATCCAGGTCTCATAGTTTTTACATTTTTAGTTGCTATGATTTTAGCTCTAAGTATTAAGTATTAATGATGAAGCTTCAGGATAGAGAAAAATATATATATTAAAATTTATTACAAATTTATTTATTATATCAATGAACTGACATGCTGGCAATCAAAAGATGCGAATGAAATGAATTATAAATTAATGAAAGTCTTTTTATTTACCTTCTTTGTTAGGACACATTAAGTAGTTTTGATAAGTCAGTCATTTTTCTTTTCCTTTTTTCTTTTTTTAATGAGAGGGATTGGCAAATACTGAGAATGGTTTAGCTGAAACCATCTTGCTATTAATCACATTCAGTTGGACAAGAGCAGTTTTTGATTATTGACTGAAAAAATGTTGTTCAGACAAGAAATGGGTTACAGAGTGAAGTGAGCTTTACGAAGTGATGCCGTTGACAGTGCTGGGAGAAGGAACCTGTGGAAGTGAGAGACGGACTGAACCAGTTCCCTGGTGGACGGTGACAGTGACCACAGTCATGTTGAGAACACCGATGCTGGTGTTGAGCACAGCGGTGATAACAACGGCTAACGCTCATGTGCTGGGTGCTGTTCGGAGTGTTTCATAGGTGTGAACTTTCATTCTCCCCAACAGCCCTGCCAAGTAGAGGTACTATTATGAGCCTCCTTTTTCAGATGACACTAAGGGATAGAGAAACTAAGTAACTTGCCAAGGGTCTCACAGATACTAAAGTTTCCCCCTCCCAGGATAAAGGGACATTTATTACTGAAGTGGAACTTTCTATAATACTTCAACCCACTAGGAACAGTTTTGGTCTTGTCCCTAAGATGATCATTTTTATATCTATTTTGGTACCTTTAAATCTCATCTTAAAATACCCTCAGTGTATTCTTCAACCTGTAGGAGTCCAGCTGCCCTTCTGGCACAGTTCTTTGCAGCATTATCTCAGGTGACTGTTTTACCTACCATATGTGTATGTGGAATACACACTCCAGAATGACTGGGCCAAGTGTATGGTATCGGTGGCATTCCAAAAAACATTGAGAGCTGCTATGTCACCATTTACCTTTTAGAGAGAAGGTGATGGCTGGCAGGAGTTTTGTTGGAGAGTCTAGGTGAATAGAAAGAGCAAAATTTCAAGACGCTTTCCATCTTTGTAACTCTAATAACCCTAGGGTATACTGGGGTTGATATATTTATACATTCTTCTCTAGCACTGTTTTGGCATTGGGAAATGTTCAGAATATAATAGTTCTTATACTACCGTACTCCTATGAATATCATATCTCACTGGGTTTCTAATTAAAAGGTTAATTCTTTGTCAGTTAATAGGTCTCTTAATTCATATTCATGTGTATTGATATTATAGGCTGAATTAAACTAGACCCTTCTTTAGTTGTAAATTCATGACATCATCACTTAGGACCAAACCTAGCATCCTGCAATAACCACAGGACTCTGATGCTTACCTGGGGTAAGGAAGAGTAGAGATAGTGTCCAATGTGTTCTTGATTCTGAGCTGGCTACTTTATGAGTTACCACATTTAATCCTAATGATCCACTGTTTTAATATCATTTTTACACATGAATCTGAGATTCCTGGAAACTAAATTATTGGCCCAAGATCACAAACTCTGGAACCAGTCTATGTGGGTTCAAATCATTGCTTTGTCACTTACTAGCTGTGTGACCTTTGACAAATTACTTGACCTCTGTGCACCTTGGTTTCTTCATCTGATCTGTAAAATGAGAGTAAAAATGGTACATACCTCATGAAGTCATTATCAATGTAATGAGTTAACGTTTGTAATACACGTAGAACAATACCTGACACATATAGGTGACTATTGATTAAACAAAATATATAACTGATATTTTGAATCCAGATCTTTCTGGTTCGTTTCTTCCCTTGTCCCAGTATACTGCCTCACAAAGAATTCCAGAACCAAGGTATTTCACATATTTTCCGATGTTTCTCTGGCCAACTGTGGTCATTATTTTTTCTATTTTAAGAAAGAAATATTGTCTAGAAAGCATCCCAGCCTTCTTTTCTTTATGTACTTCCAGACACTTGGTAAACACAAGTTTCTTACTTTGCAAAAATTTTTATGTAGGCAAGTGAGTTAGGCTTATAATGGGCTAAATATTTATTTAAAAATATTGTATTGATCTATAATTTTCACTTCTTTTTCATTTTCTTATTGTAGTAAGAACACTTACCATATATAATACAAAGTTGTACATCAGATCTCCAGAATTTATTCATCTTGTATAACCGAACATTTGTACTGTCGAATAGCAACTTCCTACTTTTCCCTACCCCTAGCCCCTGGCAGCCACCATTCTGCCCTCTGCTTCCCTGAGTTTAACTACTTTAAATACCTCATCTAAGTGGAATCACGCTGTATTTGTCCTTTTGGGACTGGCGTATTTCACGTAGCATGATGTTCTCAAGGTTCATTTATGTTGTAGAATATGGCAGGATTTCCCTCTTTTTCAGACTAGATAATCCATTGTATGTGTATACAGTATTTCTTAATCCATTTTTCCGCTGATGGACATTTAGGTTGTTTCCACATCTGGTTGTTGTGAAAAATGCTTCAATGAACAGAGTGCTAATACTTTGAGACCCTGCTTTTAATTATTTTGGATAAATATCCATACATGGTCTGGCTGGATCATATAAAGTTTCTATTTTTAATATTTGTAGGAACCTCCATACTGTTTTCTCTAGTGATTGTACCATTTTACATTCCCACTGACAGTATATAAGGGTTCCAGTTTTTCCACATCATCCCCAACACTTATGCTTTGTTTTTTGATAATAGCCACCTTAACAGATGTGAGGTAATAGATATCGCATTGTGGTTTTGATTTGCATTACCCTGATGATTAGTGGTGTTGAGAATTTTTTCATATACCTGTTGGCCATGTGTATGTCTTCTCTGGAAAAATGTCTATTTAAGTTCTTTACCTATTTTTAATCAGGTTAATTTTTTTTCTTTTTTTGCTAGTGAGTTGTAGGAATGCTTTATATTTTTGAGTGCTAAAACCTTATCAGATATATAGGACTGCAGTTATTTTTCTCCCATTCTGTAAGTTGCTTTTTCACTCCTTATTTTTTCTTTACTGTGCAGGAGCTTTTTAGTTCAATGTAGTCCCACATGTCTATTTTTGCCTTTGTTTCCATCTCCAAGAAATCCTTGCCAAGCCTAGTGTCAGGAAGCTTTCTCCCTATATTTTCTACAAGTGTTACAGTTTCAACTCTTATGTTTTTAAGTGTTTATTCCCTTCTGAGTTGATTTTTTTTTTATGGTGTTAGATAAAGGTCCAATTTTGTTCTTCATGTACTCTTGGCACCCTTGTTGAAGATGAAGGATATGTACGAGTTCATTTCTTGGTTCTCTGTTCAGTGGTCTATATGTGCGTGCCTTTAGGTCAGTACTGTTCTAATTACTATGGCTTTGTAATATATTTCAAAATCAAAAAGTGTGATGCTTCCATCTTTGTTCTTCCTTCTCAAGATTGTTTTGATTGCTCATGGTTTGTTGTGGTTCTGCATGATTTTAGGATTTTTTTTCTATTTCTGTAGGAAAATATTGCTATTGGGATTTTGATAGGGATTATATTGAATCAGTAGATCACCTTAGGTTCTATGGGGATTTTAGAAGTCCAATGCGCTATCCACTGTACTATGGGGATTTTAATAACAGCGCAGCCGGAGATTTTGGGGGCCTCTTGAGCCTTCATGCTAGTCCAAACACATGTCTTTGTTTTTAGTGGTCCTCAGGCATCTAAAGTATGCTGGGTCCTGTCAGTACTCTGAGATAGGCAAGATGGTAGCCAGTCCCTCAGGCAGCTTCCAGAAGTATTGCAGTGTTAGACATGTGGTTCACCTCCTTCCCTCCTCCAGGAGGAGAAGCTGGGATCTGGGATTTTTTGCCTACTTGCTCTGCGCTGAGCTGGGGTGTTGGGCTATGGTGATTCCTGTGTGCTAGTTCAAACTGCCATCTTTGCTTCACTGGTTGCCAGGCATGTAGTGTATGCTGGGTCTGTCAGTGGTCTGAGAGAGGCAAGAGAGAAGCTAGTCGTTTGGGCAGACCTGGAAAGGTTGGAATGCTGGGCATATGGTCCAGCTCTTTCCCTAGCCCTGGAGAAGCTGCAAACTGGGGTTTCCTTCCAATTATATGACACTGTGTTGAGGGTAGGGATTATGGCAAGGGACTGTCTTGGATTTTGTACCGGCTTTGATGTGTCTGGCTTCACATTTACCCCGGATCTAAGAGTCTCTGAACTAGTTTCTGGATTAGTTACAAATGGAATTTGTTTATATATTTTTCTTAAATAGGTGTGTTTTATTATTTTGCTGATGTCACCCTGTAACTTAATTTTTATAAATTGGTAAAAATGTAAAATATACTTTTGAAAACAAAATTATCTGTTATTGATGGGTCTTTGAATTGTATAGGCAAACTCCACCTTTATCTTACTATTATAGTATGTATTTCCAATCCTTTGGAATACTTTAACTTTGGAATATTTTGTAGTCTATTGAGATAATTAATTTCTTCTATTTCTGCATATCAAATATTGCTTTAAAGATTGCCTTCAACTGTGTTTCTTAGAGATTAAAGTGGGAAATATTTTATTTCTCTTGTGATTAACACTCTAAGTCTGAAAAAGTATTGGATAAATATGCTTTGGTCTGTGAAGAAAAGAAACTTCATAGTAGACTCTATTTTGCTGTGTATAGTGCACACATTTTTACCCACATTTTTGAGGAAAAAATAAAGATATGCATTATACATGGGTCGTACCTGAAATACCTTGTATGTTTTTGTGTTTTGTAATTATTTGTTACACAAAATTTCTTAAACTATAGTATATTCAAAAATAAATGCTAAAATTCCCTTACAATACAAAAAACAAGTATCTAAATATAAATAAGTAAAAAATTGAATTAAAAAATTAAAATTAAGGAGTTTTTTCCTGAAAGTTTGGGCCAAAAATGTTGGTGCGCATTATACACAAGAGCACATTATATGTGGCAAAATATGGTAATTCCTGAATTTGTAAAGTCTATGGAAATGTTTATTTTCCACTTTTCAGAATTGTTTTACTTGCTAGTTGGTAGCTTATGATTTCAACTTAAGTTAAAGTTCAACTTATTTTATATTTCATCAATTATCTTAGAAGAGTATCTTGCTTATTTGTCTCAGTTCATATATAAATAGGGTCCGGCACAGATAATGGCCCTTTTTTATTACAAAATCATAAGCATGTAATTCTGTAACATAATATCGCACTCAAGCACACCATGTGACATTGTAGGTGAAATGTTCAAATTGCTGTCCATCTTGTGTGAGACATTCTCGTACCCCACCTACCTCACTCTAGCAAGCCTTTCTTCTGGACCCTGTGTTATGAATGTGGCAACTTGCTGTCTAAGGACATGTTTGTACAATTCAGTATCAAATAATTATTTCTGTGCAGATGTATATGTGTGTGTGTATATATACACATAAATACATATATAACATTTTATGCATAAGCACACATACACGTGGCATGCACATATATAAATATATGTTTATGTATAAACATGAGTTGTATTTTTATGTTTGTTATCAACTTTTGTATATTCCTATTTATACACATATATACACGTAAATCCGTATATGAGGGGGACCCAAAAAACCCAGAATTTAATTATATTTTTAAAAAATTTTTAAAAAGACTTAATTTTTAGAGAGAGGGGGAGGGAGAGAGAAAGAGAGGGAGAGAAACATCAATGTGTGGTTGCTTCTTGCATGCCCCTATTGGTGACTTGGCCTGCAACCCAGGCATGTGCCCTGACTGGGAATCAAACCAGCAACCCTTTGGTTCACAGGCCGGCACTCAATCCACTGAGCTACACCAGCCAGGGCTACCATTTAGTCCTCTTATACCTCCCACCCCCCAGCAATCACCACACTGTAGTCCATGTCCACGAGTCCTTTTTCCTTTTTGCTCAATCCCTCCCTCCCACCTTCCTCTCACTAGCTGTCATCCTGCTCTCTATGAGTCTGTCCCCATTTTCCTTATTAGTCCAGTTAGTTCATTAGATTCCACATATGAGTGAAATCATATGGCATTTGTCTTTCTTTGACTGGTTTATTTCACTGATAATGTTTTCCAGGGAGAGGCTATTTTCTAACTCATTCTTTGAGGCTAGCATAACCCTGGTACCAATGCCAGACAAAGACACTACAAGACAAGAAAAGTACAGATCAATATCTAATTATTCCAGTGGTATAGATTAAGAATAATTTTTAGTACAGTTTATTAACAGATTGAATGTAAACCTTATTTTTACGAAAACTTAATTTGGAAGATTTTGCCCTAAATACATGTTCTTAGTATCTACCACTGGAAAGAGTGGGTTATTTGTGGGGGTGGTATTATTGTAAATACTATGTAGGAGTAGGAGCAAATGAGGAGGGTGGGCATTCCTTTTTTGAGTTCTATAGTACAGTATTGTTTGAGTTTTCTTTAAAGCAATGAGTGTATGCTTCTTTTATTAAAATGATAGAAAATATTTTTAAAAACATGTAATGACATAAAGGTAAACTTTTTTAAATGTCCTCATAATTAAGCTCATTTTGCGCTTTCATTAATTTTGGTTTTAGGCTTGTGTGGACATCAGAGCCAGTGCGGTGTTTTGGCAGCAGATGGAACTTGCAGATAGCCTCTCTGGTCACCCCAAGTTGCCAGAATGGTTGTCCACACACCCTTCTCATGGAAACCGAGTAGAGCACCTGGATAGACTCATACCTGAGGTGAGCTAGCACTATAGAAGGCAAGGCATTATCTTTACTATATCATTTATTTTTAATGCTGTTACTTCTTGTGCTGAGAAGAGTTCTAGCTTGTCAATCATTTTGACCACTATAATTATGGATTATCAGTTTTCAGAGGATTTGACTGAGAAGTAAAATCCTGTTTGTCTGCAAGTCCGGGGGAATGAATTGCTGTATAGAGTTGACTTTTCTTGGTGGTGAAGTTTTAAGCTTTTTAGTTCCATACCTTTTAATTTTATCTGACTTGGTGAAAGTCTAAAACTCAAGGCATATATTTTCAACATATTGGTTATAATTTAATCTTTTCATGGTGATTTTAGCTTTTTGTTAAAAAAAACTTCAGTTAATGACTTGTGCAAAACTTTTTGATCAAATGGGTATTCATTCCAATAATGATGCTGGAAGTTTTCTTAGAAAAAAAATTCCTTGATATCAGTTTGCTTTCTGTTTATTTATAGAGTAAAGCATATATGACTCTTTTATGTAGAGTTCATTCGTGAATAAAGCTAAAGCAGTGTTTTCCCAGGTAGTTTACACTACGTTCTAAAAATCATTTGATTTGTTCACATCATTTAAAATCTTTGTTGTGGTATCCACATCAGTACAAGATGGATGTGAGACATCTCCAAACCAGGCTACACATTCTTTTCTGTCTCACTTGTGTTGTCAGTGTGACTTCAAATTTAGCCTAACAAATATTGAGAACCTGTTATAATAAATACTGGTGGTTAAAGGGGATACAAAGAGAATTAAGATATGGTTTTTGATATTTTCAGGATGCTAACATATATACAAACTGGTTCTTAATACAACAAGGAATATGAATTATTATAAGAAAAGTAGAAATATAATTGTATGCAATTTGAAGGAATAGCCAGCATCTAGTTTGGGAGAAGAAAATACCACAAGACTCATTCATTCATTCATTCATGCATTCATGTAATTAATATTGAAATCTACCATTCTGTATTCTTGTTTCTAAAACAGTCTCTGCATTTTTGGAGCTAACACTCATGTTAATGCAAGTAATAAACTAACATATTTACAGTATATCAAGCAGTGTTACACAGCTTGTGGGAAAATAAAGCATGTTAAAGGTAGCAGAGAGAGCATAGAAGACATACTGGTCTGTGTTCATTTGTCAAAGAAGGCCTTACTTAACAGAATCTGGAAAGAAGCAAGGGTCCAAGTCCTGTGGATATCTGGAGAGAGTCTTCCAGACTGAGCAAGTAGCAAGTGCATAGCACCTGAAGGGAGAGTATGTTCGGCCTGTTCATGGAATAGCTAGGAAGACATTGGGGCCGAGTGAGTAAAGAGGGTGAGAATGATTGAGATATAGGGGACCAGACCATGAAGGGTCTTCTAAACCATTGTAAGGACTTGACATTTATTCCAAGTGATACTAGAAACTAGTAGAGGATTTTGCGCAGAGGAGGGACTTGATCACTTCATCTAACTCATGTGATGACTCACGTGTTTTATAGTGGTTGGGGGGGAAGGTCTCCTGTGTAAAGAGTGGCTGTGGAGAGGCAAGGGTGAAATCAGGGAGACTGTTTAAGAGGCTCTTGCAATAGTTCTGTTAACAGATGATAGAGGCAAAGAGAGGGAAAGAAGTGGTCGGATTTGGCATATATTTTGAAAGGAATGATGATAGGATTTGACAGTTTGAGCAAACTTTGTACCTCTCATGAGCATTGGAACCAGCCAGACATAGATTCTTAAGAACTGTCCTAAATATCTTTCATTTATATTCTTTTTTTTAAACACATGACATTTTTTTTAAGATTTTATTTATTTCTAGAGAGAGGGGAAGAGAGGGAGAAAGAGAGGGAGAGAAACATCAATGCGTGGTTACCTCTCCTGTGGCTCCCACTGGGGACCTGGCCTGCAACCCAGGTATGTGCCCTGACTGGGAATCAAACTGGCGACCCTTTGGTTCGCAGCCTGTGCACAGTCCATGGAGCTACACCAGCCAGGGCTATACTCTTCATTTGAAGAAAAAATGTTGAGAGGAAGACAGCAGAGCCATGTAGTAATCACTCATCTTAAAAGTACAACACAGGACTGGGGCAATATGTGTTTCATCAGTAACTGATTTATACTGAAGATCACTGACTCGAAGAGCCTTCTCAAGTGCTACGCAAGACCCAGGGAACTGATATCACCCTAGGAGGCTTAGCTCATCTCTAAAGCCATAATAACCACATGGTTTTTTCTTGGAATTCCTTTCTTTTTATTTTAGTTCATGAAATTCTAAAAATGTTTGCTTAAATTGGATAATGAGTTTTAGCCAACTTTCATCTAAATTCCAAGTTCTCATTTCATCATTGAAGATAACTAAATCTTTGAGAAGTAAAAATATACTTTAGAGAAGTCTTTAAAATAATATAAATTGATTAGTGAGCATGAAGAAAAAATGATTGGAGAAATAAGTATGTTATTTGGGCAAAAATGACGAAGAAAAACATTGGGAGATATTTTTTTCAAAAAATAAACTACCCTAGTTCAGAAACTTAAATTGAAAACCTTATAAAATTTCTTATATTTTTCCCCCAAGTGATTAAATTTTATTTGAAAGTAATAAAACTCTACTACGATATTGGGAACAATTCAGTGGTTGAAGTGAAAGTCATAGTTAATATAAGAGTATATTGTTAATTAGAATACATTGTCATAATTCAGAGATTGGAATTCCCTACTATCATTTCTAATTTGTATAATGGAAGAAAGCAAATCCTCAGGAAGCATGTAGAATTGTGTGAGCCTGTTTAGTACTAAAGAGTACACTTTTTGTTTGCTTTATTTAATGTGTTTTTCTACTTAAGTTAGTATAATATATTCTACCTAATATTTGGATTCTTTGACATTTCTGACAATATGCCTGAAATGATGCACATCTCAAAGGCAGTTGGAAATATAGCACCAGAGCACAGAACTCTAGGCCAGGGATGAGAACTGCAGAGTCACCCCTAAATAGGTGATAGTTGAAACAATGAGAGTGGATCAGTTCATTGAGGAAGGAAGCAGATAAAAAGATCCGGATGGTCAGCAGTATTAGGTGGTTTTCACATTTGATTGGTAGAAGGAAGACAGAGCCTGTAGGTTCCATGAGAACACAAATGTTGGTAATTTTGATTTTTTTAGTAAACTGCAACTTACTGATAATTGTATATTTTTATTTCTTATTTATCTTATCACAGAAATATATTATTTTACTATAGCATATCAACATTTAACACATAAGATGTTTTAAAACTATACCTTATGCATTTAACAAATATGTATTAGTCAGCAATTATGTGCCAGATTGTAGGTATTGGAGGTACCGTGAACAACATATATACAAAAAACCCTGTCCTTATGAAGCTTATTTTGCAATAAAGAGAGATAGACAATAAGTAGAATAAATTAGTGCCCCGGCTACATGGCTCAGTTGGTTGGAGCATCCTGCTGTGCACGGAAAGGTTGCCAGTTCAATTTCTGGTCTGGGCACATGTCTGGATTGTGAGTTCAATCCCTGGTTGGGTGTGTATGGGAGCAACCAATCGATGTTTCTCTCTCTCTCTGCCTCTCTCTCTCTCTCTCCCCCCTCCCCTCCCCCTCTCCCTCCCTCCCTCCTTCCTTCCCCTCTCTTTAAAATCAATGGAAACATGTCCTCAGGTGAGGATTAAAAAATAGAATAAATTAGTAATATATAGAATAAGTCACCAATATATTATTATATATTAGTTAGTAATAGCATTAGGGAGGAAAACAAAGTAGGAAGAACAGTGTATTAGTCAGCTTGGGCTGCCATAACAAAATACAGTAGTCTGGGTGGGTTAGCAACAGGAATTCATTTCTTCAGAGTTCTGAAGGCTGGAAATCTTATAATAAGGTTCTGCCTCATTTAATTTCTGATGAGGTCTCTTTTTCTGGCTTGCAGATGGCTGGCTTCTGGCTGTGTCCTCACATGGAGACAGAGTGGCTACACTGATGTCTCTTCCTCTTCTTATGAGGGCAGTGATCCCATCATGGGGGCCCCACCCTCATCACCTCATTTAAACCTAATCGTCCCCCAAGGCTCCATCTCCAAATACATGAGGGTTAGGGTTTTAACATAAGAATCTGTGGGGGAAACAATTCAGCCCATAGCAAATATGTAATATGTGAGCAGAGATGGCAGAAGTGCTGGAAAAGCTGTTTTAAAAGGGTTGTGATCAGAAAAACTTTCACTGAGAAGATGGTATTTGAACAAAGACTTGAAATAAGTGAAAGATTCTTTCCTTGGGGGTTGTGGGAAGGGTGGGGGATGGATGGGATGGGGAGTGGGGTGGGAGGTAGAGCCTTCCAGGCCCAGGAAATACTAAGTACAAGGCTCTGAGGCAGGCGTGAGCCTGGTGTAGTTGGGGAGCAGCAAGGAAGCCGATATGGCAGGAATGGAGCGAGCAAGGGGAAGCAGAGGGTGCAGGCCTTGAGGCCCCTCTGTGAAGTCTTCGGCTTTTGCTCAGAGATGGGACACCAGTGGAGGGCTGTCAGCAGAGGACTAGAGGAGTAACAGGATCTCACTTACAAAGGGTGTGATCGACAACCCCTACAAAGTATTGATAGTACAGCCATGTAATTTTGGAGTACTAGTATTTTAGTACAGTATATTGTTTAGAAAGTAGACTAATTCCTTATTTTGTTTTGTTTTTAAATCAAGAAAATGCCCCCAAAGTGGAAAACAGTATATTTTTGCTATTTTTTAATGTGAATTCCGAGATAAACCATGTGTAAATGCCTAGTTAAATATAATCCTGTGATCCCTTAGTATTTAAAAAGGATAACTATAGGGTTGTAGTAATGATACTATTTGTAGTTCATAAGATGATATCTTAACAATTTTATTTACTTGAAATAATCAGTTAAATTTAGGAAACATATCCCACATACTTTGGTTACCATAACAACTTGGGTGAAAAATTGAAGAACAGATGTTATATCAACCTGTTGATGTTTAATAGTATGACAGTTTTACAATTATAGTTACACTGTTCAGAATTTAAATTTGTATATAACATCAGTTGTCCTTGAAAGAGATACTTTTTTTTTAAACTTTCTTTCTATAAGGATTGTTATAAAATATGAATAGATGTGAATAAGGGAAATTGTATGATAACCCAGGGAAAAAATTTACTTGAAAAATTTATTTTATACCTGAAGGCATTTAGACTGAATTTTTAATTTTTTACTTCTCTCATCAGCTCTCTGCCACCTTTTCCTTGGGGTGGGGGAGGAGATGGAGAATGATAACATATACAGGAAAAACATTTAATTTGGACTTAGTTGTTGGGGGTTAGTGATTATAATCATAATTTTGAGTAGAATTTATATTTTAATGTTGCTAGAACTTTCAGTGTCAGCTTTATTTGTAAGCTGATTTTTGAATCTCGATGTTTAAATGGACTACATTCAGTTTTTGCATATCAGAATCATTCAGTGGCAGCCTATAAATACACTCATTTTATTCTCATTTATTTTGAATTCTTTAAACTTTCAGGAAGCTGGGGTTTGAATTCACATGTAAACCATTCTTATGCATTTATAATTGGACAGTGTAAATACATAAATCATTAATATTCATCCCATAATAGAAAATAGGAGAGTGTTTAACATTGAAGTGAAATGTCGTTGTTGGCGAGTGTACACAAACACATACTGTTTACCTTACAGAATTTCATTTTGCCCGACATGGAGAGTGTTGAGGAAAAGGCAAATATCATAGCAGCTACTGTAATTGAATTGGCCTATGAATCATAGAAAGCCGGGAAGTCTGACAGTAACATTGTCTAAAACCTTAAAAAATATTATGGTATCTAAGATGTGTATCTATTTGAGGCTGAAATGAATGGACTACTAGAAAAAGAAATGCTCTTAGGGGGAAAGGAAAAAAAAATGATATTTTTAGGAAACTATATTTCAAAAATGGAGGTGATTTTTGTTTTCCCCCTTGAAATATCTTGGTTCCTATTTTCATAGGCAGCTTTTAATCTGATCATGAAAATTCTCTGGCACTAATTTTTTCCCTCTTATTATACTTAGTTATTATAGTTTAGTTTTTATGAATAAGTAATTGCAGTTTTACTTGGTGTGTAGTGCCTAAAAGAATCCTGATGTGTATCAGCAGTGTTTTCCTAGATAACTTTAGTTGTTAGGAATAAATATAGCCACTTCTTAACACATCATTCTTATATGTTAGGGGTGGTTGGTTATGCACTTTTATTTGAAAACTTTTCCTTACTATATTATCATTTCCGAGGACAATTGACCTGTGTCAAGGTGTACTTAATTTTAATTTTTTTATATTTATTTAAAACTTCTAGTTATTTATATTTAATTATTTTAGGCCACTTCAAAAAATTAGACTACCGTTCAATTACCATTGCAGTTTTTGAAAGGAAATGAGGTGAGGAGAGGAAAAAAAAAATCTTAAAGGTAAACTCATGACTTATACAAACATAAAATGCACCATATCTGAGATTTTATAACTTGTTAGTAGTGAGGCAGCCAGTATATGTTACCACTAGCTCAACGGAAACTTCAACAAGCACAGGCGTTTAGGCAATAAGGAATGCTGAAGTGAGTTTATAAATCAGTGCAAAACTGATCCACTCATAAGGTAATAATCAATTGCATTCCACCAGACATAGTTCATTTTCATTTCCACAGACAAATATCATTTGCATTGCTATCAGTTTTCTGCAACTTCCTGAGTTGTAAAATAGCCCTAAGTCCATGAAAGGCGGGATAACACCCACGGGTGCACTTGACAGGACCCCCAGTGGCCTTCTTTGCCCACATCAAAGTCTTTCACGGTTTTCTCTGTTTTTATTTTCGGTTGTCATTTATTTGCCTTTCAAGTAAAGATACCAAGTCAAATCATCCTACTAGAATAATATGTAAACAGAAGTTTTTGTTTTTGTTATTTTTAAGCAATCACATAGGCATTATCCTTGTTGTATTTCTTTTCTTTCTCTTATAGTGTTAACCTACTAGTCTCATTAATTTCTATTAAATCTATTTCTAATGATTTTTAGGATTGAGGTTATTGATGCTAAAATCTTAGGCTTTTTAAAAAGTGTAAGCTTGCCTTCAGATATTAAGGAAAGATTTGGAAATGAGGTATAAAGGGTCTGGTTTTATTTTTCAAGAAAAACATTTAAACCTCTCATGAGCCATTTAGAACTAAAGATATAGATGAAAAATCAAGGATGAAGTCACAGAAATACAAAAATGACAGAAGAGGGGACAGAGAAGAAAAAGGGTTTTTTCTTTTAAGAAAAGTTGTTTTAGTTTAACTTTTTATTATAATTTTTTTAAAAACATGTAAAGGTAGAGAATAGTTTGAATAATTTAATGAACCCCTATTCTTCAGTCACAAGCAGTAGTATCAACCTTTTTGTACATTTGCTTCTTCTGTCCCTTCTCTGATTTTTTTAATCCAGAAATATTTTATTACAAATTCCAGAAATGAGCGCTTTCCCTCCTAATTAGTTCAATATGCATTTTAGAAAGTATCATTTTCTTCCATTATCATATCTAAGAAAATTAATAGGAATTCCTTAATAAAATTAAATATTCTATCCACATTCAAGTTCCTGCCTCTAAATACAGTTGTAGAATTGGTTTGTTCAAGTTATGATCCCTCAAGGTCCCTACATCACATTTGGTTGCTATTTCCCTCATGGCTCTTTGACTTTAGAACCGCGCTCCCACCCCTGTTTGGTTTGTTTCTCAACATGTCATTGACTTGTTGAATAAATCTATTCCCACATTCTAGATTTATCCGATTGCTTCTTTGGGGTATATTCTAACTTGTTTCTCTATAAGTAGAAGTTAGATTTTGGCAAGAATATTTTAGAAGTGGTGCAGCTGTGCTTCATGTTGCTTCGCATCTGGATTCTCTCACTCCGGCTGCTCCACATTGAGTGAGGCCACGTTCATCCATCGGTTTGGGTGGGGATGGCCTTGCTCACCTGCCCTATGGAAGTTTCATTTCCCCTCGTGACCAACGAGTGACTGTGGGGTGATGATTTAGCACTCTGCAAATATCCAGTTCTTCAGCAACCTGAGGATTTTTTTTTCATGTGAAGAATTGTCATCCTCTTCTGTCTCAAAAGGTTAACCTAAATGTATGTTCTATATAGAACAATGAAGAAGGAACTCACACCATCCAAATTAACTCTAATAGAATAAAAGATGCTGTAGCCAATTTTTAACTTATTCACGAGGCTATTTGAGAGGTGGGTAAGAGAGATTTTAAAAATAAAACAAAACAATAATGATGAGTGCATAACATTGGAAAAGAAACATTATCATCAGCCTAACTAAATACAACAATAACAACAGAAAAGCAAAGCCTCAGAAATGCCCATTTCCCCCCAGTAAGATAAGCTTCAAAGAGTAGAAAAATCTACAAAATAAAAACAAATCTCTCGTGTAATTTGAAAATTTGACTCCATTGGAGGGGCCAGCCTGGGTCATGAGAATTACAGGAGCATTGCCACCTGAAGCTCGCATGATGAGGCTGATTTAATTACACTGAAAATGACGAGGAAGAAAGAATGACTTCAGAAATGTAAGGGATTTGTGGAAATATAAGCTACATTCATTTCAGAAAATTGCTAAACTTGTGAATACAGCAGAAAAGCTGCAAAACTTTCAGTGGAGGCTGTATTAATGCTGGAGGTAGAGGAACATAGCACAGCCAGATTACAACACTGAAAACAAACAAACAAAAAGTTAAAAAAAGTGGAAGAATATTGAAAAGACACAAGGAAATCCAGGGTGCATATAACAGTGGTAAAGACTAGTACATTCATTCATATCTTCATGTCCGTGTCTGTGGGTTCTGTACCACATTTTTGTTTAGATAATATTTCTCAAGATGGGTTTTTAGAAGAACCCCAGAGCATCATGCATGAGAAGCCCTGAAATTGATGATGCCTACATATTTATATTAATCAAGTGTTTAATATTCATTGCAAAGATAGGCTCTTGGAGGATGCCAAGGTATAAAGAGAAAATTTAAAGAAATATAAGAGTAAGAATGACTTTGGAGAAGTATAAGAATTTAGGGGGAGAGAAACAACAAAACAAACACATAAAAAGCACTGGAACCAATACAGTTTGGTATGGCATTTAGCCAAGCCACCGTTTTTCTTGTAAGATGGAAGATCCTTAAGTGAGACGTGCAGACAGTGTCAGTGAGGTGCTCAGCAGCAGTGCTCTTTCCATGATTCAGTGGCGACTGAGAATTAGGTAAAATATATTGTGTGTTTATGTATAATTGTGATTATAGCTTGCATCCTACTGTTCTTAGAAAATCAAAGTTAAAGGAAGGAATTAACAAAGAATTGAATGACTAGTACAAAAATATTTAGCTGACATAAGAAACTGCTAGGAAAAAGGTGTATATTTTCTGTTCAAATGCTCACACACCTTTCATAAAAATACTGGTCATACAACTTGGACAAAAACATGTATAACTAATGTTATGGTTCATGTTGTCAGGATACAGTATATTAAAATTAATATAACAAAAATTAAAAGATGGGTGGCCATGTGAAAATTAAGATAAAATTTTGTGTATTTAAGATGAGAGAGAAATCCATAAATAATAAGAGCATGCCTTAAAGTCAAGAAATTGTGTAATATGTAGTTATATTTTTATGGGTTACTGTGAAACCTATATGTAAAGAAAATTAAATGTCTATTGGTAAGAAAGAAAAAGAGAAAAGAAATAGAGAATTGTAATATGCCCAGACAAGGAGACTACAATTAATAAAAATAAGCAAAATTACAGTAGTTGATTCTTTTGGAAATTAAGTCAAAGTGAAAAATATTGGATCAGTTAGTTAGAGAATAAAACATAACTAGGGTCAGGAGTACAGCTTCAATAATTACATACAGAAAAACCAAAATATTTGGGAGAATGTTATTTTTAGTTAGATGATGTTAATTAATCACCAAGGTCAAAATCAGAAGTAATGAAATGTGCATTCATGAATGTGCATGTGTATGAGAGCTGCCAGAGTGGATGCAGCTGGAAGTAGAGATTATAACTAGAATGAACCTCGTCAGATTAAGTTTTGAAGAAAGCAGTAAGGTGTAATTAAATCAAATAAATAAAAATACTGTATTAGAAACACAAAGAGTTATAATGAATTACAAAAGAAAAGTGCAAAAAAATAGAAAAAGCTTAAACAAAAGAAAAGTGCACTTAGCTTTGATGGGGATTTCCTTTGGAGAATTTTTTCAAAAGTTCAAAGAATAGTTATTCAATGAATAATTCTAGCTTCAAAATACAGAAAAGAAGCAGTGTTAATTATCTGATTCACTTTATGAGCATGAAAGATTTTATTTTGGTAATTTGGTAAGAGCAACATGTTTAAAAGAGTTTATGGACTGGGGACATTAACCAGCAAACAGTACGAGAAGGGACCCCCCAAAAAACAATACGCCAGAATTATCTTCTGGAGGGCAGCCCTTTGTAGTACAGGCTTCCCCGTGATGTGAGTGTCATCTGCATCACTGTAGTAGCCAGCTGGCAGTGTTGTGAGAGGCTACGTTTGGCTTCAGTGAAATTTTTTTTTTGAAGACTTTCAGTGCGTTTACCCATTTCATGATGGGTGATTTGCTAGTGCACCTGCCCACAGCGTGCTGAGTGTTCAGCAGTTCTTGACCAAAAACTGGCATGACCCTCGTCATGCGCCACCCTTCCTTTTCACCTGATCTTGCCCCTGAGTGTTTACCCCATGGAAAGTCCTCAAAGGAAAACATTTGGCTGATGTGGAAGAGGTATAACAGAAAAATGGCAGAGGCGCTAAACGACATCAAAATCAACGAGTTCAAAAACTGTTTTGAGCGGTGGAAAAAACATCTTGATAGGTGTATTGCTTTGAATGGAGAGTGCTTTGAGGGTGACTAAAGTTTAAACATGAAAGTATAAATACACAATTTTTTATAAATAAGTTCCAGGGTTTTTTGGGTACCCCCCTTGTACGATACTACTGAATAATTATTTACTATAAGCAAGTAAATTATCCTCAGATGCATGGGTAGCAGAGAAAAAAAGTACTCTGTTAGGGAGGAAATTTAGGACTTATTTTTGATTCTTTTCTTTTTCTACTCAGTAGAAAATCTTGTCAACTGACTTCTAGGAATCTGTTCCCTTCCCCATCAACACTGCTACTGGTCTAGTAAAAAACACCATTATCTCTCCCTTAGATTACTTCCTACAGTAATCTCCTATTTTATTTTATTTATTTATTTATTTATTTATTTATTTATATATTTTGTGATCTCCCATTTTAATCTTCCTGCTCCATTTTACACTTCAACCCCTAACAATTTATCTTCTTTTTTTAAGGGGTTCACAGTATCCATAAAAAAAGGGATAATTTGAACAACAAAAGGAATAACAACAATAATAAATAGAAACATATAAAACTCAAATAGAAAAAATTCATGAGTTCATAATTATATATAGGGTCTGGCACAAATAATGCCCCTATTTTATTACAAAATCTTTTATTACAAAGTCTTTTATTACAAAATCCTAAGCATGTAATTCTATACCATAACATCACACTCAAGCACAGCGTATGACATTTTAGGTGAAATGTTCAAATTAAAACTATAAATTATTACCCCCATATTATTACCCTACCAACAACACTTAAGTAGGCGTTACTTCTGCTGGACCTGGTATTTTTTTTAAGCAAACTCCATTGGATAATGCTGTGCTCACCATTGGATAATGCTATGGCACCAACTAATTTTTTTTTCCTTTTGAAGTCATTGGGGTGACACTGGTTAACAAAATAATATAGGATTCAGGTGCACAATTACATGACACATGATCTGTACACTGTATTATTGTGTGTTCAGCACCCCAAGTCAAGTCTCTGTCCCTCACCATGTATCCTCCCCTTACCCTCCTCCACCGCCCCCTACCGCACCTCCCCCTGGGCAATCTAGCCCAGGGATTTTCAACTTTTTCCCTCTCATGGCACACCTAAACTAATTACTGTGGCACATCAAAAATATATTTTTTGCCAGTCTGACCAAAAAATAGATATAATTTTGATTTGTTCGTACCAAGTAACTATTGTTATTTATTTATTATTTTTTTAATTTGACAATCTAAGGGAAAAGAGGTCAGTGCCCCAGACTAACTAGTCAGGTATCACCTGTTTTAAAAATTCCTACAGCACACTGGTTGAAAATCGCTGCCCTAGCCAGATAATTTTTTTTTTCAGATGATCATTTTAATGTAATTTTTATTTTTAAAAAACTTTCAGTGGCTTGTCATCTAATTTAGAATAAAAATCCAGACTCTTTAAGTCCTATAATTTGGCCGCTGCCTACTTGTCCACCTTTTTCACATTACTCTTCCCAGGGTTTCCTTTGATTCCAGCTGTTCTCCTCCAGCGCCTTTCCTCCTTGCAGCTCCTCTGCTTGCTGATGGCTCTATCTCCGCTCCTGACACAAATGTTGCCTCCCTTTGGAGGGGTTCTCTGATCCCCAACCTCAGATAGCCTCTCTTCCTTGCTGTCACTATCTCATACAGAGTACTGTTTAACTTCTTCATCTGCTTTACTGTAATTATCTTGTTGTTCATTGTCTCTTTCCCAAGACAGTAATCTGCTTACCCTGAATCCTTAGTGCCTGTGACAGTTTCTGAAATGCTTAGAGAGTATTTGTTAAATGATAACATGATGTGTAACAATAGGAAAGATAAATAATGTAATACTGGGTTAAAAGTAGAAAATTGGGCAATGCATTTGAATAGCAGATCTGCTTCCTCATAGAAATTTAGAAATTTAGCATGTAGCAAATGAATAGTTATAATGGGAAAGGATAGTCTTAGGAACTACCGTACAAGTAGTCTGAGGAGCCTTGGGTTTTAATTCTGACACAACCACGCAACTCTGAGGAAGTTTCCTACCCTGACCTTCATTTTGCTTCACCTGTCAAACTGAGATAGTAGTATCTCCTGGGCATTTTATGTATATATTTGTATATTTATGATGGCAAGGTCCTGCTTCCTTCTCTCTTTCCTTCCCTCTCCCCCTCCTAAGACACTTTAATGACAAATATTCTACAACAGGACCAACATTTCGAAAGTGGTTCACATGATAACACCAGTTTAGGTAACATTTGTAAAATACCTGGCACAGTGCAAGGCACATCAAAGGTAGACAGTGAATGTTAGTTCCCTTCGCTCTAGTTGGAATCTTTAGGCTGGCCAATTCCATATTTAATTCTAAACCCTCCTTGGGATTCGTAGAACTGTATATTCTTGTTATTGGAGAACATCCCTGCTTTCTCCCAGACCATAAACTCTTCGAGTGTTTTCCCTGTGACATTTGTCATAATGATTTATTCATAGCTTGTGTTCTATAAATGTTTGTTTAAAATTCAGCAGGCACTTAAGTGCCTATTATGTTCAGTGTATGAAGTTAAACACAGAAAACAAAGTAAAGGAAATGGAAAGGCATATTCTAGCTGTACAGTGGGAAAATGTTGCTTACTTTTAAAGAGATGAAGGTGTATTTAATATGATAGATTTGAATTTATGAAAGTAAAAGATGTTGACACCCTAGAATGTAATAAAATAAATATGGAAAGGAATGTTAAAAAAGCAGAAAAATATTTTACCAACATGTCTGATAAAATCCTTCTAAGCAAAATCGATGAAGATTTGATAGGTATATTTGTTCTGTAACAGGATTCTGCTTGATAGGTAGTTGGAGAAGAGAAACAGTTCACACATCAAGAAATATCAATAGAAAGCCTTTATGAAGAATGTGTAGTTTCTCTAGTAATTAATATAGCTCAGACATCTCCAAAGCACATTTATCCCGTAAGAGACTTTACTCAAGAAATGTGTAATGTAGAGCAAAAAACCTCCAAAACATTAGTACAAAAGCATGTTATGCTAATGCATTAAAGACAAAAACAATAAAAGCAGGTTCTCATCCCTTTTTTTCTAAGCCTTTTTACTTCCATGGTAGCTTTTATAAATAGATTTTATTTTTAAGACCAATGTTGGTGTCACAGCAAAATTCAGCGGACGGTACAGAGGTTTTCCATATCCCCCTGCGTCCGTGTAGACAGACACGTCTCCCCGGTTCTGAAAGTTCTGCGCCGGAGCAGTGCATCTGTTACAGTCAATGGACCTACGCTGGCCCGTGATTATCTTCCAGCGTTCATAGTTTATGTCACAGTTCACTCTTAGTGTTGTAGATTCTGTGGGTTTGGACAAATGTATGATAACGTATTTACCATTACAGTATCATGTAGAGTAGTTTCATTGCCCTAAGCACATCCCTCTGTCCCGCATAACCCCTGGCAATCAGTGATTTTTTTTTACTGTCTCTTTAGTTTCAACTTTTCCAGAATGTCATGTAGATGGAATTACACATATGTAGCCTCTCAAGATTTGCTTTTTTTTTTTTTTTTTTTTTTTTTCACTTAAGGTTTCTCCTTGTCTTTTCATGGCTTGATAGCTCACTTCTTTAGTGCTGAATAATGTTCCATTGTTTGGATATAACACAAATTATCCATTCACCTACTGAAGGACAGCTTGGTTGCTTCCAGGTTTTGGCAATTTTGAATAAAGCTGCTATAAACATTTGCTAAGCTGCCTTTTGTTCCCTGCCAGGCACTTAACCTCTCTGGAACTTAATTTCCTCATTTGTAAACTTACCTCATGAGTGCTAAGGATTCTGAGGTTTGAAATTTTGTGGTTGTATAGGTAAAAATCATGAAATATTGTTTTATAAATTATGAATATCTCAGGTATGCTTGTATGCTGATTACATTGTAAGTTGGTAAAGCCCTTTCTGGTAAAAAGCAGTTTGGCCCTATATAACAAAAATTACAATCTGTTCTTAGGCTTTAATCAGATCATTCAGTCTATTTTGGGGGTGTACTTCAAATAAATCCAAAAGGAGGTTAAAAATAGCATCTTTTATTTAAATAAAGATTTTCATAAGATAATTTGTAAAAGCCAGTCAAAACTATAAAAACGATTCAGATGTCCAGGACTGGGGAAATGCAGAGTACTGTGCAGGAGGGCAGGGATGGCGACTCTTCTGGCGGGCGTGTCCCTAGCACTGCACTCATTTTGGTGCTCTAAATACTTGTTGACTGTGAAACATTGAAGAGAGAACTTAAGGAAAAAGGAGGAGCTTTTACTGAATATAAAAGATTATAGGCGGTGACATTCTGTTCTTCCCTTTGTTGCTTTGCGTCTCACATCGCTAAACGCAGCTGCACCAGCTGTTACCTGCTGGCACCACTCTTGTCCACTCTACAGACACCGGTTAAATAAGACCCTAGGCATGTGATGTAACAGCCCTGACAGATCGGCTTCTCACTTGGAAAATATATCAGTGCAGTTCTAAAGGAGTCAAGAGTAGACTGTGTCCCAACTTTGCTACGACAGTCTCAGTTCATGCCTGACGACTCAGTGTAAATCTTAGCAGCGTATCATTTCACTCTCAGAGCTATACTGGTCCAGACAGTAGGTCACCATTTAGCTGAGGGCCTGACTTTCTTCTTACTTTAGTGCTATAGTTGGGAAACATTTTCTTGTTTTTTCAGTGTACTTTAAGGAACATTCACTTAACACACTCAATAGATATAAGATGTGAAATACAAAAAAAATTCAGACAAAGCCCTGTCACCAAAGAATTTCACTTTAATGCTTTTTCCTCCTTAGTTTATTTTGGTAACTCATAGCCTCATTCAGAGTCAGATGTGCTCCCAGATTCAAGTTCCTGCCCTTGCTTTATCCATTTAGAAGGCCCTTTTCTGGCTTGCCTCTGGCTGCACGCTCCCCTATTCTGTGGAACTTCAGGGAATTTACCCATCTGAGAATCTGGGCCCCCATCACATGGCACTCTGGGTCTTTAGGATAATGGAATTCCTTGCCCAAACACTTCTGAGCCTGCTTCCAGGGCCTGTGTGGATCTCTTCCCTTGGGGGGAGAGAGAGAGAGAGAGAGAGAGACACACACACACACACACACATACACAGCCCGCACAGTGCCGATAAGCCAGGGAGGGGAGGAGAAGCATGCAGACAGCAGGCCAGTGGCAGGAGCTGGGGTAGGCTCCCCCCAACCTTAGATGTTCCAAAATTCAAGAATTCTAATTTTGGTACCTGGCCTTTAGGGTCATTTTGAATGTGTGGGAGTATAGAACATATTTTATATAGTAATTAATTAGCTTGATTTACAGCTTTTAGATGTAAACAAATGGTCTCCGAGCCTCCATTTGGATTCTTGCCATGGACTCCACAATTAGCTAAGGCAGGCCTACTCAGAGTAAAACCTAACGTCTTTATTTACCATATCCTAAGAGATAGTACATAATCTGCCCTCACCCGCCAGACTGCATTCTGCCCCTGCTCTACTAGCTTCCTTGCGGCCCCAGAACACCCCAGGCACACCCCCATCTCACCACTTCAGACTGGTGCTGCTGCTGCTTCCTGGTGTGCTTTTGTCCTGGGTGCCCGCCTGGCCTCTTTCCTCCGGTCTTCAGGTCTTTCCCTCCTGTTCCCCAAAGTCACTATTTTGTCAGTGAGACCTTCCCTGGGGAGGCTTCCTTAAAATTTTGTTACTCCCCCAAACGCTGACTGTCCCCTGCCCTGCTTTATTTACTTACCTTAACACGCTGCTATCAACAAGTTAGAGGTAGTAAAAGTGAAACTTTTTCCCCCTAAATATGTTTCTTTTAAAACTCTTCAAAGATGTTTTTTCCTAAAAAAAAATTTTTTTTTAAGTTTTCAAGAAAACTTAAAACTTCACAGGTAAATTTTACTTACTTTAACATGCTGCTATCAACAAGTTAGAGGTAGTAAAAGTGAAACTTTTTCCCCCTAAATATGTTTCTTTTAAAACTCTTTAAAGATGTTTTTTCCTAAAAAAAATTTTTTTTAAGTTTTTATATCTTAAAGTTATTCATGTACCCACCTTAAAGAATCACATAGTTCCTAAGGGAGGCTGATTACTTGAAGCAGTAGGCCTCCCACCCTGCTCACAATTTCAAAGGGGACCATTTTCAACTCCCTTAAATTATTCTTTTGATACTTCCCATCATTCTACATAATATACTTATATTGTTTCTTCCTAACTTCTCAGTTTTAGGCATTATCTACTTACGTTCCCCCAAAGAGGATGAGAATTAAGCACCCCCCCTTATCACTATCATGCCCTGTGCATGTGCACACGTGTGTCTGGCTCTCCCTCTTTCCCGTATGCTCACATTGTGATTTTGGTTGATCAAGGTTTAATGTTCTAAAAACTGTAAGCACGAGTCGCAGCTGAGCTATGTAATGAACTGCGATTAGTTTTCCTTGCGGCGTTTTCTTTTTCTTGGAGTTACACATTGTCATGGCTGTGATTTGCTTACGTTATTTGCTTTTCTAGGTTATTAGCCTCAGTTCCACTACAGACGGTCCCAGTTATGTATATCTTCTTTCAGTATGTTCAGACATCTGTTTTCTACTTTTTTCTTTTTCTTGAAAAAAATCAAAGTCTTCACATCTTTTCTAATCTGAACCATTTTTCTCAGGATTGGCTTGAGTTTGACTGAAATCAAAGAGATTTTTTTTTTATTTCCAATGGAACATTGGGCAGATACAGTTGTTTTTTCCAAATATATTATTACATAAACAAATTTTGAAAATGTAACTATTTACCATGAATTTGTCTGTGGTTCTCTCTTATGTGCTGTAATTAAGATATCTTTTATTAAAAATTATAGAATGTATTCTTATTTTGCATAGAGCATATTAAGAATTATTGCATATATATATTTGTTTTGTATTCTTTTTTGTATTCTGTTGTATCCTTTCTTTATAGGCTCTCAAAATTAGAGAGATCTGTAATTGCCCACCACTTTCTGGACCAGACCCTCGATTAGTGTTCCAACTCACCGTGAAGCATGTTCTTGAAGAGTCAGAGAAAGAGGACCCAAATAGCACTGCGAAGAAACAGAAAGTGGATACTCTTCCCATTCAAAAACAGAAGCAAATACCGTTAACATAAATAGCTGAGAAGAGAACTGGCAATTGAATTGAAATATATGAGATACCGGATATGTGAAGAATACAGCAGTCTCTATTATTTTTATGTTACTTTTTAAAAAAATGTTTGAAATGAAAAAAATTGATATTCACAGTCAAATCATGTATATTACCGGATATTACCTAAATTCTTCTAGGTATTTTTCATGAAATATTGATGTATTCTAATCTATTTTAAAATATCTTCAATGAGGGAAATGTCACAGAATAAATTTATATTACACATTTAACCCTGTTTCGTACCTGCTTTTGATTTGGAAGGCAGACCTCTAGTGGATGAAAAATCAGAATATGTAGTAATTGTTGTTGTAGAGAGCATTTCAGCTGAGCCTAAACTGGGCTTCAGAGCTTGGGTGATTATGATGAACTGGGAAATTGACAATCTAAGGCACCTGTTTATAGAAATTGGTTTGCATTGGGGTGGATCATGTGGTATAGGGGACCTTGGGAGAGAGAATTTCTTGATCCTTACTATGGGCAATGACGGAAAAGGGCTGTAGAAAGAAGCTGAGGAAGCCGCTTTCATAGGAGAGCACAAGCACTACTATCTGTGGTCCAAGTGACAAAGTGAGGGACAAAATGGGAGGGGGAGTCATTTCCTTGTAGACACAGTGTGCTTCTGGTGCCCTGAGGTCTTTTCTAATCTTTTTTAAAATTGTTATTCTATTATGGTTGTTTTCCCCCTTTGCCCTCCTCTGCCCAGCCCACTGCCGTTCCCACAGGCAATCCCCACACTGTTGTGCATGTCCAGGGGTCATTCACACATGTGCTTTTGTCTAGTCTCTTCCCCTTCTTTCCACCATTATTGCCCTCCCCTCCCCTGTGGCCGCTGTCAATCTGTTTTATGTTTCCATGTCTCAGGCTATGTTTTGTGCATTAGTTTATTTTGTTCATTAAATTCTTCTTATAAGTGAGATCATATGGTATTTGTCTTTCACCGCCTGGCTTATTTGACTTAGCATAATATTCTCCATTTTCATCCATGCTGTTGGAAAAGGTAGGAGTGTCTTCTTTCTGTCTGCTTTGTAGTATTCCATTGTGTAAATGTACCAGTTTTTCAATCCACTCGTATACTGATGGCTACCTAGGCTATTTATAGGACTTGGCTGGAAAAAAGCACTGCTGTGAACACTGAGGTGCATAAGTTCTTTTGAATTGGTGTTTTGAGATTCTTAGGGTATATTCCCAGCACTGGAACTGCTGGGTCAGAAGGCAGTTCCATTTTTAGTTTTCTGAGGAAAATCCAGACTGTTTTCCACAGTGGCTGCACCAGTCTGCATTCCCACCAGCAGTGCACTAGGGCTCCCTTTTCTCCACATCCTCTGCAGCACTTGTTTGTTGATTTGTTTATGAAGGCCATTCTGATAGGTGTGAGGTGATACCTATTGTGATTTTAATTTGCATCTCTCTGATGGCTAGTGATGCTGAGCATCTTTTCATATGTCTCTGGACCCTCTATATGTCCTCCTTGGAGAAGTGTCTATTCAGGTCCTTTGACCATTTTTTAATTGAATTGTGTTGTCTTCCCGGTGTTGAATTGCATGAGTTTGTCATATATTTTGGAGATTAAACCCTTGTTAGATGTATCATTGGCAAATATATTCTCCCATACAGTTGGTTGCCTTTTCATTTTGATTGTGGTTTCTTAGCCTTACAGGAGCTTTTTAATTTGATGTAGTCCCATTTGGGTTTTTTTTTTTTCCTTTATTTCCCTTGCCCTAGGAGATATATTGACAAAAATACTGCTGTGTGGGATATTTGAAATTTTACTGCTTATGATTTCCACTAGGACTTTTATGGTATTGTGATTTATATTTAAGTCTTGTATCCATTTTGATCTGGTGTATGGTGTAAGTTGATGGTCTAGTTTTATTTTTTTGCATGTACCAGTCCAGTTCTCCCAACACCATTTATTGAAGAGACTATTTTCATTCCACTGTATGTTCATGCCCCCTTTCTCAAATATTAGTTGACCATAGAGATGTGGGTTTATTTCTGGGCTCTCTATTCTGTCCCATTTATCTATGTGTCTGTTCTTATGCCAATAACAGGCTGTTTTGATTACAGTGGCCTTGTAATATAGTTTGATGTCATGCATTGTGATCCCTTCAACTTTATTCTTCTTTCTCAAGATTGCTAAGGCTATTTGGGGTCTCTTTTGGTTCCATATAAATTTTTGGAGTATTTGTTCTAAATCAGTGAAATATGCCATTGGTATTTTTATAGGGATTGCATTGAATCTATAGATAGATTGCTTTGGGTAGTATGGACATTTTAATGATGTTAATTCTTCCAATCCATGAACATGGTTTATGCTTCCATTTATTTGTATCTTCCTTAGTTTCTTCAGTGTTCTATAGTTTTCCTAGTACAGGTGTTTTACCTCCTTGGTTAAATTTATTCCTAGGTACTTTGTTTTTCTTGTTGCTGTAGTAAATGGGATCTTTTCCCCTAGTTTCTCTCTCTGATAGTTCATTGTTGGTGTACAGAAATGCCATTGATTTCTAACTATTGACTTTGTATCCTGCTACTTTGACAAATTCACTTATTATGTCAAATAGTGTTTTGATGGAGACTATAGGGTTTTCTATGTACACTATCACGTCATCTGCAAATAATGACAGTTTTACTTCCTCCTTCCCAATTTGGATGCCATTTATTTCTCTTTCTTGTCTGATCACTATGGCTAGAACTTCCCATACTATGTTGAATAGAAGTGGTGAAAGCGGACACCCTTGTCTTATTCCTGATCTTAAGGGAAAAGCTTTTAGTTTTTGCCCACTGAGGTTAGCAGTAGGTTTCTGTATGCTCCCTCTATTCCCACTTTGCTAAGTGTTTTTATCATAAAATGGTGATGGATTTTATTGAATGTTTTTTCAGGTTTTTGTCCTTCATTTTGTTTATGTGGTGTATTACATTTATTGATTGAGAACATTGTACCATTCTTGCATGCCTGGGATGAATACCACTTGGTCATGGTGTATGATCTTTTTAATATATTGCTGGATGTGGTTTGCCAATATTTTGTTGAGGATTTTAGCATCTATGTTCATCAGAAATATTGGCTTGTAATTTTTTCTTTGTTGTGTCTTTACCTGGTTTTGGAATTAGGATAATACTGGCCTTGTAAAAAGAGTTTGAGAGTCTTCCCTCTTCTTGAATTTTTTGAAATAGTTTGAGAAGAATAAGAGTTAGTTCTTATTTGAACATTTGGTAAAATTTACCTGTGAAGTCATCCGGATGGTCCAGGGCTTTTGTGTGCTGGGAGTTGTTTGATTACTGCTTCAATTTCTCTTGTTACTGGTCTATTCAGGCCTTCGCTGCTTCTTGATTTAGTTTGGAAGATTGTATGTTTCTAGTAATTTATCCATTTCACCTAGGTTGTCCAATTTCTTAGCATATAATTGTTCATAATAATTTCTCACAATCCTTTGTATTTCTTTGGTATCGGTTGTTCTTCTCTTTTGATTCTGATTTTATTTATTTGGGTCCTCTCTTTTTTTCTTGATGAGTCTAGTTAAAGATTCGTCAATTTTGTTTATCTTTTCAAAGAACCAGCTTCTGGATTCATCGATCCTTTTGTTTTTTTAATCTCTATGTCATTTAATTCTGCTCTGATCTTGATTATTTCCTCCCTTCTCACTCTGTCCTTTGTTTGTTGTTGTCCTCTAGTTCTTTTAGATGTAGGGTTAGGTTATTTGAGATTTTTCTGTCTTATTTAGGCAGGCCTGTAGTGCTTTGAACTTCCCTCTCAGGACTGCCTTTGCTGTGTCCCACAGGTTTGGGTTGTGTGTTCATTTTCATTTGTTTCCAGAAACGTTTTGATGTCTTCCTTGATGTAATTGTTAACCCGTTCATTATTTAATAACATGTTATTCAGTCTCCATGTATTTGAATTTTTTTTCCTTGAGGTTGGTTTCTAGTTTCAAGCCTTTGTGATCTGAGAAGATGCTTGATACGATTTCAGTTTTCTTGAATTTTTTGAGACTTGTTTGTGTCCTACCATGTGGTCAATCTTTGAAAATGGTCCATGTGCTTTGAAAAGAATGTATATTTTGCTTCTTTGGGGTGAAATGCTCTGTAAATATCAAATAAGTACATTTTATGTAGGGTGTTGTTTAATGCCACAGTATCCTTGTTGATTTTTTGTTGGAAGATCTATCCATTTTTCACAGTGGGGTGTTAAAATCCCCTACTATGACTGTGTTGTTGTCAGTATCTTGAAGTCCTCCAAGATTTTCTTTACATATTTAGGTGCTCCTGTATTGGGTATGTGTATGTTTACAATGGTTATATCCTCCTGTTGGACTCTTCCCTGAAGTATTATGTAGTGACCTTTGTACCTTTTTATGACTTTGGTTTTAAAGTCTATTTTGTCTGATACAAGTATTGCTACCCCAACTTTCTTTTCCTGTCCATTTGCTTGGAATATATTTTTCCATCCCTTTACTTTCAACCTGTGTAGTTCTTTTGTTTTGAGGTAGGTCTCTTGTAGACAGCATATATTCGGGTCGTGTTTTCTTATCCATTCAGCTACCCTGTGTCTTTTGATTGGAACATTTAATCCATTTACTTTAGGGTTAGTATTGATAGGTATTTATTCATTGCCATTTTTCCCTTTGTGCCTGTGTTCCCCTCTCTCTCTCTCTCTCTTTGTCTTCATGTTTTTCTCTTACAATGCTGGTTTGGTGGAGATGTAAGCTTTTAGCCTTTTTGGTTTTTTGTCTAGGAAGCCCTTATTTTGCTTTTCATTTTAAATGAGTGCCTTGCTGGATAGAGTTGTCTTGGTTGCAAGTCTTTGCTTTTCATTACTTGAAATATTTTATGCCATTCCCTTCTGGCTTGTAGTGTTTCTGTAGAGAAATCATCTCATCGCCATATCAGAGCTCCCTTGTATGTTACTAGCTGTTTCTCCCTTGCTGACTTTGAGATTTTCTCTTTGTCTTTAAATTTTGCCATTTTAATTGTAATGTGTCTTGGAATGGCCTCTTTGGGTTCATCTTGATTGGGGCCCTCTGTGCTGCCTGTACTTGTATGAATTTTTCCTTCACCGACTTAGGGAAGTTTTCTGTCACTATTTTTTCAAACAGGTTTTCTGTCCCTTCCTCCTTTTCTTCTCCTGAAATCCCTACGATGCGAATATTGTTATGTTTCACGTTGTCCTGCAGCTCCCTTAAACAGTCTTCATTCTTTTCATGTCTTTTCATTTTGTTGCTCTGACTGGGTGTTGTTTTCTACCTTGTCTGCCAACTCACTGATTCAGTCTTCTGCTTTATCCAGCCTGTTTTTAATTCCTTCTAGGGTGTTCTTCATTTCAGATATTGTATTCTTCATGTCCTCCTGGTTTTTATTTACAGTTTCTGTGCCCTTTTTCCTGTTGACGTAGTTCCAACTGAGTTCCTTGTAATTCTCACTGAGTTTCTTTAGCACCCTTATAACCATTACTTTGAACTCTATGTCCAACAAATTGCTTGCCTCCTAAATTTCATTTAACACTCTTTCTGAGGATTCCTCCTTTCCTTTTGATTGGGGTTGTTTCTTTGTCTCCCCATTTTAGGTGGTTCTTTTTTTTTTTTCCTGTGTGTTAGATTTATCTGCGTTGACACCCTGTCTTCACGGTGTGATCTTCTGTGGTAGGAGGCCTGTGGGCCTCAGTGGAGCAGTCTTCTTGAACTCCCAAGCTGGGTACTCTAAGGGTGCCCGTATGCAGTTTATGTGTGCTCTCTTTTTGTAATTGGGTTTTGGTTGTTGTTGGCTCATTCATTGGTGGATTCTCCCCCCAGGGTGGCTGAGAGTCACAACCCCCACCATGTCTTACACTGTTGTACAGGGGCTGCCAAAACAACAAAACAACCCAGCAAACAAAATCCACACCAGCAAAAGCACCGCCCCCCCACTACCACGATATGACCAACAAATGAACTAAGATTAATAAAGGTGAAAAGAGAATAAGAATATTGTACAAAAGGAATAAAGAATATTAGGTGATTAACAGAAAGAAAAATGATTTTGAGAGTGTGGAAGGAGGAGAAATAATAAGAGTAGAGAACAGAAAAAAAGGCATCAAAAAGGAGAAAATAAAATTTATAACATAAATAAAACAGGGAGGGGACAGGGCAAACTGGAATAAGAAAAGAGAAGAGTACGGTATGAGGTTCAGAGAGAGAAAAAAGTCGTGGAAAAAAAGGAACCAAATTGAAGAAAAATAATCACCACAGTGATACACACTACAAAGGAGCAAAGGTTAATAAAGGTGGAAAGAGAATAACACTAAGAAGGAAAAAAAAGATTGTGAGATGTCTAGAGGAAAGAAAAATGATTTTGAGAGGATAGAGGGAGGAGAAATAATAAATCTAAGGGTTAGAAACTAGGCTAAGAAAGGGAGAAAATAAAATTTAAAACAAAAGTAAGACAGCAGGAGGAAGGTGAAATGGGATAGGACAGGGGAACAGTAAAATATGAGATTAAAAAAAAAACAATACCTAGGAATAAAAATGAAGTGCAAAACAACCGTAATATCAAAGACAACTGAGCAAATACTAATAATGGTGACCACATTATTATAAGAAAGGGAAAGATAATGTGAAATGTCTAATGGAAAGAAAGATGGTTTTGAGAAGTTGGAGGAAGGAGAAATAGTAAGAGTAAGGAATAGAAACAAGGTATAGAAAGGGAAAAATAAAATTTAAAACAAAAATAAGAAAGAGAAGGTTGGAGGCAAAATGGAGTAAGAGAAGGGAGGAGTAAATATGAGATTAGAATTTTAAAATAAAAAATAATAAAAATAAACAATAAAAAATAGAAATGAAATAATAGAAACAAAATTGAAGGTGAAACAACATTAAAAAGCTATGCAGGAGAAAAATAGCACAAACAGTGAAAAAGAACGAGGTGCAGTTCATCTCAGCAGAGTCGGGTGTTTGTTGGCCTACTGTCTTCTTCAGGATCCGACCCTGATGTCAACTGGTGTCCCAATCCAGCTTTAGGCAGCCTGTTTGAGGCTACAAGCAGTCCACAGTTTGTGGCTGTCTCCTTCAGGCTTGGCTGATCCTCTGTGTTCTTCCCCCTGGCTTTTGTATCAGTGCAAGGCCCAGGGGTGGTTCATCTAATGTCCGACAGCACCGCTGTCTGTTTTATTTGAAGGGCCAATCTGTGTAAAAGGGTCAGCTCTTTGCTGCTTGGAGTTGATGGCAGCTTTGTATGAGAGCCAAGGCTGGGCTGGGCTCTGAATACCTCTTGCTACACCAATTTCTATTCTCTCTGCTTTGCTATTTTCAGTGGAATAGGGCCTGAGGAAGAGCCAGCATAGCATCTGATAAAAATTTATAAAGGGCTCCTTTCCCCTGCAGATAGGCGCCCAGCCGGGGGTTCTTGAGGCTGGCCTTACTGTTCTGCGGAGTTTGCAGTCCTGCAGGTGGGAGATGGGCATACCTTCCCCTTCCCAGAGGTTTGCACTCTGAGGTTTCAGTGCCCGTGCCTGGCTACAAAGAATCTTAGGTGCTCAGCTCCTGCCCATCCACTGCTCTCACAGGAGGCTCAGACCCAAACCCTCTGATCTGCTCACAGCCCCCTGCTTGCCAGCCACACTGAGTGGGGCCCCACAGTCCCTTCACCACCAGCTCTCCATTCTTCCTGGCCAGCTAGGTTCAGCAGGCATGAACTTCTCTTTGAATCTGGCCTCTTTGCTGTCAGGGCAGCTGTGTACTCATTGGTTTCCTGCTCAGCCACGCCTCTGCTCCCCTCTTCAAACAAGACCCTGTGGCACCCACAGTGCAGCTCTGAGCTACTGCCTGGCTCTCGGTGCACTCCACTTCTCCAAAAGGGCAAAACGTCTTTCTCAGTCAGGTCTGACAGCCTGCCAGTGCCTCTGAGAGTCTTAGGAACTAGAATTTCTTTCTTGGACTCTCCTGGTTGTAACTGCAGCTGTGGACAAGCTGCTTGCTGTATGTGTGCAGCCTGAGTCTCCCAGACTCCAGATGTCCTCCCAAGTCTCTTCCAATTAGGGATGGGAGTGTCTGTGGGTGACTGGGGCCCCCTGCTTAGGATGGGTGGGACCTACTGCGTTTTGTCCTTTTGCTTTCTCCTTCATTACAGGCACCTTGTGCAGGGTACCTTCCCTTCAATTTATAAAATCTTTTACTGGACGGTGCAAAGCCTCTTGTGTACTCTTTGGCTTCAAAAATTCATATCAGCTAAGGTTCTACTCGGTTGCCATCTTCCTCTGCCCTGGTGCCCTGAAGTCTTAACAGAAAGTCATGTCATTTTGGCTCCTTGATGATATTACAGTTTGGGAATCCCAGGTTCTCAAGAGAAGCAGCCACCCTGTTGAGGATTGTACCCAGAGAGGCAGGGACGGTTCTGGCCCTAAGTCGATCTCCCTGAGCAGCAGACGTCAACAAGAGGCGGAAGAAGTTGAGGGAAGAAGCATAAGACGTCCCTAGTGATACCAAGAAATTACTGTATTATATAAATGAGGAAATACGTTTTAAAAATGTGTTATTTATATAATATTATACTTCTAAACGGGTGAGGTCTAGTGATTTGGTGGCTGTATTCCTAAGAGGGACTTTTTTTTGAAATACATTATATGAAATAGTGTCTTAGAAACTATTATTAGAAATAGTTTCATGAAAATGAAAGGGGAAAGAAACTATCTTTTATTGAGTATCTACTATGATTTTAGCCCATTTATTCCACACATCTATAAAGTAGGTTTTATTATCCTTATGTTGCAGTGAGAAGCAGGCTCGGCAAGGTTAAATAACGTGCTCAATGTCTGTCAGCTAGAAAGAACAAAGCTAGATCTGTCTGACTGTAAGTATGTTCATTTCCACAACTTTCAGATTTCTGAAAACTAATCAAGCAAAAGATAAGAAACAAACTCTATTCCCAGTTTGTTAGCTTCTTCATGTGTGGCGTCAATGCAGGTAAACATCTCATAATCATAAAATCAGAGATCACCTATATCCCTGATTTTATTTTGTTGCAGGATGGTCTTCCAGGTCCTCCTCTCAGACCGTTCTATCAAAATTTACATGAGAATCTTGGGCGAGGCAGCAAAGGAGAGCAGGACCTCTCTCCTGCCTATGGAAAAGCCTGTGGCGTCTCGTTTGGGATGTGTCCTGACACTGTTACACTTTCTTAGACAAAATATTTACCTAGTTGTTAAGAAGACACATTCAGAGCCTATTTATGTTCTTCAGGGCTAACTATGTAGATCGAGTGTAAGGAGTTTCTTGATCACACAAGACCGCCCTTGTGAGGAGGAGGTTCAGATAAGCCATTCTCCACGCAGTCATTCTTTACACTCCCAGCGATCGGAGTTCTCGCAGAGGCTCTCCACAATGTGTACACACACTCGGGGAATGTCACCTCATGGTAAACAGTAAAATACTCCATTAGATTTCCCTGTAGATTTCCTGAGAAAACAGTGCGGTGGAGACCCTACACTATTTTTCTCCCATCGTATTTTCACATCTAATTGTATTGTTCAGACTCCCAGAAAACACACAAGTTGACATGTCAGAAAGAGAAAATGTAGAGATAATACGTTTAAGTGCATGTGAAGATTTTTTAAAAACCCGTGGAATCAATAAATGTAAAAGAAATGTAACATTTCAGCTCAGGATTTTAGGAGAAATTAAATAGCAATTGGAATGTGGTATGTAGGAATATATTTTAAGCTGTCTACGGAAATGACATTTGTATGTTCTGCATTTAGTTGTATAACTTAGTGCTTTTCATTGCTTATAGGATGTAGATACTGTTGGCTGGTTAGCTCACTTTTTAGGAGCATGATGCCAGTAAATCTAAGGCACAAATTCAATCTAATATCTCTTATAATATAGATAGTTGTAAGACCGCATCCTCTAAAAGCAGACTCCGGGAGAACATGGATATTTATGGCTCTGTCCCTAATACCTAACAGTTTGGGCACATTATAGACATCAATGAATATTTTACTGATACTGTACACTCAGCATCAATCAATAGGATAACAGAAAGAGGAGAAACACTCAGACTCTGTGAAATTTCTGCCTCTTGGGAGCCACGGGACCCTGGGCAAGTCACTTAAACTCTCTAACCCTCATTTCTTCGTTTGTGAAATGGGGATGATAAATCCGACCTCATAGGACTGATCACACATGATGATTAAGGGAGATGATGTACTGGAAGCATTTAGCACAATGTCTAGAACACCAAACAGTAAAAGTGCTCACCATTTGCTGAATGCCTACTTTGTACCAGGCTCTGTGCTAAGCACTTTTCAAGCACTATTGAACTGCCCTGCAGCCCTGTATATGATAGATCTCATATTGTCCGCCCATTACAGATGAGGAAACCGAAAGTTAGAGGGTGAATGAGACTCGCTGAAGGGTACGTGGTCTATTTTTCTAAGATTATTTTACTTGCAAGACCAGAAAAGGCTCAACTCAAACTCAACTGAGAAAATTTATTGCCTCATCTAACAGACAAGCTGGACGTACACTAGCTTCAGAAACACTTTAGAGGATCATGCTTTCATCAGAGCAAGGGCTCTTTTTCTCGGAAGGTTTTCTCAGCTCTGGCTTCACTCTTCCCTGATGTTATTGAGATGGTTTGTCGGCGGCTCCCAGGGTTATGGGAAGATGACTCAAAGTATGGAACAAAGCTTTCATCACTAACTGCGCCCCCTCGGGAGCACCCCAGAAGCACCCCAGAAGCAATCAGCAGGGCAGAGGATGGGATCGTCCTGACTGGCTGGAGCTGAGGGTGTGTACAGACAGCACCACCCAATCAGCGGCGGAAGGCGTGGTGGGAGACGTGCAACTGCAGGGTCTGCTCAGCGACTGGAATGAAAACTCATTGCCATTTATACTCCTTCAGCAGGCAAAGAAACAAGAACTCCTCGAAGATTTGGTCTGCAATAATGGTTAATCTGAGCAAAAACTACCTAGCCTAAGTTTCACATTGATATGATAGTAAATTTGCATTAGCCCATTTGCTTCACCACTTACAAGATACATTTTTCCGGACCTGAATTATCTCACATCCTCAAAATCAGCCTTTGAGATTGGAAGGACAAGTGGTGTTATTTACTCCTAGGGGAGAAAATTGAAGCTTGGAGGAATTAGGCAAGTTCTCCAAGGGTGCACTTCAAGTAAGTGGCAGCACTGGGATTGCAAGGAGAGGACTCACTGACTCAGAATCCAGCGCTCCGTCAGCTATACCACGTTCTTTGGAGAGGGCAGTATTGTCTCCATTTTGGGGCTGGAAACCGCAGTGCAAAGATATTAAGCAACTGTGCACCCAGCACTACTCAGCGTGCAATGGCACACCTGAGATTCAGACCCTCGTCTTCTGACCCCAAGGCCTGTGCTACTTGTCCATTTACTGCCAGTTCAGTTGGCCAATCTCATAAAGGAAGTGGGAATGAAAAGGGTCCATTTCCCTTCACCCCTCAGTTGTAAACAGCAGGGCCAATACCCTCTGTTTCCTTATTCAAAAACACTCATTTTAATACTCTGACAGGTGGTAAAAATTTCCATTTAAGTATGTTCGTATGCATGAAGGATACAATTACTGTTTATCATGTCTTAATGTGTTCTTATTAGGCTCTAGAGAGTTCCTTAATCTGTGGTAAGAAATACCTGCTACTTCAGTACTGTAAGGAAACCCCTGTTGATGCTGTACCCCTACAGCTTGCCCCTTTACTTCCATCAGAAAACCAATAGTCCTCATAGGTAGGCCAGGGGTTCCCAACCTTTAACCCTGGGCCCCCTCCTCCCCACCCAGGACTCTTTTGACCTTACGTGGCTCTGTGTGCATGGACTTTTACCCCACAACAGTTTCTCTGCCTTGAAGGTTGGAGTGGACTCATGACCAGGCACTCAGAACCGTGGCCCCTTGCTGTGCTGGCTATGGGGTTGAGCTAGTTGGGCACTGGGGAATAGGTCACTGTGTGGTCCTGCTTGCAGGTCTCAGAATTTCTATGATGTCATCAAAGACTAATCGGGACCTCCAGTCATCACGTGATTCTTAATGTTACCAAAATTCCAGCCAAAAGAAAAATTTGTGATTTTAATTAGTTTGGGTAGCCTAATTGTGTGAGAGAAAATATAAAGTTTTTAGTTAGGCTCTCTAAACCCTTAAGCATACCTGGCAGATTCCCAATGCCATCTTCCCGAATCATGAGGGCCCTGGGTCCTTATCCAGTGCAGCACAGGTCAACAGTCAGATTTTCTTTGTTCTTCTTCAGAATATAAAAGTGTGGGGGAACTTTGCCTGCAGAGCCCCCCATCTGCCATGGATGAGAGTAAGTCTACCAAGATGTGATCTGCTTGGGGAGGAAAGGTGGCCAGTCTCTCAAAGGAGAAGGACCAAGAGCCTTTTCCTCAATGGGCTTTTATTGGGTTCAGTTTGCACAGGAATACAGGTAAAGCTCATCAATCATTGTCAGGCAGTAAGGATCAAACAATATATAGCATTCAAAGAACTATGAGGGCTTATTCTGAGTCAAGGTCAACTAGCTAAAGGGCTATAAAACTTTGGGGAACAAACTCATTTCATGCTTGGACCCTTATCAGAAAACTGAGGACATTCTTAGCAAACAGGTTTCATAGGGTTTTATGTATTCTTTTTTAGGCCTGATTGCCCTGGGGAATCCGCCCTTTTTAGCACAGGGCTGCACCACCCTCTGTCATTATTTCAGGCTTAAGTCAGGCAGGGGAAGTAAGGCAGCCAAGAGATTAAGAGACTTCTTGCAGACAGAATGAGGATGCAGGCTATGTTATAGCTGAGGGGTAAGGGTCCATCACCCCCTTTTTCTATAGCCCCCCAAGTCCTTCTCCGAGGGCCTCTTGGTGACCATGCCTGTCTTAGGTTGTCCCTCCCTTAAGGAATCTTACCCATCATTGGCTAACTGGTCAGGCTCAGGGCCAAGCAGGGTAAAGTAAAGTGGTGAGAGGTGGACCCCCTGCCAGGGAGATAAGCTTAGTCTCCTTAGTGGCTTATGGTCCCAGGGTCTCTCACTCAGCCTTAGCCATGGAGGTTTACAGCTTCTGAAACCAGGCAGGAAGGTTCCCAACATAAAGTAAAACTAGATGTATTAATTTTGACCAATATATCAAATATGGCCATATTTTTATAGGTTAGGGATGATGGATGTTCTACGTAAGGGTTCTATTATTCTGCATTTAAAGATATATTTTAAAAGTAACTTATTTTGGCACAGAAAAAAGCATGTTGAACTTAATTTTTCCACAACTAGTCCCCTCTGATGTTATTGTGGCCTTGAGAGAAGTAAGGGCAGCAGGCCAGTCTTACTCTCTTCCTTGGGAACATGGGATAGTAACGTGTGCCCTGCCTACTTCCCAGGAAGTAATGTATATATGCTTTGTACAATGTCCAAAATGCTGTACCCTTGCTGTTTCTTATATTCTATCATTGTCTTAGTCTGGCCTATAAGATTACTAGGAGAGGTCATTTCCAAATGGATTGTTACCAGACAGGAGCCTGGCCCTGCGTGGGTCTGCATAGAGCCAGCTATAGTGCGTGGGTTCTTGACTTCCTGTAGGAAAGATTTCACAACACGAGTCCAGGTGACCATAAGGATCCATTTATTAAAGCTGGGGACAGTGAAACAAGGAAGGGCCTAGCATAGAGGAAGCAACAGGTGAGCCTAGGCTGGGATGCCTTCGCTCACTGGGAAGTCAGAGAAAGGGGGGCTTTGGGGACAGGTTCAGGGGAACAGCCTGGGACAAGCTGCCAGCTGCTCATTGCCCTAGAGTTTAGGAGATGCATACCTGTGGAAAAAAAATTGGGGGAAATGGCACTGGCTGCTCCCAGAGGGAGAGTGACATGCTGCTGTGTCCTTTGTCTTGAGGCTTAATCTTAGGGGAGGTCTCAGGGGAGGGTTTCAGCAGAATATTCATCAGTTCTCCAGGAAGTGTTCCTGACTTCCATCTATTTCTACATTCTGATGCTTAGATCTAGAGAAATAAGGTACGTGTTGTTCCTGGAATGGCCAGCCAATTCTCCAGATGATGGACTTGGAGAGCTGGAACTGTTTGTTGAGCCCTACTAAAGACATGATACCATAACCTTTCTATCCTTTTAATCCTCACAGAAGCTCCTCAAGGCATGGGTCTCTCTGTCAATTCATGGGTAAGGAAGTGGAGGCTCACAGGACTTGGTCCAGGAACTCCACTAGGTTTGTGAGTCTCAGAAGCTCTTACTGACTTTGGCAACTTTCTCTCACACAGAGAACATGAAAGCAGTTGTCCAGGCTACCTGGGAAACATTTATTTGAGGTCCTTCCTTTGTTCTAGTGCCCAAGGCTTTTCTCTTGCTCTGTAATCTCTGAAACTTTCCATGATCACATCTCCAAACATTTCCCAACACTCATCTCTTGCCGTGAGCCAACCAGTAAACTGAAAGGTGTTTATGAGGAAGGCCCAGGAACCCTCAGGAACACAAATTGGCACATAGTACATGCTCAAGGAATTCAAGTCCAAAGAGTGAATGAATGTGTATATGAATGAATAGAAACAAGCACACAATAGGAGTTACTTGAATGCTTGAGACAGTTTGGGGGAGTCCTTTATTTATAATACAGTGAAGGGAAAGTCTTACCCAGGTACCCAGGGGTATTTCTACATAACTTCCTCCTGGTACCCAGGGTTCTAAAGCCTCAGCTCCACTCACAACCACTCCATGGTGGGGGACAGCAAAATTCCACCAGTCTGCATTTTCCAGCCACTCACTCACCCGATTCCCTGCTTCATTATTTTTTTTCATAGTACTTATCTCCATCTGAAGTCAAAATCATTTGACACTATGGCTACCCAAAGTCATTTGGGGCACCAGCTTTGATCTGACCTACTCACAATGAGCTAACTCCTTTCAAGGGAACTAGTTTAGGAAACAATGGAGGATTTGAGATCTAAAGGTCTAAGTTCAAACCCTGCCTTCTTTACCAGCTGTGTGATAGGTCGCGTCACTTTGCTGCCCAGAGCCTCCGCTCGTCCTCTCCTGTATGTTGTGGAGGTGGAAATCCCTTCACATTGCACTCAGGCCGGCCCCTGGCCTCGGAGCTCCTTGAGGGTAGTTCTGTCACAGCCATCTTTTTTTATTCTGGATCCAAAGCACTGCTCAGTACATGTTTATTACGTCAGTATAAAGAATAGTAAGTAGCATTACCTTTTAATGTTGGCAGGCAAATTCCTCACAGTATCAGTCTCCACAGTTCTAACAGGCTAACCTTCTTACATTCTCACTTAAGAGCTCAGCCTCCACAGTCAGACCTGGATTTGAGGCTGACTCATTCTGGGTACATTACTTTACCCTGTAAGGCTGTTTTCTTCTTCTAGAAAATGGCCATAGTAACGGCTGATGCTTCGTGGGGTCGGTGTGAAGACCAAGTGTATGCCCAGTGCTCAGCCATTTCCTGACATATAGGAGGCACATATAGAGAGTGAGTGTTAGGATTACTGGTGAGGCCACACCCACGGGCCCTCTGCCCACCTGAGCTCACCTGAGGCGGCAACAGAGAGTCCCAGTGCTCTTCTCACCTTGCTGCTTTCTTCTCTCCTGAGGGATCTTTCTGGCACCTCAGGATTTCACTCAGCCACAAGAAGGGACACCCCAGAAGTGCAGGGGGGTTCACTCTCCTAGTGTGTCCCCCAACCAGTGGAGGATCAGAGTCAGTAGGTAAATGTCTCATCCTCCTGAGGTGATTCTGGGGTGCATTCCAGTTTGTCAGAGGATCCCCCGTGGGTCCCCTCAGTTGCCTACAGTTTTAACACACTTTAATGCCTACCGTATTGGCTTTTCCCCCTTCCTCACGTATGCTCCCTCAGATCGCTGCCAAGTAAACCAGCTAGTGCCTCCCAACCTTACTTAGTGCCTGTCTTACAGCCTGCTTTGGGGGGACCCCAAACTGTGGAGTTAGCTATCAAACTTTATTATTCTTATTACTACTATTATTGAATCCCCATGATGGCCCACTTAACGGGTGAAGAAACTGAAGTTCAGAGAGGTAAAGTAATTGGCTCATGGGTATACAGCTGGTAGTTCTAATAATCCTTAACTCTCTGGGTTGTTTTGAGGAAGTAGTAAGTCAGCTATCAGATATAAATGGGCTTGGTAAACTATAGTATAGGGCACGAGTTCCTTGTTGTCCTTTCATCGCCCCACTTCTTCTAATGGTGACATGGCAAGTGACCCTCTGATGCCCTGAGTAGCGACAAACACAATAGCTAGTCATTGCTTTTTCAGGCCACACAATCAGTCTCTAGAGCAGCCCACAGTTTGAACCTATTATCTGTGATTCATTGGCTCTGGATCCAGAGTGACCCTAATAGCCACCCATGCAGTGGGAGTTTTGACTTGGAAGTCATAGTCCAGGCATAAAGTGGTATTTACACACACGTGACAGCTCATCCAGGAGGAGAAGTGTATCTAACAGCCAGACAGATGGCAGAGGAACACTTACTGGCCTCATCCAGAACACAGGAATCTGTCGGGCGTTGACGTGTGAGGGAAACGCAGGCTGGGAAGACAGACCAGTCTTGGGGAGGCCTACTCGGCAGCACTCAGCCGTACTCTGCCGAGGTCATGCAGGTCGGATTGTTCTGGAGATGCAGTCACTAACCACAAGCTCAGTAACCAGGGCAATAATAAAGCCATCATTCGTTACTGAGACCTCTTATAAGCCAGGCCCTGAAAGCACTTAACGTGCATGAGCTGCTTGATGCCTGCAACAGTTCTGGGAGGTGGATTAGATTGTCCCGCTTTATGTAAGAATGAAGGAATTGGAGCCCAGAGAGCCTGAGCGACTTGACCCAGGCCTCACAGTTTGGACTCTGTCACCCTTTCAAGGTCGTGGACCCCAAATTAATGCCTTCTGGAGGTGCGAGGGGTTGGTAGGTTGGCTTTTTGACTGGTTGGTTTATAATGCATGAAATTACAGTGTGATGTGGAGAAATGTCTTTCAAATCAGATGGACCTTAGGCAAATTACCTCGCTTTCCCAGGACTAATTTTACTCCTATCGTACATTTGGCTATAACACGGCCCTCCACCCCCTCCCCGAGCACCTGTGAGAAGCTAGCGGACTTATGCCAGTAGGTGCCTGGCACATGGTAACTGAGCACTACTTGCTATTTCTCTTTCCCTCTCAACCTTGTGGCTCATAGTCCACTTACTTCCAAAGATGATTTGCAAAGGCAAGTTGGGACCAAAATCCGAAAGGAGATATACTTCTTGCCCGGCCTCAAATTATTTAGATCATTTTGTAAGTCAGAGAATGCCGATAGACAAATATAAGACTTTTCAACAATAGTCTTTTGTTTTCCACTCAGAATGACACTAAGAAATAATCAGGCATTACTTGCCCCGGTTTCTTTGCCCTCTGCTGGTAAGGTCTCTGTCTTTGAGTGAAGAGCCCTCCTCACCCCCAGCCCCTTTGACATGGGAAGGACAGACAAGCTCCCCTGTTTGAGCTCAGTAACCACGACTAGTCCCTGACTCTCCCCCTGGAATAGAACTGCCTCTTCCACTTTTTACCCAAGATATTGATAAGATACTGATTCAGGCTAAATTTTTAAGTGAGGTTCATAATAAGTAATAATGACAAAAATAAAATAAGACAAAGAAACAAAAATTAAAATTAAAGTTTTTTTTATACCAAGGATATGAGGGTACTGCTTCTGGGAGAAGATGGTTTGGTGAGGACAGATAAGACAGAAAGAACTATTTTATTCCTATTCAAGACTGAGGCTAATGTTCACACAAGCTGTACACTGCACACCTCTGGAGGTCACTACCCACCCAGGGTACAGTGTGCCTAACACCCCACAGAGCTATACAGCAAGGCGGCCCTCCCTATCATGTCTTCATCTTTTCTGTCACGGAGCATGATCATCAAGGTAGAACATAATTAAGGGTGAACTGAAATTCTAGGTGGGAGAAGAGATGGCCAGAGAGAAGTTAGATGCCTTTATTAATGTTTATAACAATATTAGGCCACACTAATAGCTAATACTTATGGACTAAAGTATATCAGAGACTCTACTAAGCACTTTGCACACATTATCCCATTTTACCCTCAACTATACTACTGTTGCCACCCAGCCAACAGCCATTCTTCCTCTTTCTTTCCAAAACCTTTGTCTTGTTTAGGTGGGCAGTGTGCTCTGCCCAAGGGAATAAATCGCGATCACCTTACCATCAGTACTGGCAATGTTACCCCCCATGCCAGTGATTGGTCTAGGAGTAGGCGTGGGATCAGATCTGGCCAATGAAAAATAAAGGAAAGTCTAAAATTTTCCAGGGCTGACAAATATTTTCCTCCCTGATAAGAAAAAGGCTACAGAAAAGGCTTAAAAAATTCTTTTCAATTCATGTCTTCTATTCCTGCTTTGCAAGTATTGGGTTATGATGTGATGCTTGTTGCTGCTGTAGCCTTGTAATGAAGTTGAGGGAAAGCCAAAGGGATCATGGAGATACCAACCCAAAGTATCATTACCTTGTTGCTGGGCCAACACTGGCACTGCCTCCCTGGAAACTTTCTGTGAAGTGAGATAATTAAATGTCTTTATTGTTTACGCCATATTAACTGAATATTCTTTTACTTGCACCAAAAATAATTCCTACTGTTAAAATGTTATTGGTTCCTTTTAAAAAAATGAGTTAAATAACTTTCCCAGTATTACACACTGAGTAAATGGAAAGGCCATGCTTCAGACTAGGTCTGCCTGAGCCTCAGCTTTCCACCGCTGCTTATTCTGCCTGGGGCTATGTGTAAGCTCCAGGGAACTGTATTATGGGACAATATGCTGGCCCAGCCAGGTAAGAAGAGCTCTGAATAGCGGACAGCTCTACTGGGTATGGAGCGCTCAGTCACTGGGAATGTTCAAGCAAGGACAAAACTACATCCATAAAGTGTGTTGGAGAAGGAGGGTCAGGCTCAGAATAGAAGTGAGAAAGATGGACTGCAAGGGAGAGGCAGATGGTCCTTAAATGTGTTCTGGACGAGGATCAAGTGGACCCAAAGACTCAATGAAGAAGAATTTACAGCCATGGCTGACCAGGTTTTCACGCTGAGACAGTGTCTCAGGTGTCTGCACTCAAGCACTGGGTGTGACGGCTCTGCTCCTGGACCACTGAAGGGGATGGTGTGGGGACTGGTGGAGGTCAGGTCTGGGTCTACCTTAGAGTTCTGGCTCTGCCATTTCTTACCTGTGAACCTCAGTTTCCCCCTTTCTCAAATGGGAAGGATAGACTTGCTGTACTTCACAGGGCCACCGTGAGGAGTAAATGAGATGATTATATACTTCCACAAACATTTATTGAGGACCTGCTATATGCCTAGCCTTATGCCGAGTCCTGATGTAAGCTGTAAAGAGCTTCCTTTATTTAAAATATTAAATATTATTATTTATTAAAAATTTGTACAACTGCTCTCCCCTTCCTATCCCACCAAGGGGGGTGGGGACAGGACCCCGTTTATCTACTTTGAAATATATTGCACCCTTATCCAGGAAAATAGAAAAAATGGCTCCAATGGACAGAGTTTCCAGCAAGACAAATCCCCCAGTGGCCTCTCTGCCACCGCTCAATAATGGTGTTTGCTATAAATCAGAGAGCTTCTTTATCAAGTGCGGTGGGAGCGCTTGGGACCGATTTAGCCCTAGAGTGAGATTAATCACAAATGCTGCTTTAGAAAGAGTGATGGGTGTGAATAAGAAGGTCCAGTGGAGATTATTTCGATTCACCCCGATTGCTGTAGATAGCTGGAGTTTGCAGAGCTAGGGCTCTAAGTTTGTAACCATTTCTCAGTTTGAGAAAAATGATTGCACCCAAGAATGGGTTCCATACCCCTAACAATGGCCTAGAGGGACAGGTGAAGGAGCTAATGTTTTTTAAAGCAACAACTATGTTTGCCAGATACTGTGCTTACATTGTTGCTTTTAATCCCCATAACAACTCCGTGGGATGAGTCTGGTTATCCTCATTTACAGATCAAGTAAGACTTCCAGCAGCAAAATGACCCGTACAAATAACCAAGTGGTGGACATGAGAATGAAATGCAGGTCTACATGACTCCAAAACCTTGCCAAGGAGCCTCTTGGGAACTTGACTGCCACTCAAGGAGGTCACGAAGAGGCAAATGGAAATAGCTCACTGGCACTGCAATGATGCCCGAAACAGCCTTTCCAGACCCAGCTTTAATGACACTGTCCTATGATGACCTTCTGAAACATCTCACTTTTTTTTTTCCTATGGTAGAGGATGTATGAACAAATGAAAGTCCCCCAGGCAGAGAAAGGATCTGTCTACTCTCTGCTCATGCACAATATGGCAGCCATGGAAGGTGTGGACCTCTTTAGACCCCTCCTCAAGAGAACCCACTGTGGGGAGCATGGGTGACTAGTGCTCCAGCTGCCTTACCTTCAGATCCATTGTGACACTTCACCTGGGCTGCTCCCAGCCTGTGGCTGAGCACAGAAGGCGTATCAGAGCTGGGCTGGGCCATTTCTGGCTCTCCTGAGGCAACTCTAATGGACAACTTTTGTTTGGAGACTCCCTGTTGGCCTAGACCTGTGCTCTAGTCAGAAGCTCTTTCAGTTTAGTCCTTCTTCTTTCCCACTTTCCTTTCATATATGTCAGACCTGCATTATGGTTGGAACGCTCTCCTTGCCTACTCCTGCCCCACCTCCTCCATCATTCACACAAATGTCTTGCACATCCAATCCCCTCTTGGTATCTGTTTCTTGGAGGACGCTAATAGACAGACATAGTGATTCTATTACCCTAATCCAAGTGTCTACCACCAGGAAAACAGATCAGTACTGTGATATTGTCATGCAATGAAATAATAACTATAGAACAATGAAAATGAGTGAATTAGAGTTCTAGGCATCAATATAGATATTTCTCAAAAATACAATGTTGAACAAAACCAAAAAAATTTGTGGGGTGATACATACAGGTTGTATTTAATAATATTAAGTTTGAAAACATGTGAAACAAAGCAACACATCATTTGTAGATATGTACACATGTAATAAAAGTATAAAAATAGAGTAGGGAGTGAAAAGTACCAAATTCAGGAGTGGGGTTACCACTAGAGAGAAAGGAGAAGGCAGTCGGGTCTTCTACTTTAAGCTGGTACAAGGTTGTTCATTGTACCTGTGTGTGGTTTTTTTATGCCCGAAGTATTTCATAATAAAACAATCGTACATATTAAGTCATGCCCAACAAATCGCCACTTCTGAATGAACATTCAAATGATTCGAAACTGGCTTTGTTGCGGAAAATCTTGGATCTGTGTTGTCACCTGTGAGTAGTTGAGTCTTAGTCTGCTGCGGCTTTTCCTGCACTGAGTAGCAGTTTCTTATTTTTTATGCTTGTTTCTACTCTCTTTCTCTCCCCGACCCTCACTGGACCAGAAGCTCTAAGAAAGAAGACTCTCAACTTCTCGTTCCTGAGCCCCCAGTGGCTATGACAATAGCAGCGTGATATGTGTTTATGTTTTTCATTAATCAGGAGATGAGAAAACTGGGAACTGGGAAAAGAAGGCATGTGGAGCAGACAGCAGAGCAGAAGTAACTATTTTTTCAGTATGGCCAGGAAGGCAGAGCTTCTGCCTCTCTCTGAGTACCTCTGCATGTGGGTGATAAGTCCGCAGTGGGGTACGGAGGGGCCAGGTCAGAGGGTCTGACATGTTTGAGTTCCTACTACTGTGCCAGCCTCTTTCACACAAAGGCACCGACAGCTCACCAAGCTGGTCACCATTTGGCTTCACTTACCCAGAGGAGGATGCTTTTCTTATTTAAAAAGGTCCTGGTCAGATAATAGCAGCTTGCCCATCACCAGGGCTTAGAATGTGTGCAAAAACCCAGTGGAGTGCTTCACACTGTGTCAGCTCATCCTTCCAGAAACTCCTGGAAAGTCTTGCATGAACCCTTTTGAGTCTATTTCTGCCTCTGTAACATGAGAGGTTGGGTTCGTGTTCCTCTAAGGTCCACTGCTGCCTTGACATTTAAGGACTTGATGAAGCTGGGTGTTGGGATCCTGCTCAGGTGTGAGGAGCAGAGCAGCCCCACGTGGAGTTCAGGATTACATCCACATTCTCTCTTGGGCTAGGGTGAGCCTTGCCCATTGCCCCGGGTCAGTTCCCTCCTCCTCCAAGGAGCCTGCCTGACCAAGCCCGCACACACCACATTTACTTGAGATGCAATCACATCATATGTCAAATCCCAGAAAAGCCTTGTGCAAATACCGACCCTGTGCATGCACAACAGCACTCAAACCAATAACTCCTGCACATACGCACGATGCAGCTAGTGTGACACCTTGAAGGAGACATCTCTGGTTTAAATAAAAAAGTTCTCCTACCTGTGCCTGTCCAGCAGGTGTGCATTGGTTATTGAGGTGCTCTGATTCCCCATTTCTGTACCGCATTCTTCCCTGTGCTCTCCCCACAGCCCAGGCTCTGTATCTCCTCTCATTTAGTATTCATCCCTCTCATTTAGTATTGATCCCTCTGGCTATGAACTCAGCTTCTCCCAACTAAACCTTCCTGTCTCTAGGGCATTCACCCAGAACCTCCCAGACCTGACTCCACAGATGTCCCGTGGGCAGCTGACAGCCTGCCCTGTCTCAGATTCCTGGTCCCTGCTGAGATACATGGCAAGTGCATGCATGTACAGACTCAGGTATGCCTGTGGATTTACACAGGTGGGTCCACCTGGTGGCCACACAGATCCATGTGCCCTGGGCCAAGGGCAGAAACACAGGCATGCATTTGTGCTCGTGGGGGCAGACAGAGGGTCCATATGCAAACCCACTCTTGTTTTGCATGAAAGCACCCATGCTCAGATACAAAGGAACATGAACACAGATTCTCAAGTATGCGAGTGACCTTATGCATTTGAGATTGAGTGTGTGAGGCACATACCCCTCAGTATGTGGATACCAGTGTCTGCAAACATACCACCATGTGTCCTTACATGGAGGCAAAGGCAAGGAAGGCAACCTTGGCCTCCTCTTCCCCAGGGAGGATTCTACCACAGCTTGTGGCCTTTTCAAAGACATAGGTTCACACCTTCTCCTTGGGGCAAGCTCTGCCTTTGTCAAGTTGTCTGTCCCCAGGAACAGAGGTGGCGGGGCATTGGTCTGGGATCCCGCAAGTGCCTACACAATGCCCATCACCTTCACACTCAGCTAGTCCTCTCACCAGCAGCTCTCTGCTCTCATCAGGGAAGGGGCTAAGGCTCAAGGTAATTAAATCTCTCTCTTCACTTCAGCAACATTGATCTGTACAAGGGACATACTCTGACTTAAAAAGAACAAAGCCTTTAATTTCCCCACTGGACTATGTTGTTAGACTTGTTTCATGTGTGAGTCATACAAGTAAAAATTACAGCATGTCTTCAGAGCATGCTTATCAAGAACTTTTGTACCGCTTGTTCTGTGTCACAATAAGTCTATGGGGTAGGTAGTACAAGAATTAGCCCATTTTACAGATGACGATGCTGAGGCTAAAGCAAAACCAACAATAGCTGTCACTGACTTCCTACTACACATCAAGCACTGTTTTTAGTACTTTGCATGTTTCAATTTAAAAAAATCCTTAGGATAGTGTGTCTTCATCCCTGTTTTACAGATGAGAAAACTGAAGCACAATAAGTTCATATTAACAGCCTGAGGTCACATGCTAAGTAGGCTGACTTCATCGGATGCTATGTAATGTTACAGGGACTTGACATTGGGTATTTGTCTTTTGGGTAAAAATATAAAGCAGTGGTTCTCTGTATTCTGACCACCAGTGACCACACACATGATTTTCCTATATCATTGACCCTACCCTTGAAAGATTTTATTCAATACAGACACTAAGAAATGGCCTGTCTTACACATTTTTACAAAAGTTTCTGAAGTTTTGAAAATAGCTTGGGGGTACCCTGAACCTCCAGAATGTTGCTACGGATTGAGATGCCTTGGGATCGAGGGGATCCATGCTGGAAACACTTGAGATAAGGAAGAGAATTTAGTTAAGGTACTTCCTCAGGTTGACCTGAGTCCAAATCCTGGCTCCGCCATTTCCCCCTTCTGTGTTTTTTGGGCAAGAAACATACCTGTCAGAGCCTCAGTGTCAGATGGAAACAATAGCACCCATAACGGTACCCTTACAGGCACAGCAGGGTAATCACGGATGCCCCACATGCCTCTGAGTAAGGAGAGGTGCATTTGTAACGGTCAGAAACATGATACGGCTGGCAGGAGCCGTGTATGAAATCAGCTACGTAAATCGTGAACTATACGTCAAAATTCTATTTGTCCTGAGACAGAGTGGAAATCAGCACATTTCTCATCCAGATAGAAAATAAAAACAGAGAGAAACTAGGAGCACTTTGGAATAACTCATCCACAGCTCATTCTCTCATGGGTGCTCTTGTGGGGGCGCCTGCCGGACCACCATTGTTTATCTTGGTGTTTGCCCATCTCTATATCCCTTGACGTTCATCTTCTGACTCTTTTATTTGTTCAGAAGTTTAGCTGGGGTTGGTGGTGGTTTTGTCCTCCGTTACTGTGCTTATCTACAAACAGCTTCAGAACAACCTGGCTTTCTCCTTGCAGTCCCAAGCAGCTCTGGCTCTCCAAAGCCTCCATCTCTTCTCTGTCTTCTCCTTTGCTCTTCTGTCTTGCCCATTTTGACTTTTCCTTACGTAGAATTGTTTCAGGAGAATGAGCACAAGTCTCTACTATGTTAGGAGAAACAACTGAGTTCTAATCAATCCTTTCTCATCATAAGCCTCTATTGGCATTGGACATATGAGCATCCAGCACCAATTATGCACATTTCTTCGTTTACACACCATATAGTTACTTCTGTGTTAATATTTTACATGTAAGACATATACAAGTGAAGGTTTTTAAGATGGGAATTTTTTAAAAGCATGAGGTAAAAATACACAAATAATTTTAAAATAGTTTATTAATGAGACAAAAATGCTTGCTCACACTGAAGTATTATGTTTTTGAAAACCTTGGTTTAATGTTTTCTGAAATAGTTATTTAAAGGTCTAGTCCAAAGTTCAATTTATATTCGAGGTGGAATTTAATCGTGTCTTAGCTGTGAGGGACTACCAACAGCTGGTTTCATCAGAGAAAATGCCAGCAAACTGCAAGCCCTTGTCTTTCTGAAAAACAATTGCATATCCCATCTTTATTTGAGACAACTGTTTTAAGTACTCAGCTCTGGGATGACTAGTGAACCTCTATTTGGTGCAGAAGATTTTTATCACCTTCATCCAGTTCTAGTATTTCAGATAACATAACCTGTAAACACACTTAACCGTGCACCTGTCAACTATCATAAGCCATCAACATTGAAAACCAACAGCTGAAGGAGGACTCCACGAGTAGCACTTCTGCACCGTGGGGCACTTGATTTCTTACAGAGACAGATGACAAATAGGTCTAATAGGACCATCAATGTCCATCTGTATATTGCATCTTACTAAATGTTAACATTTTACTGATTTTAAATCTAGACATATAAGTAGAAGGCTACTTTATTTCTGTTCCCTGCCTCCACCCCCCATTCCTCAGTGTGCATGAATCATTGTGCATGCTGTCTGGTAGGTCAACCTCATACTGGAGACCTCTCCACCAGAGAAGAGTGAGATTCAGGACTTTGGACAGCTACATACACAAAAGGGAGGGCACCATATTTTAATAACCTACCTTTGACATGCATCTGATAGGATAATTGGGAATAAATAAAATGGCATAGTAAATGCTCAACAAATATTAATTTTTTTATTCCCCTTCTCTGGTGTTCAACCTGAGGCCAAATGAAGGAAAGGGGATAGATTTAGGGAAGATATTCTGGCTAGAAATAATATAATGCAATTTTGGAAGTATTTCTCAGTAAGTGTTTCTGGTGCCTCCCTCCCCAAACACAATGCCCCAGTTAGGAGAAAGCCTTTATGGGCAATAAGGTCACATCCTGTTATAATACTGGTGATGTGCCCTTCCTTCCCTGTCCCAAATATATGCATCTGTACTCTTAATATGTCCCACCAGTGCCAGTTTCTTCATCTGATAAGGTCACTCAAGTTCCTGGATGGTCAAGTGATATTTATGTGCCTAGACATCGTATTTGTGATGCTGGTCGATCCATCTGTGTACTCTGCTCAAAGGGAGCTCTGGGCACTCAGCCTGGTTCATGCTTGTGGTAGTTTGACCTTATGTCCACAAATTCTTCGATGCTCCTTCTTAGAAGATGTGGAGCTCAATTTCTCTCAGTCCAGTGTGGGCTGGATTTAGTGGCTTGTTTCTTACAAATAGAATGTGGCAGTAGTGATGGTACATCGTTTGTGAGCTTAGATTATAGAAAAGACTGGATTTCCTCTCTCACTGGCTCTCTCTCCCCGTTAGGTCAGTTGCCCTGGGGAAAACCAGCTTTCATGTCATAGGAACACTCAGGGAGCCTTGTGTAGAGACGCATGTGGTGAAGATTCAAGAGGACCAGCCAATGTCCAAAGAAAAGCCAGAGTCTTCTGCCAACAGCCTGGTGACTAAGTGCTTTTGCAAACTGATTCTCCTGCTCTCGCCAAGCCTTCAGGTAATGCAGCCAACAGCTGGACTTCAGCCTGATAAGAAACCCTGAGCAAGAGCCACCCAGCAAGTTGCTTCCATATTCATGACCCTCAGAAACCATGAGATAAGAAATGTGTATTGTTTTAAGGTACCAAGTTTTAGGTAATTTGTTACATAGTATAGATAAATAATAATGCTCAAACTCCTGGGCCCACTTTCCGTATGCCTCACTGATTTTAACTTTTTCCTTCTTGAGTTTTCCAAAACAAATGATTTCTGAATTTACTTCCTGTTTCTGGCCCTAAACCACTATAGTTACTTCTTTTATTTAGAGCTCAGCTTGTTCATTTAATACAATAACAGCTACCGTATGTGTAGCATTTACCCCATTCCAGGGGTGTGCACACTTACATCATCTTGCCACCATGTCTGTCAGAATATGAAGTGACCATATGATTACCCCACAGGTTGAAAAAGTGGCCCACATTAATGTGTAAACTTTGGTAGGTCATACTGCGAGCCATATACTCTACCCCACTTTGCCATTCTACCTGTAGCTTTGAGTCTGCTTCCTGTCACTTACTTGTAGGTTTTGAAGTAGGACAAACCTGGGTTCAAATCCTGGCTTCACAACTGACTAGGTCATCCCTGTTCCATCCTGTCTAAAATAAGGGAAATAACACCCACCTCCAAAGGTTAAATGAGGGTTAGATGCAAGAATACATACAAAGATCTGCCTGTCCGACTAGGCCAGTGCTGGCCAATAGCACTTTCTGTGATGATGGAAGCACTTTCTATCTGTCCAGTGTGGTAGCCACCAGCCACACGTGGCTACTGAGCACTTGAAATGCGACTAGTGCTCCTGAGGAACTGAATTTTTTATTGTATTTAATTTAGATCAATTTAAATTTAAGTAGCCACCCGTGGCTAGTGAGCACCCTACTGGCCAGCACAGCACCAGACTGTAAGATCCAGGAAGGCAGGGGTCATGCCTGATTGGCTCACTGTGGCATATTCAGCACGCAGCACACAAAAGGGCCACGTAATTAATTGTTGAGTGAATGAATGAATGGTGTGCGAATGAATGAGTGATTTGTTGTGAGCATTCAATACGTAGCATCTGTCAGCTGCGCAGAGCACTGATGTTTGGCAGAGTGCTCCTGCCCGTGTGCTTCTTTGTTGCCTTTTCTCCCCTCGTCAACAGCAGCCAATTATGCTCTCCTGCAGAAATGTCATTTGAGCCAGGAATTGGACAGAGACTAGATTTCAGGTGACTGGGGGAACAGAGAAAGAAGACCCTTACATCTCTAATGGGCCACAGAGGACATGAAGCCCCCTCTTCATCCCCCCAAGGCTAACTAGAAAGTTTGTCTGTAACGGAGATGGTTAAATAAATGATGAGGCTCAGTGACAGGGAGGCCAGAGCAGCCCCCCTAAATGTCACCTTCATTATTTTTCAAGCCAACATGACCAGCTGCCTTCCCAGGCAGGTTCCATGTTGTTATTGTTCTGCCTCAGGGTGGAGGGATTTTTTCTCCTAATCCCTACAACACCAGTGGTGTAAGTTCAGTGGGGACAGGAGACGAAATGGCACAGACTGCTTAATAAGGGGTTTGGCTGTCACTGAGCAGGAGCTATTGTGCAAGCAGGAGGAGGTGGGGGGTGGCCTGGTGGGGCGTCCTTCCTGGCTACCTCCCTGTAACATAGCGTCAGTGGTCTTCCTCACTTCTGCTCTAGATCAATATTCTAATCTGAAACAGGAGGAGGCATGGCTGGGAGCAAAGAGGTCTGGGCTGGGGGTCAGGAGATACAGGTGGGAGTCTAGACTCTACCACTACCCGTGTGGGAGGCCTCCCGCAACTCCCTTTGCACCCCAGACTTCAGTTTTCTACTCTGCAAAACAGGAGGGGTCTGGACGTGGCACTTCTTAAAACCTCTTTAAGCTCTATGTAGGCTCAGTGGCTAAAAGTACGGATTTTGCAGTTACATAAACCACAGTTTGCACCCTGGCTCTGCTCCCTCTTAACTGTTACTTAGCTTCTCTGAGACAATAATAATAGAACCTCATAGGGATTATGTGAGTATTAAATGGCTCCGGCTGTATAGTAGAATTCCCTGGGGTGCTTTTAAAAATGACAATGCCAACCTGGCTGGTGTGGCTCAGTTGGTTGGGCATCGTCCTGTAAATGGAAGGGTCGTGGGTTCAATTCCCAGTCAGGGTACATACCTGGGTTGTGGGTTCAGTCCCCTGTTGAGGCACATGAGAGAGGCAACTGCCACATAGTTGTTTCATCTCTCTCTCTCTCCCTCCCTTTCCCTCACTCTAAAATCAATAAACATGTCCTCAGGTGAGGATAAGAATTAATAAATAAATAAAATAAAAATGGCATTGCCCTCAGCCTCATTCCACAGATGCTTACTTAATTGTTTGTGGTGAGGTGTAAGTGCAGGGATTTAGAACAGCTTCTTAGGAGCTTCTAAATCATACTTAAGACCTAATTTATGGGGGCGGGTTATAGCAGGAACTTAGTGTTGGATGATTCAATGGATATCTTTAAGATCATTTGTGCCACTATCTTTCCCCAAACCTGGCTGTCTGTTCAAGTTACACATGCCAAACAACAGCCCCAGGCTTATACAATCCAACTCCCCATTGATTCTTCCTACTTCTCCTTCCCCCATCTCCCGCCCCCTTTCCCAGTCCTAACTCCACCATTGCCTTGGTTCCCCTACGCACGTTTCCATCCCACTCCCACCCTTGGCTGCTCTGCTCTGGACCATCAGTTGTCATTGTACTCCTGGGTTCTTTCAGTGGTCTATTGGATTATCCTCCCACTTCCAGTGTTCATTCTCAGATGAACCAGTAAAACATCATGATTATATGTGTAGACTCTGGTGTCTGGGTTCTAGCCTCAGCTGAGCCATTTACTAGCTGCATACCCTTGGATGATTTCCTTAACTTCTCTGTGCTCGTTCCCTCATCTGCCTACGGGGGACACAAAGATGCCAATTTTTGTTTGAAATCAGTTCTCTCTTATTTGACCTTTCTACAGTGTTTCTCTGCATTAGGGGAAGGAAAGAAAATTGAGAAATAAAAGTATTGAGCACAACACTGAATGTTTTCCATACGTTATGTCATTTCATGCCCACAAAAGCAAGCAAGATAGATCTGCCCATTTTGTAGATGTCAAAATGAGACTCAGAAAAATTACTTAACCACCGAAAGTCACGCAGTGAGCAGAGGCAGGGCCAGGGTCCTGCCCACACCTGTCTGACTCCGGAGTCTAGGCTGTGCCCCTCTGATGGAAAGGGGGCCATTGCTTTGGGGACCTCACAGCTCTGGGGGAGTGGATGGTGGTGTGGAGAGGAGGAGGAAGGAGGCGTCCACCCACCTGCTCAACCGCAGCTTGTGAATCAACTGTCCATTGGGCAACAGAAATCAAATTAGGGGATAGATTGGTAGCTTTTATTCTTCTGCAGGAAGGACAGTTAGGAGGGAATAGACACTTGACTAACCAGCCTGAGATGTCCCAGCAAACTCATGAAGAATGAAATATAATAGCATTCATTCCTTCTTTTGTAGTGATATGAAAGATAAACAGCCATTTCCCAAAGAGCCCGAAGTGAACTTGAGTGAACATAAATCAGCAGATATTAAGCTGTGCCTCCTCACCCACATACCCACCTCCGCACCACTTCATTTTCTGTGGTACCGAGTTCCATCAGCCAGTGCCTGCCTGTCTCTGCTCAGGGCTTTGACTGCAGAGCCCGCATTGCCTGTCTAGTGGTGGGCTGTAATCCCAGGGAATCAAGGCCCCCTAGAAGCAGCCCTGGGCCCATGAGTGATAGGTTGGTGTTTATCGAGCCCAGCTCCTTCATCCCTCTGGTGGGGTACCCAAGATGCATATTCTACACTCTGAGAGTTTTCCGGGAGGATTAGGTTGTTGTCCACAGTAGTAGCTGGGTTTTATTTTATGTTATTTTTATCTTTTAAATTTATTTATTTATTTTTATTCAGTTACAATTGTCTGCATTTTCTCCCCATCCCTCCATCCTACCCCAGCCAGTCCCACCTCCCTCCCCCACCTTTACCCTCCCCCTTGGTTTTGTCCTTGTGTCCTTTATAATAGCTCCTATAGACCCCTCTCCCCACTGTCCCCTCCCCACTCCCCTCTGGCTATTGTTACAATGTTCTTAATTTCAATGTCTCTGGTTATATTTTGTTTGCTTTTTTCTTTTGTTGATTATGTTCCAATGCACCTGTTTAGTGGCTGCCTTTCTTTTCCTAGCTCGCAATTCCCTACAGGTGTTTTCTGGGATTCCCTCCCCACTAAATGAACTACTTGTCCTCAAGTCTATATCTCAGAGTTGTTTCTGCAGGGTGCTAGGAGGTGGGGAAACATTAAAAAGACATATTATCTTCCAGGAGCTGCTGACCCAGTGAGGGAGGAGGAAGCATGCAATGCAGGGGGGCTGGAACATGTGACTGCTGGGCTGTGGCCACGGTACCCAGGGCAGGCTGGTCAGCTCTACAAGTGAGGTGGCAGGGAAGGACAGGAATTTGAGTTTTACAGAACGATTAAATATTTAAAGGCAAGAAGAGTATGTGACAATATAGTTCCTTTCCTCAGAAAGGAGGACAGAATTTTACTGTCTCAAACTGTCCTGGAGAATTGCTGTGTCTGGGAGCAGGAAGAACTGAGGAGTCTCAGAAAGGTCTGTCTGTTACAAGATGACAAAGCTGTAGCCTCTTCATCAAGACTTGGGTGAAGAGGGCGGATCCTGAGGCAAGGGGGAGGAGGAGGCAGACACTTGGAGAGCAAGGAGGTGTGCCTCTCTGATGCTGGTTTCCTCTCCTCTCCCCCTCCAGTGCCCTGGCACCTGCCTGCCCTTCACAGACACACCCCCACGCCCTCCCCCAGCCAGCCCCTTCATCTGTCGGCAAAGCTGTTCAGTGTAGGGGTGGCTGCCCCTGCTCAAGGTGAACTTTGAGTCTGGCGCAGCCACTCCTTCAGGCCTTCTCTGGCACCAGCAGGCCTCCTGACCTCACATTTTCCAAGTCCTCCTCTTGCTCAGGCTGATCTGGAAGGAATTTCTGGTCACCAGGCAGGTGGCTGGACAACGTGTCTTAAAGCTGAGGCTTCTTGGCAGCCCTCAGCCTGCAGCTGCCCTTGCAGCTGGGTGCTTGGTCTTTAGGGGCTGTTGGGCATCATAGTTACACATACCCGTGAATTGATTTGAGGGGCACTTTCGAGTGCCTGCCCTTGCCACAGCCCCTTGCTCACTGGGCCAGAGGTGGACACATAACCCCAGCCCAGCATTGTGTGGCAGGCTTAAAAAGTTGGGCTGAGCCGAACAGTTTCCTCCCTGAAGTTTGGAACTGGAAACACAAAGAGACTGCTACCAGTATGTGGTAGGAGCCAGAGGAATCGGCAACAGAAGGAAGCAAGGCACGTCTGGAGACTGGAGCAGGCCCACTGAGACAGCGGGGACTGCAGGCTCTGTGGGGCAGGGCCCCCCCACCCCATCCAGTTCCCAGCTCCCCTGGGAACGGCTTCTGCTGAAATCCCTGGCACAGGGGCTGGGAGGCCTGAGAGGAGCTCTGCTGCTTTTCAGGGATACTCTTAGTGTTGAAAGCAACCTCCCTGACCCAATCTTTTGTTCATTTTTAAATCGGGTGTTTGTTTCCTTACTGCTGAGATTTGAGACTTCTTTATATGTTCTAAGTGCAAGCCCTTTTTGCTATGTGAGTTGCAGATATTTTCTCCCAGCCTTTAGTTTGTCTTTTGTTGTTTATTGCCCCTTTTATCATTAATTGTCTCTATCCCTAGTAATTTTTCTTATCCATATGTCTACTTTGATATTATTGTAGCCTCTCTAGCTTTCTTACGATTGATATTTGTATGTTATGTCTCTTTCCATCTTCTTACTTTAAAAAATACTTTTTATTTGGAATCATTTTAGATATTCAGAGGTTTCTCATATACCCTTCACTCAGATTCTCCTAATGTTAACATCTTACCATGGCCGTGTACATTTGTCAAAGCTAACAGATTAACACATACTGTAACCAAGTTACAGACTTTCTCTGAATTCACCACTTTCTCCACTAATGCCTTTTTTTCTGTTCTGGGATCCAGTCCCACCTTACCTTTAGACACCATGTCTCCTTGGTCTCCTCTGATTTGTAACAATTTCTTAGGCTTTCCTTGTTCTTCATGACCTTGAAAATTTTGAGGAGTCATAGATTTTATAAAATGTCTCTCAATTTGGGTTTGCCTGATGTTTTCTTGTGATATACTGGGGTGGCACAGATGAAGTGTCCTTATTGTATTATGTGACTTATCACTACCAATGACTTGGTTACAGTATTGTCCGCCAAATTTCTTTGCTGCCAAGTTACTATTTTTTCCCCTTCCCATACTCTGTTCGTTGGACATGAGTCACTAAGTCCAATCCAGCCTCAGGGGGAGAGGAATTAAGCTCCACCTCCTGGAGGGGAAGCCCCTCCTTGAACCCAGGATAGAAGGAGCTTCTTCACGATCATTCAGTGCATAGTTCTAGACTTTGGGCTGCCCTTGAGTCCAGGGAGGGAAAAACTGGGGGGGGGGGGGCGGGGAATCACAGGAAATTCACCACCAGTTTGGTGTTACTTGAAGTTGTATTTCTTTTGCAGATTTGTCTATTCCCACTTTTTGGAGTCCTCAGAGAACTGCACTTTCTTTCCAGAGTTTTCAGTTGCTTTCAGCAGGAGTGAGACATAGTGGAGTGTGCAAATTGACTGGAACCAGAGTCAATTTACTTTTTTTTTTCTGAAGATCTTATTTATTTATTTTTAGAGTGGAAGAGGGAGAAAGAGAGGGAGAGAAACATCAGTCTGTGGTTGCCTCTTGAGTGCCCCATACCGGAGACCTGGCCTGCAACCCAGGCATGTGCCCTGACTGGGAATCTAACCAGTGACCCCTTGCTTTGCAGGCCCATGCTCAATCCACTGAGCCAAACAAGGTGGGGCCCATTCATTTATTTTTTATTCACTAATCCCTGCACTTAACTCCCATTCACTTATTCACTGATCCCCAATTCATTAATTATTTGTTATTAATTACCTGGTCATAAATCACACACATATATTTTAATCAATACACCTGCTGAGACCCTCAGAAATATAGTAATTTCTTCTATTCACATTTCCTGTTCCTGAGTTTCTCCTGCGAAAGTGTGTTGCGCCTTCCCTGCCCCCAGCCCATTGTTTCCTCCCATAACTGGGGCCCCTTCACTGCAGACTCGGTCGCAGGACCAGCCCTCATCTTGGAGCAGAGCATCAACACCCACCTGGATCCAGTACAGTTCTCATTAAATGCCTTCAAATGGAGGGGAAAAGCCCATGAATTTGGGATTCAGATTCATCTGTTCTTCAATTTAAAATCATGTGAGACAAGTTGTTTAACTCTCTGATAGGAATTTTCTCATAGTAAAATTGATTGCGGGCAAAATTCTTCTCTTCTACCTTGCCAATAGTACCCTGTTCTTGTCTAGATATTAAGCAATCACAAACTTCTGGGGAAGAGCTGAAGCCTCTAGTAGTCTAAGATGTTGGGGTAATTCCTTTCCTCTTGTTAGCGATTGGTTTAGGAAAGGGCCTGGGATGAAAATCTGGCCAATGAGGCATGAGGAGAATGTCTTTTGAGGGCTTTGGGAAAGGACTTCTTCCTTCAATGGAGAAAGGAGCCTCAGGGGGAAGAAACACATTTCTGCCTCAGAATGTTGTCCCTCGTGGGATGCTTGGAGCAATGGCAGTCATTGCATGAGGCTGCACACTGGTCACCAAAGGGAGAGGCCAACACCCCAAGGAGGACGGCAGGGCAGAAGGATAGGAAAGCCTAGTTCTGGAGGACATTGTTAAGTCACTTAATTAGGCAACCCAGAAACTGTGCTTCCCCCAGTCTTCTCATTGTGCAAGATACATTTCCTTTCACTTAAGTCATTTTTAGTTGAATTTGCCGCCGTCACAGCGGAAAGCGTCTTTCTTTTCCTCTCATAGCACTCGTCCCAACTTATTTACCTGATTACTTACACTCTTCCTCACTAATCTATAGGCTCTGTAAACAGCGGAGTGGTGTTTCTTTTGCCGACTGTTTTGTCTCCCGTGGCTACCAGCACAGTGCGCGACGTATCTTCACCCCTCACTTTCTTGAATGAAAGAATTAATACATAAACATATGTAGAAAAGAACTGGCATATAGCAGGAAAGTCTACTTTTATTTATTTTCTGACACTGAAAAGTTGACCAATTCTCTCCTTATTTTTCATTTTGACAAATGACTTTGTGCCTGCTCATTGGTTGGTATATTTCAAAAACAGTTGCAAATTTACTTTGAAATACACCATTATTTTACCCCCTCGGGAGCAGGTGCTATTCTTTTTTTATTCTTGTTACTGTTCTTTTAGTCTTCATAACAGTGAGGCAAACCCCGTCTTTGATTTTTCTTCTTTTACAGGCTCTAGGAGACTGATCAGTCTTTACCTGTGAATAATCACCAGGAAGGTTGCTTAGCTATGTAGGAACCTGGCTACCTCTCCACTGAGCACTCAGCTCTTAGATGACAGAATGAAGGAAATTTTGTCACCAGCTCTACTCTAATGGGAGGCCCAGAAGGGTTACTAATGACTATCCAAGTAGGGATCAGGGGGCTCATGACTGGAGAGTGATATGGGGGCTTTGGGAAGAACAAACTGGAACAGCCTTGTCATCCCCTCACGAGTATTTCGGGGAAACAAGCCAGCATAGCATTGTGATTTATTTTTATGAAGCATTAGTTTGCCTTGGAGGGTGAAGGTATGGGAGTTTGGAGAGTCAGGGCTTGTAGCGAGAGGCAGAGCTTATCCTCAGCTTTGTCTTATCCACTGACAAGGAACAACAATGATAGCTTTAATAACAATGATAGCATTAATAACTGCAGCCTCAGAGGAGATGGGGATGGAGTTGGCAGCAAGTCTACATGTTTATCTAGTCCAGTGTTTCTCAAAAGATGTTTTGCAAAGCACAAGTCCCTCAAATGCTCTTTGCTAAAAAGGATTCATGGTTAAACTGTTTGGAAAACACTGTATGTACTTCACTCAGTAAATAAAGAAACCTGATTGACTTTGCTTAACCCAACTTCTGGTGTTTTATTTCACCAAGGAAACCCTTATTTTTTTGTAACTAATATTAACATCTGGAAGGAAGACATTTTAGGAAATGCCGATCTGAGCAAGGGTGGTTACTAGGTGTTCCTACATAACGAACATTCTCTGGGCAACTCATTCTTTCCTTCCAGGTAATCATTCATTTAGGTGAGAAAGTTCTATTGAGGGACTACTCTGCATAACGCCATGGGCTGGGAGCAAGGGATGCAGATTTGATCAATGCCTGCCTAAAGCTACAGTCTAGCGGACAGGACAAAATTAAATAAATTTCCCAATCGATTGCTTAATTACACTGTGATGAGAGCTACAAAAGAGAAGCACAGGATGCATGTAAATTTAAGTAACAGGTAAGGGAGATAGTTTGGGGTGAGGGGAATCAGGGAAACCATGGATCAACTATCTTGGTTTGCCCAGAACTTTGGGTGTCCTGTGATGGGTGACTTTAATTGATAACATTGGGACAGTCTTGGGCAAATCAGTATGCTTGTTCACCCAGCTGAATGTGACCTCTGAGGTGCCATCTGAGGATCTTACTATGGCAGAGAGAACTATGGTCGGCTGGAGACCTGGTTCCCGGGTCACTCTACCCTCTGGGCCTGCCTTTCTATCCAAGGGATGAAGAGGGTGATGGCTCTTCTGACCTTTTGCAGGTTGTTGGGAATAGCAGGAAGGCCTTGGCCAGGTACAACAGGCTTCCTAAGCGCCAGCGGTACTGTTCCTTCAGGGGACTTGTAATTTATCATTCTCTGAAGGACAGTCCCATTCTTCCAGGAGAGGTTTTTCTGAGGGCATCACCAGCCACACATTCAGATTTCTAAATCTAATACCAAGAGGCATTTTCCCGCAGGTGCAAGAAGAGGAGCTCTTACACAGCCTCACCTTGGGAGGTGTAGGACAGATGGTGGGGAAACCATCAGGTTGCTGCAGGGAAACACTTGCCCCAGGCCTGAGCCCAATAGCATCTGTCCTCTGTCAGGCCCCTGGGCAAGGTGGGGCCCAAGCTAGTGCAGTGACTGCTCTCTGTGCCCCAAAGAACAGGCTTGCCCTTGGGAGTGTGCACCTTGGGTGGCTCTCATTATTTGCTGAGGTTGCAGCATCTTCATCTGTAAAGCCAGAATATAATATTTAATTCAAACAGTTTTGGGGAGTCTAAGGATAATGATATTACCAGAATGTAATGAATTTACCATGCACAAGGAGTTGGGCTGTGTGTTTTACATGTCCATTTGATCCCTACGAGAAAGTAGATTGGAATATTGTTTAAGAGACTTGTTAAAGGTAGGGTGACCAACCGTCCTGGTTTGCCCGGGACTGTTCCCATTTTAGCGCTGAGAGTCCCAGGTCTTCAGAAGCTCTCAGTCCAGGGCAACCGGAGATGGTTGGCTGTGCTATTGTAGAAGATCACAGAATTAGGAAGGTTTGGAGCTTGTATATATTTGAGGAAGAAGATATTTCTTTAAATTGATAATAAAAATTATAACAATAATTAATGCTATAATAATTATATTTCATTATGTAATAACATAGTAATCATCATTATATCAGCTGCCATTTCAATATAAACCAAATGGATCTGGCCTTTTAAGAAAACCCCTTTATGTTAATAATGCTCATCAGACAGCAGTGCTGCTCACCAGTGTTTGTAGTTTTCTTTCTGTGGACCCCAAACCTTTGATGGGAGGCCTGAACAAGTGACTTGTTTTGACCAGTGACATATGAGTGGAAGTGACATGCATCCCTTTAGGACAGAGATGTGTAAAAACCAGTGTGTGATTCTCCATCTTCCTTGCAGTGGATGCTGGTGGTACCTCTCCCAGCTCCCCTTTGCTGACTGGTACATTTGCCTCCAGCTGCTGTGAGAGTTGGAGTTCTTACAGCTCACAGCTGCCCCTGCTTAGCAGGGCGAGCAGCACAAAATCTGAGGGCAGACCACCCGGTTCAAGCCTAACTCTGCCGTGAATGGCTGTGTGACCCTGGGTGAGTTACTTCACTTCTCTGAGCCTTAGTTTCTTTATCTTTAAAAGGGAGAACCCCTACCTCATAGTTTTGATATATTAAGTGAGTAATACATGTAAGGCTGTTATAATAGTTTGGCATGTGGTAAGTACTGCGTTTGGCTATTTTAACTTGTCCTGCTTTACTCTGCCTTTAGTGGTGTGTATGACAACATATATGTATGACAACATATGCATGACAACATATACCAGTGATCTAAAGCTGCCACAAGAGATCATTTTGAGTAACGGATGAGGAAACAAAGTCCAGTGACACTTAACAGTTTTTTCAGTGTCACACGGGGCTTTACTGCTCGAGGTAGAAAAAGAATCAGTACAGGGGAATGATAAAAACTCAAAGCACTTATTATTTGTCAGGAACTGCATTATCTCATTTAATCATCATAGTAGTATCTGGAAATTATTATAATTCCAGTTTTACAGATGTGTGAATAGAGGCCAGAGAGGTAAAATATAGCTTCACAACTAGTAAGTGGTAGAAGAATTAGAAGAAAATAGAAATTTGATAGTTTAGGCTGAACTCTTATTTAGCAACAAAATGATAACTGAGTGTTGCTTATTTTTTCTAAGAGCAGGCAAGTTTTTTTTTTTACACGAGTGTTACATACAGTATATATTATTCTATACCTTGCCTTTAACAAAATAAACTTTTTATTTTAGAATGACTTTATTTATAAAAAGTTTACAAAGGTAGTATGAGAGTTTCCACATACCTTTTATCTGGCTTTACTTAATGTTAACATCTTACATTACTATTATCTAAACTCTAGACTTTTTTCCAGATTTTTCCAGCTTTTCCACTAATGTCCTTTGTCTATTCCAGGATCCAATTTAGGATCCTGAATTTTAAGCAGAGAAAAGCCTTGGCAATGATGGAAAAGCTTGCTTGTGAATGGAGTAAGGATTTGACGTTAGGATAGCAGAATTATAGGTGATTATTTTCTATGTTCAAAACTTTAACACTTGTTACATTAATATTGGGGAAATGTTATTGCAGAAAGGCTCCTGTACTGTGGGCATTTGGCATTGTCCAAATCAAACCAGGTTGTGGATTGGAAAAGTCATCAAATTGCCTGTTGGCCCCGTGGAGTGAGGGAGAAGAATGTGTGTACTTGGGGGAGGAAGGTGATGGGGAACAGAGCCACTACCACCACTGACATGGGGAGGGGACAGGAAGAGAGGGGCAAGATGCATTTAAACTCTGCCTGGGACTTCAGGTCAAGACGATGGTATAGGTAAACACGGCTCATCTCCTTGCACAACCACATCAAAATTACAACAAAAATATACAAAACCATCTCTTAGAACCATCTGAAATCGAGTTGAATGGAAGTCTGACAACTATGGAATTAAAGAAACCACCTCCATCTAGATTGGTAGGAGAGGCAGAGACATGGAACAGGCTGGTCCCACATCCATGTGTAGTGGGTAAAAAATCATGAAAGATATTCAGGAGTGAGGAGTCCCAGTCCCAAGGCCCCCTAGCCCAGGGTTCTAGTGTGGGGAAAGCAAGTCCCCGTAACTTCTGGCTGCAAGAACCAGCAAGGATTGAGTCAGTGAAAGAAACGTCTGGAGTTTCAAGCAGTTCCCTTTAAAGAACCCACACACAGACTTACTCAGACTCACTCCCTCTGAGCTCCACCACTGGAGTAGCAGTTTGAAAGGCACCAGTGGCATACAGGGAGGAACTGAAGTATCTGGCATCAAGGAGGGAATTGGGAGAAAGCTTTCTCCCAGACAGAAAAGCAGGCAGAGGTCATTGTCCCTTTGCTAAGCCCTCCACCCACAGAGCCACAGAGCTAGCAGGCAGGTGGATGTCATATCTGAGACTCCATCAACCTGGCTAACACTGTTTGCTCCACCCTAGAGGTCCCCTGAGACTCTGTCTCAACCAATTTACAGGCCCACCCAAACTGTTAACTGTGACTTTTCCATATGTATGGCTGGTCTTGGCTCATGGCTCACAGCTTCACAAATCCTATCAAACAAGTAACAGTCAGGCTCAGTAAGCCCTCAGTCCCCATACTTCTTGTTACATGGCCCTAGGCCTGGTACCAGCAGCAGCCAACCTAAATTCACAGCTTGTCTTCTCCTGGGATCTCCAAGCCCAGCACAAGTAGCAGCAATCACGGATTGCTTTATAGCTTAAGCAGGGTGGCCACAGGCAGAACACAGGTGGGGGCTGACTTTGGCCTGTACCACCTGGAAAGCCCCAGAGCCCATGCACCCAGTGGACAGCTACAGATCGTGTCAGAGCATCACCACCCATCCCTGCATAGATGATCCTCTGCACAGGGCGGAGGTTGGTGGTCAGTGGTCACAGCCAGTCCTTGAACCTGACTGGCCTGGGTAAATCCTTCCCGTTGACTTGCTGACAGCAATCAGGGCTCAACTACAAGAGGAGGGTGTACTCAGCCCACACAGAGTGTGCACCTCTAGTATTCAGCTTGGGTGAAATGAAAGGTTGTGCCACTGAACCCTACAGGACACCTACTACATCAGGCCACACTACCAAGACACAGAGTCAAAGCAGCTCTACCTAATACATAGAGACAAACACAGGGAGGCTGCCAAAATGAGGAGACAAAGCAACATGGCCCAAATGAAAGAACAGATCAAAACTCCAGAAAAAGAACTAAACAAAATGGAGATGAGCAATCTATCAGATGCAGAGTTCAAAACACTGGTTTTAAGGATGCTTAAGGAACTTAGTGAGGACCTCAAGAGTATAAAAAAAGATCCAGTCAGAAATGAAGGATACACTAATTGAAATAAAGAACAATTTACAGGGAAATGAGAGTAGAGCAGATGAAGCCGAAAATCAAATCAATGATTTGGAACATAAGGAAGCAAAAAGAACCAATCAGAAGAAGAAAAAAAAGAATCCAATAGAACAAGGACAGTGTAAGCAGCCTCTGGGACAACTTCAAGAGGTCCGACATTTGCAGAAGGAAAAGAGAAAGAGCAAGATATTGGAAATCTATTTGAAAAAAATAGTGAAAGAAAATTCCCTAATATGGTGAAGGAAATAGACATACAAGTCCAGGAAGCACAGAGTCCCAATCAGGATGCACACAAAGAGGACCACACCACGACATATCATAATTAAAATACCAAAGGTTAAAGATAAAGAGAGAATCTTAAAAGCAGCAAGAGAAAAGCTGTTAGTTACCCACAGGGGAATTCCCATAAGACTGTCAGCTGATTTCTCAAAGGAAACTTTACAGGATAGAAGGGATTGGCAAGAAATATTCAAAGCAGGGACTTACAGTCAAGATTATTCTACCCAGAAAAATTAAATTTAGAATCAAAGGGAAGATAAAGAGCTTCCCAAACAAGAAAAACCTAAAGGAGTTCATCATCACCAAACCATTATTATATGAAATGTTAAAGGGACTTATTGTAGAAAAATAAGATCAAAACTATGAACAATAAAATAGCAATAAATACATGTCTATCAACAACTGAATCTAAAAAACAAACCAAGCAAACAAGAAGAACAGAGACAGAATCATGGATATAGAGAGCGTTTTGATGGTTGCCAGATGGGAGTGTGGGGGAATGGGTGAAGAGGTGAGGGGATTAACAAGTACAAATAGGTAGTTACAGAATAGCCATGGGGATGTAAAGTACAGTATAGGATATGGAGTAGCCAAAGAACGAATATGCATGACCCATGGACATAGGCAGGGGTGTGGGGATTACCTGGAGGGGTGGAGGTTGCTGGGTGGAGAGGGGCAAAGGGGGAAAAAATGGGACCACTGTAATAGAATAATCAATAAAATATAATTGAAAGTATAAATAAACTCTGCCTGTAGGTTCATAATCCAGTGGCTGGTAAGTCTAGGAGAGTGATTTCAAAGGTTGGGGTTTTTTGTGGGGGGGCGGGGTTTGAGCTTCTATGATTTAGAACAAAGATTTATTAAGTATCTATAGTGTGTCAGGTACTCTGTTGGCCACTTTACCTATGCTGTGTCCTGTTATCTTCAAAATAAGATGTTCTCATTTCCATTTTAAAGATCAAAAGAGTAAGATCAGAGAGGCTTAGTGACTTGCTCAAGGACACAGAGCTTTGCAGTGACAGAATAAGGATTCAAGCCCAAGTCTAGGTGGCATTGTTGTTCTTTTACGCCCCAAATTGTACTCCTTTAACATCCCCTTGGAAAAAAGCTTCTTTGGAGTTTGGTATCAGAGGAGACCCCTTATAAACCGTGGAGCACTTTACTGAGGGGCCATAAGGGGACACCCAGGGAAGGGAGATGGGAACTCCAGGAGGTACAGTGGGGTTTTGAGTGACATGTTTGTCAGTGGGGTTGCTAGGTGTAAACCATTGCCTGAAGTAGATATTTTAACATATCCTTCCTCTCTTCCTCAATTGAGCCATAGTAAGGAATCTTATATTAACTCGTGGTTAAAATGAGCATTTTGGAGGTTTTGCATGGGATTGCGGGGGCATCTGCTGCATGAATGAGCGGAGTCCGGTTAGCTTCCAGATCCATCCCAGGGTTCTCTTGGGACTGGCTAATTTGAGTTTCCTGGGCCAAATGCTTGGGAAACCTCTAACTTGGCTTTGAGGGCACACACACACACAATAAATTAAATAGAATAAAAAAAGCTGGGGGCACCCCGGCGTGTCCTATTTACAAACTGCTTTAGTTCCTTCTGGGTTGTATTTGATTTTCTCCTTCACTGAGAAATGGAGAGACACCAGAATGAGTTATGTGCCAGAGAGAGGACTCCCAACCATCCTTCAGCCTCCCTCACCCCTTGGTCTTTTCCTGTGACAGGGTGCCCTCAATTACTCTCTCTGGGGGGGTCCCAGTCAGAAGAAGATGTAGCCAACCATCTGTTACTGACTCCAGTGAGCAATTTAATTTTCTCTTGTTCCCAACAAGGAGGAGATCGTAAATACATGAATTACTGTCAGTCCTGGTTAATCAGGAGCTTGCTGTCTGAAGGGGTGGAGATGGTCAAGCCAGAGACACTCACTGACACGGGCTTACCAGGAGGGCACCCCTGCACTTTGGTGGAAAACTGAAGGAGAGAAGTGAAGAATGTCAGACAGGGAAACTTTCTTGTAGATCATCCAATTTGATAAATGACAAAATCAGGGCCAGAGAGGGGAAACAGTCTGTCTAGCTAGGCTGGGCAGAGTTGGGACTTGAACTAAAGAGCCCCAGTTCCTAAACTCAATCTTTCCAACCCAGCATAAGGTAAAATGAATGACTTGACTACCTGCCCTGGGATTTAATAGAGGTGGGACCAAAGAACAGTAATCATGATGACAACAACAACCAACACCATAGCTACACTTACATGACCAGAATGTAGAGGAGACAGTTTAGTGTGGAATTAATAGAATTGGCTCTGGAGCCAGGCTGCCTGGGTTCAAATCCCAGTTCCTTCATATAGTACACAGGTGACATACAAGGCCCATGGGCCAAATCCAGCCCTCCACCTTGTTTTGTCCACCCCGGCACCTTGTTTCTACTTAGTGGCAGTGCTGAGCTCTTGCTTAACTGTTAAGGAGTAGTTACATTTATACAGTCCTAAAATTACATTTGGTCCTTTGAAGGCAACTGTGAGGCTGATGTGGCCCCTGGTGAAAATGAGTTTGACACCCCTGGTCATATGTCCTTGTAGGGCAAGTTTCTGAACCTCTGAGACCTGTAGCAGACATGACCAGTTCTGGGTGCCTATTCCCTCAGGTCCCCTTATGATTTCCACCCATTCCAGCTCAACTTTCCATGGCCAGCACCTGCACCTTTGGTGGAGGGCATTCTTACACCTCCAGAACCCACTTTGTTCATGGGTATCACAGGCCCAGTTTCCTGGGGGCAGCCTGTGACCAATGACTGACAGATGTGGGATAAAAATGCCCCAGCCTCCTTGCCCCTTGACCTGAATAATTCCCAGGCATGTGTTTTGCACCATTTTTCCAGGGTTTCCTGTAGGATTAAGCACTACTTACCCACCATAGTAATCTGGCTTAATAATACATCTGTCACTGGCTGCCTTCCTTTTCCCTGCTGTTGCCCATGTTCTTTGCATCTCTCTATGAACTATTTGCGTCTGAATCCTTGCTCCAGGATCTGCCTCTGGTTTGTTAATCCAAATGGTGTTAATGACAGTTTCTATATCAAAGAGTTGTAACAAGACTTTTTTTGGTTAAATGAGCTAAAAATGCAAAGAACAGTGCCTGGCTCAGTGAGAATTCAGCAAATATTAGCTATGTGACTGATAAATAGTTATCTCATTATTTCATTAATTCCATGCTGTGCACATGATTACTCCCATTACACAAATAAGATAATCCAAGTTCAGAGAGGTTAGATAATTTTCCCAAAGTTATGCAGTTTAATAAGGAGTATGTCAAGATCAAAACACAAGTCTTTGAAGTTATCCCCATTTTTGCCTCTGCCAGGAGGTTTTCCCTGATACTCCCAAGCTGGGTCAAGATCAAGGGCCCTGGCTCTTGTGTTTCTACTTCTGCCATCACAGCACTTGCCCCAGTGTACGAAAATGCCCCTAGGCATAAAGCTCCTTAAAGCCCAGGACCTTCCCTTAGGCAGGTTTGTAAACTAAGCATCTAGCCTGGTGCCCTGAGTAGGCTTCTTTATAGTGAGTGCTAAATAAATAAGCACAGAAACAGAGGCTGTGAGCAGGGTGGGGTGGCTGGGCCCAGAATAACCGTAGGGCATAAGTCCGTCTGTGCCTCTCACAGTCTTCAGATCCCAACTGGAAGCTTCTTGGAAGCCTTCCCAGGAATTACTCTTCACCCATTCCTGCTCCAGAGAGGATTGCAGATGTGGTTGACAGGCCTCTTGGGGGTTCCCAAATTTCACCAAAGTGTCTAGGCCTCCCTAAAATCTTGTCAGGAAGACAAGGATCTCACTTGTTCCCACAAGGGAGATACACGAGACTCTGATCCTAGTAATTGTTCCTAGTAATTGTGAGGTCCAGCAGGAGCAACAGAAACTTTCAGGCAGGAGACGGGAAGTGAATCAGCATGATTGGAGATATCCACTGCGGAAGGAGGAGACCCACATGAGGCTAGAAACGCAGGGATCTTACAATGATAGTGATAAATAATCACACTTCTTTTGAGTGTGCTATATTTTGGTCTCAACACATTAAGAATCAAGGTCCTGGAGTCATTATTATCAGAATTTGAATTCTGCTCTGTCACTTACTTGCTTATAATATTGGGAGAATTATTTAGTCTCTCTATGCATCAGTTGTCTTATTTGTAAAACGGGGGTAACACATACCTTCCTCCCAGGACTGTCATAAGTACAATAGCATGTGGAGGACTTGGGACAGTAGCCTACCACAGAGCAAGCAAGTAGGCAATTGCCAGTTGTTACTAAGCACTGAATCAAACTTTAAAGAATAAAGTGTAGACAATTTTTGCTTTTAAGAAGCCCAGAATCTAGGGTTGACATCACTAATTTTTTTTTTTTTTTGGATTACTTGCCCCACCTGTAATAAAATGTTTGAGCAGGTTCCCCCAATAAATGTTCATTTGTTCAAGGGAGCTGAATGATAAAAGTAGTGAGAAGATGCTGGGGGAATGCAGAGAAGCAACATGTAGTCCAGCCCTGGTGGGGTTGGTAACTAGAGGAGGTCAGGGAAGGCTTCCTGGAGGAGGCAATACTTGAAGTAAGTCTTCCTTGACACATCAGCATTAACTGAGTAGAGAAGGTAAGAGAGGGCTTTCCAGGCAGAAGGAACACCCTGGGCCAATACCAACAAATGGGCTATGAAAGGGCTGTTTGAAAAATGTTGGGAAGTTTGGTTCTACAGCATTGAGTGGGTGAGTGAGGAATGCTTGCTCTGCTACCTAAAGACCCTCAGTGATATCCCATTGCTCTTGATCCTGTGCAGAACTCATTAAAGTCCCACGACCTGGCCCTGACCCCTGTCTTAATCCCATCTCCTGCTACCTTCCCCTACCTCACTCTACTTTAGCCACACTGGCTGGTTTAGTAGGGTTCTCCCCAAAGCAGAAGCTGAGCCAAAGATTCAGACTCAGGTGGTTTCTTCTCTAAGTGTTCCCAGGAGGAACCTATAAGGGATTGGGAGAAGCAGTGTAGCGAAAAGGAAGAAGTAAGAGTGTGACTTCAGATGCTGTTCCAGAGAGTTCCAGATCCCACAGGAAGCTCTGGAGTGCATTATGTCTCAGAGCTGGTCCATCTTTCATTCTTCCATACCAGTCAATTATTGGCACCGGGCACCTGAAGAGTATATAAACTCCCAGGCATTGCTGGCTCTTCATACAGGTGAGGTGTCTCCAGCCTCTCGATGCCATGGGTATAAGGTAAGCTGCCAGCAGCTAATCATACAGAAGCAGAAGGGGGCGAAGGTGGGGGCCAAAGGTGTCCAACACACTGGCCTTTGTTTAATATCCTGAATGTTCCCAGCTTTCTCCTTCCCACCCGAGGTCCTTCACACCTGCTGCTCCACTGCCCAGAACACTGCCTCTCCTGTTTGGTCTGGCTAACTCCTCTCATCCTTTAGTCCACAGCTAAATGCCATTCCTCTGAGAAGCAGGGTGACCCTCCTGGCTGGGGTAGTCCCACCAACTGTTTGTTCTCAGCGCAACCTGTGTTTTCCTTCCTTGATAACAAATTGTGATTAATTATGCATGTAATTAATACCTGTGTGTTAGGCAGAACATTGTCATTTGCAAATGATGGAAAATCATGTCAAACTAACTGAAGCAAAAAAAAAAAAAGTGGGCACGGAAGGGGTGGCTTCCGCAGCAGGAAGGGGTGTGGGGTGTGACTCAAGGATGGAAAGACAAACCGACCGCATCTGCCAGGGCCTCAGAGTGTAAGCCTAAAATCACACAGGCAGGCTCTTCTCCCTCCTCGTTTCTAAACTCTGTTGGTTTCTGCTTGGCATCCACTGCTCAGGTGGAGGGAATGTGGCAACTGAAGTCTCCAGATTCACCTCCTCATAACTAATTAGAAAAAAACACCGCTGACCTGCTTGAGTCACGTGCCCTCCCCTAGACCATCACCGCGGAGGACACGGAGATGGGCTACTGTGATTGGCCAGACCTTGGCCACCCAGCTGAGTAGAAGGCAGGGCATTGCCACTGATAGGTTCCCTCAGAGTCACGTTACTGGAAGGGGTGGTGCTGCTCCTCAAAGTGTGGCTGAGGGCTGGGGTATGTCTTTTCCATCTTGTTTTATGGTATGTCTCCCACAAATATTTACATACCTACCACATGTCAGCCATTGTCGGTAATGAAGGATACAAAAGTAAACAAATATATTAGTCCCTGCTTACACTAGAGCTTCTGATACAGTGGGGAAGACAGAAAAAAGCATTTTAATAATCATAATTGTGCCAGGTAGTGAACTGTTTTCTGGAGAAAAACAGAGCAAGGTAAGGAAGACAGACCGTGCTGAGGGATGCTAATTCTACAGGGAGGTCAGAGACAGCAACTTGGAAAATGGTGCTGGCAGGAGTCAGATGGTGACAAATCTACTCCTTTCGGGGGGCTGGGGACTGAGTCCTCATGCCAGGCCTGTTTGCCGGCCTTCCTTCCTTCCTTCCTTTCCTTCCTTTCCTCCTTCCTTCCTCCCTCCCTCCCTTCTCTTTCCTTCCTTTTGTCTTTACTCTCTCCCTCCCTTTCTGCCTTTCTTCCCAGTTTTTATTTAATAATATGTGTTCTTTAGACTATATATCGGAACGCCCAGGAAAGCAGAGTAACCATTAAAATGCAGGTTCCCAGGCCTCTCCCAAGACCCACAGATTTGGAATCTCTGGGGTGAGGCCTAAGACTGTATCTTTAACAAGCTCTCCAGGTGATTCTTATCACATTCAAGTTTGAAAACTGCTCTGTGAGGCAATATAGATAAGAAAGTCTTTGAACAGGGGAAAAAGTTGATCTCATTTGTGTTTTAGAAAGATAGCTCTGTAGGCTACACTGGGGTAGGGTGGGAGGCCTAGAGAATGGGCAGCTCTGGGCGTCTCAGAGGCAGAAAGAGAACACGTAGCTGCGGGTGGTAGAACAGAAGAGAAAATGCAGGTGGAGGATCAGTAGAAATTGGTGCCTAGCACGGTATGGGGGTGAAGGAGAGGGAGCTGCTCAGAGTCTCTCTGTGCTCTAACTCGGGGGCTGGGGGTAGTGGGGCCATTCACTCAGGAACAGCGAACTGTGGGCATCACCGACATTGGGTTTCTTTCTTTAAATCCTCTATATCCAAGGGGTGATTTTAGAGTTATATATTACAATGGTGTCATTTGATTATTCAGCAGATGAATAAAACGTCCTTAATTGTTTTTTTTCCTCCTCCACTTCATAGTAGTTCTGTTTTGAGTTTCTGGACCTTTAATAAAAGGGGTTGATATTAGCCACTTGTCTTTCTAAATTCTGTTTCTGGTATGATTCATGTGCCAAGAGGAAACCATTAAGAAGGAGCCAGCATCTTTTTGTAACATGAGAGTGAAAGATGGTGAATGATACTGAAGAGCTAAAAGACTTGGCGAATTAAGAATACGGTGGCCAGAACTTTTGGTTGTTCCGCCAGGAATCCTGGGTGAAGTTGGAAGCTCTGTTGTGAGGGACGGTTCTCATTCCATCACATCTGTACGGAATCCTATTCGATAAAGGATAATATTTTCTTATCTCCCTTCACTTCCCCAGCCCCAGCTCCAGTGATGATTTGGTGTGAGGATTACATGAGATAATGAGAGTAAAATTCGTGGCACTCAAAAAATGTATAATCTATGCAATTTGTTGTTCAATTAAAGAGACCTGGCAGTTATTTTTAACTTCAGTTTTTATGCTCAGAGAAGTGAAGTGACTTGCCTGAGATCACACAGCCGAAATGAATATTTGACGTCAAATCCTGGCCAGACGGACTCTAACGTTTGTATGTTTTTAACTGCTGGGCAGGTGAGGGGAGAGTACGGTGTCAAGACCTCAGTTAAACAGGCTGGGGTTGGGGAGGACTTCTCTTCCAGGGAGGAAGACCATACTAGTTTGCGAAGCTGAGGCAGTAGTCTGATCCTCTTTCCTGTGGAGGCCCTGCCCAGGCCACAGGATGCAGGTGCGGTGCTTGTCAGGGACCAAATCTAAATTCCCACTGATATTTGTTCAATAGCTCAGACATGCTAAGGTGAGCTGTCCAATAAATTATGGAACAGATTAACTGAGTTAGTCCTGAGGCATAAATAACAAAGACTCTCCACCCAGTGGCAGGACACACAGGAATGGTGGCAGAAAAGGAGACCATCTTCCTCTTTCAGAACAATGTTAACAGGAATGAAAGTAAAGAATAAGGGGCCAGGTAGGAAGGAATTCCACGCAGAAGGGATGACAGAGTGAAGGAAAATAGGCCCTTGGGAATGACCTCATCCATTCTTAGGGCTTTGTCAAGGCAGAAGATTGGTTCACTGTCAGACACAGTAACTTGAGGTGTCTGTAGGGCATGCGGTGGAGGTGTCCAGAGAGCAGCTGAGCACACGGGTTACCACTCCACTGGGAAGCTATGGGAAGAGCTATAGCTGCAGTATTTAATAATGTATAAGATGAGTGGTTGCTAAAACCATGGGCAAAACCAGGTCAGAGATATCATGTTGAATGAGGAAATAAGAAAAAATTGATGAGGATAGAATATCAGAATTTAGTGCATAAGGAAAGGATGATCTGGTCACAGAGACTGAGATGGAAAGGTTAGAACCAGAAGAAAAAGTTCCAGCGAAGCTCAGTGAGGACTGGGATCCTAGAGGAGGAGGATGCCGTCACTGCCAGATGCAGGGAAAGACAACAGGGAGAAAGCAGAGAAAACAGTCCTCACTGCTCTCTCCTGCCCACCAATCTCCTATTGGATGAGCCCAATCTGAAGTCAACCGGCCAAGGGGATGAAGTGCACAAGGTCCCATTCTCAAAGATAGGAGAATTCCTATATTCCGGGAATGAGAGTTTCAGGAAGGTAGGAATGCTGGTGAAACAGTGTCAAATGATACTGAGGATCCTTCGCTGGAAGTTTTTGATGACTTTGGAGCAAGGAGTTTCAGTGGTATGGTTGGAGCCAAAGCTAGACTGCTGGGAGGAGAGAAAGCAGAGACTGTGAAATTAGATTATTTTAAGAGGTTTGATCAAGAAGGGAGTGAGGGCATGCAGAGAATATATTTTGTTTAATTTTCCAAGTGTGTCTAATTTCTTTTTGGTGTCAGAACCACCTCCTAACATTAGAGTGTCTTGGCTAGACTTTGGTTCTTTTCTCCACCTACACTCATTACCTTGCTGATTCACCCATTCTTATATGCATTGATATGGGGATGAATCCAGAACTTACATCTCCCACTCAGGTTTCTCCTAGACATCCCAAATTCAAGTCAAAGTGGAACACTTGATTTTCCCTTCTTCTAAATCTGCCCCACCTGCAGCGCCCTCATCTCAGTGCGCAGCATCTCCATCCTTTCTCTTGTTCTCTTCCAAAACCCCGGAGTCATGCATGGTTTTCCTTTTTCTCTTATCTCCCACTTCCAAAAACTCTATCTTCCTTATCCAGAATGCTACCCCTTCTCGCCATCTCCAGTTCTGTCACCCTTGTCCAAGCCACCGTCCTTGCTATCCTTGCTGTCCTTGCCGGGGCTAGCTCTACCTTTCCTTGTCCCCTTACTGTCTATTCTCAACACAGCAGCAAGAACAATCCTTGAGAAATGAAGGTCAGTTATGTTGCTTCTCTGCTTAAAACCCGACCATGGGCCCCAGTGGCCTACAGGATCTGTCCCTGCCACCTTTGCTCTGATGTCACCTCCTAGTACCATTGCCCACACTCATTCCACTCCAGCCTCCGTGATCTCTGCGTTGTTCTTCTAAAACTCTGGAAAGCTCCCACCTTCGGGCTTTTGCCTGGCTCTCCCTTGCCTGGAATATTCTTCCACCAGCTATTCATGTGGTTAATACCCTTACTTCCTTGAAATTTCTTCTCAAATGTCACCTTCTCAGTAAGTATCCTGCCCACCCTGTTTAAAATCACAGCCTCCACACTTCTCCTTTCCCACATTCCTGACCGGCCTTGCCCTCCCTTCTTTTTGTTCATCAGACTGTTTGCTGTAAGGAGCAGTTGGGACCACCCATATGAAGTACAAACGTGGAATTTTGCACCTTCTTGAGAAAAGCCCTCCAGTCTGGCTGGCGCCCTGGGTGCCAGTGAAACAGGCGGGGCTGTGGGAGGCCCCTCTTGGCTGCTCAAGCTCTGCTTTCTCACACAGCCTACAACCTCATTATCCACTAGCAGGAGCACAGGCAATCGCCTGGGGTGCCAGTCAGCTGGCAAAATGAAGCACCTGTGAAGCAGACAGGATGCTGAGGCTGAGCTGGCAGCAGCAGGAGGGGCCTGCCCTGCATTCCTGGTGTCATTGACAGGACAGATGTGGCCGGTGCCACTTCTCCCACAGAGTGGGGTGTGTGGCAACTTAGAGCTTATGGGAAGTTCCCAGCTTCCCCCTACTACCCAGGAAGGTGCCCCTGTTTGGGGGACACAGTGTCAGTTCAACGAACATTTGTGCTGGCACTGGACTGGGGGTGGAGGGAGTGGGACTGACAAGGTCCCTTGCCTCAGGGAGCTCTTGTTTGGAGCAGCAGGAGGAGAGCAGGAAGATAAATGCTCTCAGTTTTGTGTTCTCAGTTAGTGCTACGGTCAGGTAAGCACAGTCACTAGGAAACCCACACGGGAAAACGGTGCCTGTTCCAGACTTGGAGGGAAGGGAAGGCCTGGTGGCAGAAGTGACCTGTAAACTGTGTCTTAACTCACCTGTTCATTAATTCATTCCTTCAACCAGTGTCAGCCACATACAAAGAGGCTGTTTGTCAGGTTTAGGGGGAACAGTCATGAGTCAAAAAATGGTTTCCTCTGATTCCAAGGAGCTTACAATATAGGAGAGAAGACAGAGTTAACAAGTAAGCTAAAAAATAAATGTAAAATTAAAAAGAATTCTTTTTGGTTAAAGGCCATGAAGAAAAATTGCAGGAAGTGTAGATGGTGTGTTTGTGGGAAACACTCTCCCATCCCTAAGGAAGTGAAGTTTAAATTGAGAGCTGCAGGATGTCTGTGAAGCAGCCCTGTTCAAAACAGGATGGGGGGCATTCAGGCCCAGCCCGGTGGCGGGAAGGGCTCGGGAATCAGAGGATAAGCCCCTGCATATGCTGGAGGATGCAGTCTTGGTGTGGCGGGGTCCTGAGCATGTAGGGTAGGCCCTTCCACATCTGATCCAAACCCACCTGTCCAGAGCCTCTAAGGACTCTATGTTCAAGCCCTGCTCAGCTTCACACAACTCCTCAGGCCCTTGGCTCAGAGTCCCACATGTCCCATCCCACTTGTCCTTCAGGGCTGTGCTCAAACATCACCCCCTCCATGGCTCTGCAGTAAAGCCTTCAGGCCTGGAGGGTCACCCTCACCTCTGGGTTCCTGGCCTGGACGCATAAGTTGTCTATACACATGTCCGTCTTCCCAGCCAGGCTGCCAGGCCCTGAGACCTGGAGCTGGGGGGCCTCTGTGTGCAGGGCCCATGGCTAAGACCAGGAAAGTTCTCAAATAATGTGCACAAAGAAGGGAGGAAAGCAGGAGGGGAAGAGGGAAATAAAGAAGGGAGGGAGGAAGGAAGAAGCAAACTTAAAAAATAGTGTAGATAGATATCTACTCTCACAAAGGATATACTCAGAAAAACTTGTAAATCTAGATATTTGCAAAAGTCAATTTAGAATACAGGGTGGGGCAAAAGTAGGTTTACAGTTGTGAGTATGCAAAACAGTTTATTCTTACACTCTTATTAATTATTGTATTATTTTCTATATAAACAACTATAAATCTACTTTTGCCCCATGCTGTATATTATTTCTGCCACAGAACATTTCCTTTCTAAGGGCCACTGCTTTCCTAGTCTTATTAATTTGTCTTCCCATCCATCACTCGCACTAGCTCTTGGCTTTCTTTTTTAGAACTATGATTCACAGACAAACCATTTTGGGGGTACATTTTTAGGATGCAGTTCATGATCATTACTTTGCAAACCTCAAAAGCCATGCTGAGGTATGAATGCTGGGGTTCTCAAACCTACTCACTAGCAAAGCAAATGGCTCTCAAAAACAAAATTAATGATGCTGCAAAATGACAAATTACTACGTGTCACAGACCTCAAAGATCCCCAGAGAATAGTGCAAACAGAGAATGTTAAAGTCGGAATGCTAATGACGACCACGCTCACCTGGGAGGTGTGAGGGGGCCTCTGGGAAAGACTCAGCAACTAGTTTTTCTCTCCAGATGCCGCTCCCGCTCACTCACACTGGGCCACAGGGTTAGCTAAGTACTCGGTTACTAAGGAAACCCAAGTTGTCAGTCCTGAGCCGTATGGGAATAATGGTGATTTATTTAGGAAAAGCAAGGTTTGTCACTTTAAGCTTACTGCTACAAAATTGCTTTTTGATTACCTCCCTCCTTATTGCATTGTCTTGTCACAATAAACTACAGAAACAAGTGGCAAGGTTAATAATTATGGGCTTCGTTCTTGTCACTCTCGAGGCCCAGCAAGGTCATGGCTGCAGCCTGTGTGTGGCAGGCAGGCTTCTTCCTCAAACTCCTCCTCTAGAGACGAGGGCTCTGCAGAGGGGCCAGTGCAAGCTTGCCATCTCCAAGCTGATTTCACCCCTGACTTTCCGTGGCCCCAGGGCACTTCTGGAGCCAACCCAAATGATATCTTCTCTCTGGTTGAAATCATCCGGACCTTTCTTTGCCCATCCAAAGCTCACGGTTTGTGCCCTCAGTCAAGACAGCTTAGTGAATAACTACCAGGTGCCATGCAAAGTGCTAGCCCTTTTAGTAGCTCACCTCATTTCGCCCTCACGACCACCTGCAGGATGGATGTCATTCCTATACTCGGTCATGTTTTGCATTTCCTGTTGGCTGCATTCTCTTTGACTGGCTTCCCTGTGATTTTCTGGCCACTCACATCTCTAGGCTCACAATCGTCATAGACAGGGAGGAAAGAGGCTCCCTTGCCCTGGTTAGAAACTCCTGGTGAAGAATTCAGATTTGCTTGCTTTGGTCCAAGGGTCTATCTCTTCATGAATCACGTAGTTAGGCAAACAGAATCTAAGACAAACATATCCGCTTCCATTCAAATTAATTGTTTAGAACAGTATCTGAAAACAGGGGGCTGCTCTTCCCATCAGAAAGGGGTTCTAGGATACAAAATTATAGATGTTTGTTACAGAGCCATATACTTTGTATCTACGAGATATCTGACTAAAAACACCCCCCAAACTGTGTTTGCCGCCCACACCCTGCCTCCCTGCATGGCATCATCCTCTCCACAGTGCTCCTCACACCAGAGGTTTACTTGGCATCAATGGGTGACCCTTCCTCCCTCGTGTTTACTGTCAGACTGGCCACCGAGTCCTACTGTTCTATTTCCAAAATGCCTCTTGATTCCTGTTCTCTCTTCTTTATCCCCACTGCTGCTCTCAGTTTGAATCCCCATCCCTTCATCAGAATTGCCCTGGCTCCTAACTGGCCTCTTTATCTGCAGTCTTTCTCCTGATACTGTTAATCAGGGTCCAGCTGGAAAACAGACACTACTCTAGGTTTTCCTCTAGGTTATTTAAACAAGGGGAATGTAGTTCAGGGGAAAAATCTGGTGGTAAAGGTTGTGTGTTTCCCTTAGAGCACGCTTTTCCCAATTTTTCTAGAGGACCTCATTGTGTGGGGGAAGAGCTAGAGAGCGTGCAGACACAAAAGAACACAAAGAATCCCAGTAATAGGTAGTCATTCCACTTTGGACTGCTCTGCTTCTTCTTAACTTCTTTCCCAGGTAGGAAGCAGGGTGGTGTGGGTTCTGGGGAAACTTGCATGATGTGGGACTGTGATGGTTTAGCAGCAGTGCTCATTAAGCATCCACAATTTGTTCAATAATGATGCACAGGGGATGTGTCATTGGGCTGCTATGCATAGATTCTGCATCATGTCAATAAGATGTATTTCCTCCCAAAAGGGAGATTTAAAGGCCCCTTTCATGGATACTGACAGCACAGATAGGCACAGATATAGGCAGAACAGATATAGGCAGAATGCAACATAAGCAGGAAATGAAGACCCAGACCCAAAGTCATAGAGGCAGAGAGTAGCTACCTTCTGCAGCCTGTTGCCAGCATCCAAGCCTCAAAGAGCTGAACAGGTCATAGATTGTATATCTCAGGACTGTACTTGCACTGAGTCCGTAAGAAAAGCCTAGTCGCAAGGAGGGCTGTGGAGGGAACAACAGGTTAGGCAGTGTTCGTGGCCTTTACAGTGGTTCTCTTGCTTGATCTTCACAGCCACCTGTGAGGACAGCATTGTAGGATCCACTCTTTTAAGATGAGAAAATGCAGGGTTGCAGGTTATGTAACCTGCCTGGGGTCCGTGGCTATCAAGAGGCAGAGTGAGGTGTACATGCAAGTCATCCTTGACCATTTCCCTATTGAGAAGGATGTAGAGACCACCGCTGGTACCCACTGGGTTTTCTTATATACACAAGTATACAATGATCTTTTTGGGCAGGGGGCTTATTTTCTTTCCAACTCATTCTTTTAGTGTGTTTTGAAAGTTCTAGAGTGTGTTTAGAAAACCCTTCTTAATGAATTCCTGGATTAGGTGGACCCTACATTTCTATTAAAAACAAAATTGTGTCTAGAGCATCAAAACCTTCCTTTCTTAAGAATGTGTCTTCTGTCTTATCATGCAATGTATCCAAATTAAAATAGCAACAACTTACTGAGCACTTGCTATGTGCTAAGCACTGTCCTAAATTCTTTGTATACATTTACTCATTTAATCCCAAAATCAATCTTAAGAGATAGACATTACTATCATCACCATTATTTTTAGATGGGGAAACTGGGACACAGACTGGTAATTTGTCTAACAGCACAGACTATAGAGTTTGGGTTTGGATTGAGGTCATTTTTTTTTACAGACTTCAGTGTTTAATCATCATGCCATTCTGCATGTCATTGCCTGATTTCTGGATTGGGGGACAAGGGAGAGAACAAAAGGGGACAGGAAATTTTTGTTCACTGGGCAACTACTGGGTGCCAGCACTCTCCAAAGGATGCCATGTATGTCATCTCACTTTCTTCTTCTAACCATGCATTGCCTGTGCGCTCTAACTTCCAAGAGAAGCTAAGGCATCTTCCCCCTGACTCTCACTTCTTAGCTAAGAGGGAAGATCTCTGCTATGGCCAAGAACATGGCAGAGTTTCTTTAGGATGGAATGGGGAGGTTAGTGGGAGGAGTAAAGGGACTATAAACAAAAGAAGTCTTGAGAAAAGGAGAAATGCTCTGTCTTAGGTAGCCCTTCCTTGGGGCCTGTGTTAGTTAGGAGCCCTTCAAGAAATAATGTACAATCAAAGAGAACTTAATAATAGAACTGAATAGAACTATGGGCAGGGTTAAATGAACCAGCAAGGGATGTTGATGCATTCAGTGGCTAGCAAAGTCATTTGTATAAAGTCAGTATAAAGTCATTACTTCTCCTAGGCTTAAGGTGAAAGGGAAGAAGATGTTACTGGAGCCCAGGAAGTAGGGTCACTTGGCAGGAGATAGAGCCCTAGAGGGATGCAGACACTGCCAGAACTTCAGGGCTGAAATCTGGAGGGAGTGAGGAAGAACTACCCTCCTCTCTCTTCCCTTGTCTTGGATTATCTGCCAGTGACTTCTCTTGATCAAACTCAACTGGAAGCTTAAGGATGGGGAGCCCTAGTGATGCTGTCCTTGTGGGTCGACCTCCTGGCAGAAGAAAGGCAGATAGTGAATCTGGGTGGGTGCGATTCACCAATGGAGAAAAAACACACAGGGCTGGCCCATAAGGCAAGTCTACACCTGCCTCCAGTTGGGAGATTCTCTTTGTTCTTGTCTTCTCTTGCAGCACAGGCAGGGTCAAGGAAGGAGGAACTGACATGATTCTGCCTAGGGGCTCAGCTCTAATTTTTAGGAATAAGTGCTGTCTCTTTTGGGAGGGGGGTGGACTTAGCAAGGTTCTTCCAGCTGTGGAAATGATAAAACCTAGAGGTCTAAGACTGGGACATGGTCAAGGAAAAGGCCAAAGGAGCAGTTATTTGTCCAAATACTGTCTGGTTTATAAACTGAAGGAGCAAAAGAGGGTTTTCAGGCTTTATATGGACAATCAAAGAGGGCTCTAGGGACGAAGTCCCAGCCAGTAGAGACAGTACGTTTTCACAGAAGGTGGTCTAGTCAGTCACCTTGGAACAGGGCAGAGGTGGCATGACAGATAAGGTGACTTAGAACTCACCATTCATTCTACCCTCCTTCTAGTATGCTTTTTGGTAGCATTTTGAAAGCTATTTTTCAAAATTCCTTTCCCATACTCCCTTGTAGTTGGGGTTCTAGATGTCTTTGGAGTTCAGCTAACCAGATTAGCTTGTGTGAGTTGAGATTAAGAAGTAAGGGAGGCCTTGCTTCTACTATTCCTGCTGGAAACCATGGTGGCAGAGGCTTGATTTTTTTCTCCTGCAGAGCCATAACAAAGACTCTACCGTTCCTGAGCCAGCTCCTGGGTGTTTAGACTGCCCGCAGTCTGCACTGGTGGTGCAGGTTGCCGTAGGTACCATGCAGTTGTGCAGCTAGCAGCAGCTGCAGTGGCCTCCTCATAGTGGCAGTTTCCCGATCACAGTGAATTCCTGACTATGTCCATGAACTTGGATTTGGAGCTGGTAGCTTCCAGATGGTAATAGAGGCAGCAACTTTCTTGGTGTCTATGAAATGGCTTTGGGAGTTTTTTTCCTGAAAATTCAACCCTGAGCTTGTTCTCAGCACTCAGTAGCCCTGCTTGGGCATTTAATCATTACAGTAAATTCAATTTCTGCTTCAACTTGCTAGGGTGGATATTTTCCTCTGAAGCTGAATACTGAACAAAAAAGGTGGCCACAGTAATAGTAGTAATAGCTATCATTAAGTGCTTACTATGTGCTACATGCTCTAAGCACTTTATGTGAATTATTTTATTCATTCAATTCTCACGACAATCCTGTGTGCTAGGTGCGATAGCAATCCTCATGTTATAGGTGGGAAATGTGACATCCACAGAGATCCAATGACTTGCCCACATCACCAGATTTTAGGTGGTGAGACTAGGTGTGTGATGAATTCTGGTTCTAGTGCCTGAGCTATTGAGCCTTTCCATGAGGCAGGTAGGCTGAGGCTTCTGGGGTTGCAGATCCTGGCATCCTTTTTTTGAAGATATAATTAATACAATCCAAAGAGAAAACAGAGGACTGGAGACACTGTATTTGGCCCAAGGTATTGTGGATAGTAAGTGGCCAAATGAGATTCAAACACTTCTCCTTGACTTCAAAATCTATGCTAGTGTCCACTTCACAGGCAGTTCCTGCCACCCTGTGACAGGCCTGCAAATCTGAGACAACGGCTCTCATGTCTCAGGGAGTTAAACGTGCTGAGCACTTTCAGCTGTACCTCTGTGAGCGCTCTCTTACCTGAATCACCCTCCCCCAGTCTGTGAATGTCCCTCTGTGAGTCTGTCACCCAGGACGGATCACAGAGCTCTCTGCGTGGTCTGACAAGCACAGCACAGACCCCACCCTGAAAGCTCTTAGTCTCAGTCAGACTCTCGAAGCTGAGAGGAGCAAATCTCTCTCCTGCCACCCTTTTCCCCTAAATGCTTTCCCGGTGGGACTGGTTCGCTTTGCCTTTAAGGAAGATGTGACATACATATTTCTGCACAAATTAAAAGCATTTCTTCTTTTTTTTTTTGGTTTTTGCCAGGACATTTCAACCAGGCTGGTGTGTTTAGTTTCCCTTCTGCTCCAGAGCTAGAGTGGACTTTTGAGGAATTATTTATAGGCAGAATGCTAATTACTTTACTACAAATATGTAAATACTTTGAGAATAAATTCATCACAATATATTAGGCATCACATTGTAATTAAGCTCAATTAGGTATTATTAGCGGTATTAATGTCATGTTGCTTGTGCTCGTTCCTAATGAATATATTAACCCAGCCCTGCTGCCACCATCCATGTGGGTGCATTATGATGACGACGATAATAGACACATAATTGAAGTGTTATTGCTTTGCTTGCAAATCGTGGAGAGGAATGTCAGTGTCTTTGGAATCTGAATGATTGGCCTGATTGGACACATTAGATGTGGCCTGAGGATTATGTGTTGGAAATAAGGGTTAACATCTTGGCATCTTATTTTATAGATCTTGAAAGAGAGATTTCTGTTTTTCTTTCATGGATTAGGGTAAATGCAACAGCAATAGGGTGTGTTACAGGGAGCCACCAGGAGTTGTTTGGAATACCAGGGTGGTGAGTTTATTGTTCCAAATCTCAGCAGAGGAGAAGAGCCAAGTCTGGACCTGGAAAGAGGAGAGGGGCAAAGGCGAGACCTGATGTCAGTCTGCAAGGAGAGGTAGATGTGACGAACTCTGACATTTTTTGACAAGGGTTACTTGAATGTTAAAAGTAACATTTTGGGGTTGCCTTAGAAGTCATTTACTGGCTTCATTTTACTAGTGAAATAACTCACCTGGGTTATCAGTCAGGGTTTAGAGAGTAAAACCTCTCTAGGTATGTCTTTCAGTACAGGGAGTGCTTCTAAACGGGAAAGGACCCAGAAGCCAAATGGGACGGAGAAGCATCCTAGAGACTGTTGAAGGCAGATAGCTGCCCGTTTCCTTAGTGCTAGAGGGCCAACAGGAGGAGGCGGAGTTATCAGAAGTCAGGAGCCACCTGGTAAGAGCTAGAACCCAGCAAGATCTGGGACTGCAGTGGACACACAGCAGCTACAAGAAACAGCCCTCAAGGCAGAGCAAGAGAGGAAGAATACCCTGGATTTTCCCCTTCTCCAGCCCTCCGGTCTTCTGTGAGCATTGTCTTTAGTGAACATCTCAATGGCTATACCTACTGGAAAGCCAGTATTTAAAGGAGCCTAAAACATAGTTTCTGACCTATAGGAAGAAGCAGAGAAAAGACCAGGGAGGGGATCTCAGAGGACAAGGGCAGAAGTGGCTTTCAACACATTGTTTCACATTGAAATGACAGTGTGATTTATTCATCATAAGAGATCCTTATTAAGACATAAGAGGGAAATGATGGTGATGAAGATGACTTAGAAATATTTGCACATTTCTCATAACATTTTTATGAGAAAATTTACTAAGACTTTTCTCATAGAACAGTTTATTTAATCCTTACAAATCTGGTGAGATAGACAAATCAGTCCTATTTTATAGATGAGGAAATAGAAGCTAAGGGGGGCTGAGTCTCACAGTTTCACACCTGGGAAATAGCAGAGGAGAATTGGACCCCAAATATATCTTACTTCAAACCCAAGGAGCTCATGGAGAGGTTAGAGGAGTTGCTGAAACCCAGGGGCCCCTGGATTTGCACAAGCACAGGGTTGGAAACAGCCAGGGAAGCCCAACACACCCCGCACACTGCTGCCCTGCCAGAGGACGCTCCCTCCGTGGCCGGTGTGCTTCTCTCTATGGAGGGCCGCTAGGCAACTTTTTAGAACTCACCCTAGCCCTGTCTCCACAGCACACTTCAATTTTCAAGGAGTGTTCAAAGAATTACATTTCATTTTTCAAACCACCCCTAGAGGTAGTGAGGGACAAATGGTGAAACAGAGTCACAGAAGTGACTTAACTTGGAGCTCATCACTTACCATCCCCAAAGCAACTCATGCTTCAGCTAAACTTATTTCTACTCTCCAGACAAATAACACCAGTCACGACTTTGCATCTGCTATTTCCTCTGCCTGGAATGATCTCCTTCCTCAAATAACTTTACCAGGTTAGGTTAGTTGGGTTCTCCTCTAGCTCCCATAATGATTTGTTCTTGCCTCTGTCGTATTGCTGTGCAGTTATTTGCTCACTTATCAATCTCTAGGAGACTCTTGTAGAATGTGAGCTCCCGAATGACAAAGACTAGGTCTTAGGCATTTCTGTGTCCCTACACTGTGTTGAATAAATGAATGAATGCACGCATGTGTAACTGAGACTGAAACACTGTTCTCCTGGGTCCTTCTTGTTACTGGTCTCTCTACTGAAGTAGCACTTTTGCAGGCAGAGGAGGAAACTGTTTACCAAGAAGCTGATATGATGGGCTTGTACAAAGCTCTAAGCCATCTTTTCCTTCCTTTTTAACAAGGGAGATAATGCAAGGAATTAAGTTCTCTTCCTAGTCTTTAGTTTTTGCTGAATTAGCAGTTCCTGATCAATTAGACTAAAGGGCTTTCTGTGAACATGCCAAATCTTTTTTTGTTTTTTTATTTTGTAGCAAAGCTATTAGGGAGGGTAAGAGAGCAAGAAAGTAGCAGAGAGTCTCAGGCACTCAAGAGAGATTGGCAGAATCACAGTGCCATGCAGGGGATGGGGATGGAATTGGAGAGGGAGGTGGGGTGGAAGGGCGGGCTCAGCCAGACTGAATCTTCCCCTTCTGAGAGGGTACAGAGCAGCCCTGAGATGAGCAATTGAGGCAATTGTGACATTTTTATAGTGGAAGGGTCTACAGCACATACATTGTTCTCTCATTTTCTGGTTGAGGAAATTGAGGCCTAAAGAGGCAGAGGAATTCATCCAAAGTGACGGTGATTCAGTGTCTGAGCAGAGACTCCATTCCTTGTTGCACCTCCTTAGTGTTTACCTGCACGCAGGCTTCTGGGCTAAGTGGCACCTGTGCCTTCCGTCTGCCCAGGATCCATTTATTCCCTCTCGCAGCAGCACCCTGATTTTCGTCTGGTGAACAGAGTCTTCTTTACTAAGTACTATCTTAGTGGGTCCGTCAATCAAAGTGCCCTCCAAACCCCAGCCAAGCGGCTAGCAAGTGAGTCAGACTTAGGCAATTAGATTCTCGTTCCCTGGAATCTGGAGTGTTGTGCCATGGAGATTGAAAATAATTTGATAGCTGCATCTAGGAGGCAGGGACCACCTTTGCATCTTGCCCCCTACATCTGCCCTGGGTCTGTTGCTTCAGCTTTTCCCTAGAACCTGGGAGTATTCTCATATCCTTCCTTTTGGTTAAGATAAGCAGACCTGGTTTTTACCGGTTGCCACTAAATGGTTCACTTCCCTAGCCAGTATGGTTAGGAGCTGCCAGAAAGCAGGGAGAGGAAAGAGGATAACCCTGGCATGCTCATGGCCCGTTACTGGTGCCTTCCAAGAGACATAGCATGTGAGCTAATGGGACATTTGCATTTGCATTGAAAACACACAAAGAAACAGATGACATTTATTTTGAAAATAAATTTTATCTGACTTAATGTATACAAAAGATTACCATTCCAATATGTAACCAGTATAAAAATTGAGATGCTTTACATTCTTTTTTATGCTCTTTGAAATCCTGCATATATTTTATACTTTTACATTTTAATTTGGATGCTAAATTTTCATCCGAAACACTATCTGTATTAAGATTTCATAAAACAGACAGTTGAAATATACTCTAAATTATGAATACTTGGAAGTTTTCCAATAACTGAATTGAGTATTCATTTTTAAATTTAAATGTAATTCAACTAAAATTAAAGATTTGGTTTCTCAGTCACACTGACCACATTCAAGTGCTCACAGCCACTTACAGCTAGTGGCTACTCTACAGAAGAGCGTGGCCCTTTACAGCTAGTGGCTACTCTAAGGAAGAGCGTGGCCCTTTGTATAGTTACTACACCCTTATCACACCACGTATCTTATTAAAGCCTCCCAACTGTGAGGGAAGAATGATTACTTTAAACGATACTATCATCATCATCTTCAGCAGCAGCAGCAGCAGCATTATCATACCCATCTCCAGATGGGAGCTCAGAGAGACTAAATAAGCTGCCCGGTAACAGAGCTTAGCAGAGCTAGGTTCAGAGCTTGAACTCCGGTCTGTGTAACGAGCAGTACCAGGCCAGAGTCTCTCAGGTTACCCACAGAGGGATGGCCTTGGATCGGAGTACAGCTGAGGCTCTGACACCAATATGCCGCGGGACCTGGGACACAGTGCACGGCTCCTCTGAGACGCCACTTCCCTATCTGTAAAACGAAAGGGTGGGGCTACCTCCCTGCCCACTGCACGCTGCTGCATCATCCCCTCTCTGAGGGCACAGACGCTTATGGTGTGCTACGCACTGTTCTAAACACTTTACTCATATTTCCTCGTTCATTCCTCACAATAAAACTGTGAGGAGGGGTCTAATCAGACTCCCATTTAATAAATTAAGAAGTCTAGTGACTTGCCCAAATTCAACAAACAGTTGGTGGCAGAGCTAAGATTAGGATCCAGGCTACCTGGCTGCGGGGCAGGTGCTTTGTCAGCAGGCAACACAGGCTCTGAATTGGAGACTCATGAGGGTGGGGATTCTGTTTTGCCCACTGCTGTGATCCCACTGCCTGGCACACAGCTGTGTGCTCAACTAATAATTGCTGGGTGATTAAATTAGTGAACAGGTGGGGAGGAAGAGACACCCAAAGTGCAAGTCTAGTTCTTGAAATTTTTGGTCTTTTGGGTGTTTCATAAATGCAAGTCGTTATTTGGGATTCTAAATAAACAAATTCCTGAATGCATTCATCTTTTCAGGTGAAGTAGAGATATGATTTCTGCATCTGCTTTCTTCGTTTCTGTCTCTTCTCCACCGTATACATGTACCCTGAGGGGAGCCAGAGACAGTTAGAAAGCCCAGTAGAGTGTGCACCTAGGTGGGAAATGGGTTTTTTCCTTTACTGAGAACTAGGTAAAGAAAATCGTAAAGGTGACGCCAGCCAAGAATCACAACACACACAGTCTCGACACAATTTTTTTATCCAAATATTTTCTGCTGTTGACATTTTAAGTATTTTCAGACACCCCTTTTCCGTAGCCTACATCTTTGGCTATAAATATGTAAATGTTTTAGCCTAGTATGGAACAGGGCTAAACTTGAAAGAACTCTTTTCTTTTCTAGACTTGTCATATTTGCTGTGTGACCTCGGTTAAGTTTCCTCACTTCTTTGGTGCTCTCTTTATTCATTTTTAAAATGAAAGAAAAATCCAGGAGGTTTTTCAGTTTGTGACCCCCCATAATTCTATAGAATGATAGCTAGTCACAGAAAGTAAACAATTCTGCTTGCACACAGTTCTTTGGATATTTCATTCATTCATTCAAGAAACATGGAACACTTACTCTATGCCAGGCATCACTCTAAGCATTAAGGATATAGGAATGGAAACAAGACAAAACAAAGCACAGTTCTTGCCCACCAGTGCTCCTAGTCTCGAAGGGGAGACTGAGAAGAAAACAGAAAACTGTGACACAGTGGGGTGAGTTTCTTCAATGCTGAAGGAACTCAACTCAGTTTTGGGATCAGGGAAATGTCTCAGGGGATGGTGACATGTGAGCTCCTCCTGAAGGCTGAGTGTGAGTTAGGGAAGATGTGAAAGGAAAGCACTTCCGGCAGAGGGTAACACGCATAAACATGGGGAGAAATGAGATTCCAAATCCTCTTGGATAGTTCAGAATGGCTGGGGTGCAGGGGCATGTGGCAGGTGTCTGGAGGTGAGGTCGGGATGGGGAGCAAAGGCCAGATCACCAAGGCTCAGTGTGCTGAAAAGGTGCTTGGACTCAGCAAAAAGCAGCCACTGAAAAGTTGTAAGCAAGGAAGTGACAAGGTCAGATTTGCATCCTAGGATTCCTACAATGCGGACAGTGACCCCTAGGGCATCTCAAGAAGCCAAAAAAACAGTTGTAAAAATAGAGTAGGGTACAGAGGACAATTTCCAAAGCAAGAAAGAAACAGTGGATTGGAGAGGACCAGGAAGATTTGAGAGGTAATATCTGTGGGGTGTGGGGATGAGAGCATCAGGTTTAGGCACGGGCCATTGTGTGGGCGATAGTATTTTCCACTCGGGTGAGGAACCTGAGATAGAAGTCCTACCGTTCCATAATGTTGAGAGGCAGGTTCTTAGCAGCTCCGACTCTATTCTGTTTGGGGGGTGTTTCCCTTCCACTTAGCTTCAGAATATGTTCTATATTAAATACCATCAGTATAATTACCGAATGCGATACACTGTAATTATGCTCTGTAATTACATTTTCTTCCATTAGCTGGATGGCATTCCCACTCTCACAGGCCCCAGCACCCTGGACTGTGGGCATGGTTGGGATGCAGAGGCCCTTGGAGCAGATGTAGATCTCTCTCTGCCTTTGTCAAGTGATACACTGGGAGTCATGGGAGGCAGTGCAGTGTAATGGTTAAGAACATGGGCTTTGGAGGCAGACTGACTGCCCAGGTTTGAAAGACATTACCACTTCTTAGCCGTGGGACTGGACAAGTTACTTAATGTTTATGTGCCTCAGTTTCTCAGTTTTTAGAAAGGAGAGAATAGATCCTACCTCATAGAGTTATTTTTTAAGAATAAATGAGATAATGGGTGATAATTACCTAGCATGGTGCCTGTCAAATTTAAGCCCTCAATAAAAGATTATACTGATGGGAAGTGATGACAAGGGGGGACCCCATGCATCTTCAGACTCCTGGACATTCTTGCCTCCATTGACATGGGGGAGATTTTGATATGTCAAGTGCTAAGCTATCAGGAATGGTGTTACCACATCATAGAAACACAAAGTGTTCCTAAAACTCACCTAATCCTCTCCTCCCTGCCTCCGTTTTATAAATGAGTAAACTGAAGTATAGAAAACGATGATTGACTTGTTCCATAGGTCATTAGTCTCAGAGATGTTTTGAACTCGGAATCCAAGTTTCTTTACTTTTTGACTAGCACCGGTAACAGAAGCTTTAACTTACTTAAATGTGTCTCTATGTTTTACAAAGCATACGTTATTTTTTAAAAAACATTTAAATAGCATTTAACACTTAAAATTTTTAAGACTATTTTTTAGAGAAGTTTTAGGTTTACAACAAAATTGAGAGGAAGGTACAGTGATTTCCTATATACCCCTGTTACCACACATGCATGCCTCTCCAGTTATCGATATTACTCACCAAAATGGTCCTTTTTTTTTTTTAACCAAGGATGAACCTACATCGACACATCATAATTGCCCGAATTTCACAGTTTACCTTAGGGTTCACCCTTGGTGTTGTACATTTATGGGTTTGGACAAATGTGTACTGACATACATCTATCATTCTAATACCATGCAGAGCATTTTCACTGCCCTAAAACCCCCTGCACTGTGCTTTTTTATCTCTCCCCTTTTCATTCCTTCTTGTTGGAATCTCTGATCTTTTTATGTCTCCATAGTTTTGCCTTTTCCCAATGTCATGTAGTTAGAATCACACAGTATGTATAGCCTTTTAGATTGACTTTTATTGTTTAGTAATATGCACCTAAGTGTCACCCATGTCTTTTCATGGCTTCATAATTCATATATTTTTGGCACTGAATAACCTTCTATCATCTGGGTGCACCACAGTGTATTTAGCCATTGCCTACTAAAGGACCTCTTGGTTGCTTCCCAGTTTTGGCAGTTATGAATATGTAACATTCATTCTTGTAGTCTATCCTTAAGTGGCTCTAATCAATATTATCCCTATTTTATATGTGAAGTGAAGAAGTATAGAAATGGAGTCTACAGTAAGTGGGCTTTCTAAGGATACCCATTAAGGAAATATTAGATTTGGAGTTTGCATCCCCACATCTAATGCTCTTTCTTCATATTCCTTTTCTTTTTCTGCACAAACATTTGTTGAGCATCTGTTCCATAGTGGATACTCTAATACTCACCATGGGGATAGAAGCCTGTCTGCCTACAAGTAGTTTTCCTCTCAGATGCTAAGTAGGATTTCCGAGTAAGTACCAGTGCTAACATGGAAAGTAGGATGCAATAAATGCCAGCTGGCTGCTGCACACCTGAGTGCTTCATGAGATGATTGTTGGAAGAGTTGGTAACTGTGCCAAGCTATGACAGGTGACAAAGGGGTCTGAGAGTGATTTAGTCAGAACCCTTTTTGTTTTGAAGTGACAAAAACCTATTGCAAAGGAGTTTTAAGAAAAAAGAGAGAGTTTATTGGCTCATTTAACTAGGAAGTCCGGGAATGAGGCTGGTTCTTGCCAGGCCTCCATCTAGAGGCTCCAATGATACTATCTTGCCTCTGCCTCTCCTGCCGTCTTAAGGCTCTGCCTTTCCCTAGTTGGCATTATTCTTCAGAAGGATTCCTTTTGAGGGGCAGGCAGGGTGGCCTTGCAGGCCCAAACTTGGGTCTTCCAAGCTGAGCCACACCAAGGGCATGAGGACTCTGGATGATTTGGCTTGGTTTACGTGTCAATCCCTTGAAACCACCACTATGTCCAGAGAGTATGTTATTCTCTGAGGGACGTATTCTGAAGGTGGCGTCAGATTAGGATGAACCCACCTGAATCACATGAAATGAGTGCCCCATAAGAAAGAGGAGTTTGTTAGTAAAAGATTGTATGAAGTCCTAAGAAAAATTAAAACCTCAAATGCCCAATCTAGGTAACATTCCTGGGAAGAGAAATGACATAAACAAAGACCTAGACGTGGAAAGGTGAATCCTTGTTGATAGACATGTGACTAGTACAGAAGTGAGAGATAAAATTGCAAAAGTAAGTTGGGGCCAAACTGCAGAAGTCTTTAAGTGCCATGCCAGGGATCCAGATGTAGAAAGGATTTTTTCATAATGGAGCTCTGTGAAAAGTGAATGGTTAGCTCACATCCCTGCTGTGCCCTCTCTGTGCCAGGAGCACTGAACTCTTATCATTCCTGAACACTCCAGGCTTTCTGTTTATGCAGGACTGTGTCTGCCATTCCATTGCCTTGTCCTGAAATAATTTTCTCCTTTTTCGCATGGACAACCCTTGGTTGGCTGTAATGTCTCACTTAGAGGTGACTGCTTCTAGGAAGTCTGTCGTGGCCACCCACCATGCCCAATAGATTAGATGCTCCCATGGCTTTCGGTACACATACCTACCTCGTTGTACTGTAGATGCCTGTTTACTTTATCTATGTCACTTGTTCTCATGTATTCAATGCTTACAATGTGCCAAGTTGGTAGTAGTCTTATTTTCACTTTATACACAGGGAAATCGAGGCAAAGAGAAGTTAAGGAATTGCCTGAAGTTATACAGCAAGTGAGTGATGGAGCTGGAATCTGAACCCAGGCAGTCTGCCTTCAGATCTTTCTCCTAACCACTACTGTTTGAGTATGTGATATTCAGGATTATATGCACAGGCTTAACACCATGCATAGCCAGTAAATATCTGTTGTTGAATTCAGTGGTCCCCAACCTTTTTGGCACCAGGGACCAGTTTTGTGGAAGAAAATTTTTCCATGGACTGAGGGTGGGAGGGATAGTTTTGGGATGATGCATTACATTCAAGCTCACCTCCTGATGTGCAGCCCAGTTCCTAACAGGCCCAGACTGGTACTGCCTACGGCCCAGAGGTTTTTAATTATTTATTTTTATTTATTTTTTATTGATGTTCAAGTATAGTTGTCTCCATTTTCACCCCACCACTCCCCCCCATCCCACCCATCCCTACCTCCCACCCTTGATCCTACCCCCTTTTGGTTTTGTCCATGTGTCCTTTATAGATGTTTCTTGACAACCCTTTCCCTTCCCCCCATATTATCCTCTCTCATCTCCACTCTGGTTACTGTCAGTTGGTTCTTAATTTCAATGTCTCTGGTTATATTTTGCTTGCTTATTTGGTTTATTGTTTCGGTTCCACTTACAGGTGAGATCATGTGGTATTTGTATTTCACCACCTGGCTTATTTCACTTAGCATAATGCTCTCCAGATCCATCCATATTGTTGTGAAGGGTAGGAGCTCCTTCTTTCTTTCTGCTGTGTAGTATTCCATCGTGTAAATGTACCATAGTTGGTTTTTTTTTTTTTATTGTTATTTAATTACAGTTGTATGCCTTTTCTCCCCATCCCTTCACCCCACCCCAGGTGAACCCACTTCCCTCCCCATCTCCACCCTCCCCCTTGAATTTGTTCATGTGTCCTTTATAGTAGTTCCTGTAATCCCCTCTATACCCACTGTCCCCGCCCCCACCCCCCACCCCCGCCCTTGCTATTGTTACATTGTTCTTAACTTCAATGTCTCTGGTTATATTTTGTTTGCTTTTTCCTTCTATTGCTTATGTTCCAGTTAAAGGTGAGATCATATGGTATTTGTCCCTCACTTCCTGGCTTATTTCACTTAGCATAATGCTCTCCAGTTTCATCCATGCTGTTGCAAAGGGTATAAGCTCCTTCTTTCTCTCTGCTGCATAGAATTCCATTGAGTAAATATACCATAGTTTTTGGATCCACTCGTTTGCTGATGGGCACTTCGGTTGCTTCCAGTACTTGGCTATTGTAAATTGTGCTGCTATGAACATTGGGGTGCACAGATTCTTTTGGATTGGTGTTTCAGTGTTCTTAGGGTAGAATCCCAGCAGCGGAATTACTGGGTCAAAGGGCAGTTCCATTTTTAGTTTTCTGAGGAAATTCCATATTGTTTTCCACAGTGGCCTCACCAGTCTGCATTCCCACCAACAGTGCACGAGGGTTCCCTTTTCTCCGCATCCTCTCCAACATTTGTTTGTGGATTTGTTTATGTTGGCCATTCTGACTGGTGTGAGATGATACCTCATTGTGGTTTTAATTTGCATCTCTCTGATGGCTAGTGATGCTGAGCATCTTTTCATATGTCTCTGGGCCTTCTGTATGTCTTCCTTGGAGAAGTGTCTGTTCAAGTCCTTTGCCCATTTTTTAATTGGGTTGTTTGTCTTCCTGGAGTGGAGTCGTGTGAGTTCTTTATATATTTTGGAGATCAGGCCCTTGTCTGAGGTATCATTGGCAAATATGTTTTCCCATATTGTTGGTTCTCTTTTCATTTTAATGCTGTTTTCTTTGGCCATGCAGAAGCTTTTTATTTTGATGAGGTCCCATTTGTTTATTCTTTCCTTTATGTCCCTTGCTTTAGGGGATGTGTCTGTGAGGATGTTGCTGCGTGGAATGTCTGAGATTTTCCTGCCAATGTTTTCCTCAAGGACTTTTATGGTGTTACGGCTTATATTTAAGTCTTTTATCCATCTTGAGTTTATTTTCGTGTATGGCGTAAGTTGGTGATCGAGTTTCATTTTTTTGCATGTAGCTGTCCAGATCTCCCAACACCATCTGTTGAAGAGACTGTTTTTGCTCCATTTTATGCTCCTGCCTCCTTTGTCAAATATTAATTGATCGTATAGATTTGAGTTTATTTCTGGGCTCTCTATTCTGTTCCATTGGTCTATGTGCCTGTTTTTATGCCAGTACCAGGCTGTTTTGATTACCGTGGCCTTGTAATACAGTTTGATATCAGGTATTGTGATACCTCCTGCTTTGTCCTTCTTTCTCAAAATTGCTGCTGCTATTCGAGGTCGTTTATGGTTCCATATGAATTTCTGCAATGTTTGTTCTATATCTGTGAAATATGTCATGGGTACTCTAATAGGGATTGCATTGAATCTATAAATTGCTTTGGGTAGTATGGCCATTTTGATGATGTTAATTCTTCCAATCCATGAACATGGTATATGCTTCCATTTGTTTGTATCTTCCTTAATTTCTTTCTTCAGTGTTGTGTAGTTTTCTGAGTACAGGTCTTTTACCTCCTTGGTTAGGTTTATTCCTAGGTACTTTATTTTTCTTGTTGCTATATCGAATGGGATTTTTTTCCTGATTTGTGTTTCTGCAGTTTCGTTGTTGGTGTACAGGAATGCCTTTGATTTCTGGGTATTGACTCTGTATCCAGCTATTTTGCCAAATTCATTTATTAGGTCGAGTAGTTTTTGAGTGGAGTCTATAGGGTTTTCCATGTACACTATCATGTCGTCTGCAAACAGTGACAGTTTCATTTCCTCCTTTCCAATTTGGATGCCTTTTATTGCTTTTTCTTGTCTGATTGCTGTGGCTAGGACTTCCAATACTATGTTGAATAGGAGTGGTGAGAGAGGGCATCCTTGTCTTGTTCCTGATCTTAGTGGGAAAGCTCTAAGTTTTTGTCCATTGAATGTGATGTTGGCTGTAGGTCTCTCATATATGGCCTTAATTATGTTGAGGACTGCTCCCTTTATTCCCACTTTGCTGAGTGTTTTTATCAGAAATGGGTGCTGTATCTTATCGAACGCTTTTTCCGCATCTATTGATATGATCATGTGATTTTTGTCTTTGCTGTTGTTGATGTGATGTATTATGTTTATTGATTTGCGAATATTGTACCATCCTTGCATCCCTGGGATGAATCCCACTTGGTCATGGTGGATGGTCTTTTTAATATATTGCTGGATGCGGTTTGCTAATATTTTGTTGAGAATTTTAGCGTCTATGTTCATCAGCGATATTGGCCTGAAGTTTTCTTTCTTCGTTGTGTCTTTATCTGGTTTTGGGATTAGGATGATGTTGGCTTCATAAAAAGAGTTTGGGAGTCTTCCATCAGTTTGGATTTTTTTGAATAGTCTGTGAAGGATAGGGGTTAGTTCTTCCTTAAATGCTTTGTAGAAATCTCCTGTGAAACCATCTGGTCCAGGGCTTTTGTGTGATGGGAGTTTCTTGATGACTGCTTCAATTTCCTTTGCTGATATTGGTCTGTTCAGGTTTTCTGCTTCTTCTTCAGTCAGTTTTGGAAGATTATATTTTTCTAGAAATGTGTCCATTTCATCTAGGTTTTCAAATTTCTTAGCATATAGGTCTTCATAGTACTTTCTTACGATCCTTTGTATTTCTGTGGTATCAGTTGTAATCTCTCCACTTTCATTTCTAATTCTGTTTATTTGGATCCTCTCTCTTTTCTTCTTGATAAGCCTACTTAAAGGCTTGTCGATTTTGTTTATCTTTTCAAAGAACCAGCTTCTGGATTCATTGATCCTTACAATTGTGCTTTTAGTCTCTATGTCATTTAGTTCTGCTCTGATCTTGGTTATTTCCTTCCTTCTGCTTGCTCTGGGCTGTCTTTGTTGTTGTTCCTCCAGTTCTTGTAGGCGTAGGGTTAGGTTGTTTGTGTGAACTGTTTCTAACTTCTTAAGGTAGGCCTGTATTGCTATGAACTTCCCTCTCAGGACTGCCTTTGCTGTGTCCCATAGGTTTTGGGTTGTTGTGAGTTCGTTTTCATTTGTTTCCAGGAAGTTTTTGATTTCTTCCCTAATCTCGTTCTTGACCCATTCATTGTTTAATAGCATGCTATTCAGTCTCCATGATTTTGAGTGTTTTGGGTTTTTACCCTTGGGTTGGTTTCTGGTTTCAGACCCTTGTGGTCAGAGAAGATGCTTGATATGATTTCAATTTTCTTGAATTTGTTGAGGCTTGCTTTGTGTCCTATCATGTGGTCTATCTTTGAAAAAGTTCCATGGACACTTGAAAAGAATGTGTATTTTGCTTCTTTGGGATGAAAAGCTCTGTATATATCAGTTAAGTCCATTTCCTCTAGGGTATTGTTAAGTGACACAATATCTTTGTTAATCTTTTGTTTGGAAGACCTGTCCATTTTTGATAGTGGGGTGTTAAAATCCCCTACTATAATTGTGTTGCTGTAAATATCTTTTTTGAAATCCTCCAAGATTTTCTTTATGTATTTGGGTGCTCCTATATTGGGTGCATATATATTTATAATGTTTATGTCTTCTTGGTGGATTCTTCCTTTGAGTATTATGAAGTGACCTTCTGGGTCTCTCTTTATGGCCCTTCTTTGGAAGTCTATTTTGTCTGATATGAGTATTGCTACCCCTGCTTTTTTTTCCTGTCCGTTTGCTTGGAAAATTTGTTTCCAGCCCTTCACTTTCAGTCTGTGTAAGTCTTTTGTCCTGAGATGGGTCTCTTGTAGGCAGCATATGTGTGGGTCATGTTTTCTTATCCATTCAGCTGTTCTATGTCTTTTGATTGGAGCATTTAATCCATTTACATTTAAGGTTATTATCGATAGGTAGTTATTCATTGCCATTATTTCCTACCTGTGTTCCTCTGTCTTTCTCTTTTCCTTCCTTTCCTTAAAGCAGTCCCTTTAGCATCTCTTGCAGAGCTGGTTTGGTGGAGCTGTATTCTTTTAGACTTCTTTTGTCTGGGAAGCTCTTTATTTGGTCTTCTATCTTGATTGAGAGCCTTGCTGGGTAAAGTAGTCTTGGTTGGAGGCCTCTGGTTCTCATTACTTGGAATATTTTTTGCCATTCTCTTCTGGCTTGGAGCGTTTCCATTGAGAAGTCAGTTGCTAACCTTATTGGGGCTCCCTTGTATGTTACTTCCTTTTTCTCCCTTGCTGCCTTTAAGATCCTCTCTTTGTCTTGGAAATTTGCCATTTTAATTATGATGTGTCTTGCAGTGGGTCTCTTTGGGTTCCTCTTGTTTGGGACTCTCTGTGATTCCTGGATTTGGGTGACTTTTTCTCTCCTCAGATTAGGGAAATTTTCCATCATTACTTTTTCAAACAGGTTTTCTATCCCTTGCTCTTCTTCTTCTCCTTCTGGTATTCCTATTATACGGATATTGTTACGTTTCATGTTGTCCTACATTTCCCTTATTGCCTCTTCATTCTTTCTGAGCCTCTTTTCCTTTTCTTGCTCCTTCTGGGTGTTTTTTTCTACTTTATCCTCCAGCTCGCTGATCCGATCCTCTGCTTCATCAAGTCTGCTTTTAATTCCTTCTACTGTGTTCTTCAATTCAGAAATTGTATTCTTCATTTCCTCTTGGCTCTTGTTGATATTTTCTATTTCCTTTTTCATGTTGATATAGTTTGCAGTGAGTTCGTTGTAGTTTCCTTGTAGTTTCTGGTAGTTCTCTTTGAGCTCAGAGAGCTCAGTGAGCTTCCTGATGACCATTGCTTTGAACTCAGTATCTGATAGTTGACTTGCCTCTTTTTCGGTTAGTATTCTTTCTGAGACTTCCTCCTTTCCTTTCATTTGGGAATTGTTTCTTTGTCTTCCCATTGTTTGTGAGGCTCTTCTTGTTTGCCTCTGCTTCTTAAATTGCTTTGTTCTGAATCCCTGGGTTTATGATATGAACTTCTATGGTAGAATGCCAATGGGATTCGGTGGTGCTGTCTCCTTACTCTCCTGTGCTCACTGGTCTTGAGCTGACGTTTATGTGTTTAACACGGTCTAACTCTAGTCTTTTCAGCACTCCAGGTTTTGTTGTCGCACCGTCAGATCTTTCAATGTCCTCTATCTTTGGTCTCTGATCTTCGTATATGCTGGAATACTGTTGGCTGTTCGCTCTGCTCCTCAGATCAGCTAGGTATTTCCCTGGCGTTGCGGGGAAGTGGATTCCGCTCCCACCTATGTTGCCGCCATCCTGTACCATAGTTTTTTGATCCACTCATTTACCTATGGGCATTTAGGTTGCTTCTAACAGTTGACTATTATAAATTGTGCTGATATGCACATTGAGGTGCATAGGTTCTTTTGAATTTGTGTTTCAGGATTCTTAGGGTACAGTCCCAGCAGTGGAATTGCCAGGTCAAAAGGCAGTTCCATTTTTAGTTTTCTGAGGAAATTCCATACTGTTTTCCACAGTGGCTGCACCAGTTTGTGTTCCCACCAACAGTGTACTAGAGTTCCCTTTTCTCCACATCTATGCCAACACTTGTTGTTTGTTGATTTATTAATGATGGCCATTCTGACCAGTGTGAGATGGTATCTCATTGTGGTTTTAATTTGCATCTCTCAGATGACTGGTGATGCTGAGCATCTTTTCATATGTCTCTGGCCCAGAGGTTTTATCTAAATCTCTGGTTTAGATAAAAGAAGGCAAGTAAATGAAAGAATGAATGAGACTTCTGGCCAACATGGAGGCATAGGTAGACACACTGTGCCTCCTCGCATAATCAATAGAAGGACAACAACAAATTTAAAAACAAAAAACAACCAGAACTGACAAAATCAAACTGTATGGAAGTCCAACAACCAAGGAGTTAAAGAAGAAACATTCATCCAGACTGGTAGGGGAGGTGGAGACAGGCAGCCAGGTGGAGAGGACTCGTGGCAAGGCAATGGCTAGAGGACAGGGGTGGGCAAGGTGGTGGCTGGCGGACCAGGCAGTCCCATATTCGTGTGCAGATAAACCGGGAGGAACAACTGGGGAGTGTGACAGACCACACAACCCAGATTTCCAGTGAGGGGAAATAAAGCCTCAAACCTCTGATTGAAAATACCTGTGTGGGTTGCAGTGGTAGGAGAAACTCCCAGCCTCAAAGGAGAGCTTGTTGGAGAGACCCACAGGGTCCTAGAACCTACACAAGCCCACCCACCCAGGAATCAGCACCAGAAGGGCCCAATTTGATTGTGGGTAGTGGGGGAAGTGACTAAAAGCCATCAGGGAGCAAAGCAAGCAGCACTGTTTCCTCTCCAACCCCTCCCCCACATACAACATCACAACACAGGGTTGCCCTGCCCTGGTGAACACTTAAGTCTCTGCCCCTTACTACATAACAGGCATGCCAAGACAAAAAAAATGGCCCAAATAAAAGAACAGGTCAAAGCTCCAGAAAAAATACAACTATGCGACAAAGAGATAGCCAACCTATCAGATGTACAGTTTAAAACACTGGTTATCAGGATGCTCACAGAATTGGTTGAATATGATCACAAGTTAGATGAAAAAATAAAGGCTATGCTAAGTGAAATAAAGGAAAATGTACAGGAAACCAACAGTGATGGGAAGGAAACTGGGACTCAAATCAGCAGTGTGGACCAGAAGGAAGAAAGAATCATTCAACCAGAACAGAATGAAGAAACAAGAATTTTAAAAAATGAGGAAAGGCTTAGGAACCTCCAGGACATCTTTAAACGTTCCAACATCCAAATCATAGGGGTGTCAGAAGGAGAAGAGGAAGAGCAAAAAATTGAAAACTTATTTGAACAAGTAATGAAGGAGAACTTCGCCAATCTGGCAAAGGAAATAGACTTCCAAGAAGTCCAGGAAGCTCAGAGAGTGCCAAAGAAGTTGAACCCAAGGAGGAACACACCAAGGCACATCATAATTACATACCCAAGATTAAAGGTAAGGAGAGAATCTTAAAAGCAGCAAGAGAAAAAGACACAGTTATCTACAAAGGAGTTCCCATATGACTATCAGCTGATTTCTCCAAAGAAACCTTGCAGGCAAGAAGGGGCTGGCAAGAAGGATTCAGTCATGAAAGGCAAGGACCTACATCCAAGATTATTCTATACAGCAAAGCTATCATTTAGAATGGAAAGGCAGATAAAGTGCTTCCCAGATAAGATCAAGTTAAAGGAGTTCATCATCACCAAGCCCTTATTATATGAAATGTTAAAGGGACTTATCTAAGAAAAAGAAGATCAAAAGTATGATCAGTAAAATGACAACAATCTCACAACTATCAATAACCAAACCTAAAACAAAACCAAAAACTAAGCAAACAAGTAGAACAGGAACAGAATCACAGAAATGAAGATCACATGGAGGGTTATCAGTGGGGGATAACCCTCGGTGGGGAGGGAGGGGGAAAAGGTACAGAGAATAAGTAGCGTAAATGGCAGGTAGAAGATAGACAGGGAGGTTAAGAATAGTATAGAAAATGTGGAATCCCATGGACATGAAGTAAAGGGGGGAATGCAGGTGGGAGGGAGGGTGCAGGGCAGAGGGCAATAAAGGGGGGAAATGGGACAACTATAATAGCATAATAAATAAAATATATTTAAGAACAAAGAATGAATGGAACAAGAAAGGGTAGTGAGAATCCCATCACTGGAGTTATTCAAGCAGAGGCTGAGGGATATAGTAGTAGAGCACATTATTTCATAGTTTAGAGTGTAGCATTAGATGCTCTCCGAGTTTTCTTTCAAATCTATAATTTTTTCCTTTAGGCAAAAGAGAAGGGTTTTGGACAATCAAGTGACCCAGCCACACTCATCCTTGGAGGAAGTAACTTTGGCAGTAGCATGCAAGGTGGATTAAAGATCACAAATGTTTGGCTCATAGGTTTACCACCTCAATCTACTGGTGGCTGTGGGGTTGGGAAGGAGGATAGTCCTCTATTATCACAGGGCAATTTCTTTTTAATTCTTGGCCTCTCATTTAAGGAGTTCAGCCCTTCCAATGTGGGCCCCCTTCTGAACTTAGGAACAGAAATGAGTCCACACAGTAGCTAGGGAGGCATTATATTATGTTGGAATTGGCCTTTGACTTGGAATCGGGGGACGAGAGTTTGCATCCTGCCTCTATTAGGAACCTCGTCTGGAAATAGGACCACTAATACCGGCTCAGCGTATTTTTAGCCTCTTTATGAGAATGAAATGACATGATGGATAAAGTGCTTTGAAGATACAAAGCACAGTGTGTGTGGAGGAATTGTGTGCATTAGGTGGTGGAGGTAATCCCTTCAGATCCCTCTTCTTTTACCCCCTTTCCTGGATCCTCCAAGAAGAGCGTAGGGTGGGGGAAGGCAAGAGAAAGGGCTGCATGAGGAGGAAGGAGCAATTCCCCAGAATCATAAATTCCATCTCAGGACCTTAACAGACTGTAAAATTGTTGTCTAAAGACTGGAAGAGATTTATCAAAAAATAAAAGCTCTCCCCCCACGGCAAAAAGCATCCTTAAAGATCTAACATATGATTTCATAAAGCTGCATGGCGTCTTTTCAATTCCTTCACAGGGCCCGTGGGCCCAGAGCCCAGCATGCTGATGAAGTGGAGAGGCAGCTGAGACTTAGGAGGAGAAAAGACCAATTACTCTTGCCCTGAGATAAAGGAATTCCATGGACCTGAGGTTGCGGAGTGTATTTGAAATTCTAATCAAATGAGTTTTTTTGTGAGGGAGTGTGGTGGTGTGGGAATAGAGGTGGTGTGTGCAGAAGCATGGGTTCCCAAGTTAGCTGTGGGAGTGGCTCCAAAAGATTTTGCCATCAAACCAGTATTTTGCTGCCTGGAATTTTCCACAATATGGGTTTTCTTGTGGGCAGCTGGAGGTGAAACTGGGAAAGAAGTGAAGTTTCAAATCTCCCAGATCTCTTGACTGAACAGGACCCTCACTGAGGGTTGCCAAAACCTTGTCCAGAGCTCAGTGACCCTGGCCTCCCTGTGTGCCTTTTAAAACTGAGAACTTTTGAAGGCAAGGTCTGGAAGGAACCTTGGTCACATCAACCCATGACATGAAAATGAGACTTAGGGAGAAGGACTGCCCCAATGCCATGTATCTAAGAATAGAATCCTGGGACCTTTGTCCAAAAACTTAGAAGTCATCAGTTTAATGCCTCTCTCTCCAAGAAGTCACTGCATTGCCCCAGATAAATGATAGTCTGCCTTCCCCGTGAATGCAGATGGCAGCAGAGAGTGGCCATCTCACGAGAGAAGCCGTTGCATTGTCAGACAGCCATGCTGGGTGGAAAGGTCTCCCTTGTGTAAAGCTGAACATGGTCTCCGCACAACAGCCAGTGGGAAGAGGGCTCCCTAGATTTTCTTCTGAGCAGAGGTGCTCTGTCACCTGTGTAGATCCCTTCAGCTCTCTGAGGCTTAATTTTCTCATCTGTGCAAAGGGGATTCTGATATAAATACCTCGTAGGAGTGTTGTGAGAATTCAGTGACACTTTTTAGAAAGCATTTAGCTTAAAGCAGACCAGATGCTCAACAAATGCTATTTTTGTCATCTGTAAACTGGGGATACTTACAGAACAGAGTTTCTGTGGCTATCACATGAGATACTTTACGTAAAGCACCAAGGAGATGCTTCACAGAGGACGTAACTGAGAAGTGTGGTTCCTTTCTTAGCACTGCCCGTCTTTTCATGGGATTGACTCTGTGCGTGGCTTAGCTCCCATATTACCTTTAAGCTTCTTAAAGGCCGGTTTCATGTCCAATTCTTCCACATTCCTCCCAGGATTCAGCTTTTAGAGGAACTTCTATGTGTGTTGAATGAATGCAGGAAGTTCATGTGTAAACCGCTTCAGTCCCAGGGCCCCACATCACCTCTGGACAAGGTCACACTCACCACAGTGTAGGTCAGAGGCTCCAGGGCATAGAATCTCTACTCTGTGCCTGTAGCAGCCACAGCAACACTTCTCAAAACTCCTTTTCTTCCTTGTCAAGTCCCCACTCCTTTCATTTTTCCAAAGCCAAAATTTTAAATACCCCAGTTTGCGTATTTTTTTCTTTCTTACCCTGCCCTTACTTCTTGGTAAATATACATTGATACCCTCTTTTGTTTCTCTTCTGCTTCTCAGTAACCAGATTTTCCACTTCTTCATTCCTTTAATAAATATTTTGACAGGCACTACTCTGAATACTAGAAATGGAGCAGCGAACAAGACAGACAAGGTCCCTGCTCTCTGGTAGAGCTTACATTGTAGTGGCAGAGAGAGAAAATAAATACAAATAAACAACTGTTAGAATTTAATAAAATACCGCCTGTAATAAAGTAATGTGATATTAACTGGGGTCAGGGAACAAGTCTAGATTGAGTGTCTAGGGAAGGCTTATGTGAGGAAGTATCAATTGAGGTGAGACTTAACTGATAAGGATTTAATCAATCACATGAAAACATGGTAGAAGACCATTCAGGACAAAGAGAAGAGCAAGAGCAAGTGCAAAGGTCCTGAGGTAGGGATGAGCCTCTTTATTAGGTCAGTGGGCCTCAAACTTGAGCATGTGTCAGAATCACCTGTAGGGATTGTTGAACCACAGATTGCTAGTCCTGTCCCTGGAGACTCAATTCAGCAGGTCTGGGCTGGGGCTGGAAAATTTGCATGTCTAACCAGTGTCAGGTGATGCTGATGCTGCTGGATCAAGCACTACACTTTGTGAACCACCGAGTTAGAGAAACAGAATGACAGTGTGGATGGAGCTCAGTGAGTGAGGGTGCGAGTAGTAGAAATGGAGGACGGAGAAGCAGCTGGAAGCTGGATCATGCAGGGCTTTGTAACACACAGTAAGGAGTTTGGGTTTTCTTCAGAGGGCTCTGGGGATTCATAATTATTTGGAAAGGTTTTTAGTAGGAAACTGACTTTACTTTTCAAAGATTACTTTGACTGCTCCATGGAGAATGGATTTTAGTGGACAAGAATGGAAACAGGGACGTCTGGTAGGAGGATGTTGCAGGGTTACAAGGGAGCATCAATGTTTCTTGGCCTGGGATGGTCACAGGGAAGATTGTTGGAGGGACTGGACCTAGAGTGGGGCAAGGCTTCTCAGCATCAGCACTATTGACCATTGGGGCTGGATAATTCTTTGTGTGGGGCAAGTCCTATGCATTGTAGGATATTTAGCAGCATCCCTGGCTTCTACCCTCTAGATGCCAGTGTCACGCCCCTACCAAATACGATGTCCAAAAAGACATTGCCAAATGTCCCCTGGGGAAAGGGGCAGCAACACCCCTGGTTGAGAATCACTGGTGTTGGGGATTCATTCATCTTTCTTTCATTCACTTATAAAATGTCTATTGATGTTCACAAATACCTACATGCGCGGATTATAGTAGGTGTCAGGTATGGCTGTGAACAAAACAGACCAAGACCTTGTCATCACTGAGTTTGCATTTCTAGTAGACACAGGAGAGGTGGAAGGCTACTTAAGCCTCAGGGTTGCAGGGGAGTTTGAGCACTAACCGTTTCTCAGGTCCACAGCACAGAAATCTTGCAACGACAGGAGTCTCCCTGGACGGTGGGGCCAGGGAGGTTGGATATACAAAGACGACATCCCCTTTAGCAGGTAGGGGACAGGGGACACGGAAAGGTGAGAGAGAAGAAAAGGGAGAACACAGGAACACTTACATGTGAGTAATTTTGTTATTGAGGTATGAATGAACTTCTGGAGCCCAGAACTATATAGTAACACCAGGGGGTAGTGTCCCAGCTCTCTGTCTCTGCTACTAGCTGTGAGAACATTAGCACACCCACCCGGTGTCAGGCACTGTCACTGACATTCAAAGATGGACCATTGGAGATGTATCATTTAATACTTTTTGTCCAGCTGAGAAAAATGGGACCAGAGAGGCTAAGTAACTTATTTAAGGTCACACAGCTGGTGAGGAGCACCGTCAAACTTTCTACTCCCAAACCAACAGTATTTTCATCAAACTAGGCCACTAAGAATCATTTTCTTCTACAGCTTCATCAGGGTGGGAAAGAGAAATTTGTGAGATAATGGAGGTGGGGGGTGTGGGGGGGAGGGTTATACTATCTTTCACAATGATCTTGGATCAGAGAGTCAGAGAGAATCAGAGCAGGTGCTAGAGGAGCTGACCTCAAAGGCCACATCTCCTGAAGAGCCTGGGGCCAGCGGGCCATTGTGGTCGGTGGCATGTATTTCTTGTGCAATTATCTCATCGTCCTCTTACAACTCTCTCAGAAGTTCCTTCCATGATCATTAAAACCGGCTCTGGGCTGTGGCTTTGAAAGCGGCCGGAACCGCCCAGGGCTGGATTGTGTCCTCGTTATGCAGGGACGGCCTTCCAGGGACTTCAACAGGATTTCTGCCTTGTTACAAATTGAGGGAGATGCGACTAGGCTGTGCCAATTACAGGTTGGCGCCTCTCAAAAGCGGTTGTTCTCTTTTGCTTTCACAGATTCTAAGATTTCTGGCTCCATTTAAACTCAAAGGAAATCCTGGGTCTCACATGATCTGTCACAAGCCTGCAGGTCACAGGAGCGGGAGCTGAGAGAGGACAAAGGAGGGAGCAGGCATTGGAGAGAGGAGGCAGCATCCCAGTGATTTACCGACTTGGGCATTGTGTGGTGTTGGATTTGTGGTCCTGCTCGCCACAACTTGACAGAAACACTTGACCTCTCTGTAGCCCAGTTTCCATTTCCGAGATGCATAGAGGGTTACCCTGGGGGATTAAGTGATGTCGTGTGCATCCAGCACATAGCTCAGTGCCTGGCACTTAAGATAGCACTAAAAATTCCCGTGTCCTGGGCTAGGGCTGCTCTCCTGAGATCTGGCCTTTTCTTTCCGTGAGTCACGCTCAGCCCCCAGCTTCCTAGAATAAAGCGAAGGGCTCAGAGTGGTTGTTCGAAGAGAGCCACACAGTCCTGTGAGAGATGAGGTAAGTCTACCTGAGCCTCAGTTTCCTCATCCATGAAATGGGGCGATAATGATAATGTTCACTTGTTCATTCATTGTTCTCTGAGTGTTCTCCCTCTGCTAGGCTCTGGGATACAATGGGCGAGAGAGGTGATGGCCTTTCCTTCACAGAGTTTACGCTCTGAAGGGGCAGCCTTGCAGTGAACAATCAAACAAACGAACACAGAATAGATTTGCAGATTGCGATCAGTGCTCTGAGAGAATTAAAACAGGATGACATGACAGAGAGTACCTGGGAGGAATCTTCTTTGAATTGGGCGGTCAAAGAAGGACTCTTTGCGGTGTGACACCAGAGTGACGAGCAGGAGACAGTTATGATAAGAGTGGGGTTAGGGATAGTGTCCCAGGCAGAGGGAACGGCAAGTGCAAAGGCCCGAGATGATTGAAGGGCTGGGCTCGTTTGAGGAGCAGGTGGTAGGGCATGTTACTGGGAGTGCAGTGAGCACATGGGAGGGTCAGTAATGGGAAATAACCCTGTGGGACTAAATGTGATGATGTGTGTGCGTGGGGAGTAAACTGTAAAGCCCTGACCACAGGGAGTTAGGATGATTGTTATGGTGAGAGAGCTTCTTAGGCTCAGCTGGGACCACCAGCCCAACAAGAAGACTAACATGCGCTGAAGGGTCTGGGGAACTGTGGAAGAAGGAAAAGCAAGCAGGGAGGTATGAGGAGAGAGGGGCAAGGGAGGGAGGGTGGATGGGCTGCTTCTCCTAGATAGCCGTTGCTCCCTAAGCATTGTGTTAAGCCTTCTCCTCATTCCATCTCCTCAGCTACTCTGGGTGTCAGAGATGAAGAACTAACAGTGGAAAGTTGGAGTGACTTGTTTGCATTATAGACAAAGTTTGATTTGAACCTAGATTCATAGGATCCCTGAGAGTGGGCTTGCAACTTCTGTGACATACTGCTTCTCACTTCAAAGCCGTGGCTCTTGCAGTCTGCAGGCACTCTTCTCTGAAGCATGGGAAGGAGACAAGCTCAACCCAGGAGGCCCTCAGGGGCTGACAAGGGACCTTGGACATGCTGCCACCCAGGTGCCTTGGGGGAATATGCAGTGAACACATGAATGGTCCTGATTATCAGAAAGATGAGACATGAAGACTCCGGGATTCATGTCAAAGATGACATGTGGCCCAGCCTCTCCACTTCATCTTGTAACAGTCCACTAAGGCCTTGGCCTTTCAACAGGAACATGGTGCTTGTGAAATCTGGCCCCCAAAACTTGGTGTCTTCTCAGGCCATCTCAAATATATGTACATCCTGTACCCAAACAGTCTCCTAGACCTCTGGGGCAGGAGGAACTTATGCCACATGCCACTTATACCTGAAGTATAACCTTCAATTGTGAATCTGAAATTATAATAAAATTTACCTTATAGCCTTTGTTATATAAATGAGATATATATATATATATACATGTATATACATACATGTACACACACAATGTATATCATTTAAAACTTTACTACCTCTACCTCTGATAATCTTTTCATGCAGCAGTTCCAACAGTTGCTTTCCCGGATTCTTCTTGGCAAAGTCGGCTGCTGTCTTCCTGAACTGTGTCAGCACCATGCATGCTCTTCTCTGAGGGCCTCTCCCAGGCTGGATGGTGGTCATGTGTGTATCTGCCTGCCTTGCTCACTACTCTGCTTCTTTGGGGGCCAGGATCCCATGAGTATAAACACCTTTGGAGCATCTGTCCAGTCCATGGCCTTGTGATTCTTCTCCTTTACTATGAGGACTGGTCTGCATGTCATGTATGCATAATATGTCTCCATTCTAAAGGCCACGGTTGCTTGGACCAGGAATGAGTGCTGATTCAAGCTGGGCCACTTAGATGATCTTCTGGAACTTGGAAGCAGCTTCAGAGATTCTGGCTCTGTCTAGACTGGATTCCTGATAGAGGGGTGTAACTCAGGAATGTTTGTATGCCATCTTCTGCCTGCCATGTGGACTGGGGAGCATGGGAGCCTGGTCTGTAGAGAGGGAAGGAAGGTGCAGAGGAAGGCAGAGACTAGGGACAAGAAAGCCCTGCCTGGGTGCTGACAGACCTTTATTTCCTTGGTTCAGCCTTTCAAAAGGCTGGCTGCACTCTTGCACTTAGTGTTCACGAAGCACACTATTTTCTTACAGATTTCTTTCTCTCTCTCTCTCTCTCTTTTTTTTTTTTTGCTTAACCTAGCTTGAGTTGGTTTCTGTTATTGTGCAACCAAAGAGTCCTAAATACTCCAATATCTAGTGCATTTGTATCACCAGAGGCTCGAGCACAGTGTCTCACTCATAGACAGATCTTGGGTTTGGCATTTTATAGACCTGGATTTTAAACCCTGACTTTCCAGATTACTAAGGCAAATTATACCTCGCCACTCTGAGCCTTTGTTTTCTTATCCATAAAATAGGAATGATAAAGTCTTCCTCACAGGGTTGCTGTAGGATTAGAGAAGATTTGGCATATATTATTTGCTGCTCAGTAACTGGAAGTTTCTGTTACTAATGCATGCTATGGAATCAAAGAAGAGATAGATGATTCTCACCTACCTTCATGCCCCAGGCTTAACCTGTATGAGAAACGAATGGCTGGAATTCAGGCTCTGAAGTCTGATTATAGGAGTTTGGGTCTCAGGCTCACCTTTTACTAACCATGTTAGTAAACAATTCCAGTGCCTTAGTCATAGACAATATTGGGTGGTCATTTTTTTTTTACATGAAGCAGTTCACCACATGTTTTTTTTTTTCTAGTTTTTAATTGTTTTTTTTTTCCCTTACCATTTATCCACTTAATACTTCCCCCCACTCCACCATCACCACACTGTTGTCCATGATCATGAGTCCTTTTTTCCTTTATGCTCGATCCATCCATCCTCTAACCCCTCCCCCAAAGCTGTCATCCTTTCTTTTTTTTAACTTGGCCTTGGAGTTAGGGCAGTGTGGTGTTATCATTGTCTCCATTTCACCAACGCAGAGGTTGAGGCTCTGAGATACTGAGTGAGCAGGGAAAGACGTGGCAGCAGTGGCAGGGGTAGGCCTGGCAACCCAGTTCTTCACTCACCCCTTCCCAGCAGGTCAGGAAGTCTGCCCTGGAGCCAGCCTGCCTGTGTTTTCTATCCCAGCACCCCACTTGGCACCTTGGGCAAATTACTCAACCTTTCTGTGCCTTGGTTTCCTGATCTGCAAAATGGAGAGAGTAATTATCTCTGCAAAATGGCACCTACCTCATAAGGTTGTTGAGAAAATTAGACAAGATAATGCATGTGATGCCTAAGACACAGTCACTGCTCCATAAGTGTAGGTTACTTTTTTATTACCAGCTGCATGGCAGGTATAGGACACAGGAGCAGAGAGCCCTGGGGTTAAGTTCAGGCTCTACCTCTTGCAGCTCTGTGACTTGGACAAGCCGTGGAGCCTCCCTTCTTCTGTACAATGGAAATGACAATGTCTATTTGGAAAGATTAGAAATCGTTTGCACATATAAAATGCTTGGCACATGCAGACACTCAGGGAGAGGGAAAGCTTTTCCAGGAAGAAGGAGCAGCAGTAAGAACAATAGGAGGGAGGTTGAGGACAGCCTAATGTGCACAGGTGTGTCTTTAGAAGGAATGAGGAATGGCGGGAATGAAGAAGAGAGATGCAGAAAAGTCCAGATCGCAGAGGACCCTTTTTGCCAGAAGAGGTGCTTGAACACCATCCTATGTCTGTTTGGACTCCCTAAATGCTTTTAAGTGGGGAAGGTAGAAACAGAGTTGCTCTGTTGAGAGATCATCCTGGTGGCTGTGGAGGATGGATTGGATCCATGTGTCTAGAGGCAGGGGGCTCGGTCAGGAGAGCCTCTGGTAGGGCGAAAGAGGGCTGGGGCGACTGGGTATAGAGAGAAGGAAATTGCTCTAGCCTACCAACCGCTGGCTGACATTTATTGAGTGTTTACTGTACACCAGGAATTCACTGTTCCAAGTGCTTTGTATATATTAACTCATTTCGGTATCTAACCACCTATCGGGATAGGTACTATTATTACCTCAACGTTACAGATGCAGGGATTGAGGCACAGAGACACTAAGAAAAGGCAAGGAGATAAAATTCATAGGACATGGTGAATGATTTGATGTGGGGTGAAGGAGTATGTGATCCCCAGGCTTCTGGCTGGGATGACTGGCTGGGAACCCCAGCACCCAGGAGAAGGAACAGTTTGGGGGAGGAGGTAGGAAGATAATGAGCTGTGTCTATGTTGAAGGCACCTGTGGCTTGTGTGAGAGGTGGGGGACATCAGGTGGAGGAGGGTGCTTTGGAGCATCCGTGTGTGGAGCTCAGAGGGCTGCAGTGGATGTGGAAGTTGGGGCTTCAGCATTTTTTCAGGAGTCATGAAGTCAAGGGAGAGAGAATGTACTCTGGGAAATGTGAGGGGTGTTGAGGTAGGAAAGACCTGTATCCTGGTGCATGCTGACCTTCACAGATGTTTTATATCTCTCAAGTCCAAAGCTGTTTCGTCCCTACTGCCTGGACCCAAAGTGCAGAGAGAGGTACTGGCTGCCTGCAGGCTGCATGCCTCTTGAAAGCTTTAATTTCCACCTGTGGGGGTGGTGAGGATTAACGTAGTTCACAGGTGAAGTGGCAGAGTAACTGATCCCCATACATTTCAGGGGCACAAATCTTGTACTGTGGGCTGCATCTGGAGCTCAACCCAGGTCCCTCAGGGGATCATTTCAGACCCTGGACCTTGAGTGATACCAGCTTCCTCCCATCTGCTTCTTCCTTTTCTTTTTCTTTACCTGTCTCTCTCTTGTCCTCTGTCTCTTTGTCTCCCTGCTACTTTATCTCGCCTGTCTCTGTCTTTGTCCTATTGTTCTGTCCCTCCACTTTCCTCTCTCTCTCTATCTGGGTCTGCCCGACTCTCCCTGTCTCGGACTGTTATGTCTTTATTTGCTGCTCTCTGTCTCTCACTCAGTCTGGGAGTCTCTCTGCAACTTCTCCCATTTATCTCTGCATGCCGGTTTCTCTCTGTCTCTCCATCTCGCTCTCTGTATCTCTGACTGTACCTCTATGTCTCTCGATCTCCTGTCTTTGTGTCTGCACCTGCCCTGTTCCTCATGACTTCTGTGATTTCTTTCTCTCCTTTCCCTCCTCCCTCCCCCTCTCCTGCCTCAAGGAAGAGGGCAGAGATCACTGGGTAGGATTGGATGTCATTAAAAGCAAAAAAAGGAGAAAGGGTTCCTTTTCTTCTGCCTGCCCCTGGGGAATGCCTAACAATGAGAGACACTTTAGTGGGCAATCGATAGGAACAAGATGCAACAAGACATCTTTGTTGGGCAGAGGCAGCTGGCAGTTTCCTCTGACTGGAGCCCCTGGGAATGGCTGGCCCTTGGACCAGGCTCAGACAGAGTGTATCACAGTGGAGCCACTTGAAGTGTGAGCCAGGCACATCCTGACCCAGAGGCACCTCATTTCCATCACCTCTCCCTCCCTCCTATGCCCTCCTCCCCCCTGGTACTACTTCAACAAATACCATGAATAGAAAGAGACACTGTAATGGTTGGCTAATAATCAGAGCCTTTAGCTGCAAGAAGAATCTTAATCCTTCTAAGCCTGAATTTCCTTATGTGTAAATTAGGGAGACTATACATACAATCCATTCTAGGCAAGGCAACCCATTTTATTCCCATATAACAAATCTGATGGGTACTGCCCCCCCCCCCTAAACTCCCGCAGCATGGATCACATCTGTCTTTCTTACTGCTGAATCCTAGCACCAAGCTCACAGGAGGTGCTTCGTAAGCATCTGTGGTATCGTACACAGCAGGTGCTCTATAGTGTTTGCCCAATGGATGGACCTGCCTGCTGCTAGACCTGGGATACCTGGATGGCTTTTCCTCTCCTCCTCTGACTTCCTAAGACATGAACTCCAGTCAGGGCTCCAGATCTTTGTCCTTCCTGGTCAGCGTTGTCTTCCTTTCTTTGTTTTCCTCCTCCCTTCATGTGGCCCTCAGATGGGTGTCATGAGAATGAAGAGAAATGGCAGTGAGTCACACAGGCAGGACAGGCACACTGGCTTTTTGGACAAAACAACCAGAAGAGCACAAGTGCAGCAGCAGTCTGGACTTTAACTGCAAAGTTAAAGAAGGAAGACCTTAGAGAGCATCAACTCTACTTCTTCCCTTTCCGCTTTACAGATGGTCACACTGTGCCCAGAGAAAGAGAGTGACTACTCCAAAGAAACATGTCCTTGTGGCAGAGATGGGCGGAAGAGGTAAGTGTTCTGCAATATCTCAAAGTTCCTCAAATGTTATTCTTGGTCTTTATGTCTATACACTCTTATGCATTGATAAGAACAAGCCCCATTGAATCCCATTCTCCATTTCAGTCTAAAACTGGAATCATTAAATCTACCCCATTTTCTGAATTACAGTCTAATGTGGGGACCCAGGTTGGTCCTTGGCCAACAGAGGCAAACAGGGGCTATCACTTTTGCAGAACCAGCCACGAAAACCACTTTCTGCCTGACTCATGCCTTCCAATTGCTTCAGATTCAGCTAGACTGTCAGAGGCCTTCCCCAAAGCCTCCCATTCTGAGGTGTGCCTTTTGTTCCTCTCTCTATATCCTATACATACGAGTATATTTACTTTGAATTTCTCATAGTGTCCTCTTATCAGCATATGATATATAATTCATATGTAATACATTCACCAATTTTATGTGCACAATTCAATTAGCTTTGACAAATATGTGCAGTAGTGTAACCAATACCACCCTGGACAGTGACATTGGGTGGAGTCATCCATAAACAGAAAAGTCATAGGTTCAATTCCTGGTCAGGGCACATGCCTAGGTTATGAGTTCAGTCCCTGATGGCACATATGAGAGGCAACCAATTGGCTTTTCTCTCTTACATCGGTGTGTCTCTCTCTTTCTCTCTCCCTCCCTTCTCCTCTCTCTACAAATCAATAAAGCATGTCCTTAGGGAAGGATTAAAAAAAAGTTACCCTATATTCCCTTGAGTTAATTCATTACCATACATAGCCAGCCTTAGGCAACCATTGATCTGATTTCAGCTGCTACCGTTGGGCTTTTCTAGAAGTTTATATAACTAGAATCACTTTGTTTCAGGTTCCTTTCACTCGGCATAATGTCTTCGGGATTCATCAATGGTGTCGCATATATCAGCAGTTCCTTCCTTTTTAAAAAATGTATTTATTGATTTGAGGTAGAGAGAGAGAAAGACATCGATGTGTGAGAGAAATATTGATGGCCTGCCTCCTATATGCCCACCACCAACTGGGGATCAAACCTGCAACCTAGGTATATGCCCTGACCAGGAGTCACACGCCCAACCTTTTGGTGTATGGGACAATACTCCAGCCAACAGAGCCACCTAGCCAGATCATCAGTTCCTTCCTTTTTTTGGCATCAAAATGGTTATTCAGTTGTTAAAGCCATTTAATTGAAAGACCATTCTCTCCCCATTGTGTAGTACAATTTCTTTTTTGCATTGTTTCCACTTTTTGGCTACTATGAATAAAGTTGCTATGACCTTTCAGGTGCAGGTCTTGTTTTGTTTTGTTTTATTTTTTTAAATACATGCTCTTGTTTTTCTTAAGAAAATACTCAGGGCTAGGATTACTAGATCATATGGTAAGTGCATGTTTAGCTATATAAGAAACTGCCAAATAGTTTTCCAAAGTGCTAGAACATTCTTCATTAGTACTAGTAACACATGAAAGTGCCAATTCTCCCACATCTCTGTCAGCACTTGGCATTATTAGTCTTTTTATATTTAACTATATGAGGATACAGTGGTGTTTCACTGAGTTTTTAATTTGCATTTCACTGATGTCTAGTGATGATGAGATTCTTATCTTTGGTGAAATGTCTGTTCAAATCTTTTGCCCATTTTTATAATGTTGGTTGCATTTTTATTAAAAGTAGTCTGTTCATATTTTTATTTTTTAAAGACTATTTGTTTAAAGATTTTATTTATGTATTTTTAGAGAGAGGTGAAGGGAAGGAGAAAGAAAGGGAGAGAAACATCAATGTGTGGTTGCTTCTCACACACCCCCTCCTGGGGACCTGACCTGCAACCCAGTCATGTGCCCTGACTGGGAATCGAACTGGCAACACTTTCGTTTGCAGGCTGGCACTCAGTCCACTGAGCCATACCAGCCAGTGCTTCTTTTCATATTTTTAATATAAGTCTTTTATGATAAATGTGTTTTACAAATATTTTCTCCCACTCTGTGCTTTGTCTTCTCAAGTCCTGTCCAATACCACTTATTTCATCATGGCCAGACCTGAGGTTTATTATCCCTCTGAGCCTCGGTTTTCTTAACTGTAAAATGCTGCTAAACATACCTATTTCTTAGAGTTTCTGACGACTCAAAGAAATAGTACATGTAAAACTCTTAGCATAATGCTGTCTACTTAATAAGAGCTTGAAAATCATCAGCTCATTGTTATTGACTTTTATTCATCTCTGCTCTCTTAAAGACTAGTCCTCCTTGGACATCACTTCATAATATTGGCAACTGGTAGCTGGAAATATCGGTCTGGATCTCAGGGAGGCATTCTGGCCTAGAGGTATAGATTTGGGGAAGTGACCTCCCCAAGATGGTGACATAGGTTGTTCCTGACTGCTCCCCTCACAAGCCTTGGAAGTAATTAGCAGGTAGATATCATTTGAAGTCCTGGGGCTGGGTGGGCTCACTGAGTAAGAGTGTATATAGGAAGATAGCCACAGCTGGAACCCCAACCAATCCTGATAGCTAAGAGGTAGGCAATGGAAGGGAGACTCATGGAGTATAATGAGACTTTGTACCCTGGGCAGAGGAGAAAGCCAGGAGAGAATGGAGTCACAGAAGCGAAGAAAGGATTGAGATCCAAGACAGAAGGAGTCACAATGCCAACTGCTAGAGAGGAGGTGAGCCCCGAAGAAGGGAAGTTTGGATTAGTTAAGTGTGAGGTGTTATTACTCACTAAGATAGTGCTTTCAGTGGAGAGGTAGGGTAGGAAGTTCAAAGCTAAGAAGCAAACAGGTTGTTAGTTTTTGGAAGCATCAAGTATATGTTCCATTTCCCCCTAAATTTTGGTTGAAATAGGGAGAGGAAAGAGGAAGTGACAGCTTTCTTTAGAAGGTAGCGGTTTGGGAGGGAAGTTTTCTGTTTATGGTACAGAAGAGACTGAGCATGTTCTTGGACAGATGGAAAAGAATCAGTGGAGAATGAATACTTGAAAGAACAGGAAAGAGACGTGATAATGGAGAGTATGATTCCCATGAGGTAGAGGAAGGGATAGCATACAGCTCATGGGATTAGCCTGGAGCAGGGGAGTGGCTTTGTACTCTGTGAACCTGCTAAGCTAGAGCCATGCTACCCTTTGTCATTCTCTTGTGGGTCAAACGAGAAATTTGCACATGGTGTGGAAGGTGCGTGTGAAGCAGTAGTCTTTCCTCTCTGCACGTGACTGTGGTGAAACATGGTGAAGGGCGCACACAGAGGTGCCGGTGGCCTCCATCCAGCTTGTCTTTGCCCTTTGTGGTGAGAGTTAGATGCAGACATGTCAGAAAATTCCAACTTGTCTATATTGTTCTCAGGTCCATCTTAGCTCTTTTTTTTTTGAATATTTAAATATGGTTTATTAGCAGTTAAGGGATGACAAAAGAGGAACATGCATGCACCAAACATTGCACAAGATTGTGTGGCTTAGAACTTATGTCTATTTCTCTTTAGCTTGGGGTTTTGTCTCCCTTCTTAGCTCTTAGTCTCATTCCATCGGGAAGAGGCCACTTTTAAACTTGACCACATAAGGAGCATACTGAAGGACTTCCAGATTTGGAGAAAATGAACAGAATGATCATAATCTTGGACTTTGAGGTCACATCTTAGCTCTTCTTTCTGCCTGCCTGCCCAGCTCACCAACATCAACTCCAGATCCACAACCCAATGCAGCAACAATAGTCTTCAAAGACTTTTCTGTATTTCAGGAGGGCTTGTTGGTGTCTTTTATTTGATCTTCCAACTGTCCCTTTCTGGGCTGTTACTTCCTAGTTTCTCCCACAGTTACAGAATGTGTTATTCCCACAATAAATTTTTTATTCCATAATACCCATAGAGTTTCAGCTTCCTTGATTGAACCCTGACTCATAGAGAGTGGATGGGGCACTCTTACTCAGATTAGGAGAAGGCACTCAGAGTGGATACAGAGAAGAAGTGAGTGGATGTCAAAGGAATTACTTCACATGGTCTTGAGGCCATATCAAGACATAGAAACCAGATCCACTGCAGAAAGGGGCTAGGGTTACAGTGAAGTTTGAGGCTTGAAAAGATCAGAAAAGCTCTAGAAAATATGGTATAGTAAGCAGGATAAAGAGTTGAGACAATGCTTTGTTGGACAAGTCAAGGGGTTGGGAGACAGCCAGAAAGCGTGTAAAAGGTAGGAGGCCTGATTTCAAGTCCTGGATCTACCTCTCATGAGCTCTATGGCCCTGGATGTCATCTACTTTCCTCTTTGTGGCTGTCACTTGCCAACTTATTCTTCCCCCTCCTCTGCTCTGTTCCAGAGTTCAAGAAACTACATTCGCCACACTCTCAGGCCAGTTTCCAAGTAGGCCTGGCCAATGCATGGTATTAGTAGAAGGCTAGATGGGGATAAGGGAGGAAGTCAGCCACTTGCCACCTGCAGCTCCCCTGAGCCTTCTCCATCACTGTGACTGTCAACAGCTTCTTCCTCAAGGGTTTTAGCTTCTGGCTGGCTGGTTCTTGTTTCAGCCAAAAGGACTAGAAGTAATAGCAATTTCCTGTTTTGATACTACTCTAGGTTACCACTTCAGCTCTTTTATCACCTGTGCAATGAGGTCCCTGTACTAAGGTCTCTCTTTGAAATACTGGAGTGGGTTTTGTTTTCTTGTCTGCGACACTCATCTGTACAATGGCACTGGTATTGCCTACCAACCAGAGTTATTGTGAGACAATGGGTGCATTATTATGGCCTATGGCAGGGGTGTCAAACTCATTTTCACCAGGCGCTATATCAGCCTTGAGGTTGCCTTCAAAGGGCCAAACGTAATTTCAGGACTGTATAAATATAACTACCCCTTAACAGTTAAGCGAGAGCTTGGCGCTGCCGCAGGGTAGAAACAAGGTGCTGAGCTGGATAAAACAAGGTGAAGGGCCGAATTTGGCCTGTGGGCCTTGTGTTTGCCACCTGTGGCCTATGGGAAAGGAAAGACAGTAAGAGCTGCTCTGTTGAGTTAGGCACACCTCACTGGTACAGATACTATTGAGTGAGGCCCTCTGCGTGCTGGACGCTGTTCATTTGTTATACATTCTTCTCACATTCCTTGTGACCCTGGGTAAGTCTCTTCACCTCTGTTTGCCTCGTTTTCTCATCTATAACATGGGGACAATAGCATGGCTAACCTCATAGGGTTATTGGGAGAATTGGATGAGTTATAACAGGTAAAAGGCTTAGAATAGGATCTGGAGAATACTAACTACTCAGTAAGTGTCAGCTATAATTATTACAAAACTTAGCTGTTAATATTGCTTTGTAAATTACTTCACAAAAAAGCTCAAGGAAACTGAGGATCATTGAGGTTATACGACTTGCTCGGACTGTCAGAGACAGTGGGTTGTAAGACTTGATCTCAGGTCCTTTTGCCTGTCCAGTGTGCTCTTTCCTCGGCCCCCTTGCCGATGTTGGTTACACCCAGCTGTGTAGATGCAGGGCCATAGCAGCAGCGACTGCTGCAGCGAGCTCCTGGAGCCTCAGCTCCCCCTCCCCTCCTTTTCATAGCTTCTATATTTAAACCCAAGTGAAGCAATGCAGAGGCCTAAGGAGAGGATGGACTTGATCCTGATAATAAGTCCCCTGAGAGGCCTTGGCTGGCAGAGGGGCAGCTAGAGGTTCACAGAGGAGGGCCATTGCTGGTAGGGGAGAGGGGGAGGGGTGGTGTCTCCGCCTGAGCAGATTCCCTCCACGTCTGCCTGAAGAGGAGCTGTGTACATTCTAGAGGCTTTTTATTACCAACAGACAGAGATCAGCTCTGCTATCCCCTCCCCAACCTCCCCTCAGCCCAAAATATATTGAGCTGTGTTGGAGGCAAAGTTATTTTCAGCCTTGCTGGGGCCCTCGGGGAAATGGCCAGCGTGGAGCAGAGTCAGGGAGCACTGGAAGACTGTGAACCCCTTTTCTAATGCCAGCCCCCCATGCTCCCAAGCCTGCTGCCCAGCAGGCAGCTGCCATCTCACCAGCTTAGTGGTCAGATCTGCTTCAAGGCTGGCGTTGACCTAAGCAACCTGGTCAGTGGTTTTCGCAGGCCAGCAATTCTGTATCTATGGAATTCAATTTGTAGCTGTAACCAACTCTTCCCTCCCACCCACTCCTTGCTCCCTGCCAGCACTGGGCTTACTGCTCTACCAGACAGAGAAGAGAATACAAATAACAGTAATAATGAACCTGTGTGGGTTGAGCATGTTCGCAGCCATTATCTCATTTGAGCCTCCCGACAACCTCTGTGAGGTTAAATGTACCAGACCAAACAAAATTGAGCCTCAGAGTGATGATGTAATCCACCTCAGGTTATGTGAGTGGAAACAGGTGAAGCCAGGATGCACACCTAGGGGTGTCTGGCTCCAAAGCCAGAATTCTTAATCCTGTGCCTCAGAAGTGGATGACAGTGATTTAAATGCTTAAGTATTAAGCCTCTTGTCTTAATAGGCAGTTCTTACTGTCCTATAGCACCGTGTCAAAACAGGGTTTGACCAAACAGCCAGAAAGCACATGTTTTCATTAAGGACTCATAACCTTCCAGCTCCAATCAGAACCTTAAAATGCTGTTAGAATCTCCTCTGCTTCCACCAACAGCACCATAAACATTTGTTGAGTGCTTAATATGCACTGTGCTCTTTCCATGTAGAACTCATTACAAAGTGGGTATTGGTATTGTCATTTTACAGTTAAGATTCTGTTTCAGATTATATGGCTAGTTAATAGCCCTTGTGGAATCCACACTTGGGCTTCTCCAGGTCTAAAAATTACTTCAAAAGTATGTGTCATGTTGCATCATGTTCTTTAATGACTCTGAAGGAAAAAAAATTATATTAAAGAGCCTGAGAATGCATTTTAACCCTTGCTGCTATGATGAACACCTATTGTCAACTAGGATTGTACTTGGCCATATGTAATAAAAATCTGATCACGGTTTAACCAGAGTTTTATTTTTCTCAGGACGATCTAGAGCCGATGCAACTGCTTGAGCAAATACTCAAGAGCCCAGGCTCCTTCTAGCTTTCTGCCCCAACTTCCTACATATACAGCTTTTGAATTTATGTTTGCAAGATAGATGTGTTGTCTCTAAGTATCAGGTTGGCACCCCAGGCAGGAAGAAGGGCAAAGGCTAAAACCGCATGACAGAGTTGGTCCCTTTCTATCAGAGAAACAAAACCTTTCTGGAAACTTGAATCAATAGATCTTTGCTTACGTCCAGTTGGTTGGAAATGGTCATATAAGGACTCTGATGTGTGAATATTTCTAAGTAGGTACATGGCCTCCTGAAACAGAAGAGAAGTTCTGTTAATATAATAAAGACAGGAGAGTGGATATTGGCAAGAGCTAGCAGTGTTGGCCACCAATTTGCAGCAGGCTGTGCAGTAATGACCTCAGTAATCCCTTACATTGATCCAGGCTTTTAATTTTCAAAACAACACTTTCATGTGCACGATCCCTTCTAATCTCCCTCCATGAGGACCTTTTAAAGTAGGTGATGTTTGGATTACCAGGAGTCATGAAGGTCTGGCATTACGTTTTCCCTTTTACAAAAAGGAAACTGAGGCTCAAAGCGGTTAAGTGACTTGCTCAAAATCATAGAACTAGTAAGTAATAAAACCTGGAATGAACTCAGTATCCTGGGACCCACTGTGACTTTAGATAAGTCACTTACTCTCTCTACTTATCATGCAGTCATTGAATAGCAATAATAATTCCACCAACTTCATGAGGTTGTTACGGGGACTCTGATGCCTACATATCTTAAGCATTTAGAAAAAATGAACATCTTATCAACTCTAATACGTTTTCCTAGTAATTTCCAAATCAAGTTAGTGTCTTTTTTTCAACTGACCATTTCTCATTAACCTCAGGTATAGAATTTAAACTATACCTTTTCCCCATGTACAAAAGATATATAATCCCCATTAAATCAAAAGGTCCCTGAGGGCATGTTTTGGGGGAACTTATTTCTTAGGGCTCATCTTTTACTAAGGGACTTCCACACCATGTCTTACAATAAAAGAATGCTTGAGTTACACTTCTACCTAAATGTTTACCCCTTATTCATCCCAACCTATGGAATGAGATCCTTCCTTCCTTCCTTCTTTCCTTCCTTCCTTCCTTCTTTCCTTCCTTTTTGTATTTGCTCAATGACATGAAAGATATTCTTCTTGATTGGATAGAGTCAATATGTTACAAACTGCACTGTAGGGTGCAAGGCAGGTGCTATTTCCCATGTGGTTGGCTGAGTCAGTATCTATTCAATAGACTTTTTCCTCAGCCAGATCTCAGGGGCTCTACTTGGTGACAGGGGCAGGAGGTGGCCTAGGAGAAAGCCTGATTCTGACATTTGATTGAAACAACATTCCACACAGCTCTGCAAGCAATAAAGTTGATACCTTAATATTTATTCCAAAAGACTATATTGTCTTTTATCTATTGGTTCAAGACTCAGCAGCAGAGGGCCTGGCTGGCTTTCTTCTTTGCTTCCCAGGCAGGCACATGGGACAACTTGTCCCCGCCCCCCCCCAAAAAGAATGATCAAATAGATAATGGAAGTGAAAGCACCTTGTAAATTGTAAAATGCTGTGAAATAGAAATTGTTAGTATTACCACATGTTTAACAAGATCTTCCTGTTACTTAGGGGAATGGTCTTGGCTTTGGATGGAGCATAATCTTTTCAGGAGGTCTTGGCAGTGAGTGAGGGTGAGGCATTGGCAGAAGGAAAAGGAAAAAAATATCTCAACATGTTCAGCTGTTCCTTACTAAGTACCTTTTTGGAATGAATAAAACCTGGTCAGCAGGAGTCTAGTGGGGAGGCAAACATATGCAAGAGTAGCTGTAAGGTAAGACACTAAGCAAGTGCTATAGTCCAGTTGTTATGAAAGAACAGAAAGGGGAAAGATTAATTTTTGACCTGGGAGTGCTGGGGTTAGGAAAAGCTTGGAGAAGGCAATGATATTTGAGCTGAGGTTAAAAAAAGTGAATAACTATTTAACAGGTAGTAGTTAATAATAATAACAGCAATATTGTTGAGTAGCATGTATCAAGCACTGTATTAAAAATGTATGTATGAAACTCAGGCAATGCATTTCAGAACACTGAATGGTAGGTACCATTTTCAACACTTACTTTAGATGAATAAAATAGTATTGGCAGAGAACATCCAAAGAGGAAGGACCTCATGAAAAGCATGCAAACCAGGAAAAAGTACAATTTTTGCACAGTGATTCATACAGGGCCTGCAGTATGTTAAATACCCACTTTATGTTCACTAGTTTGGGCTCACTAGGAGTCCAGTGCGGGGATTGGGAAGGGACCTGGGAGATGTAGTACTATCAACAGGATTTTAAAATCTGGGTCTTAAATCAATCAGATATGGTGTCATCTTTGTTTTGGTTCCCACCCCTCTTCCCCCCCAACCCCACCCAGAAGGAAATCCTGATACAAAGATTTGGATGCAAATATTTTATTTGAGAGGTAATACAGGACACAATGGTAGGGGAGAGGGAATGTGAAACAGGGAAGGAAAGAAAGCTACTAAAGTATTTTATCGAATAGATTCCTTTTGTGAGAATATGGAGCTTAATCCCACTGCAAAATTCTAAGAGCCAATATGGAACACTCACCTCAGTTATTCCACCTAAGGTACATGGGAGCAGAGGCATTTATGTACCAGCTTCTCTTATTCCTTGCTTGATGCTAATTTTGAGGACTGCTAATTCCCTGGTATTTCTGCATGCCCATGTGTGGACAGGGAAGTTTCCAGTGGCCAAAGAGGCCATCAGGCAGAGTTGCAGTTGCTGGCAGCTGGACAGTGAGCTGGTCTCAGTGGAAATAGTAAAGCTGAGGCTTTAGGAACAGGACCCCAACATTGTATGCTACAGTCCACCCTTGGACTGCCCAGGCCCACTTCCGCCCAAGTTTACTGCACCTTCTCAATGATTCTTCAAGAGTACTACCAGTCATAATTCTAAAAGCAAACAAATGAACAAATAGACAAACCACAAACAAACAAAAATCCTACAATAGAAGGGTCGATAGGATACAGAGTCTCTGCCACTACAGTTATCATTAAGGTCATATTGATATTCATCATCTCCCTCCTCTCTACTCATTCTAAACTTCACTTACCTTTGACTAGCACCTTTGCTAGTTTATACTGCTTGCCCAGTGGGGTAACCCAGCTTTTCATTTCTGAGGCGTCAGAGCTCTTGGTTACCATGCTTTTCTCCAGGTGATGTTGCTGCACTTGCTAAATCATTGTTATCACTGGGCATAGAAATACAAAGAGATGTCTTAGTAAATCCTCTGAGTTTCAGACATACTCCTCCATACCTCTATTATGTAGCACCAATGTGTCTCCTTATGATTACCATAGTCAGTCACCCCTGGAAGCATAGAGACTCCTATTCAAAATCTACTTATCTACTGACATGCAGAGTTCAAAATATCAAGAGAGCAAACACTTTGCACAAGTTCCCCAAGTGCATCACTGGGAGTGAAGGGGCATAGCTTGTAGCTTTTTGCCAGGGGCTATCTGCTGCATCTATCACCAAGATGATCATTGACAGCCAGACACTGAGGGATCCCGCTCCAAACACCCATCTTATCATTCATTCCCTTGGATTACTCTCAGTGCCATTGTCATAAGTTGCAGGTCTAGGACTAGGGTGAGGCAAGTAAGGAGATTAGGGCACACATGTAAGGAGGTTCTTGGCCTCAGGCTGGTGCAAGTGCAGGGCACTCACCTGAGAGTGAGTACCTCCTTACATTTTGTGCCCTAGGTATCTGTCTTTCCTCCTCCTAGGACTGGGTCCTAGCTAGTTGGATTCTCTAGAAGTTGATGCTGAGATGGACTTTGGGTTAAGAGATCAACACCTGTGAAAAGAAGGAAGAAGAGGGCCCTAGCTTGGTAGCTCAGTTGGTTGGAGTGTCACCCCATACACCAAAAGGTTACAGGTTCGATCCCCCATTGGAGATGCATATGGGAGGTAACTGATGTTTCTCTCTCTAAAACCAATGAACATATCCTCAGATGAGGATTTTTTTTTTTTTTAAAGGAGGCAGGACTGAACAGAGGGGAAGTCAAACTGCAGTGCAGGCCTGCACAAGCCTCAGCCAGCCAGGCAGGCAATTCAGAAGCAAGTACAGCATTTGGCAGAAGTGGCAGGTCTTTATAACCCTACTTCCCTCTGTCACCAAATACATGCAGCCTGCAGAAGGATGTGGACTTTGCTGAAGTGGCTCCTTGCAGCTGAAGTGGACCCTAAGGGACCTGACAGCTCTACCTCTCTCAGAGCACACTCCTCATAGGTGGGCAGTACTGCCTTCTTGACAGAGGATTGGGGTGACATATCTTCAGGTCTACTGTGACTCTCTCATGGGCTTTTTGCTGGTTTTCTTATAACTGCCAGTTATTTGTAGAGATGTCTTGGTTTCCATTAGAGAAATGCTTCCACCAGGGGACAAATCAAACATCTCATTGACTTGGAAGTTGAGATTGCCACTTGGCTATTTCAGTTTTCACTCATGCACATGAACAAAGAAAAGAGGGGGAGCAATGTCTTAATGGAGTGATCGATCTCTAACAGGAAACCAGGAGTCTACCATATATTAGGGAGAAGTATGTCTAGAAATGTGGGATTCTCTGGAATACCTCTTGGTAATGGCACATCAAATAGTAAAAGTTAATGGAAAATGATGGTAACCAAAGTAAAACAGAATAAATGATTCAGACTCCCCCACCCCCCACAAGAATGAAGATTTAGGTCACAATATCAGATAAAAAACTGAATCAGTTGAGGTCCTGGTTGAATACAAAGGAAACAACAAAGCATTTAAGGAAGAGCTAACCCCTGTCCTTCACAGACTATTCCAAAAAATCCAAGAAGATGGAAGACTCCCAAACTCTTTTTATGAAGCCAGCATCATCCTAATCCCAAAACCAGATAAAGACACAATAAAGAAAGAAAACATCAGGCCAACATCGCTGATGAACAGAGACACTAAAATCCTCAACAAAATATTGGCAAACCGCATCCAGCAATATGTTGAAAAGATCATACACCACAATCAAGTGGGATTCATCCTGGGTATGCAAGGATGGTACAATATTCACAAGTTAATAAATGTAATACATCACATAAACAAAACTAAAGGCAAAAATTACATTATCATATCAATAGATCTGGAAAAAGCATTTGATAAGGTACAGCACCCATTTGTGATAAAAACACTTAGCAAAGTGGGAATAGAGGGAGCATTCCTCAACATAATAAAGGCCATATAAGAGAGACCTACAGCCAACATCATACATAATGGGCAAAAACTAAAACTTTTCCACTAAGATCAGGAACAAGACAAGGTTGCCCACTTTCGCCATTTCTATTCAACATAGTATTGGAAATACTACTACAGCAATCAGAGAAGAAAGAAATAAAGGCATCCAAATTGGAAAAGAGGAAATAAAACTGTCACTGTTTGCAGATGACATGATAGTATACATAGAAAACCTATAGATGCCACCAAAAAACTGCTTGACCTAATAAATGAACTTGGAAAAACAGCAGGATACAAAATCAATATTTAGAAATCAAAGGCATTTTTGTATACCAACAATGAAATACCAGAAACAGAAATCAGAAAAAAAAATCCCATTTGATATAGCAGCAAGAAAAATAAAATGCCTAGGAATTAACCTAACCAAGGAGGTAAAAGACCTGTACTCAGAAAACTACACAACACTGAAGAAAGAAATTAAGGAAGAAACAAACAAATGGAAACATATACTGTGTTCATGGATTGGAAGAATTAACATCATCAAAATATCCATACTACCCAAAGCAATTTATAGATTCAGTGCAATACCCACTGAAGTATCAATGGCCTATTTCACAGTTATAGAACAATCACTTCAAAAATTTATATGGAGCCATAAACTACCCTGAATAGCTGCAGCAACTTTGAGAAAGAAGAGCAAAGTAGGAGGGATCACAATACCTGATATCAAACTATATTACAAGGCTACTGTAATCAGAACAGCATAGTACTGGCATAAGAACAGACACATGGACCAATGGAACAGAACAGAGAGCCCAGAAATAAACCCAAGTCTCTATGGTTAATTAATATGCGACAAAGGGGGCAGCAGCATAAAATGGAGCAAAAATAGCCTCTCCAACAAATGGTGTTGGGAGATCTGGACAGCTACATGCAAAAAAAATGAAACTGGATCACCAACTTACACCATACACAAAAATAAATTCAAGGTGGATAAAAGACTCAAATATAAGTCATGACACTATAAAAGTCCTAGAGGAGAACATAGGCAGGAAAATCTCAGATATTCCATGGAGCTATATTTTCACTGATACATCCCCCAGAACAAGGGGCATAAAGGAAAAAATAAACAAATGGGATCTCATCAAAATAAAAAGCTTCTGCACGGCTAAAGAAAACCACATTAAAATGAAAAGAGAACCAAATGTATGGGAAAACATATTTGCCAATGATACCTCAGACAAGGGTTTGATCTCCAAAATATATTAAAGAACTCATATGACTCCATTCCAGGAAGACAAAAAACCCAATTAAAAAATGAGCAAAAGACTTGAACAGACACTTCTCCAAGGAGGACATACAGAGGGCCCAGTGACATATGAAAAGATGCTCAGCATCACCGGCCATCAGAGAGATGCAAATTAAAACCACAATGAGCTACCACTTCACACCATTGAGAATGGCCATCATAAACAAATCAACAAACAAGTGCTGGAGAGGGTGTGGAGAAAAGGGAACCCTAGTGCACTGTTGGTGGGATTGTAGACTAGTGCAGCCACTGTGGAAAACAGTATGGAATTTCCTCAGAAAACTAAAAATGGAACTGCCTTTTGACCCAGCAATTCCACTACTGGGATTATATCCTAAGAACCCTGAAACACCAATCCAAAAGAAGTTATGCACCCCAGTGTTCACAGCAGCACAATTTACAATAGCCAAGTGCTTGAAGCAACCTAAGTGCCCATCAGTAAGTAAATGGATCAAAAAACTATGGTACATTTACACAATGGAATTCTATGCAGCAGAAAGAAAGAAGGAGCTCCTATCCTGTTTGACAGCATGAATGGAACTGGACAGAATTATGCTAAGTTAAATAAAGGTGGTGAAAGGCAAATATCATACGATCTCACTTTTAACCGGAACCTAATCAACAAGATGAACAAGCAAGCAAAATATAACCAAAGACATTGAAATTGAGAACAGGCTGACAGTGACCAGAGGGGAGATGGGAAGGGATAATGGGGGAAAAGGGTAAAGGGTTTACAGGAACAATTGTAAAGGACACATGGACAATAACAAGGGGGGTGGAAACAGGGGAAGGAGGTGGAGAAGGCTGGTGTGATGAGGAGGGGTCGGGGGAAAAGGCAGAAAACTGTACTTGAACAACAATAAAAAAATACAAAGGAAACAAGGAATAATAGAGAAGAAAGAAATTATAACTACCTGTTAAAGAAACAAGGATGGTAGCAGCTATTAGGATTTTCTTCCCTGTTATGAATACATATACACACACCCATACACATACGTATGCACATAATGATACACACACTGTTTTTCTCTCTCCTTTTTTCCCTTTATTTCATATAAAGATTGACTTTGGCAATTAACACTGCAATGTAGTGTTTAAATGACAAAATACTTATGAGTAGCTGTGACTCAGTTTGAGAAGTTCAAATACATATAAAAAGGTGGACTGTGCCGGATATTAAACTGTTGTTGTCTTTCATCTCCAGACCTACCATTTTTCCTGTTTTGTAATCCTGGGAGTTGGCCTATGAAAATGCATTTCTGTACTGTTAGCTGACTTCCCACTAATTTCTACTAGGCTAGAAGGCTAAAAGAGGGAGAAGGACTTCCTGCTCCCAGTTTGTTTGCTCTTCCTGTTACTGTTAGCCCAGCAGTAGCTCATTACCCTGGAAGTAGTAGTTGATTTCAGCTCCCAATCTCATTTAATATTCCCAGAGCTAACCTCTTTACCTTTCCTCAGAGGTACCAGGTTCAGAGAGGCAGTGCTCCCTTGCTCAGATATTTGAATCCCAGTTCCTCAGAGAGCAGTGCAATAAATGCATGTTTGGAGTTGGGAGGCAATGGCTTAATAACCTGTGCATTCCCCTTTTAAAAAACATCCCCCAGTGTTTGTCCTCCAGAAATAACTCCTTCCTGTTGGGTCATAAGGTGAGCTGACTCTAGAATGAGGGTGAACTTTTGCCTTTAGTCATATAGCTACTTACTTCTGCTCTTCCTGGAGGCAGAAAATACTCTGTCCCAGCACAGTTCTGTGGAAAGCCCCAGGATCTCTCCAGGCCTAGGAGGGAGACAAGGGCTACCTCTGAAGTGCCCCAGTGCAGCAACAGAAGAGAACAAAAGGGCAGGAGAAGGCCCTGGATGCCACTACCCTCAGCCCAGTCTGATAAGAAAGTGAGGTGGTGGTTCATGCTGACCTTTCTTTCCAGCTATCTGGCAGGCTTCCCCTGGAAAATGAAACTTTCCACAGTGTCTGTCTTAATTATGCATGGACACAGTTGATTTGCATATCCAAATAGTCAGGACCACAGAGTGCACGCATAATTGAGGACTGGTGGTTGGTTGCAGAAGGATGAAAAATAAAAGGGCAAGGCTTGCCAAGTCCTCTAGGCTGTGTAAGCACACTAACCTGTGCTGATCACCCTCCCCCTAACAAAATTGTAAGGTTTGCAGAACTGGCTAAATTCAATTGTCTTTACTTTTTTTTACCGTTATTCTCACCCCATCATCAGGCCACACTAGCTGCCTTCTTGCAACTTCCGTACTTCTTGATGCCCCTAGATTTTCTTAGCCTATCAGAGGATAATCTGGTGAGTAAAATTTGCCGGTAGGTCCTTGAAAAACTCCTGTTTTTGTTTGACCTTAATTTTCCCCTACTTGAAAATAAGGAATTTGGACTAGAAGATCTCTAAAGTCATTTCCAGCCATCTAAAGTCTAATTCTGTATGTTATGAACTAAATGGTGTTCCCTAGAAATCTATATGTTGAAGCCATAACCCTTTATGTTAAGGTATTTTGAGATGGGGCTTTTGGGAGGTAATTAGGGTTAGACAGATGATGAAGGTGGGGCCCTGGTCTAATGGGATAAGTGCCCTTAGAAGAAGAGACACTGGAAAGCTTTTTTCTCACTCTGCCATGTGAGAACACAGGAAGAAGATAACCATCTACAAGCCAGGAAGAGAGCCCTTACATAAAACTAAACCCTAAACCCACTGGACCTCAATCTTGGACTTCCGGAACTGTGAGGAAATAAATTTCTGTTGTTTAAACCATCCAGTGTATGGTATTTAGTTATGACAGTTTAACTGGCTAAGACACTGTGATTTTGCTTTTTCCTCTTAGAGAGCTGGGCAAGCTCTAGCTCTCCCTTGCAATGCAGTAGTAAATGAGGATGTTGGATTGGATTAGATAAGATTAGATTGGATTAGATTAGATTAGATTAGATTTAAGGTTCTTTCTACATTTGAAGTTCTCTGATTCTAATTTATTCTTAGATGTCACTGATGAAATGCATTGCTTCTTCTATGGATATTTTCAATAAAAGAATTGAAGTAATAGTCTTCTCTTCCTTCCTTCCTTCTTTCTTTCTTTCTCCTTCCTTTCCTCTTCCTTCCTTCCTCCCTCCCTCCCTTCCTTCTTTCCTCCCTCCCTTCCTTCCTTCCTTCCTTCTCTCTCTCTCTCTCTCTCTCAGCTGCAAGTGATAGAAAGCAAATCTGAACATAAGTAAAGAGTGGAACTCATTGGTTCAGGGAATCTAAGGAATGGTCTCACCACTGGCATCTAGGAAGGACAGGATGCAGCGGGTCTCAGGAACTCTAGAACAAGGACTCAAAAACCAGAAAGGCCCACCTCGCACTTCTGCTCCTCTCTATGAGTTACCGTATTTTGGGGGCTGTAAGATGCACCAGACCATAAGACACACCTAGGTTTTAGAGGAGAAAAACAGGAAAAAAAAAAACCCCCTGCTCAACCGCCGCCCCCCGCCCCCGCCCCCCCACCAAGAGCCAAGTAAGCTACATTCAGACTATAAGACACACTCCCATTTTCCTCCCAAATGTGGGGGTGGGGGTGCACCTTATAGTCCGAAAAATATGGTAACTTCATCTGCTCTTAGTATAAGTCAGTGTTCCCCACTACCCACACACAGGATGAGAGACATAATGGGAAACTTTCTGAATTTTATATATTATAGAATCTGCCACTAAGAGGGACGGACCAAGCTTGACATTCTGTGTTTATATTTCAAAAAAATCCCAGAGGAGAGACTTCTTAGTCCAGCTTGGTTCTGGTGCTACCTCTGGACCAGATGAATTTTAAAAACAAGTTTTACTTAGTATCCATTGAGCCTGAGGTAGGGCAGTTCCTGGGGTTAGGGAGCATATATGTGTTGGTTCAACATTCCAAAAGAATATGATTATCATACCGCAATGGATTTTAATGGTGGGATATTAGGCCATAATATCGGGGCCACAAGAGTAGAGCTATTGGCCTCAAAGGTTGAGAACATCTGAGCGGCAGGTAGAAATAATAATCCTCTTTTAATTTTATTAATGAAACAACTAAAGCTTCAAGAGTTAAATAACATGTAAATGGTAGAGCTCAGACTGAAACTCAGTGGGTCTGATTTAGACATCATATTCTTATTTTTTTAAGATTTTAAAAAGTTTATTTATTTTTAGAGAGAGGGGAAGGAGGGAGAAAGAGGAAGAAAAACATCAATGTGTGATTGCCTCTCACATATACCTACTGGGGACCTGGCCCACAACCCAGGCACGTGCCCTGACTGGGAATCAAACTGGTGATCCTTTGGTTTGCAGGCTGGCTCTCAATCCACTGAGCCACAGCCAGGGCTGGGCATCGTATTATTAACCTCTAGGTTATCATGCCCCAGAGCCAGAAAGTATATGCCACTATTTTTTTAATAATCTTTTAAAAAGATTTTATTTATTTATTTTTGGAGAGAAGGAAAGGGAGGGAAAGAAACATCAATGTGTGGTTGTCTCCTGCTTGCCTCCGACTGGGAACCTATACTGCAGTCCAGGCATGTGCCCTGGCTGGGAATCCAACTGGCAACCCTTTGGTTCACAGGCCAGCACTCAATCCACTGAGCCATACCAGCCAGGGCTTTTTAATAATTTTTTAAAAAGATTTTATTTATTTTTAGACAGAGGGAAAGGGAGGGAGAAAGACAGGGCTAGAAACATGAATGTGGGGTTGCCTCTTGTGTGCCCCCTACTAGGGACCTGGCCCACAACCCAGGCATGTGCCCTGATTGGGAATTGAACTGACAACCCTTTGGCTTTGCAGGCCAGCACTCAGTCCACTGAGCCACACCAGCCAGGTATTTTTTTTTTTTAATAAGCACTTGCTAAGCACCATGATAAGTACTGGGATGAACAAGAAATACAAGGTCATTCCCTGAGAGAAAAAACAGTCCAACAGGGATACAGAGAAGCAGGTGGGTCACTGCCCTACTGTGGGGGCTTTATGGACACAATGCAAGTCTTTCCTTAGTGATCTGGTGTACAGGAAAGCAGGAAGTACCTAGGTTGTGGAGGTGAACCATAGAGTTATTTCTCTCCAACATCTCCCTCCATGGTGCCATCCTGAGAGCCTCCTGTTATGGAAGAAGCAGGTAGGAGTGCCGAGGCGGTGGTCTGTCCCAGGGGGTCATGGCCTGCCTCCTTGCAGATCAGCACCTACAGCAATTGTGGCAGGTGCCAGGGCTTCAACAGTGTCTGCATCACTTCACTTTTTAGGCTGGAAGAGAGCTTCATGATGTTTTCTAAATCATTTTTTATATTTGAAATATTTCACAATTAAAAAAATCATGTTGCCAAGAATTTCATGACATGGGAAAATAGGCACAAAATAGTTTTAATTGAAATAAGTCTGGTTACAAAGCAATTTATTTAGAATGATTCCAATTTTAAAAAAATTAAAAATATCAAAATTATTTACCTAAGTAATATTTTGAGAATTTTTTATTTTGCTATATTTTCAAATATTTCATAAAGAATGTGTATTATTTTTATAATTAGAAAACACATTATTAAAGTTCCTAATGTGATTACTCCTAAGCCTGAAGTCATCTCAGTATAGTATTTGACTTTCTGCCAATGCACTTAATTGCTCCTGCTGGCAACTTGAGCAGCCCATCTTCTTGCAGTGTGTTTCTGAGTGACTCCCCTGCATCCTTTTACAAAATCTTATATTCTGTCTTCTTTGCTTGAAGGAGTCTAGCCCCATGCTGTGGAAGGGGGGATGTGTTTTTCCAGAAACTATCATGGAAAACAGGGCAAAAGCAGATATAAAGACAGAAAGGCTGCAAGATGAGACATAGCCTCAGTGCTTCATGCTGATCATGGATCCATATAAACATAGTGTGCCCTTAAGTGTGCAGAGATGGCGCCTTATGGCTTACAGAATGCCTTCGCGTCCACAAACGTGCTTTATAGTTACAACAGTTTGCTGTTCCCAAAATAAGCCGCTATTTCAAGTTCCTCTGCCTGTGCATTTACTGCTTGCTCTCCTCCACCTGAAAAAATTCTGCATTGTTCATTTGACGTGCCTCCTCCTTGAAGCCTTCCCTTGAATCCAGGAGGAATTAATTACACCTATCTGTACTCCCAGAGCACATTGCACATACCTGACATTTTCATAGGTAGTTTATAGTAGGTCTTGTAATATAGCCCTCTTTTCCCCACTAGAACATGACCTCTCCAAGGGCAGGAGTAAAGTCCTTCTCATCTCTGTGCACTCAGCATTTAGCACTATGCCTGGCACAGAGTAGGTGGTCAACCTAAGTTGACATGACTTAAAGGCAAGCAATGTACTTAATATCACCCCCATTTGAGAGAGGAGTAAATGAAGCTCTCCTTGCTTAAAATCCCTCAACTAGAAGGTAATGAAGTTGAGATTTGAACCTAGGTTAGTTTGACTCCCAACCTGTGCCTTTCACCATAATTAACAGTCACCTCCCTTGTCATCACCATTGTCGTCATCATCATCATCATCTTCACAGTGACAGCATTGGGCCAGGAATATAAGATAAACTAGTTGAATGAATAAATATACTACTGCCAACATTATTATTATCACTCTCCCCCCTTCCTACTTAATATAACTTCTCCCTCATACCTCCTGCCACAAGACTGTGTTGACTACCGAAGCATGCCAGGAAACCTTAAGTTCCTTTGTACTCCTGTAGTAGCTGGCACCGTTCTGACAGATCAGCACTCAACAATAAGCTCATTGACTTGACTTGTTGGCCTTCCCATTCTAGAATGAGGAAATGTCCCTCGTCTGAGAACTCAGCACACTTTGGGGAAGTTTGAGCACAGCGTGGTCATACCCTGGGGATAAAGTTGTCACTCTTCACATCTCCAACCAAAGATCTAAAGTTGGTGTGGAACTTGAGAGTCAAAGCCCTTGGTTTAATCTCCTTTTTCATTGACTTACAAAGTAGTTTTGTACAAATCCCACCACACCAATGAGTTTTTTAGTTTCTTCATGAACGAAAACAGGAGAGGTAATATTCCTGACTCCTCTCACAGGTGTGGTATGAAGGCTTACATAGGATAATGTGTGTGAAATCGCTTTTCACTCTGGGAAGTCCTCCACGTGGACAGGACATTTATATTATTAACAGTAGAGGGAATAGAGTCATGGCCTAATGAAACAACCTATCCTCTCCTCACTACACCTGGTGTTTTGTGAAATCAGATCTCTTGCTCACTTTCCTCTCTTAAGAGCCATCCTAGATCCGAACACCCTTTGACTATATGTGTGTGTGTATGTGAGGGAGAGAGAGAGGGAGGGGAGGGGGTGGGACAAGGAGACATAGCCATATTATTCTGGAACTCTGGAAAGCATGTCCAAAGGGGAGCTTAGGATTTGACTTGTATATATGCAGCTCTTATTTGATGGTGCTATTTTAAACACTTCTCAGTTGGATGGCTGGCAGCTCTGATTGCTTTTCAAAGCCCTGGCTTTTATCACCATCGTTTTTTTCCTTCATGCATAAATCCAGGCTACGTCCCCACCTTCTGTTTCCTTTTTGTCTTTGAGCTGAGAAGTAAGCAAGATGTAATTTAGTAGCTGGGCTAGAGGGGGGCTGCATTGCTTCAGAGACTTCATTGCTTTAATTGACTGGTTTGCTTTCAGATGAGTCATGTTCAGTCTGAGTTGTTTTCTCTTAACTAGATGTCGGTGGTGGTGATTGTTTCTTGTTGTCATTCTTTCTTTTCCCTTTTTTCCCCTCTTGTCAAGAATAATCAGTATTAGTTCTGATGGAGCCTAGGCCTGGCTTTGAAGGAGAGTCTTTCTCCTCTTTGCTGAAATTAGAAGGGGGTAGTCCACACTTGTCTGGCTTTGGATGATGGCTGAACTTCTCAGTTCCCAGCTGCTTTCATCCCCAAAATCAAGTTTAGCCAAAGCTTCCTATTCCCACATTTCCCTGCTCCCCTGCTACATCTGCACAGAGGTAGTTAAGGCTCCCGAGGGGTTCATTTCAAACAGGTGTTTACATTTTAAAATTTCTAATCTGTAATCTGTATATTTCTGGAAACAGGTAAACAAAGCCTTTGAGTTCAACAGAAAGGTCTTAGCAGCAGGGAGTGGGAAATTTACTGGCAGAATAAAAGACTGAATTAACAGGTTTGGCAACTGTTAGTCAGTAGAGAAACCTAAGAAACTGTTCCACGCAGCTCCTGACACCTGACTGGCCTCATAAATGTTTACGAGTAGAAGGAAAGGAGGGAGAGGATGGAAAGAACTGAGGGAGGGGCGAGGAGACATCTTCAATGGCTTCTTCTTCACCTGCTCTTGATTTTGGATTTCATAGGTCTCTGTCCTGGGCCACCTTCTCTATCTATCCACTCTCTCTAAACTCTTGCTACCCAAAATGAGGTCTCCAGAGCAACAGCACCTGCCTTACCTAGGAGCTTGTTGGATATGCCCTATCTCAGACCCACTAAATTAGAATCTACATTTTAACAAGATTCAAATGCCCATTAACATATTTAGTCTTATAGCTTCAAATGTATTTGCTAATCACTCCTAAACATGCTTTTTTTTAACCCTGATACTTTCAGGAAATTTAGATTTATGTGTCTACATGCCCACTGTGTACTGGACTTTCTTACTTGAATGAACAAGAAGCCATCTCAAGCTTTATATGACTAAAAGACAACTCTTGACCTCCATACTACTTCTCTATTTTGCCTCTTCCCCAGAAATGGCACTATCACCCCAAAATGTACATGTTATTTTTGATTTCTCTCTTTTTCTCACCCCTAGCATTTAATTTATCAGCTAGGCCTGTACATTATTTTTCCAAGCATATACTCAATTTCTCTCACTTCTCTCTATCCCCACCACTATAGACCTAGCCCAAGCTGCCCATCATTTCTGGTTTAAATAACAGTTGACTTCTGCTTTTACCCCCTACAAGCCATTTGCCAAAAAGCTTCCAAAGAATTCTTTTTAAAACATGCATCTTGTCACTTTTTTGTTTAAAACCTTCCAATAGCTTTCCATTTCATCCAGAATATAATAAATAATAATAATAACTATTATTATTATTGGAAAAATTCCATGAGATCTATTGCCTGCCTGTCTGTCCATCCCACACTTGTGTCACTCATCCCCTTTCCTACCCGGCCCCACCCGCACAGGCCCTCACCTTAGGGCTTTTGCATGAGCTGTTCTCATTGTCTTGAGTGCTCTCAACATACTGATGATCTCAATATACTGATTCTTTCCTCATAACTCAAATCACTGCCCAAATATCACCGCCTTTCCCGATCACATAATCTCAATTTGCTTTAGTTACTGTCTATGAGAATATGCACAGTACTTATCCCTGATTTTTGCGTTATTGGTTGTCATCTGTGAATGCACATCTTTTTTGTCTTTCCCCTCTAGAATGTATGTTCCTTTTGAGGAGACCTTGCCTGTCTTATACCAGCTGTAGTGTTGTGATGCACAAACAGGCAAGGTTCCTGCTGCTTTTAGACAATATATAGGCTGATACTACACATCATTTTCTATGTAGACTATTGAACAGAACTTTTTCAGTTGCCCAGGATTGGCAACTAGAACCCAAAGCTGAGGTCAAAGGGAAATCCAGTGCCAAATGAATGAGGGCGGAGACTACTTTGACGACTCTGGAAACCTCAACCATCACTCTGGCTCTCTCATCTCCATCTATTTATGCCAAGCTTGCATCATGGGAAGACTGAGGAGGAGAGGAGGATGACCAGGGTCAGACATTATTGACTTGGGAGGCATACTGTGGCTTTTTCTCTCCCTCCCTGATGGATGTTCCTTCCAGCCGAGTGAGGGAATTTCCAAGGGAGTGACTTACAGAACTGTGGTGCTTTCAAGAAGGAGAAGTTGATATCTCATTTTCGGGTGTGCTGTTTATTATTACAGTGGAATGGCTGATCTGACCCACGCTCTTCTAAGCGCAGTGCCCTAAAGGTTTTGCATTTGCCTATTATGGAGGCATCACTTGGTTTCTTACAGCCCAGGAGGTATTAATGGAAACCAGAGTTATTCAAGAGTAGAGGGAAAAGCCCTAGATAAGAGATGGTCAGGCTATAGCATCTCTAACTGCACCCAATCCTCCCAGAGGAAGAAGGGAATGAGGGGAAAGAAGAGGTGTCCAGGCAGCATTAAAACCTTCTCTTCACCCACAAATTCCGCATACCTAGGCCTGCTTAGGGCAGGAGTTAGAGGAAAAAGTGAACATCAAACTGGGATGATACAATTGATCCAATCTGGTCTGGACATTTTAATTAATGAAAGTGACCAGAAAGCTCAGAGGCCTGTCAGACTTGCTATTAAAGGATAGATTGATCATCACTCAAGAGAAAGCAATGATGGGGAAAAAATAAAACTCTTCCATGGTTGCATCCCATCAACCTCAATCTGGTCGATACACCAACTACAGGTTTCCACTGATAGACCACAAAGTATACAATCTACCTAGAGATAATCAAAGATTGAGCAATATAGCCTTCTCATTCACATTTGCCATTGGATGGCAACTGAAACAGAACTGTTTCACTTACAGATGGAGATTGGCTGACGAATTTAGTTAAGGGCTGTTGGTAGGAGTGCTGAGTTGTGCATTTGCTTCTCTCAGTTTTATATTGTAGTCCCTTTGAAGTCTGTGACATCTCCCCAACAACCTATGAATGCTTTAGATCAGAAACTACTTCCCAGCTGTTTTATAATTTTTTATAATACCCAGGACAGGACCTGGCACACAGGAGACACTCTATATTTGTTGTCTTAATCAGGAAATGAATTACAGATTCAGTTTGATTGTTTAAGCTAGACCGGGGGAGTTTAAGGAAAAAAAAAACAGTTAATTTAGGGTGGGAAGATTAGGACTCAGAGTCCAATGATGTTATTGCCAGCTGTATAAATTCAACAAGACACACATTTTTCTGAACCTTGGTCTTCTTACCCATTAAATATCAAGTACCGTATTTGTACCACAGATTGTTGTGTGGATCAGATGAGGTAGCACAGATGAACTCAGTGAGCACACGGCAGTGATCCCAAAATGTGTTTTTGAAGCTGTGGACTCAAGCACAATCTTCTTGGACTCTACCCTGCACAATTGCTTGATATATGTTTCCTCCTCCCCTTTTATTCCTCGTCTTCTATGTCCTCCTAGATTATAAATGCAGGCTGAACCCACCCCCTCAAACACATAAGAGACACGTGTGAGTAGGCCGAAAGACCTTTAAGAAAAGACCAATATTTGCATATCTATTATGACTACTCACTGTTCGACTTGTTTCATTACAATTTCTATTTGGATAATATGTAAGGTCAATACTGTCACTGTTCTGGAAAATTCACTTTTTATTAAAGCAAAATGCATTGTATTTATAGAGATAACACCTTAAATGCTACGAGAAAAGGTACACCAATTGCGCTGGCTCCCTGGATGGGCCAAGTTTACATGCTCCATGTTTTATCATATGTTACGAGGAGAGGGATCTGTGCCTGCGTTCATGTGTCTCAAGTGTTATCTTTTGGCTGAACTTGAAATATGCCAGATATCTTGACTATCCTTCTTACAGACCAGATAGCACTGAGATAGCCATGTTGAGAGAAGCACACTAAACAATACTAAGAAGGCTTTCTTCTCTGCTCCCCAAATCACTTTGTCCTGACTGCATCACTATCAGTCTCCCCCTGGGCAGCTTGCTTGTCTCTCCCTTTAGCCAAGAACTACTAGATAACGGGTACATTGTCTGGCATGTGCTATAAACTCCATAAATATTTGTCGAATGAGTAAAAATGAATGTCTAACACAAAGCAAGAACTTGGTCATTTTTGAATTGTTTTTCTCTTAAGTAAATAAAATAAAATAATGAATGAAAAGTGTGCCTAGACTTTATATCAGGAAGTCTTAAATTCAAATGTTGGTTTTTATCACTTATTAGATATGTGGCAATTTAACTAACTCAATGAAATTCAGTTTCCTTTTTTATTAAACATGAGAAATATTTGTGGAACATAGTAGATAAAATGCATTGGAATTATATTCTAATTTCCTTCTTTCTTTTTGACTAACAAAGAAGACATTAGAATTGTTGGTATTTTCTTACTTATTCTATTCTCCCTATGTTAGCAAATGTAATTAAAATATGGAAAACCTCTTCAGGTACATGGTTTGTTGTAATTTCTACAAAAGCTTTGACTTCTGTTTCCTCTCCCCCTCCACTAATTTCGAACTCAGTAAACAACTGACCAGCCTTGTTGCTTTGCTAGAGTGAAGTCTGTGCTTCCTAAATCAGTATGTCAAGGGAGCTGTAGGGGTCTCTAGCTATTTTTAATATGTCACAAGGCCTAAGGGAAATGAGACGTTTACCTATTTTAAGGTTTCACGTGCTAATTCAAATGTCAAATCTATGTGCATTTGTCTGGAATGAAATCAACTCAAAATTGTAACCTTGGTGATCAAAACCTCAAAACGTGTTTTAATGTATTTTGAATCATTAAAACAATGAAAATAGAATTTATTTGTATCTTAAAAATGAAGTTTATTGCATAAACTAAGTATTTTAAGACACGGAATTCATTAAGTGAGCATAAATAAAGAAGGGGGCCTTTGGAAAAAGAGGTATTGGCATTTCCTAGTGTCATCCAGTCTTGTAGCATTGCGTGATGCCTGAGAGTGGTGTTTATGTACACCACAATGCGAATGGTACCTCTGGCATTGTGCAATGTTTTGGTCTTGTAAACAAAAATTTTTTTCTGATAGCCTCTTGTCATTCTTCTGGGATGAGATTGAAAGAGCAAAGTTTGGAGAGTTGGAAATGGCATTCATTAGCTCTGCCCTTGATAAAATCTTTCAACCCTAAGTGTATGTTTACTTATCCCTATGTGGTGAGTGGTTCTTCTCTCTAGAAACATTAGAAGTATACCTAGTCTCTGTTTACTCAGAGTCTGAGCACATTGACTGGTGACTAATTCTACTTCTTTGTCAGCCTGTTTCAATCTTTAATAAACATTTATTATTACTGCTAGTAGGAGGGCTGGGTTGCAGACTTAATGACAGGTACAGCGCTTTGAAGAAGACATCAGCATGTATACTCACACCACCATTTGCCTATATTGTGCCCCCAGCTCAGATTAATTTCCAAGGAGGCAGGGGAGGTATTTGGGCACAAGAGAAAAAATGGGGATTTCTGGAGAGGAAACCAGTGCTTCCTGTGTGTGCCCACTGGAAGGCATGCCTTCTGTGTGCTATTACAGCAACCGTGTGAGTCAGGCCAGGTGGGGCAGGTCTGGGATAAGTAGGTCCCCTGGGCAGGCCAACATGTGGCATCCCTTCAAATTGACGGTTTTAAAGGTGAGGCTGGTGCTACAAGGGGGAGAAGTGGAGAAGGAGAACCAGTGACAGGAGTGGTCAGTGGCTCTTAATTTGTCCTGTGCAATTCAGTGTTTCCCCTCTGTCCCTTAACTTGCATGCCCACCCTTTTGGCTTCCTTACTCACTTCCCCACCTCCAGGAACAGCCCTGTAGTTACCCAGACTCACCCTCTTTAGAAGAGTGTTCATCCAGTAAGCCTTTAGTACTCTTTTCAAGATCTCGACAGCCCCCACCTCTTGCCAAAGATGAAAATTGACCTTCCTTCATTTTACAAGCATCTAGTCAATCTAAAATTCTCTCGCACCCTAGCCATGCTGTCTAGTGTGGCCCCTGCACTCACAGTTGTCACAGATGAGAATGAAAGGGCCAAGAGCTACTTCAGCCTGTGACTGCCCCCTGCCCTCATTTTTCTGGGCTGTTTCTTGTATTTGACTCTTTGAAGGTAGGGGACATGATTATGTGTGGGCTTGTGCAAGAACCCTGCTTAAGCCTCAGCTGTTAGTCCATTTCTTTAAAAGGATACCTGTACCCTTGAAGCAGTCAGGTCCCTATGTAGGGCTGGAAAACTTCTCTTTGGACAGGGCTTGGATAGCTGCTGCCAAAAATAGATACAATACTTTCCCCAATGAACACTGGTTCAGGACCACTGGACTGTATCCCTGGATGTGTGAACATGATTCAGGTACAGGCACCAGAGCAATTCAGGCACTGAAGAAACCAGACTGGGTACCATTTCATGGAACTAAGGAAAGAGCAGGGTCTCATGCTAAGGAGCAATCCAGGAACTCAGATACTTAAATCAAGACCAAGGACCTGGCATGTTCAGCATCCTAATGGCATGTGCCATTTAGCTCCTGGGCTCACAGATTTCTCCTGAGAAGGAACAGTGTAAGTTTCCAAAGACTTGGGTGGGGCCAGAACTGCAGGTAGGGTTCACACTGTCCCCTTTGAGGTGAGAAAGCCTATGGGATGGGAGCCAGGTACTCTTCTCACTCAGAACCCTGTTCTGAGCTCACCTTTTCCAGGAAACTTCCCCAAATGAACAGCAGTAGGCCGAGCATGCCAATCTCCCGAACGATGCCTTGACAATTAAAATTAGGGTCAGACATACTTTCCTAAGTGTCCTGCCAAGTCTTCCTGTGTTCATTCTAACTCAGGCTCTGAAAACCTCTCAGGGGTGACATGCTAAAGATTTCATTCATTCACTTTGATTTAGAGTTTCATGTGCCAACAAAACATTCCAATACACGTAACATGTCATTGTGTGGTAAAGCAAAAATCACTCTAAAACCACACCATTAGAACCACAAAATCAAAATGATGGATTATCGAGTCCAAAGACCTCATTTTAAGATAGGGAAACTGGAGCTCCAAGAAAACAAGGGTCTTGCCTGAGGTCTCATAACTAAGTGAAGGGGAGACCCATGTGAGAGCCCACTTAATCTTTAATTTTCTTTTCACTATAACGCTGCCTTTTCTGAAAGCAAATTTCAGTCTCACACAATAGAGCATCTGCCATCAATACCAAGAAAAGAAAAATTGGAAACAAAATAAGCAGGGTTTTCTTTGGGGGGAGGGGAGAGTTGTAAATGTAGACATGGGTTTCTCTAGCATTTAGAGACTTCTAGTCTCATGCGATTCAACTAATCCCAAGGGAAGGCTTCTGGTTTGATAGAAAGAACATAGACGTCCCTGGAAATCTCATTGACTGAGTTTGGATTCAGTTCAGCCACTCAATTTTGTAACATTGAGTACATTATTCAAACTCCGAGCCTCAGTTCAGAGGTAAATAGGGAGAAATAATAACCTCATAGAGTTGTTACTGGATGTACTCCTCAGGGTTTTGTAGAAAACAGAACCCATGTTTGGTGGTTCAATAAATGGAATTTATTTATTTATCTTTTATTTATTGAATTTATTGGAGTGCCATTGGTTAATAAAATTATATAGGTTTTAGGTGTACAATTCTATAACACATACTCTGTATATTTTATTTTGTAATCACCACTCCAAGTCAAGTCTCCTTTCATCTCCATTTATGCCCCCTTTACCCTCTTCTACCTCCTTATATCCCCCTTTCCCTCTGGTAATCACCATACTGTTGTCTGTGTCTATGAGTTTTTCCTTTTATTTATTTATTTATTTTTTTGCTTAACCCCTTCATTTTTTTCACCTATTCTCCCAACCCCCTGCCCTCTGACAGCTGTCAGTCTGTTCTCTGTATCTAAGTTTGTAAGTTTATAGTGTTCATTAGGTTTCACATATGAGTGAAATCATAAGGTACTTGTCTTGATCTGACTGGTTTATTTCACTTAGCATAATATTCTCCAGATCCATCCAAGCAGTCACAAAGGCTAAGGTTTCCTTCTTTTTAATGGCTTAGCAGTATTCCATTGTGTAGATGTACCACAGGTTTTTGATCCACTCATCTACTGATGGGCAGTTAGGCTGCTTCCAGATCTTGGCTATTATAAATAATGCTGCAGTGAACATGGGGTGCTTATATTCTTTTGAATTAATGGAATTTAATATGAATTGGTCGCAAAATGTTAGAAGACCAACACAGCAACCTGGGGACAGTGAGACAATCCCAGGATTAGAAAATGTAGAAAACCACTAAAGTAGAGGCAGTGTTACCAGAACCCTGGGGCCAGAACCCAGCAGGAGCAGGGGCCTTAAAAGATGGCTCTCCCGAGGGATAGTCAGGTAGGAGGACCTAGAGTCACTGGGGAGGCTCCCAGACAGGAGCTCAGGTCGTGGTTTGAAGTACTGACTGTTGGGAGCTGGAGCCTGGAGGAGATGCAGCCACTGCCAGAGACTCTGCCCAAAGCAAGGGGGGCAAGGTGAAAAATGCTCTGACTTCCCTTTTCCTCCCTCCTTCCACTCTACCTTCATTGTCTCCAATTGGCTAAATGTTGCCTTTTGGCAAGCAAGCCTTGGGCATGTAGTTAGCAGGGGTTAGCCTCCCTGAGAAAGTGGATGAGGGACGGCTAAAAATGGATCTGGGAGAAAACAGGAATTAAGTGATTTCCTGCATATAAAGTACCTGGCATTGTGTACTGAGGGTGGATCTCCTCCCCCTGTGATGCAATTACTGGACTCCAGGACACCTGATTAAACATCAGAGGGTTGTCCTTACTAGCTGCTTAAGAAATTTTTTGGTCTGGATGTGGTAACTGCCAACTCACACTGCCTATGTGCACCCTATTCATAGTAATAACCATCATCATCATCATCACCATCATAATCAGACCCTCATGCCCTAGGCTTTAAAAAGTGCCTTTCTATCACACGTTTAATCTTCAAACCAACCCAGTGAACCATATAATGAAATATTGAATAGGTGATGAAATTGAGGCATAGAATTGTTAGGTAGGCTGCCCAAAGTCAAACAGTTAATAAGGGGCTGATTTAAATTTGAATTGCAATCTGACTCTAAGTTTACTCCTTTCACCTAAAGATTGTTGTCTCCTCTACCAGTGTGACCAGTAATTCTTGGGTTTTAAAAGATTTCACATGATATTTCGTCTTTTCCTTCTGACAGGGAGTTACTATTATTTCCCCTTATTTCTACATGGGAACACTGAGGCCCAGTGACGTTAAATGATGGCCCATTGTCACATAACTCACTAATTAGAGGTTCTAGGATGGGGATGATATTTTTTGTAACCCAATGAGCTTCTCATCGTTAGAGCTAATTAAGCTAGTTATCATGCATCTGGATGTGGTAGAATGGATGCCTACATAGGCTTGATGATTGGAAAGAATCATTGCATTTCAACAGGCTTTCTCTGGAACCCCAAATTTCTGAAGAAAGTCATTGATTTAGAGAAGCTCCATTTTCATCTGTTTCCTGTATTGAGCTACCATAGAAGGTGTTATTTGAAAAAAAAAAAAAAAGAAAAAGAAAAAGAAAAAAAAAGAAAGAAGAAAAAAAGAAAGGCTGCAGTGCTTTAAAACAAAAGCAAATTGACTCTACTGACTAAATGACCTTCAAAGTCCTTCTTTTGGCTCTGATTCTGCAACATCATGAATGAACAAACACCAACACACACTGCTATTGAAACTACAATATGGGGGTGCTATGCAGGACAGGATCCTCTCATAAAAGCTGAATAAACAGCTATTTCGAGTTCAGTGGGTGATGGCACAGGGGCCTTCATTTCCGCTTCTAGCCAAGGAAAATTTTGATCAGGCAGCCAGCTGCCTGCCCATTCATCTGAGGCAGGAAATGGATTTAGCGTCTATATGGGCCAGACTCCCATATTTATCATCCAGTTAGGCCTAATCAAAATGTTTTCCATTTCACCTGGTAAGTGCAAAGGGCTCAGAGGAGGGTCTGAGTGATGGCGGTGGGGCCCCATCGCTTTCTCATCACTGAGTTGCAGTTGTTAAAAGTCCCATTTCTCCTTAGTGTCTCACTCAGAGCTGCGACAGGCAATTTCACCCACCCCCTCCCCCAACCTCCTCTGCTCCCTACAAGCTGCTCTTGGCAGCAGCAAAAATCTATGGAATTGACCCCAGAGGGGGAGGGAGGAAGGGCAGATTGTGACCCCAAGGAAGGCTAAGGTCAGAGGGGAAGCTCAGGACTGATAGATGAAATGAACCTCGGAGCAGGAGCCTCCTTGGATAATGAGGGGCTACAACCTCCTGGGATGGGGCAAAGATGGGTAGGAGAGGCCAGAGGTCCTCTTAAGTATGGGGAGTGGGGAGGGGGATTGGACTATCTCTGGTCCCTTGGGTGAAGAGGAGGTGGGGGAAGGGGCTGCTGATTAGAATGAAAATGTGATGGTCATGCAAGGCTTCCAATTGGGTTTATGCATTCTTTGCAAAGATGCCTGGAAGAGGGTACTTGACAGCCCCCATTAGAGGAGGAGAAATGGAGGATATTAAGCCTTGTTCTGTTAGGGGAACCCCCGGGACTTGGGGGTAGAGGTGCCCCTGCTGAATTCATTACTGAGGGAGCACTGTTTTCATAAGAAAAACAAATACTGCAGACATTTCTCCACTTTGATGCCACAAATTCTGATTTGGGCTACACTGGGGTGGAATATCGCCCTGTGGCTGTCAGGACCCAAAAGCAGACCTCATTATTTTCCTTTGCAGGACGTTATAGGTGGCACGGGGGTGGTGGGAAAAACAGGAGCTTGAAGTTGAGTTGGGTTCAGCTGGGAAATGGGTTGTTCCAAGTAGTAGTGAAATAAAACTACTCAGGTAGGCCAAACAATGTGGCCCCTGTTTAAGGGTGATGGAGAGCCATGAACATCTGTTTAGCAGGGAAGTAACATGATCAGAACCATGCTTTTGAGGATAATTCTGACGGCCCAGTGGAAGGTAGGGCTGAAAGGACTGAATGGGAATTTTCCCCCTTTTTATTTCACTGATGAGCAAATGCATCTACTGGACACTAGGCTGGGAGGCCTTTAGAAGTTAGTCACAGTAGTAGCATAAGGGAAAGGTTGAGGTCCCATCTCAACAGAGGAAGGATAGTAAGAGGGTGGTAGCGAATTATAAAGCTCTGAGTATTTAGTTAGAGCCTACCTCGTACTCAATACGATATCACCTCCTTTAACCCTTGCAACCCTCCTGCAAGGTAGGTATTGATATTAACATAGCCTGTTACAGATGAGAAAATGGGCTCAAAGATGTTAATTAACCTCTCAACATGACTTTAACTGACACATACAGCTTTTCATTTGCTGGGAGAATAAAAAGATCTTTTTCTTCAGTCCACTCACCTCAGCTTGCCATCTTTTTTTCCTCTCGTGACATGGGGTTTTATATCCAGCAGGGCTTTTTAGATTACCTAGCCCCCCTTTCTCACTTTATAGAAGACTGAGGCAGGAAGTAAGGGCAGATACAGCTCAGGTCTGTGTTCTCTCTATTCTGCCAAATGGCCTGTCCTTCTGAGGAGTCCATATGAGCCCTCCTCTCATCTGAAGCTCACACCACACTCCCACAGATAGGAAAGTGACTTAGAGCAGTTAAATTTCTGGAGCAGTTTGAGATGAAGTGATTGTCAAGAACCCCACTCCATTCCCCCCACATTGAGGCACCAGTTTTATCTCTCATCTCTTTTTGTCTCTGATGCTCAATGATCCTCCTTAATCTTTATCACAAAAGATCACCTTGATGTGCTTCTCTAAATCACCTACTATGTGATCAGAAGCTCCCTTGTATAATACCAAGTTTTTTAACCCCTACAACAGCCTCATGAGCTGAATGGAATTGTTTTGACAGTTGAGAAAACTGGGGCTCAGAGAGGTTAAATAATTTGCCTACAATCACCCTACGAGGAAGTGGCAGAGTAGGATTCAAACTAAGCTTGATCTCACTCCAAAGCCTCCTTCATGAAAAGTGGCCCTCCTCCTGTTTTTATGCCCTTTTATTATGGAGCAAACATTTTTGAGTACCCATTTATATGTCAAATACAGTGACAAACACCAGAACTTGCCCTAAAGGTGAGAGATTCATTCTGTGCCCTCAGCAAAGCCCTAAAAAGAAGGACAGAGGTTAAACAGCAATGTTTCTATTCTCCTGTTCTTAATAATAGACAGAGCACTTGTGTTTACAGCACTTGACAGTTCACAAAGCATTTTATGTGCATTTTCGTAGTGTAGCTGCACTGAGGAAACAGAATTTCTGTCCCTCCCTTCCCGTATAGAGACAACATGGGAAACAGCAGACAGACTCAGAGAGGTTGGGTGAAGTGTGGAAGGCCACACAGCCGGCCTGATTCCTTGCCCGTTGCTCTTCACACAGCTCGTCACAGGTTCTCTCTCCTCTTAACTTTTTGTCAGCAACACCTGACTCCTCCTTTCATCTCTGTTGAAATTTTCTCCATAGTCATCTCCCTTGTAGTATAAGCTGGCATGACATCTTGTTCTTTCTCACTCTACATCAGGTTGTTTATATTCACACTCTTCAGTCCTTCGATCCCTTACTCGGCCGTCTTTTCTCCTTTAGGTTTTGTGGGACTTAAATGGCACCCTGAAAACCATTCTGCTCCATTTCAAAGTGTAAGCCTAAGGAACTAGATCAGGTCCGAAGTGCACGAAGTTTGTTCTCCTTTCAACTGCCCATCCATCTGCCTATATGTCCATCCATCCGTCTACTCTCCCTCCTTCCTCTTTGTTTCCCTCATTCCCTCCCTCCATTTTGTCTTCCCTTCCTTCCTCTCTTTCAACTATCCATACACCATGTACTCAACATATAAATGCTGACAATCTACTATGTATGAGACACTTTCTAAGCACTAGGAAAGCAGCAGAGATCAAGACATGCAACTTTTCTATTCTAGTAGGGCAGACAGAATATAAATAAGAAAATAACTAAAAATGTCAGACAGTGGTACTTGCAGTAAAGAAAATAAAATGGTAAGGTAGAGAGTGACTGCAGGAGGATGCTTTAGCGGTCAGGGAAGACCTTTGGGCTGAGGGCCATTTGAACTGCAACCAGCTCTTTCAGGGTCTGGGGGAATGATCTTCTAGGGAGAAGGAACAGGAACTACTGCATGGGCAATCTTCTGCCCACTTACACTATCAACTCGCCAAATCCAGGTTTACTCCACTCTCCCAATATTCTTCCCATAGGAGACAGTGCAAGGATTCTTGCTGAGCACATCTCATTTTACAGAGAAAATGACGGCAAACCAGAGTGCTCAGGGGCCTCTCTCATGATCACTCAGGGGTGGGGGTAGCAGAAACAACCAGGCGCAATTTAAGGGAGCGAGCACTGGAGAAGGAGACCAGAAGCCTGGGTGCTGAATTCAGCTCCACACTGGCATGTTGTGGGGACATTGCATAACTCACTTTTCCAAAGAAACCTTTGTTTTTCTCAAAAATGATCAGTAGTTACAGAATTTTAAAGTGACAATAAGCTAATGTGAAAAATAAGTAAAATAATAGTGGTAACATTTATTGAGTGCTTATGCCATGCCAGAAATCATTTTAAGTGCTTTATATACAACTTTAATCCTCCAAACAACCCTATAAGTACTACTATTATCTAACTATTAAAGACAAAGGGCCCAAGGCACAAGGTGGTTAAGTCACTTGCCCCAGTTTCACAGACGCTAAGTGGCAGCCCTGCATTCAGACTTAGGCCATCTGATTCAGGTGCGCAGTTCTTCAGCCTTACACAATACTCCTTTTCTTGAAGGACAATGGAGCAAGTGACCTAGGTGAAGTTGAAGTCAGGAGCTCTGACCCTCCCCCTGCACCTTGACTCTCCCTAGAGAGGTTCCCTTGGCCACTGGGGTCTGGGAGACACAGTCTGAAAGTCTGAGGACAGGACAGGCTCTTCAAGCCTTAAATATTTTGGTTCCGGAGCAAACAGGCCTCAGATGTCATGATGAAATGGGAGTCCAGAACCACTTCTCATCAGAGATCACGAGGGGCCTGGGGAAGGCTGTGATTAGGGATGGGTAGTGTGGTGGCAAAGCATTCTCAGCTGGTGGAATGCATCAGCCCTGGGGTCATCTGAGGTTCACCAGCAGGGAATTGAGGTCTGGCTCTCTCTGACCCTTTGTGAGGCACACCTGGGAGGGAAGGGGCTGCACTGAGATCAGGATGCACTGGACTCTCTCCCCAGACCACCTCTACTCACATTTTCTCCTCCTTCCTCCAGCCCACTTGCAGTCCGCTTTCTCTAGTTTAACTTGTTGACACTACCACCCTGGTTCACGGGGACCAACGGCTCCTCCTCTCTGTCCTGGGTGAAGAGAGGGCAAATGTTCTCAGTTCCAGTGAAGTGAGGTTGGCAGGACGTATTCCATAGTGATTAAGCTAATAAATTCCGAAGACGGACTGCACTGATTTAAATTCCAGCCATCTCTAGCATGGCTTCTGAGCTTGACTTTTAACCCCTTCAGTCCCTAGTTTTCTCATCATGATGGGAACAACACATTAACGTGGTTAACTCATATGACTTAAAAATTGTTAAAAAATTAAACGTGATAATAAGTGTAAAGCATGTAACATACTGAGTAACATTTGGTCACTGCTCAGTAAACAGTTAAGTCTTTTTTTTCTTAAAGGAGCACTTCTTAAAAATGGAAGAAGCTGGGGTAGGGGGGAATGGTGGGGGATAAATGCAGACAACTGTACTTGGACAACAATAAAATAATTTTAAAAAGAAAAAGAAAAAGAAAAAAGAAAAATAAATAAAATGAATATAACTTTAAAAAAATGGAAGAAAAATGCTGCCTTTTCCTTAACACAGATTCCTTTTCAAAATTTAACTAAAGTTTGATCGCAGATGTGATTGGTTGGTTTAGTTTCATTTTTTCATTTATTTTAAAGATGAATTTACTGAATGGTAATAATTACCAGGAATTTGGCCAATGTGGACTATACCAAAAAAAAAAAAAAAAGAAAAGAAAAGAAAAGAAAAGCGAAGTTAAAGATGAGATATCCTTCTCTACTCCTCCAATATTAAAAAAAAGAAATCTGTCCCAACGGGTAGCAGTGTACAGCAGAGCAAGGAACCTGATACCAGGTTTGGCCACCCCTAATTCTAAGTCCTTCCCAATGTATCATGCTGTCTCCTTTCGGAGTAGGTAACAGAATTTGCTCAGTCATGACTGAAGAGTAGGTATGGGCATGCATCCAACTACCCGGATTGAACACTCAGCTGTTCACTTACTACCTCTGTGACTTTGGATAAGTTACCTCAAGGCATCTGAGCACTAGGTTCCACTCATCCGTACAATGCAGACAGGCAGTTCTGTGTTTAATAAATCATAACAATTTTTATGTTTTAGATAAATTGCAAGGTTCTTTTCAGTTCAAAAATTAGTCTCTAATTGTTTTCTGCTAAAGGAACCTGGGAATTAGAGTAGAATAACATATGATTGGGAATTGGGATTACTGGACTCCAGTGTAAGCTTTGCTCCTAAATAGCTGTCAGTTTTGGACAATCACGTGAGTTTTATGAGCCATAGATTTTCCGTCCTCCATCTGTGGTTCAGGTTATGTATGCACTCCGTAGGGTGCTTTTTAATGAATAGACTGCTACAAGAAAGACGGGCCATATTTGGGAAGGACTATAAGGACAGACTTGGAAAAATAAAACTTGACTGTGATATGACACACTTTCTTCATTCCCTTAACTTTTAATTTCTATGCTCAAGTTACTGCACATGATTTTTATCTAATAAATGATACTTGGGTGGATAATGCATTGACATTAGCTGGGTCTGCATGGGGCCAGAACATCTGGACAGAAATTGAGAAGATACTGGTAGCTACCCAGCTGTTTTATCAACAGTCCTCAAAGACATAACATTTTAGATCTGCAATTTGGAACAAGCTGAAAATTTCAACAACTATCTGTTGACCTTTATTCTTTTCTAAAACCTACTATACGCCCAATTCTTCCACCTATAGGAGACAACTCTGGAAAGCAGTTATTCCATTTCACAGGTGAGATAACTAAACTTTGAAGTAAAGGGACTTGACTGAGGTCAGACTGAGAAGGGCAAATAGAGATTCCAGCGTAACTCCCAATGTGACATCTTAGTCCATTCTAGAGTTTCGTGTCTGTGATTCCATCTGGAGTATAGTCACAGTCACACCAAATCATGCGATTTTGTGACTTCGAAGTTGAGGAGCCCCATACTCCTTGCAGTCGAGGCTCTTGTATCTTTTTTAGATGAGGGAGACACTATGAAGATTAAAAGTCACAGACTTACATTAACCTGGCTGCTACCCCTCATGAGTCTGGGGCTCTGAAACAGTATTACTGTTCTCACCATATACATCATTTCACAGGAGGTGGGGTGGGGGTGGGGGTAGGAGGATGGAACAAGGAAGGCAGAAGCCAGTACAAGCTGCAAACCGGAGACTCCCCAGCTGAAGGCTTTTTGGTTCAAGGGGACTGGCTCATCAAGGGGACATATCTTCCCCTCTTTACCTTCATTCCTGCTCATCTATTATTTTCCTAGGCAAATAGGGAGATAGAAGTCTCTATCACCTAATAAAGAACAATAGAAAGACTTTGTGGTGAGCTGAGGGGAGGACAGAGATACGAGATGGCTATAGCAGAGGGCAAGAAAATCTGTCTATTAAAAGTCTCCGACAAATGCATAAAAGAAACAGTCTTTATAGAAAAGCGCCAGAACTCATTTGGTCAAAGATCTTTCTTATACTGACCAGCTCTCTCTTTATCTTTCACAGCTTTTTCCGCAGAGTTAACAAAATCAATATGAGTTTATTTTGTGGAGTAGAAATACTGTTCAAAAAAGCTATGATTAGAATTTTAAAATCAAATCCTATTTTCTCTTAGCTCAAATTATAAAATTGGAGAAATATGTGGTGGAAAAAATATTGGTCTAGGATATAACAGCATTATTCTTAAGATTGCGGGATATCTTATGAAATTCTGTATTTACATTTTTAAATATTAATTTTCAATGAATTATTAATAACCTGAATAGCACCGCAAAATCTTCATTGAAAAGCAACTAAAATAGAACAGGAATATGCTAAAGATAATATTAAAGGTTTAACTTGATAGATAATGATAGATAATGGGAACTGAGGCAAGGAATCAAAGGGAAAGATTGAGCTAGCTCAGGACTGGAAACAATCACGTGTTGTCCATATACAAGTAGAGAGAAATTTTATAAGGTTTTAGTGAAAATGTCAGACTCTCTTTCTCCTGGGCCTTTGAGCATTTTCTCTTTTTTCTGGATAATTTTGCCATATCCCAGCATTCTTTGAAGCTCCCCATGTCCCTCACTAACTATATTTTTCCACAGCACTTTTCACCTTCTAACAGAATGTAAAATATTTTTATTATATTTTTCTTTATCTCCCCCTTGTTCCTTGAGGACGGGGATTTTGCCTCTTGGCGTCACGGTTGTATTCACTGCACCTAGAACTGGTCTTGCTGTGTAGAAAAACCTTGATACATATTTGTGGAAAGCATTAAAATCCCACTTGGGAGGGCATCTTCTCCCTGAAATTTATTCTAAGCAAGTTTCATCTTGTACTTACTCCACCATAGCATTTTTTATACCATCCATTTAAGTAAATTTCTATGTGAAACTCACTTATCATAAAATGTATCATTTCAAAGTGTACAGTTCCCTGGTATTTAGCACATCTACCACCACTTTCGCCTAGTTCCAAAACATTTTCACCAGCCCAAAAGAAAATCTTGTAGCCATTAAGTGATCACTCCCCATTCCCTCCTACCCCCCAGTACCTGGCAATCACCAATCTGCTTTCTGCACCTATAGATGTACCTATTCTGGGTATTTCATATAAATGGAATGGTACAGAATGTGACCTTTAGTACCTGGGTTCCTTTAGTTAGCATAATGTTTTCAAGGCTCACTCACAGTATAGAGTGTATCAGATCTTCATTCCTTTTACGACTGAGTAATGTTCCATTGAATGTAGATACATTGTTTTGTTTGCCCATTCATCTGCCAAAGGATATCTGGGCTGCTTCCACCTTTTGGCTATTGTGAACAGTGCTGCTATAAACAGTCCTTTGCAAGTATCTATTTGTTCATCCTGTATTTGGATTGCTTCTTCTCTAATCTGTCTCCTCTACAAAATCATGGACTCCATGAGGGCTGAGACCAAGTCTGTCTTATTCACAAATATACTCCCAGACTGAGCTGTGGCCTGGAAAATATCTGTTTAATGAATGACTGAATACAAAATGTCCAGGTTCCTTGAATTTTTAATTAACCTGGCATGATGGAAATTTCCTAAATAACAGAGATACCACAGCCTTTAAAATTTCAAAAATGCCACAAATATAAAAGAATATCAGTGCCTTGGTACTATACACAGACTAACTGCAGGCGAGGGGAGGGCAGTGAGGGCAGTCGACAGGAATGAAGGGCTCGCAGGGCCCAGAAGGAGAAGGCAGCGGAGAGAGGTGGGGAAGCAGGGGGAGTAGAGGTCCTCTCCAGCAGCTGGGAGACATCCTCCCTGCCCCAGGAAACATCCTTTTGTCTTTCATTTTCAAACATCCAAGTTCATTTCTGAAACAAAGGTTTGTTTTTGTGTAGAATTCTGAAGGTGTTCAAGAGTGACTTTGGCTTTTAGAAACAAACTTTTGAAATGGAGAGTTGTCTTCAAATTTTAGTCACTGTTTTGTTTCTTTTTTTAACGGGGCAAAAATCACATAACAAATGTACCCTCCTAACAATTAAGTATGCATTACAGTGTCACTAACTATATGCACATTATATTACAACACACTGAAATGTTTTCGTGTTGCACAACTGAAACTCTATACCTATTGAACTTAAGTCAGCATTTATTGAACACCTACTATGTACCTGCGATGAAAGAAAACCATTATCTCTGTGGGTAATTAGTTTCTTTGTCTATTTACATCTGGAAACTATGTCCGTTTATATACACTAATAATAAGTAAGCACAAATTTGTATAATGCTTCTCAATTTATAAGGTACTTTCCTTATATTTACAGGTACCTTATCTTACACCTTATTAAGTACTTCCTTTTTATTCCATTATTTGATCCTCCCCTATAATAAACTAGTGTTATTATTTTGATTTTTAAAATGAGGAGACTAAGGTCAAGAGAAGACAATTGGTTTATCCAAGTGCGCAGAGCTAAGAGCTAAGATCTGATGCCAGTTTTCGGAGGCCAGTTTTTCCCAAGTGCATTATGCTATAATGATTCATTCCAAATAACATCAAACGGTGACTCCAGCACTGCTTCTTGGGTTGCTGGGAAAAGAGAAAAACACTTGTAAAATAAACTTTATTATTTTGGTTCAAAACATCTAAAAAACAATTCATCATATAAGTTGCTTTCTTCTTTCAACCAAACTTTCTAATCTACAATATTTTTCTCATTTAGCTTTTATTTCTTGTTCTGAGCATTATTGATTTGCAAGTTTTAGCCATTACATTCAATGAGTGCTGAATTATAGGAGCCAACTTTGGGCTTGAATCCTGGATATGCTGCTAAATTCGTTCTTTGACCTTAGAGAAGTCATTTAACCTTTCAGAGTTTCAGCGGCCCCTTCTGTGAAACGGTGCTCATAATAGAGTCTATCTCACACTGTCGTAAGGAGGAGTAGATGAGACGATGCATCAGAGCTGCATGGTGTATTTCCCCGGCCCATAGCGGGCACTTAGCCAGAGGGAGATATTATTATTATCCTAAATATAAAAAATGAATGTTTTATCCAGTTAAACCCTTTTTTGGTAAAGGACTGAATTCTTGCATTTTAGAAAGTATGGAAAGAGTCCAGAATTTGAAGTCAAATACTTATAAGTAGTATGGATTTGGTTTCCTTATTGTAAAATGGGAAAGGTAATAAATACCTATCTCACTGGATCTTGGTGAGAATATTTATAAAGATCCTGAGACATAGTAAGTGCTCAATAAATTAAAGCTACTGTTATTATTATTATATTATTATTTCAAGTTTAAAAATCCCAAATTCACAGAGTAAGAGATTTAGGTACTCAGAGTGGACACTCCAGGTGAATGCCAGCTGGGCACAGAATTTTCCCTTTGGGATCAGAACACAGATAACCCTCAAACACTAGATCAGAACATGGCAATGACGATGAACAAGATGCATCTTACAGCCTAGACTCCAAAGTGCCAAGGTCATTTGCATGTCATGGATGTTTGCATCTGCCTCTTATTCTTCCTTCTGGTCGGAAGCTTTACCTTCAATTTAACAGCCATTTATTGAACATCCACTACATCCCTGATCCTGTGCTAGTCACTGTGGGAAACACAAAGACAAATGAGCTAAGCATTAGCTCTCTTCTCTGTCCACTTTCCTGGGGGTTGGGGGGTGGATATTCGATTCCATGGCTTAAATACATCTCTATGCTGAGACTGCCAATTTATTTCTTCAGTTCCACCCTCTTCTCTGACATTCAGACTCATCTCCATTTGCCTATTTTCTCTTCTTTTAATTTTTTAAAAAGGTTTTATTTATTTTTAGAGAGAGCAGGAGGGAGACAGGGGAAGAAACACCAATGTGTGGTTGCCTCTCACACGGCCCCTACTGGGGTCCTGGCCTGTAACCCAGGCATGTGCCCTGATTGGGAATCAACCAGTGACCCCTTGCTTCGCAGGCCAGTGCTCAATCCACTGAGCCACACCAGCCAGGGCTCCATTTGCCTATGTTCCACGTTCATTTACGTGTGAAGCATCTCGAAGGTAATGTGGCCTAAACTGTTGACATATTCTTCTCCCACCCACCCCTAAACCTTCTTTTACCCCAGTATATCACATTTCAGTAAATGGTACCATAATTCATCCAATTACTTAGGCTAAAACTGGAGTAATCCATGGCCTTTGCCTTTCTTTCACATCTTACATCCAATGCATCAGCAAATATCAGCAGCATTACCTTCAGAATCCCAATTCAACCACTTCTCACTGACCCCTTCCACAACGATCCTAGCCCCAAACATCAATCTTTTGCTTAGCCCTTTGTACTTCCTGACTGAACACCCTGCTTTCGCTCTCGCCTCCAGGCCAATATCTATGACCACATACATTGTGCACAATGCAACTCCAGGGACACCATTTGCACAGACTTTAATGTGAGAACACCCCTGGAGTCATGCAATGCAATGGCCCTGCTTGCCTTCTTCTGTCTATTCTCCATGAAGCAGAATTTTCAAATTAAAGTCAAAGCTTGTTACTGCTCTGCTCAGAACTCTTCAGGACTCCCTTTCACGTCTACAGTAAAATGCGAAGTTCTGTGAGATGCCACAGAATCTAACTGCAGGCCACAAATTACATAATTCTGCTCTTCTTACTGTTTTCTAGCCACACGAGTCTCCTTGACTTTTCCTGACCATCTCAGCTACATTTCTCTCAGGGCCTCTGCCCTTGCTAGTTGCTCTCCCTGGGATGCTCTTCTCTCAGGTATTTGCATGGCATGTACTCTCATTTTAGTCAAGTCTTTTGCTTAAATGTCCCTTCCCAGAGAGGGTTTTCCTGATTACCTTATAATTTAGTTTGATACTATCTTACCCTGCTTTATTTTCCTTTATAGTGCTTATTCTACCTTATGTTATATAGTTACTTGATCATTTGGTTGTTCTCTGTCTCTACTATAGAGCATTTAATCTTTTTGAAGGTAGGGATTTCTTTTCTCTTTTTTCTTTCTTTTTCTTTTTGTTCATTTTATTCACCACTGTATTCCCAGAAGGGCTAGTGCATAATAAGTGTTCAAAAATATTTAGAGACTGATGCTGGCTGATGTGGCTCAGTAGATTGAGCACCAGCCTCCAAACCAAAGGGTCACTGGTTTGATTCCCAATCAGGGCACATGCCTGGGTTACAGTAGGGGGCCTGCAAGAGGCAACCACATATTGATGCTTCTCTCCCTCTCTTTCTCCCTCCCACCCCCTCTGTCTAAAAATAAATAAATAAAATCTTTAAAAAATATATTTAGAGACTGGATGAAGGTAATATGAAATTCATTCATTGATTCATATGTTCCTTTTTCCCTTCATTGAACAATCTTCACTAATAAACTATGCTGTGCTAACCTCCCACATACATCATTTCTTTTCATCCTCACAATATGATCTTTAATTTTACAGGTTAACAGAGTTTTGCAGAGAGTAAAAACCTGGACAACCCCAGGTATCAGTCTGATGGGCTTCATTGCCCATGAGCTTTCTACTCCAGGAAGTTATCACTTACCTAAACCATGCTGCTAGTGGTTCTATATGGAAGTTGGTGAAATAAAAAGTGGGAAATGATTTAATTATGACAACATGTAGAGTGTATTAGGGAGTATATTAGTCAGGTGTTGCTGCAACAATAAACAACCCCATTATCTCAGAGGTTCATGACAACAAATACTTATTTCTTGTTCATGAGGGTTATGGGTTAGCTGGGTCCAACCCAGCTCATGTGTCTTCTTATCCTCCAACCCCAGCTGAGGGAGTGGCCACTCTCTGGGATGTGCTATTTTCATGGTGGAGTTGGAAGTGAGAGAGATCAAGCCAAACCACACAAGCACATTTAAAACTCCTGAAGGGATATGGCAAGTGTCACATATTCCTGATATTCTATTGGTCAAAGTATGTCACATGGCCAAACTCACAGTCAATGAGGCAGGGATGTATCTTCCTCCCTCAGTCTGTGCAGTCATATCACATGGCAAAAGATGGGGATATATAATGTCATTACAAAGAAGCAGAGAATAGTTCAGAAAAATCAACCCCAGTGTATCAGAGGAAGAAAAGATATTTCAAAAAATGAACTCTATGGAGCAAAAATAATAAAAACCCTCCCCCACTCCCCGATATCTTTGCAGGAGAAGTGTCACTGTGGTTTGGGGCCTGTGCTCACATTGGCAAATTTGGATTGACAAATATGATTTCTGCCAGCAGTGAATGGCTTCAGAGGGACTTCATTCATGCTTTCTTTTGTGCATTCACTCAGCAAAGACTTTAACATCTCATTCTGTGCGAGACACAGGGGAAACTGAGATAAACTTCACAAAAGAGTATTGTGAATACCAGCTGTTAAGTTACTTGTTTACAATTAGAGCTATAGATTTTTTAGCAGCCAAATCTTTGGTACACAGTTTGGGAGATCTTTTTCTCTTGCATCCAGGGAAGCCAAATCAGCCTTGGTGAACAAGGCATTAGAATAAAGGGAATTAAAGTGTCTCATCCGAGTTTTCACCAAGGCATTGACTCATTGACTCTTAAATGAACAGATTAATCTTAACACTCATATACAATCTCTCTGTCACACACACACATAGTCTTGGAGATGCCCTGGCATATTCATGCTCTTTTGCATCTTTTCTCCTAGACTTTATGTATAATTTTTCAGCTAACATCATTAATAAAGACTTTAGTGGACAACTAGAATTTTTTTATTCAATAATGCCCCTCTCATTTTTCTTGGGATAGAGCTGGGGTTTTTTGTTTTTTGTTTTTCCTTCTGAGGATTGGCCCCTCCTCTTTCTCCTGCTACAACTATGCAATCTGCCGGAACCTCTGTCTGCTCACATGGCTCCTCCTCTGACCACTGTGGATTGGTTTATAGGTGGGTATCTGCTGTAAGCTTGGTCAATATAAGCTCTTGTTAGAACTGGGGCTAGGAGAAGGAATCATTTTCCCTCTCCACAGGAAAAAAAAAATATGGGTGATGTGAGCCTAAGAAGGAAGACAGCCTTAATTAAGGGGCAAAAAAGCTGGCACACCAAAAGCGTCAGAGAAAATATACTGGCACGTGCCATTATGGGTAGTCTTCAAGTCCCATGTCCAATCATTCTTGATGCCCAGCATATTTCTGTTCTGATTGTATTTTATTATTCATCCCTTTTTTGGATCCTGTGAATAATTAATTCTCCCCCTTTGAAGCAAAGATAATTTAAGTTGTATTTCTGTTTCTTGCAAACAGGTCACTCTTTGAAGTATAGTGGCATTTTAAAAACCGTCCTTGGAGAAGAGAGGACTTAAGGGGAACATAAATAAGTATTTCAAGGATGGGCAGAGGAAGTGGGGCCTGGCAGAGAAGCAAGAGGAAAACCAGGAGAAGGTGGGGTCGTAGATGATTTAGAGAGGTGCGTTTAGAGAAGGAAGGCAAGATCTACCATAGTAAAACACACTTGTGAGAGAATTGGCAAGATGGGGACCAAAAAAAAATTGGATGTAGTCACAAGGAGGTCATTGATGACCTCGGTGTAAAGCATATGTAGAGGTATGAGGGATGCAGAAGCCAGCCAACACGGGCTAGGGAGTACGTGGGAGCTGGGGAAGCTGGGCTCATAAGAATAAAGAATGTTAGGAGATTTGACAATAAAGAAATGGCAAGAAGAAGTAAGGTCAACCTCAGTACAGGACACTTTTTTGAGGAAGGGTTTTTCATTTCTTTTCCTTTTTTAATATTGAAGAGATACAATCAATAAAAATTTACTGAGTACATATTATACTTTAGGTACTGTTTTATGTGTTGGAATAAAAAGATGAATAAAACACAAGCAAGTTTAAATAAATTATGGTACATACATAAAATGGGAAATTTGCAGCCCTAAAAACAATGTGGTAAAAGGACTATTTCAATAATGAAATCCGTTGGAATATTAGTTTAAAAAATCAGGTTAGAAAAACTGCATGCACATATAGTCCAGTTTCTACTGTATCCATCCAAATAGGGAAGTATGCATAGAAGAAAGCCTGGAAGAATACACAGAACAATGTAAGAAGTGGTTAACAGTGGTGCTGAGACTTATGGGCAACTTTCATTTTATTTTTTTCTTATCTGCATTTTTTAAATTGTTGACATTTAAACCATGCTATTTGGTAGTAAGAAAAATACACAAGGTAATATTTATAAAAACAGATATAGTGTAGACTCTGAAGTTGGTCACCAACTAATAAAAGAAACAACAGACTAAACAACCAAGTACATACAACACTTCTTATTAAATTCCAAGACAAGAGGTTATATGAATGGAGAATAATTATATCTACCTACTGGGGCTGGGGAGACTTCTCAGAGGAAGTAAAAAACGAGCAAGAATTGGCCTGACTAACAAGAAGGCAAAAAAAAAAAAAAAGCACAACATAGAGCAGTCCATGAAATACTCACGTAATTTGGAGCAGTCTGGGGGCAGAAGGGTGGCTGCCCTTTAAGGACTAGGACACTGTCCTGTAGTGCAGGCAATGGAGGAGAAGACAGTTAAGCAGGTTGTCCTGTCCATCTGCTCAGCCGGTCCCCTCCTGAGCAGGTCCTGTGTGTCAGAGCTATACTGCCTTGGACCTAATGGCCAGGTCTTCAGACCCCTGCCTCACTAAGCCACAGGCTATGGCGACTTGGGCAAGGGCGTCAGCCCACATGAGATGGCTCTGCTGGCAGGCGCTGAAGGAGCCAACAGATGGGGGCTGAGCAACAAGTCTTTCCTAGAAGGGGAGTCTGGGGAATGTATCTGCATCTACAGGAACTAACAACTATGGGCTGCCTGCTAGTATCATCACGCTCATTTCATCTCCATCCCTCTCTACAAAGGAGTCACTGCTGTCATCCCCACTTTTACAAATGGGGACAGATGCACAAAGAAATCAAGACATTAGCTCAAGGTCATTTGGTTAACCACTGGCCTACACTGCCTGTCATTGAGAGTGCAGAGGAGGTGAGAGAATGGGACTATGACCTGTGACCAGCACCATGGCTGTGCTGGCTAACAGTTGTCCTAGGTCTCCGGTAACATGACAGCCTGAGCACCAGGATGCCGTCTGCCTTCTTCCCTCTGCCTGGCCTCCCTCCCTTCTTCCATCCCTTCCTCTCCCTTTCTTTTCCTCCTTGTATACCATTTATTATCACAGGAAGGAAAATCAAATTCAATAAAGTACACATCGATTTGTTAAACAAAGTCCAGCATGGGGATTAACAAAATAAATACAGACTTCAGTGAAATTGTACCTTAGCCCTTGTTTTTAAAGCCATGTTTCAAAAGGGTAATTAGGAGTTATGGGTAATTTTTATCAAATGACAAGAATTGACACTAGTTAGTAGTGGCAAATTTTTGTGTTCTTAGATTGTCACTTAACACTTAAGTTTCTAAGATTATCCCCCCTCCTCTTAAGTGACATCATCACTTTAACGCATGGTTCACACAGGGAAAATTTTGAAGCACACAAACCAATTTAGTATTTTCTAAAACAAAGCCAAAGTGATTATTGTTATTTTTTTCACTCAGAGGGTGGCTGGCAGAGTGTCTTGGGTGGGAAAAGCTCTAGCAGTGTCCTGCAGGACTGTGGAGACCCAAGAGACACAGAGTGACAAAGGGGAAAGCATGAATCCACCCTTCACAGTCTTAGGACCTGGATATAAACTTCGGCCCCTCCCACTCCCTTGCTCTGCAATGAGTGAAATCACCTCGGGTTTCCGAGCTTCATTTCCACAACTAAAAATGCCTGTGTCATCAGATTATTGTCGAATTAAAGGCGATGAGGCCTATGAGGGAACCTGGCTCCCCATAGGTACTAAGAAGCATCTGAATGTGAATCAGAAGCAGATTTCCTTCATCTTCAGGCATGCACAATTTGAGACCGTTTCTTTCCCCTCCTCCTCTCATCTTTCTCATCCTCCAGTCCTCCTGCAAGATGGGGATTTCTGTATTCAGGGGCTCCCTGGAGCTTCGGGGGTAGAGCACTGGCCGAGAGGATGATTCCTCCCTTGCACTCAATCAACCTGGCATTCATCTGCAGCCGGGGAGAGCAGCCAGTCTGCTTCCTTGACATAAACACACTGAACAAGCAAGACAGGCCCCACTGAGTTATTTAAAACCCCGATCCGAGAGAGAGCATCTTGAATCTGAAGTTCTTGCCTAAATATAAACGGCAAAGCTTATTCAACATCAAATCAAATCAATGATAATTTGAGGACTAATTAGCATTTGGGGCTTTTTTCAGCAGTTGGTGATGTGGTGTATAATGCTACGTGATTGGGGAGAAGCACGTAATTATGAAGCTGAATACATTGTCTCCTAGAGGCTCTGGGAGGGGCAGATTTCCTAGCTAGAGGGGCCTGCCACCAGCCAGAGGGAGAGGTGGAGTTGGGGTGGGGTGGGCGGGGCGGCTAAGTGGCAGAGTTTCGGGGAACCTCTGAGGGTACCCTCTTTGGTGGTCCCAGTTCCTCTCTGACAGATGGATTTTACTTCCACTTGGATAAAGGAGGCTTCACCTCTCACTTGCATTCTAAGACATAAAAGAGGAGATGAAATTATTTCCATCAGGAATCGAACAAAGGGGAACTAAAATTTGGCACATGGTTGTGAAGAGCCAGGTGTCAAGATAATCAGCAACCAATATTTGTGGAATACTTTTCATGTGGTTATGTGTAAGCCCTTACATAGAGCACCAACTGAATCCCTCAAATAGCCCTATGAGGTCAGTGTGTTTGTTTGATGAGAAAACTGAGGCTCTGAGAGGTTAAGAACTTCCCCAGAGATTTATGGATAGAGATTAGCAGAGCAGAGCTTGAGATACAAGGTCTGGCATAAATAATGCCCCTCTTTATAACAAAACCTTTTATTACAAAATCATGACAATGTCATTGTGTAACATAACAATACCATACTCAAGCACATCATATGACATTCTAGGTGAACTGTTCAAATTAAAACTATACATTATTACACCCATATTATTACCCTACCAACCATACTCAGGCAGGCGTTACTTCTGCCCAACCCTGTACTCAATATACTTCTGGCTCCAAAGTTCATGCTGCTAATTCCTAATACTGTATTGCTTTGCATAAGTTATGTTATATAATCAATCTCGAGATACCCATGGAAGGTGGTATGTTCTTAGAGAAATAAAGAGATTCACCCAAGATCACCAGGTAGTAATTTTTTAAGCCTGCAGTCTAAGAGAAAGGTAAAATGAGAACAGAGAAAATAATTACAAAGAAATATTAACTCTGATAAAAATATGTATAAAATCTGAAGAAACCACAGCTCCTGGGAGACTTTGTTGAAATGCAATGTCTGCAATCTGCTCCTCTCTCCCCTTAAATGAATTCCTGGAAGCCTGGGGTTTATCACCAGGCGCTCCAGGATCCAGGTGCCCAACTGGAGACCCTAGCCTGAGAACTACATGCAGGCAGAGAAACATATATGTGTCTCTCATATGCTGAATCTGACCCACTGGTCATAGCTGTCTAGGGGGTTGGGATTGAGAAAGATTCTAAGGCCCGCTAGGGCTCCGTGGGAAAGAGGGACAGGCTGGTTAGTGATGTCTACGGTGGGCACAGCACAGCGGAATGGTGACATACCTGCCAGGGACTGGCTCTGCCTGTGTTATGTTCTGATTGTTCCTGCTGCTCCTATAGTTTCTCTTTGTGCAGTGAATATATATCAGGGGATATATTCTAATGAAACTGGTTGAGACGGCTGAACTCTGTAGGAGTCCCCAACGTGAACATGCGGCATACCTATTAACCACATCCTTTCTCTTCAAGGGACTCTGAAATGCTTTATTTTAACATATAGACATGATCGACCAAGAGGCAGGTGTCTCGAAACAGGAAAGCACAGTAAGAAAAATAAAACCCTTGGACTGAATTTTCTTTTCCAGATTGAATATTAAGAGGCCAAAGAGCAGCTGCTTTTCCAAGCATGATGAGGGTGATTCAAATTACACTCACTCAACTGGGGGTAGCTTGATGGGGGTCCAATTGCTGAGTACCATGTTGGACATAAAAAGTGAGACAATTAGTCTTCTTGAGAAGATACCAAGATGACTTAATTGGCATCAGGAAACAAGGGTTTTTTTGTTTTGTTTTGTTTTTTTTAACATGAATAAACTCAAAGAGCTGAGGTCTGACAATATTGGCACAAGCAATTGTTATGAATACATTAGCAACTGCATTAGATTATGGTGGTGATTACCACCTGATTTTGGCAATAACTCAATCAATTCTTTATTGAGCTCTACTATACACCTATGTGCTAGATGCTCCTAAAAAGAGGATTATGTATAACTTATAATGTGTAATTAGTCTACATATACAAGGTATTTGAGGGGGGCTACCATGAAAAATATGTGTAAAAGAAGGCTGTTAAAATAGAATTAGACAATATCTGTGGCAGAAGGTAGAGGCAAAATCACTAACTAGATAGGTTAATGTGATTGATATGAATGAGAATTAAGATTAACTATGAGCTTCCTGGCACGGAAGATAAAATGGAGGTCGTGGTGGGTGCATGTTTGCAATACCAGATAAAATAAGAACATCTGGAGATATAAACTTTTGCTATTAGTAATTTCCAAAAAATCTTAGATAGTCAGCTTCCTGAAGGCAGTGACAGGGTCTTATTTATGTTAGGATCTCGGTTACCTGGTAGATGCATGACATGTACTAGATGTGTAAGAGAAGTTTGTTGAATTTATTCTATTGATATACTGGTTGATGAGGATATGGAGGATAGCAGCAGCTATTTAAGACACAGTGACATTATGATTTTATTAGGGAAGCATTTTCGTGGGTTTGTACGCTAATTTAAACCAACTCTACAGCTTCCTGGTGATCTGCCTAGATACAAAGATAAAGCTCAGAATACTAAAAGGAGCACAGATATAGAAGCAGACCACTGAGTATTTCGGCAACACCAAATTGTAATTTATTCTAAAAAACTTAAGGGGGGGAATCTTAACCTTTGCTGTGCCACCAAATAGTGACACAAGGCAAGGAGAGTGGTGGATCTGAAAGGGCTCGGACTACATGCTGCCACAGCAAGAAGGAGGAGCACGCCGTGTCAGTCAGGGTCCAAACTGGAAAACAGAAGCAATTCTGAGCATGTCAGTTGGAGGACATTTAATGCAGGGAATTACCTCCATAGGCAATGGAGGTTCTGAGAAGGCAAGAGGACATGGTGAGGCAACTCAGAGATCAGCAGCTCCAGGGAGCCACTATACTTCCGGTCTAGAGGGAAGAAGTGGTGTTACTAGAGCTGGGGTCACCGGGGGGCTAGCTGCAGCCATAGTATGTCATACCAGGTGGGAGTTAGAGCTATGGGGGGATGCAACCCCTGCCAGAGATGCTGCCCTAAGAAGAGAGGGAGGGGGAGAAAAAGCTGGCCTTTCCCTTCCCCACCCTCTAATCTCTTGCCTCCCACTGGCTGAACTCATTGGAAATCAGCGGATGTGGGAATCTGGGAAACACACCCTCAGGTCATAGATTGTCTTAGATAAGGGGATGAGCAGAAGAAAGGTAAAGATGGATTCGAGGGTGACAGCCCAGGATGGCACAGGAGCAAATAGGAATCTGGCTTCTCTGTGCTCAGTTTGGCCAGGCCTTGAGTTATGAGCATTGTAAGGATCCTGGAGAAGCTGGTATCTGATTTGTTTTTCACAGTCTCATTCCTCTGTACGGTGCTTTGAGACTGTGATGGGTTGTAAACAGATTTGGGTTTAAATTCCAGCACTGCCACTTAAGTCATGCTGATACCTTGAGCAAGTTACCCCACTTCTCTGAGCTTTACTTTCCCCATCTCATAGAATTGTTGTGAAGATTAAATGAGAAAATGAATGAAAAACACATAACACAGTGCTTGACACATAGGGAAAGCTGACCCCCCGGCCACTCTAAGATACTATTAACAGTTGGGGACTACTTCATACTCACATGGCTACTGCTTTCTGCAGAACCTCCATGGCTTTCAGAATTCAAGTGTCACTACCTCCAAGAGGTCTTTCTAGAGTGTCCTTCCTATGTGTCCCCAAGGCACTTTGGATATACCTCTATGCAGGCACATTTCATGCCATGTTAGAATTATCTGGTTTTTTGCTAAAATGTGAGCTTCTTCTAGACAGAAGGGTACGGAGTGTTCTCTACATATCATACCTAGCATAGTGCATGGCAAAGCAAATGTATGTTGAATGAATCAGTAAATGATTGCTATCATTCACTCCCCAAAAGTAAGATGAACAGTTTTTGCAGTCAGGGCAATCTGCGTTCTCTAGCTCCCTCTTCATTATAAGCATCTTTGCCTGGTTTCTAAACCAATTCTGAGCAAACAACACAGTGAATCTATGATCATCCACTGAAAAGCAGAAGGGAGAAGAGTGAATGAAATATCAGACTTGGCTAGAGCAAGCTGGGAGAAAGATAGTGGGCATCTACTGGGTGTCAGATGAGCATTTCTTTCCTAGGGAGAGTGGCCACGGGAGCTGCCATGCTTGTACAAAGAGCCCCTGGACACTGCTCCCAGTTTGTTACCTAATGGGAGGCTGTGAGAGCCAAATGGAGCCCATCAGTTTTGACTCCTGGGAAATCTAGAACAGATACTTACAGAGAGAAGCCAGTCACTGACCATTGTACATTTACATTAAAGGGATAAGATATTAGAGCCAGAAGCAGTTAGCATCCATGCTTTTTTCTCTTTATGATGTAAAGGGAAGTCACTCTGCAGACAGATAAAAGGATGAAGGAATTATACAAAGAGGAGTGGAGGGGGTAAAGAGAAGAGTCACAAGAATGCTTGTGTCCTCAGTTCAAATTGTCCCTGTCACATTTCTGTCCATGGATTCCATGGATCACAGTAAAAGTTTTATTGTAATGCCACATTTCTGGTTATTCTAGTTCAAGTTTGATTTCTGTTATGTGCAAACAAAAACGTCCTAATCCAAAGGGTTGTGGACATGGAATATGAGACTAAAATATCAATAGCCATGAATGTCATAGAAAGCCCTTGGGTTTTATTCTGTAGGTGACGTGGAACCTTTGAAAATTTTTGATGAAGGAAGTCAAAGGAATAGGCCTCTGTGAAATGAAAAGGTCTTCACTGACACCTCAACAAAGTGTGCAGCTCAAAAGCAATAATCAGTTAATAAAGGTAGGAATGTGCTTTTCCCAGTCCCCCCACAAATACCTCTGACCCACGTGAACACCCAGCGCACTTTTCTCTGATGGCTCTGAAACCATCTTTTCTTGCAAATATGTTGTGTGACCATGATGTGCTCTCTGGCTGTGAGAGAATTGTCTTTCTAGAACCAAAACTATCACATGGAAAGATGCCAGATGTCTGCTAGCTGCAGGGAGGGTTATATTCAGCAGGTCAGAAAGAGGACAAAGATTTACAATGCACGCTAGATTAGTAAAAATTCACTCTTTCTGTCTTTTAGGTCTTAAGTTTTGAGGAGAGTAAAGATGCAGATTCCTGGGGAAGAATAAAAGCCTGAGGCCATTAATCAAACAGATGCTAGGAGGCAGTGACAAGGTGGGGCAGGGAATCAGAAACCCTGGGCTATAAAGCTGGCTTTCACACTAGTTTGCTTTTTAGGCATAGGTGACTTATTTTCCCCTTCAGTTTCCTCATCTGTAAAATACGGGAGTGATCTCACATTTGGTGATTCTGTGTGTCTGAATACGCCTCAGAGGGCAGGAACATGGCTTAGGCTCTGTGTCACAATCCCTGAGGGGGGGCCCACTTCTTAGATCCTTAGATCAGGCCTATAAATAGACTTGGAAAGAGTCTCCCCAAATTTCGTCTCCATCAGTAGAGGCTAAACATCTGTGGGTTGTCAGTTAGGAGGCAACCTCAGCAAAAACATGAATGTGATACTTCAAAGGTCCATCCGAAGGTTTCAGAATTATCTGTCTTCTTTTTAAACCAGCTCAGATGCAATTTGCATTAGTAGGAATAAGGTGTGGCTACCATGAGGCCGAGAAGTGAGGAGACATTTATTCGAATAAGGGATAAGCTGAAGTCTCCCCTGAATGTTCCAACCTACACTGAATCTCAAAGCTCCCATGACAGTCATGGTCGGGGCCACACAGGCCAGCACCAGGTCACATTGTCTCTTAAACTGTTCTCTCATTTTTTAAGTGTGTTCAGTTCAGATCCCTACCCTTGCCTGAATTTACTTAACTTCAAGGGCAAATAGTTACTGGGCACCTACTCTCTGCCAGACATTGTGTTGCTCGTTGAATGTAAAGAGACACAAAGATAAAGATTGAATACATTCACAGTTTAGAGAGGGATGCAGACAAGTAAACAGATGTTTACACAGAGGGTGCTAGGGTATTCATTTCCCATTGTTGTGTAACAAATCACCTAAATTTAGCAGCTGAAAACAGCCCCCATTTATTAGCTCACAAGTCTGTAGGTCAGCATGTAGACAGCGTCAGGTGGACTCTCTGCTTAGCATCTCACAAGGCCAAAGTCATGGTGTCAGCAGGGCTGGGCTCTTATCTGGAGGCTTAGGAGAAGAGCATACTTCTAAAATTATTCAGATGGGTGGCAGAATCAGTCCCTTGAGGTTGTACGTCCAAGGTTCTTGGTTCTTTGCTGGTTATTAAGCCAGGGGTCACTCACCCTTCCTAGAGGTCAACGGCATTTCTTCTCATGTGGCCCCTTCTCTACATCTTTAAAGCAGCAACTGAGGGGTGGAGTCATTCTGCTTCCCTCTTCTGCCACCAGCATGAGAAACAACTGTCCTTTTTAGGGCTCTTGTGGTTAGATCTAGCTTACCTTGTTATGCTCCTTCTTCAAAGTTCAGCTGTGCCTTACAACATAACGCAGCAACATAATGCAGTCATGGGGGTGTATCTCATCACATTCGCAGATTCCCCAGCTTGGCTTGGGATGTGGGGGTTTCAGGGCCATTCTGAGAGAGTCCGCCTGCCTCCACAATAGGTGTAGAACTTGTTAGGGAGTGGAGTGGGTGGAAACAAACCCCTCAACTCCCATGAGATCATGGGAAGGCCATTGGCAGAGGAGTTGCCTAACTGGATTTTCAAAGGATGAATTAGACTTAAGAAGGGAGAGAAAGGGAGGGGAGCTATTTGGAAAAAGACAGATGGAAGAGCATCGTCACAAGCTCAATATTCTCTTCCGTCCCCTGCATCCAACCAAGTGCTGAGCACATAAGAGTTTTCAACACTTTCTCGACAGAGTAACTGATTGGTTATAGGTTGTAATAATGATTAAATAAGATAATATTCAGAAAGTACTTAGAACAGTGCTTGAAACAAACTAGATGATTAATATGTACTAGCTATTATTAATATTATTTTACAATTCAAAATAGGATACCTGGCAAACAGATCTGGAATATTTATTCATTCATCTAGCAAATATTTATTTAGAACAAACTAAATGCCAGCGTGAGGCCCTAGGAAGACAGCGGAGAACAAAGCAGATAATCCTGACCTCATGAAATTTTCTGTCTGGTGGGGAGACAGAGCGGCAGAGGGGCAGCTACATCAAGTGTGCTGAGTGCTGCCACAGTCGGGTGCTCCTCTGTTCACGTGTCCGATCTTTGGGAGGCTGGTTCCTTCTCGTTCAGCTAATGACTGAACACTAGCGTCCCCCTTTAGGTCCAACATCCCTCTCTAGCTCCCAGCCCTCCTCTTTGTATTCCTCTTTCCCTCCCTGTCTGTTAATTCCTTGTTGCCCTGTGGCCATCTTCCCTGAGTTTCATCACAAGGGCAGGAACTCCAGCGTATTCACTTTGTGTCCCCAGTGCCCAGCACCGTGTCTGGCGCATGGAAGTTTTCAGTTAAAGGAGAGCTGAATCAATAAACTCTTAGCTTAGGCTTTGATTTCTTGTTTGGATCAAACTCACCATTCTGGTTTGGTTTATTTTAAATAAATATCTCATAGCACCTATTATCTGCCAGTAAGTAAGCAACAGAGCTGAGATTCAGACACAGTCTGCCGCACTTGACACAGGCAGTGTGAGGCTTCAGACCTTCCCGCACAGCTTTGTACCTGATGTGACTAATAACAACAACAACAAAATAATCACCACAACCACTTACTGAGTATTACAGCACAGTTCCTGTACTGAATTTGTAGAGCAAATCCCTACAACATAGCGGGAGTAAGAGTTATTATCTTCACATTAGATGTAAGGATTACCCCTCTCTGAGAGGTCACTTACCAATGGCCACAGACCAGCATGCAGCAGACCTAGGACTGAAACCACAGTCTGATTCCAAACCATGGCTCTTCGGGGGAAATTCAGTGCTTTGACCTGTTGTCTTCACTGAATTGATTATTCATTTTCTTTTGCAGTGACTGCCCATATTAGCATCCATGGAATCACCATCTTAGTTACACTTTAAAAACATTCAGGAGAGTCAGAATCTTGGTATTATGGGTACAAATACTATAGCATAAACCAGTTCACCATGCTGTCTCCAGGATTTAACATGATACAAGATTGGTTTCTCTGAGTAAGTCAGCTCATGCCCTGTGCCTTCTGAGTCCCCATCTTGAGGCTACAGTCCAATTATTGTGACAATGAGAGGAATAGTGCTTTTCCAGGGTATCATAGAGAGCTGGAATCACTTCAGCAGCTCACTCTCCATTGACAGGAATTGTCCTTAAGTCATTCCTTTGTTACAAAGAGATTGCAAAGACACAGATACACCAATTTTGTATAAACACCAGCAACTTGTCTCTGTGAATGCAGTAGCACCTTAACCAGTCAGTATCCCATACAAGGAGACACGGCACTGGTCACTATGGGGAAGTCACAACAATGTCGGATGGCTATAAGAATTTCTAAGAGCTCACCCTTAGTTTCTGTACTTATTTCATCACCAGCCAGAAACAAGTCCTTCCCAGTCCAGCCGGGACCCTGGAATCATAGCTTGAGCAGCATTCTTCAGAGTGTGGGCTTAGACTCACAGCTGGGTTAGAGTTGTACAAGATGCACATGTTTGGGGGGAAGTTATTTACTGCTCTTGACTGCCTTAGTTTCCTCATCTATAAAATTAGGAAAAGAACAATAACTCCCTTTCAATATTCATTCAACAAACATTTTACTGGGCTCCTGTTATGACAGACACTTTATTTTTTTAAGCATTGAAGCAAAAGGAGTGAGCAAGCAGACAAAAATATGTGTTGTCACGGAGCGTGGATTGTAGTGAGGTGTTCTATATAAGGAAGGCAGCCTCATACCTAGTAGTTATCAGCTGTGTGTCATTTGGCAGGTCACTTCACTTTACTGAGAGTCAGTTTACAGAAATAGAGCAAACACACCTTCTATGATTGCTTGGAAGATCCCATGAGATCAGGGAGATGGTTACTTGCTGTGATAGTGAGTAAACACAACTCAAAATTAAGTGCAAAATATCATGTCTCTGGATCTTGAGCCTCAGAGTTATAGGCTGTCCTAGCAGTTGGGAAATTCAAGGTTGTAGGGAGCTTCCCGCCCAAAACAAAGGACAGCATGAAAGCTGAAGGATTCAACAGGGCCTTAGGAACCACACTGGAAGCCAACATCTAAACCCAGATGCATGGCTAACTGAACCAAAAGAGGAGCCCATCAGAAGGACTGAAGGCAGATGTCAAGGCCAAAGAATAGAATCAGGATTTTGGAATTAGGCAGATAAGAACAAGAACAGAATAGACAGCACAGCTTGTGGGTTTAAGTGCTTACTGGGGCATGTGGTATTAACACGAGGCAAACCTTAAAGGGAGGGGTCAGCACAGACACCACTTCCAGGAGATAGTACCGAGAACACAACCGGAGGGCGTAATATGTAATCAGGTCTACAAAGTGAGATTAAGGCTAGGACAGCGGCAGGGGTGGGGGGCGGGTAAAGCCAATAGTCCAGGTACCGTGAAAAATTACAAATGGAGAATGAAGCAAAGAACAAATTATGCTATGAGGCTACAGTTTATTCTGGATAACTTCTGTTAGCTTCTCCAGTTCTATTCTCTACCATTCGTCATCCTGTTCCATGTCCGGGCAGGCAGCCCAATACTGAGAGTAAATGGATCTCTTATCATCTGGTTTCTGAATGACTCCAGGCACTGGGGAAGTGAAGCAGGAGACTGGAAGGACAGTGCAGAGGGAGGAGAGTGAGGTCAAAGAATCTGTTCCCCCAGGCTTCTCTCTTCAGGCCACATGGGATGTCTGCCTTTCTCAACCACAGGTCTTTGTCCCCTTTATGCTCTTTGGGTTCTGGTAACCACTCCCTCCTCTTACACTTTCAGACCTAGAGATGTCAGGGTGTCCCACCTATTACCAGCCCCAGGGTGCCTAGCTATCCCCTGTGGTTTCCCTGTCCCTGGCCACACTTTGTAAATAACCCTATTATCCTAATGGGGTGTGCCATCTGTTTTCTGCTGGAACCCTGACTAGACGCTTCAGGGCTTTTGTCCAAAAGTCTGTCTTATTGGGTTCTGTTTGATAAACTATGGGTGAGTTAGCCTAATTTAAAGAGACAGCGTTGGGCAGATTCCAAGTAGAGAGAAGGCAGGCTGGAGTCAGTCCTTGGTAGTGATGCTACCAACATCATACAAAATGAGGAAACCGAGGACAGGGAAGTCAAGTAAATTCCCTGAGGTCACAGAACTAGTAAGTGCGAGAGCTGGAATCTAAACCAAGAAAGTCCCTCTCCAGAGTCCATGTACTAACTACTAATCCTCTATTCTCTATAAGCATTTGCTATTCATTTCCAAGTACTGGGCCTGTCCCTTCCTTGTTCTCCTTGTTAGTCTAAAAATAGCTAATAACACCCTTTGCATGGACTTGAGCAGTTTAATATACTTTAGTACACTCTGAACCTCACATTTCTGACTCAATTCTTACAGGTTTCAGATTCATCAAAAGATAAACACCAGCCACAGGTCCTATAGTTAGTGCATGGTGGAGACTGGCCTTAAGCTCGAGTCTTCTAAACTTTCCTGTCTCATAAACCTTGTAAGTGCCTACAGGGCTGGAACAGTGTCTGTCTTTTTACTGCCATATCCTAGTGCCTAGTTTATGATGGTAACATGATAAACATTTACTAAATGAATGAATGTTTTTTAACATATCCTTTACAATTCAGAGCTTATTAGAGGGTATCCAGGAAAACCATGTTGCTTACATTACATACTCTTCTTTCATTGGAACCTGTCACAGTGGTAGCGTTGGAACTGCTTTTTGCATCTTCCAGCCTTCTTGGGCCATCTGCATTTCTTAGGGTCACACACAGATCAGGAATTATGCTTGCTTGATAGACTGTATCTGCAAGTCCACTAGCTTTCTCAACTAGTGACCACAGGGTCTGATGGGGACAATCACTTGCTTCCTTTTTCCCACATTGGTTACAGAAGTGGTTAGAGGCTATCACTCTCCTACAGTGAGTCATACCTTGGTTTGAATCCCTGCTTTGCCATTTCACTGTGTATGAATTGCTAAACTCCTGTGTCAATTTCTTTATCTATGATTATAATAATATTATTTACTTTACAAGGTTGCTATAAAGATTAAATGAGGTAATATGTATTTATCTGTTCCGATCCATTAGAAAGCAGATGTTAATACAGATTTAGAAGTGCAAGAGACTTATGGGGGGGATACTTGTGAATGATAAAGTGGGAAGGGAGCAGGAATCATCAGAGAGAGAGTCTGCAAACTGTGATGCAGGTCTGAGACCTGTGAAAGGAGAGAGGGCAAGAAGCAGAGTTGGGTAGGAAGAGCCCCAGACTATGGCTTAGCACTGAGTAAATCTTGGCCAGGCTGCCAGGGCCTCTGCCACAAAGATTGCCATAGAGGTTATTTGCATTGGACAGAAATGGCCAGGCCCTAGTGTGCCCACAGTGCTCAATCTTTGTTAGAGCTGCCAGGGAGTATGGCAGCCAAAGTATGTAAAGCTCTTAGTCCAGTGCCTGGTTCCAAGTGAACACTCAACAAATGGTAGCTATTGATGCCATCATTTTTATTAGGAACCCAAGGAATGGAAACAAGTGTTATTATTCTTTGCACTGTGTTCATGCCTGTGTTAAAGAGAAATTATTCACTGGACACTTATTAAAAATGACAAACCATTTTACTTGAGCTACTGTAGTAGGGGAAAGAGAACTCATGATAAGATTGGGCTCAACTCTGAATACAGCTAAGGCGGCTGCAGATTTATAGCCAACAAGCAGAGTGAGGGGAGGGTCAGTAGATGGAAAATTACTAAGAGAAACTTGATTAGACTTCAAGGGTAAAGGGATCCTTACTAAATTGCTTTAATAAGATTCTTGCTAAAGGAAGGTCAAGGACTTAGATGTCAAGGGTAGATGATGAGGAACTTGTCCAGATATCTAGGGTAAGCAATTCTCACTAAACTGACTTAGTAGTAATCTTTACAAGAACTTGGAGGCCTTGTGAGAAGAGAGCTCAGAGGAGCCTGTCTAAAGTTTCATAAAAAAGAGAGTCTTTGTCACCTGTCACCTCTCCTAGATGAAGAGCACTTTGGACAGATATGCTTGGGGCCATCTTTATAGCCAAACTCTGCCTCTCACCCAGTACCTAATGCACACTAGGGCTCAGTTAATGTTCGTGGAATGATTGTGTGAGTGAATGTTAGTGTGTGTAAGGAGTAGACTTACTAAACTGAACCTGGTGGTCAGGGCAAGCACATGGTATACCTGGATGTCACCTGTGGACAGCTGGACACCCTGCTTCCTCAGTCTCTCAATTTGCAGCCAGCAGAGTCCTCATGGGCCCGAACTCAGGTTGGAACAACTGGGCAGTCTGTGTACACAGGACAGCTGGCAGCCACATGCTTGTGTGGAGATGCCTGGACATGACATACTGATACAATATTCCCTAGGGAGCTACAGGCAAAGGTTTTGTTAAGTCAAGAGAAGGCTAAAGCCTTAACTTCCAAATTCTTAATTCTAAATTTAAGTTCCTTTTTTTAGCTTTAAAAAGTTTTTATTGTTATTATATTACAGTTGTCCCAATTTTTCCCCTTTGCCCTCTTCTGCCCAACCCTGCCCCCCAGCTCCCACAGTCAATCCCCACCCCTTTGTCCATGTCTGTGGGTCATTCATACGTGTTCTTTGACTAGTACCTTCCCCTTCTTTTCACCATTGACCCCCTCCTTCCTCTCCTTGGGTCACTGTCAGTCTGTTCCACATTTCCATGCCTCTGGTTCTCTTTTGCTCATTAGTTTGTTTTGTTCATTAGATTCCTCTTGCGGGTGAGATCATATGGTATTTGTCTCTGACAACTGGCTTATTTCACTTAAATTTAACTACTTTTAAGCAAATAATTCAGAATATTGAAAAGTCTACATACCTTGTACCTTCCTATAATGTTGTCCTCTGGGGACCATCTTAACTGCACAGATAAATTTCTTTGAATGGCGTCCTTTACATACCAGATTTGTTCTGTATACTCTTCTATATCAAATTGTATAAAAGCAATTTTTTTGTATATCCACTCTCTACATATGGAGAAATGGATGTTCACTGAGGGCTCAAGTCTTTCCCCACGGTCAGAGAATAAGTGTGTGGAAGAATCAGAAACTGGATGCCGAAGTCCTGCCCTCAGTCCAGTGCTACATGCTCTTTGGACTGTGTGTGTGTGTTAATAGACTGATAGTGATCAGCCATATTGTCATTTGACTAATTGCTTTGATCAAACTTGTCCTGGTTAGCGGGGAGAGCACATTGTTTTTGAAATCAAGGTATTGGAAATGGTTAAGCAAGGTCTGTTCAGGGATCATCAAGATTTAAATGTCTCCAGCTGTCTGCCAATCCAAAACTTTCTTTATTAGTTTCCAGTGTGAGCTTTCCTTTCTCTTCTTATGCTGAGCTGGTAACTTTGAAGTACATTACCTCTCTGGGTAGTTCCAGTTTTGCCCCTGTCCATCTGCACACAAATTTGTGAAGATGCTTAGAGCCTTTATTGAAGGAGTCATTAGTGCTCCTGGGTCAGTTATGGGGCCTTCATTATCATTGGGCAAAAAGCCCATTGCAGGGTAATGTTCACTTCATCCCACTCCAAGATTAACAAGTGGACCTGCCTAGAATAAGAAAGGTAGCAAGGGAAAGGGAGAAAGCAGTGGACTTGTAGTTGGAAGACTGTGTTTGAATATCTGCCATAGCTCTTAGGAGCTATATAACCCAGGAGAAGTTATTAGACATGCTTGTGCTTTAGATTTCTCATCTATAAAAACCAAGGAAGGGTTGGGAGTAATATTTATAGGTCACCCTTAGTCCCCACTCCTTCCAGTCACCTATAGGAAGGAGGACCCCAATACCTGAGGACACCTATAATGCATTTGTGGTGGTATCAGTTGGGAAGTGCTTCTTTATTTAAAAACAGGCACTCCAGGGAAGAGGTGATATGTTGAATACCAAACATTTCAGGCCCCCAAAGTGAAGCTCAGTCTAGGCCATTCAACAATCTCATCCTAACTAGGAGCTACACAAGATCCATCATGTATGGAACACCTATATCGGCAGCATGAGTTACATAACATTATCTGAAATTCTGACAACAACCCTGCAAAAAAGCAGTAGCATCTTCATTTCGCAGCTAAGAAAACTAATGTGCACAGGTGCTAAGCCTAAGCTTTTTCCTTTTATCACCCTTCTTCAGCTCAGTTCCAGTCTCTCACGTCTCACATTGCATGGCAATTATTGTTTTACTCATCTGACCCCTGAGGCACTCTTTGAGGCAGTGCACATAGTAAGTGCTCAGTAAAAGCTTGTGAGATAAATGAGGGAATAAATGCTGCTTTTTTTTTATCTGAAAGTTTGATCAGACAGACCCTGGAAAGTGCGGGATGGCTGGAACTCATTTTAAAAATTAGGTCCTTGTCTGTTGGGAACCACCCTGCCTGGTTTCAGAAGCTGTAACCCCCCATGGCTAAGGCTAGTGAGAGACCTTGGGACCATAAGCCACTAACAAGACAAAGTTTATCTCCTTGGCAGGAGAACCACCTCTGCCCACTTTATTTCACCCTGCCTGGCCCCCAGTGAATGGTTTGTTAGCCAATGACAGGTAAGATTCCTCAAGGGAGGGATGACCTAAGAGAGGCACGGTCACGAAGAGGCCCTAAGGGAAGGACTTGGGGGGGCTCTTGAAAAAGGGGGTGACCCTCACCCCTCGGCTTTGACATAGCCTGAGTCCTCATTCTGTCTGCAAGAAGTCTCCTAATCTCTTGGCTGCCTTACTTCCCCTGCCTGACTTAAACCTAAGACAATGACAGAGGGCGGTGCAGTCCTGTGCCCGGGGCAATCAGGCCTAAAAAAGAATACATAAAACCCTGTGAAATCTGCTTTGCTAAGAATGTCCTCAGTTTTCTGATACGGGTCCAAGCATGAAATGAGTTTGTTCCCCGAAGTTTTATAGCTCTTTAGCTAACTGACCCTGACTCAGAATAAGCCCTCATAGTTCTTTGTATGTTATCCATTGTTTGATCCTTACTGCCTGACAATGATCAATGAGCTTTACCTGTATTCCTGTGCAAATTGAACTCAATAAAAGCCCATTGAGGAAAAGGCTCTTGGTCCTTCTCCTTTGAGGTTGGCCACCTTTCCTCCCCAAGTAGACCATGTCTTGGTAGACATATTCTCATCCGCAGTGGACGGGGGATTCTACAGGCAAAGCTCCTCCACACTTGTCTGGCTGTAGGTGGTAAAGGAGGATACTTCCCATTGGGCAAGATCCACAGTGAAGTGGTCTAGAGATGTCTGCACTGAGCAATGGCATAGTGACAGCAGCTGTGGTCCAGGACTAATTTGCAGGTTGCTAAACTCGGCAAGGGGTAATCTGAGGACTGGTAGGTACTCAGGGCAAGTTGAAGCCTGGTTGTCCAAAAAAGGAATCCTCAGAGACTGTCAGGATCGCCATAAACTGAGTGCATCTGCTTAAATCTCTTCTGTATTCTAGGAGCTGGGGACATGCCTAAGCCCCTGTGTTTTGTTTTGGCTTGGCTTTGGGGTGTAGGAGTGGCAAGGTATCTCAGTCGTGAAAGGAGGACAGAGGAGATCCTCAAGAAATAAGTTGGGTCTCCCGGCTCTAGGCCTCCTATCTATGGTCCCAGGCAGTGTGGTGATGTGAGATGTCAGGGCTTCCACCCGACCCTGCCTCCACCCCCAGCATATTTGCATTTAAAACGGCTCATTGAAAGGCAACTAGTTCCATTCAAAGGAATGAATATCTAATTGGATGCTTTTCAGTTGCTTGGAGAGAAGGAAGGAGACTTTTTGTGAGGTTGACCCTCCCAGCAAACAAAGCTGAGGTCCCATTTTCTGGCTGTGTAGGTTGGGCTCTACATGACTCTATGTGGCACCCCTGAATGTCATCTTGGAGGACTGTGGTTTCTGGAAGTAAATTTGCTGGGTTGTCATTCTATGTGCACAGTGAACAGGATTTGCACTACAAAACAAGCCAAGTCTTCCCAGAATTTCTTTTTCTCCTTCTACACCCGGTTAAATCCCTAGTATTGTTCAAGGGTCAGTTTAAATGCTGATGCCTCTGAACTTCTCCCTGAAGGCTAACCCCACCCCCACAGAATTAACCATTCCCCTCCTTTCTTGGTGTTCCTAGAGTGACTTATTTGCTTAGGTTTCTCTCTGATGTGATACCTGACCAACTGTACAGTTTGTTTTTGATACCCTTTCCTCTCATTTATGCTCTAGCAATGCTATTCCCTGCTTCCATACACACACAGCAAAAACACATCTCCAGAATGCTGCTTCCTGCTTCTCTGGCTATGTGTATGTTTCTCCCTCCATCTAGAAGTCCTTTCCCCACTCCTCTCTCTTTCTGGCTAGCTATCAAGCATATTCCAAGACTTAGCTCTAGCCTAAGGCAGGGGCTATAGCTGTATGATTCACCAGTGTAATCTGAGCTCATAGCATGCCACCTGGAATGTAGTAGAAACTTAGGGAATACTGGTTGCATCTATTAATGGATGAATCTCCTCCAAGAAACATTTTCTGTTACTCATCCCCCAGTCTGAGTTGGGAATCAGTCTTCTCTGCTCTCATATTGTTCTGTGCTTATCTGCTCAGTTGCCATTTTATACTGAAAAGTTTCTGTGTCTATGTGTAGCTTCTTTTCCCCAACCTCTAGATTCTAACTTTCTCAAGGGCAGGGGCTGGTTTCACTCATCTTCAGACATCAGTGTCTAGTAAGTGCCTGGCATGCAGTGGGCCCTAAATAAATGCTGAATAATAAACAATGGAATTGAACTACATGATTGCCACTCTTTAGGTATTGCATTATGGTAAATAATTTTCTCTTTCCTTCCCACTGTCTTGGAGCTCCTGGTGTCACACACAGTGCCTCAAAGATACTCAACACATAGTTATTATTTGATTTGGAAAGTACATGACCTTATAGAGTTACAAGAACACTAGTTGGATAGTCAGTTCCTGGTTCTGATGTTGTCACGTGGCACCTGGTGACCTTGGGAAAGTGAGTGGGGCTCTTTGAAACTCAGTCTTCTAATCTGCCAAATGGGTACACAAATTCTCTACTATCTTAATTTAGTTCCCCAATAAGTAGGCTCTCAAACAAGAGCTTGCATTATGCAGTTTATTTTGAAGTAGGCCTTGGGAAGCACAAGTGAGGAGTAGGAAAAGCGAGAACAGAGATAAGTCAGTATCATGTACGTCAGTGACAGGTTGCTCCAGTGGACAAGGTGGGCCCAATCCTGTTGGAGATGCTCTGAGAAACCCTACAGAGTCTGCCTCAACTGTCTCTAGAGATGAGCTGGAAGCTGGGAGTGTGGCTCCATTACCCTCATTTCCCATTGGCTAAAGACTGTCCCTGGGGGTTAACTTCTTCACAGTTCTACAGCCAAGCAAACTCCACTAAGTGCTGGAGAAACCCTCAGAAAGAGGAGCAGTGACATGCAGTGACATGTGATGGGAAGCTGTTCGTTTGCCAGAAACTGAGCACCACAGATCCAGGTGGTCTCAGAGGTGGACCGGGGAGAAATGGGGTGGGGCAGGAATCACACTTGCACCAGCTTGTAGTGTCCATATGCTTAGAAAAGAAGGCAATTTGACAACTTCACATTAAAGGTGAGGTATTTTAAATGCACTATTGTTTTTACATTTCAACATTTTCTTCACTTTGCCCTTTCCAGTTCTCCCTTCTCTTCTCCCCTGGTGGACTATTGTTGTTGATTAGCCTAATCACACCCAGCTTGTTTTGCTCCTGAAGGGTCCTTAAGGAACCCACAGAGCACTGGAGACACTCTTTATTTCTCCAGGAGAATCCGAGTCCTTGAGTAATGAGTGCTCACCCAGAGATATTTTCTCCTTCTGTCACAGAGTCAGCTCCTCTTCCTCCCTCATCACCCACACAGGTGAGCCCTGACCAGTGGGGGCACCCCTGGTGGGGGTGGGGCTGCTCCTCTCCTCCACAGACTGAGGTCTGCAGCACGAGGGTGTGATCACAGAGCCTCCCCACCTGAAAGTTCTGGAAATCTGGAAAGATCCTCATTATGAAGCTTTCCCCTGAATGTGAGCTCCATGGCAAGGACGCCTCAGATCCCTTGTAATGAGGCTTCCATGTAGCTTGTTCAAGGAATTCTTAGCACGTTGCTGATTTTGAGACATTTCCTCCAGTAAAATTGGCTTTATTTTGTAGTATAGAATTAAATATTCTGGGAACAGAGATCTAGGGAATGGATTGACCTACTCAATAGAAATTTTTAAGTAATTATAACTACTTGATCTTTTTTTGAGAAAGGAAAGTCTTAAATACTCATATGCTTTCATCCATAACTGTATTTCCTGGCATGGAGTGTAAGGAAATACTCCAATAGAAAAGGTTTTACACTCTGAGATATTTGTCACGAAATTATTTGTATGTTTAATAATGGCTAATAACAGGATAGTGGTCATATTTTGTGAAGCATTTGTAAGAGTGTGGAAAAAATCGTGCAATGTTCAGAGTAAATATGTGTATGTGAACATCCCCTAAAGCAAGGGACATAAAGGAAAGAATAAACAAATGGGACCTCATCAAAATAAAAAGTTTCTGCATGGCTAAAGAAAACAGCACCAAATTACAAAGAGAACCAACAGTATGGGAAAACATATTTGCCAATGATACCTCAGACAAGGGCCTGATCTCCAAAATATATAAAGAACTCACATGACTCCACTCCAGGAAGACAAACAACCCAATTAAAAAATGGGCAAAGGACTTGAACAGACACTTCTCCAAGGAAGACATACAGAGGGCCCAGAGACATATGAAAAGATGCTCAGCATCACTAGCCATCAGAGAGATGCAAATCAAAACCACAATGAGTTATCATCTCACACCAGTCAGAGTAGCCAACATAAACAAATCCACAAACAAATGTTGGAGAGGATGTGGAGAAAAGGGAACCCTAGTGCACTGTTGGTGGGAATGCAGACTGGTGAGGCCACTGTGGAAAACAATATGGAATTTCCTCAGAAAACTAAAAATGGAACTGCCCTTTGACCCAGCAATTCCGCTGCTGGGATTATACCCTAAGAACACTGAAACACCAATCCAAAAGAACCTGCGCACCACAATGTTCATAGCAGCACAATTTACAATAGCCAAGTACTGGAAGCAACCGAAGTGCCCATCAGCAAAAGAGTGGATCCAAAAACTATGGTATATTTACTCAATGGAATTCTACGCAGCAGAGAGAAAGAAGGAGCTTATACCCTTTGCAACAGCATGGATGAAACTGGAGAGCATTATGCTAAGTGAAATAAGCCAGGAGGTGAGGGACAAATACCATATGATCTCACCTTTAACTGGAACATAATCAATAGAAGAAAAAAGCAAACAAAATATAACCAGAGACATTGAAGTTAAGAACAATCTAACAATAGCCAGGGCTGGGGGGTGGGGGTGGGGGCGGGGACAGTGGGAAGAGGGGATTACAGGAACTACTATAAAGGACACATGGACAAAACCAAGGGGGAGGGTGGAGGTGGCGGAGGGAGGTGGGTTCACCTGGGGTGGGGTGGAGGGATGGGGAGAAAAGGCATACAACTGTAATTGAATAACAATAAAAATTTAAAAAAAAATATGTGTATGTGAAAAAAGACTGGAAGGAAATCCAGAAATTGTCACTGTTGTGGTAAATAAGCAATGACCCCACTTCTGGCTGCTCGTCAGGGCCCCCTGGGGAGCAAGTGAAAAACACAGGATCCCAGGTTTCATCCTTAGAATTTTATAAGCCAGGAGGAGTCCTGGGATCTCTAATTTTGATCACCTTCCTGTGATTTTTTACTCAGTTTATCCATATAGCAGCACTAGGAAGCTACTGTCATTTGGGGAATTGGAGATCTTCTTTCTGTATTATGTTTTGTACCATTGCCAAATTATTTTTACAATTAAAAAATGCAAAAGCACGTCTGATTTTAAGTGTTCAGCAATATGGAAATGGCCGCCTTCCAATTTTGTAATCTGCTCTTGTCTTTCAGCATTAAGAGTTCCTTTTCCTACTTCAGAATGATTACTTCAGAGGTTACATATTATTCTGCCTAGCGTACATACTGTAACTCATTAACCAGTCGTTTGCTCCGGAAGAAGTGTCACAGGAGAAATGGTTGAAGAAATTAGAAATTTTTGTTTTAAGAGCAAGGATATCTAAAAATAGGCAGAGTAAGTCTTGAGGAGCAAATTTACTTCCCGTGGTCCCAGCAGGTAAAACCATGACCAGCGAGTGGAAACTACCATTAGACAAATGACGGCGTTCAGAGCTGCATTCAGCAGGCACTTGGTCAAGATATTTTACAGAGTATCAGATATCCGAGATTTTTTCCCTGATTATTCTTGGTAGCTCTAGGGTCTTTCCAGCCCTAATATGTCCTAGAATCAATGATTTCTCCCCCCACTCCCTACTTACCCAGAATACATTGCTACTCACCCTGGGCAAGACTATTTGCAAGGCTAATATAATCAAAATTTTACTAAACTGATTGTGGTTTATCCCAAACAGTGCTTAATTCAAAGCAACAGCTTATCCCCAGCTGAATTGTTCCTGGGTAAAAATAAATAAATAAATAAATAAATAAATAAATAAATAAATAAACCCAATATATGAAAATCCAAACATAAGCAAATGAATTAGGGGGGATAATTATTAGCAAAACAAAAGCATTCCCCACTGAACTCCTTGAACGTGAGCTCTCCTATGCATTTGCCGCGTAGCTAAATTAACCAAAATGTAGTTAACAGCCAACCCTTTATAGTGTCTTTCTCAGGCCTTGCTTAGTTCCCTCTTGTCTTTCTGGGTTAACCCCTTATCTCTATCTGGAGGCTCAGTCCTGCCCTGGGATTTGAGGATTGACCTTCCTTCATGAAGGAGTAACCAGTGGGACTCCCTCTGTACTCCAAGCAGAGGGGTCATGTCCTCTTGCTCTGGTTTGAACTTTGTGTTTTAGTGCTGATGATTGGGCTCCTGTGTTGGCCTCTGGAGGGCCTGAGTCTTTGTCCTGATAAGCCGTTTAGGACCAGGCCTGATTTTGGTCTTACCTGTTCTACTCATCTCCATGTATGTGTACAAATGCTCCTTGACTTACAATGGGGTTACGTCCTGGTAAACCCATCAGAAATTGAAAATATCATAAGTCAAAGTGCATTTAATGCATCTGACCTACCAAACATCATAGCTTAGCCTAGCTGGCCTTAAAGGTGCTCAGAACACTTACATTATCAGGTCATAGGCTCATCGTAAGTCAAACAGCATCTGTAACTGCCGTCCTCTTCTTCTCACTAGAGGCAGGAGACAGGATTTTTGTAGACATGATGGGATGTGAAAATGCAAAACATAATATCCAAAAAACACTGGCAGCACAGTACACTGTGGAGCATCAGTAGACTGGGAGCTGCTGCTCACTGCCACTGCCTGGCATCATGAGAGAATATTATACCACATATTGCTAGCCTAGGAGAAGATCAAAATTCAAAATTTGAAGTATGGGTTCTACCGAATGTGTATCAATTTTACACTATTGTAAAATTGAAAAATCTTAAGTTGAACTATCATAGGACAGGAGCCATCTCTACTATACTTCTATCTACTATACTTATATCAGGGTCTAAGTAGCCCATCGATATAGTCAGGTACTCAATATGATGAACTGGTTATTTCAATGTGTCAGAAGAACTGAAAAGCCAAATGGGTCAAGTGAGGCCCCCTAGAGATTAGCAACAGCAAGAAGCAGCTACTACCCCTAGGTTGGGCCCGGGAGCAGGGTCTGTTTGGAGGGAACTGGAACCCAGGATGGAGGTGAGACCACAGAGGAAGAAGACATCCAATGAGAGGTGGAGTCCTAGAGGCTACAGCAGGTCAGGCTGCCTCTTTCTGTCCTCAGATCTCCAGCCTGTGCTCATTGGTGGAATTGAGCTGAAGGCCAGTTAGGATGCTTGTGATTAAAGTTTGCAGGAGTTATCCCCCATGATGAGAGCAGAACAGGGGAAAAAAGGTGAGGAACAGGTCTGGATGCCCATAGGCAACATGGGTTGTATAACAACTAAGACACTGGAAATGGTAAAATGGGAGTTCTAATTCAAAGGTGGTGACACCAAAGCCCTCTAGGGCAAGGATAAAAACAGTAATTAAAAAAAAAAGTAGCCCTGATTGGTGTGGCTCAGTGGATTGAGTGCCGGCCTGCAAACCAAAGGGTCGCCTGTTTGCTTCCCAGCAGGGCACATGCCTGGGTTGCAGGCCAGGTCCCCAGTAAGGAACACATGATAGGCAACCATACATTGATGTTTCTCTCCCTCTCTTCCTCCCTCCCTTCCCCTCTCTAAAAATAAATAAAATCTTTAATGAAAACAACAACAGCTAATATTTATTAGTTACTTTTTATAGTCATTTTCTATTGTGAGTACTTTACATATACAAATTTAATTAATGCTCACAACAGCCCTATGAAGTACTCTCTATTGTCATCATCTCACTTTACAGATGAAGAAGTGGGGACTCAGAAAATCAATTTTCTCTGGGCTACACAGCCGGCAAATGACTGAGTCCGTACTCGAACCTGGGCAGCTTGGCTTGAGAGCCCCTGTGCTCCCCCCATGTTATACTCCCTCAGTCTGAAGCCTGTGCCCTCACCCAATAGCTGCTGGACTTTGAAAAATAAAATTTTTAGCAGTTTCTCTAAATGTTAACTCGGTACTTGAGAGAAACTAGTAACATTATTTCACTGAGCTGTTGTGAAGGTTAACAATATGTGCAGACTATGAGCACAATACCTGGCACGTAGGCAACATCAAAAATACACTGTAATTGGTTTCCCCTACTCTCAGAAAGGGAAAGTGCATGAGCAATTTTCTAAATCCCGTTCAGGTTCCCACTGTCTTTCCTCTGCTCGCCTTCAGCCCCACTCCTCTCTCTCAAGGCCCTAGTTCCTAGGTCAGGGCCGGGTGAGGGCTCATAGCCACCAGCCAGTGTCTCTCTGTGACATTTCATGGCCATTCTCCCCTTTAATGTAGACAGCATTGTTGAGAAAATGGATTTTCTTGAACTAATGAGAATGTGTTCATCTCTTGTTATTGCTGAGTCTTCGTGTGACGTTTATAATGAGAAGGGATTAATTTTGTGACATTTCAATGCCATCTGTACTCTTCAAAGGCCTAAGTATGCATCAGTCTCAAAACTGTTTCTTAGTTCCAGCGGAGCCAAATTCCCTAACGTCCCCACCCTTCATTTCTCCATCCTTAAGCTACAGTCCTGACCCATAAAATGGGGAGGCCAGGCTCTTTCTTGCCCAGAGCCTAAGGTAGTGGTGAAGATTAAATGAGATCATAGAAGGCAAAATAATAATAATAATAATAAAAGCTAACATCTCCATAGGACTTACTATATTCCAGGCATATACACTGAATTATTAGCACAAACCTATTGTAGATTTTATTATTATTCTTATTTTCCAGATGAGGAATTTGAGGCACAATCAGATGAAATATTTTGCCCAATTTTACAGAACTAATAATTTGGCAGATTCAGAATTTGAATTCAAGGCTGTCAGGGTCCAAAGTCAAAACAATGTAGTCTCCCTTGTGGGCCTCAGTTTCCTTGTGTGGGCTCTTCCCATTCTAAACTTTTATGTTATCAGACCATTTAGATCCCAATGACATAGAGAAGGGGAAAGCAAATGCTCCTACAATAGCCCAGAAACATCATGGACCTCCTCCTCTTCTCAGAGGTTGAGGTGAACTTGGCTCGACCTACCAGTCTTATAGCTTGTGCAAGTCTAGTGCCTTCCCCAGAACTTCTGTGCATTCTTGGTTTAATTTATGTTAAGGCACCCTCTGCCTCTGCTCCTCCATTAGTCTTGAAACTGACACATGCGTGCCAGCCAGAACTCAAAACAGTCCTTGCTAGCTTCCATAGGCGATCCAGTAGTTTCTAGGACATCATATGTGTAGTTTTCCTGAGTCATGATGTGGAGTCTATTCATGGCCACAGGGGTACCCATACTGTACCTTTGTGCAAATTATAAAAAAAAATACCCACCCCACCAACCCCTGAAACTATTTAGAAAAAGGACCTGCTCTGGGCAGACGGGTGAAGAAAAACTGCCCCTTCTTTGCTAACACAAGGCTGCAGCAAGATCGCAGCTTGGCAATCAGAGTGAAAGTGCGCTGAAATGTAGCCCCTGCTCTTGCTGTCGACTGGCCCCCTACCTTATGCAGGGCACGATGTGCAGAACTGTGTGTATTAGCCCTGCCTCTACCATCTTGATGACCCAGCCCACGTTCCTTGCTTTCTCTCCTTGCCAGTCTCTTAAAGTGGCAACACCTTCCAAAAGCCCAGTTCTAGCAACTAAATTTCTGCATCATGCTCAGGCCCTTGGAAAACATATTCCAGAAACTCCTTTGCCATCTGAGCAAGGCCCATCCCTAGTCATTTTTCTACATTACCGTGAGTCATCAGAGCAGTCACTCCTTTGCCTAAATCTAGTTTGTCTGCTTGGTAAATTTCATTTGTAATCGTGGCTCTTTCTTTCAGCAACCCCATGGGGTTGAGCCATAAATGATGCAGAATGCAGAGGCAGTGGCAGGAGAGCTTTCATCTTACTCGTGGGCCTGTGGGCTCATGCCCTTCTCCCTGCAGAGAGCTGCTAGCTTCTGCCTCCAGGAAGCACATGGCTGGTCAGGCCCTGGTTACGTGGCCCACAGAGGCAGTCCCAGCAAGCCCAGTACTTCACAATCAGTCTTCTGTAGGCAAGAAGACAAATGTGGAGTCCCTAGAAATTCTGAGCAGCGATGCTTAATCCTCCTGCAGTAATTATGCTCATCCATCTCTTGCTCTGCCCCCTGAGAAGTCTCAGCAGGGTGTGTCACATGCCATGTGCAGTATCTTTAAGATGCACAGGCTTAGGCACCAGTGCGTTCCTATCACAGATTAAAGGCAGCTAAACTAGTGGCTTCCCGTGGTTTTGACAGTGCCCCCCGTCAGGAAGATGTTTTTGAGCAGGCACCCATATACACATGTTTGTTTATGCCTCCATTGCATATATGTTTCTTTGTACTTATATAAACGTGTGAAAATAAAAATGAGAAAGCATGTATGAAGATAAATACAAATAGAAACTTCAGTGTGCTTTTCCACGACCCCAGTGGGTCATCTTGCATACCTCCTGGGATGACACTGACTACTGCGGGGGTTAAATGTATCACTTCCTTGCTGGGGACTGTGGGAAAGACATACCCTTTGGAATCAGTCGGAACTGAGTTCTAATTCTAGCTTTCCCAACCCATGGCTAGGTTATTTTGGATAAGTGATATCATTTCTTGGGCCTTAGTAAGCTAGATCCTGTTCTAAATGCTACGGATTTAGAGGTAGGACAGGCCCCTTTATCAGGAGTTGAATCAAGGCAGAATTTCCCAGAATCTGTGACAACTAACTTCAGATAACTTGGGGTTCTGGTTGAAGATACTGATTCCTGAGCCTCACTCTAAACATCAAATCAGGATCTCTTCAAATGGAACCAGGGAGTCTACATTTACACATATCCTTGTGGTTCTTTTTTTTTTTAAATTTTTATTGTTATTCAATTACAGTTGTGTGCCTCTTCTCCCCATCCCTCCACCCCACCCCAGCTGAACCCACCTCCCTCCCTCACCTCCACCATCCCCTCCGATTTTGTCCATGTGTCCTTCACAATAGTTCCTGCAATCCCCTCTTCCCACTGTCCCCACCCCACTCCCCCCTGGCCACTGCTAGACTGTTCCCATCCTCAATGTCTCAGGTTGTATTTTGTTTGCTTTTTTCTTCTATTGACACAATGGAATTCTACGCAGCAGAGAGAAAGAAGGAGCTTATACCCTTTGCAACAGCATGGATGGAACTGGAGAGCATTATGCTAAGTGAAATAAGCCAGGCAGTGAGGGACAAATACCATATGATCTCACCCTTAACTGGAACATAATCAATAGAAGAAAAAAGCAAACAAAATACAACCTTGTGGTTCTTAAGTACGTAAAAGTGAGAGAGGTGATCAGAGTGGTAAGTAGATGCAGTGACACAGTATCATGTAAAGTCATGAGAAGCGCTACAAAGATAAACTCTATAGGTCTGGGGGCCCAGAGGTAGGGCATCTACTTAAGACTGGGCAGCTTCCTAGAGACAGTGATGTAAACATTGCGCTTGCCTATTCCAGGCCTGTCTCACTCTCAGGGTCAGGTTTTGGCTTGAGCCATGCCCCTCCCTCCTTCAAAGCAAGTATTTGGCCCAGCACCACTCCTCTGAGTTTTTCCTCTGTCCAACTTCCCTTAGCCTCCCCAGCGTGTGTGCAGTGACTGGCCTCATGTGGACATGCAGAATGCCCACCAGTGGCTACAGGCTTGGATCCGTGACAGAGCTGCTGAAGGGGCACAGGTTTAGTTTGTAGGACATGCACATTGTTGCTCTTCCAAAGCCTCAGGCTACAATAAATAGTTTAGTGTTGGTAATTTATTTATATCTACCTCATTCGAACGCAAGATTTGAAGTGTATTTGATAGATACAAATAACACAAGTCAAAAGGTGAGATAAATGAAGAAAGATGGACTAAGAAACAATAATGGTAGGACAATAAGATGAAGGCAAATGTGGAATCAGTAAACTATATAACATTTAGTCCCATACAACTGTTACAAGCGATCATAAACTTGACTTCGAGCTTTTTAGTAGCCAGCACAAGCAAGGAAACAAGTATTAACTTTCTAATATTCATAGAAGCCATGTGAACAAGTGAAACTGGCTGCCAAGGAGAAGCACACCTTTTCTTAGAAGATGTAAAGTGTCCAGTGCATGATGGAGTGAGTGCCATCTTCAACACCCTTGCAGTAATTAGTATTCCATGTAATTCTTTTTTCCCCTTTATTTTTATTGTTGTCACTAATACAGATGTTGCCTTCCCTCCCCCACCCTTTGCCCACCTCCACCCATACCCTGCGCCCCCTTCCCTCTGGCCATCACCACACTGTTGTGTGCCTATGAGTTGTGCATATATGTTCTTTGGCTAATCCCTTCACCTTCTTTCATCCAGTACCCCGCCCTCCCCTCTGACAGCTGCCAGTCTCTTGAAGAGTCTTTCAATGTGTAATATTTATTTAATCAAAATCTTTTACTTGAAGGCAGTTTGAGGGTCATCTGTTCTTCCTGGCAATGGGGGAACTCTGCCTTGAGAGATGGCAGCCGTCTTCCCAATCTTGCACTGTAGCAACATTTCTTCTCAGCTCTGGCCTCTTCCCTAATGAACACAACGCAACCACGCTTGACTATTTTCAAATAGCATGGCACTAGCTTGACCCTAAAACTCTGTTCAATCTGCTCCTATTTCCTCAAATACCTTCCTTATGAAGCCATGCCATTCTTCAAGACCCGATTCCAATCTCACATTCACAGAACGCCTTCTCTGATCCAACCAATCAGATTTACTTTCTTCCTCAGCATGCTTCTATATTACTTTGCTTGGTTTTAAATTTTAGTGTATGTCATAACCCATCTTGAGCCAGGGTTTATATGAGCATATCCATTAAGCATGTCTGTCTAATTTCCTTACTCTCTCTGTCTCCTGAACTCAAGGAGAAGTGAAGGAAAGGCCCCTTGGCGCCAGAGTCTAGAAGCTATAGACGAGCCCTCCACTAAGCACTTGCTCTGTGCCAGGCATTGTGCTATGGGGCTGGGGGAGCCTGAGATGAAGAAGACCTAGTCATTGTACATAAGCCACTGCAACAGCTCACTAAACCATGGACTTCTCAAGGTCAGGGGATATTTGCACTCATCATTGCACCTATGGAGCCTGATGTGGATTTGAACTTGAAGCAAGCTACCCAAATAATACAAAGTGACAGGTCATTTAAAACACTCATCTTAGCTTTCATTTCCTCTACCAAATCACGTATGCTTTCATTTAATTCTCACAACAGCTCTGAGATAGTCATTATTAACTCCATTTTACAGATAAAGAACCTTAAATGTTCACTTTTTTACCCTATTAAGTACCAATTTCTTCAAGTGAGAAAGTGGTTAGATACTACTTACCTCACAAGGCTGTTAAGAAGAATAATGAAATGTTATACAAAAAGCATCTTGTATCATAATGTTTTCAGAAGTGCTGCTGTTTACTTATTTCTTCCTAAAATGAGCTATATTAGTTAATAAACAGTCACTTATTAACCAAAAAATGTCTTATCACAGTACTTGATCTAAAGAAGATGCATCAAAAGTGTGAGTTTCACTCCCCAAAACCTACCACTTTATTGAATTCTCACTATTTGTAAGGTGGTATCCAAAGTGCCTTAAATACTTAATTAACTAATTCCTGTTCCTGGGCAACCGTATATGATGGGTACTAATTATTATCCCCACTTGGGAGATGAAACAGAGTTTGGTAACTTGCCCAATGTAAACACAGGTAAATGGAGGTAAATGGATTGGGATTTGAACCCATGTAGTCTGGCTCCACCCTGAGTTTTTAAACATTCGACAATTCTGCCTCCCAAAAAAGTTGCAATTCCATTTAGCAATGTTACCACAAAGATGTGTCCACAATGCCGTGGTAGCACACACTAGAAATTAGCCAGAAGGAAAGACTTCCTGCGAAAGGTCATAGCCTGAGCACAGTCTTGAGGTTTGAGGGGTACTCGTCAAGCAGACATTGGGCGCAGACATTGGGCACATCACATCAGGTGAGGGGAACAGCATGAGCAAAAGCACGAGACAGTGTGTATATGGGTCTCTAGCAGGACATGCCATGGGAGCTCGCAGTTGTTAATGTTGATGTTTGCAATGTCCGCATTCCCTTGGTTCTCATGCTTTCTGTTGCGTTTCTGTTGTCTGGTCCTCTTGGGACTTACCCAGGCCACACTTTGCCTTTCAGCTGTTTCTGACTCAGCCTTCGTCATCCTTGCAGCTTCCTGCTTCTGCAGGACACTCTGTGCCACCTTAGTGTTTCTGTGCACAGTCTCTGCTGGCTGGCCATATCACTGGGTCCTTCAGGCAGGACCGTGCTAACCATTGTTCTCTAGCTGGGTGTCCACAAGAAGGCTCTATACCACTGAGTACACACTGCCAAGAATTTTTGACTATCTTGCTTCTTTTGATGACCACATTCCTGTCCATAGAGCCTCTGCCCCTTGTATCCCAGGGTGTTTGTTCTATTCATTCAACACAACTATAGGCCAGATGTGTCCTTGGTGCTGGATATGTAGCAATGAATGAAACGGACAAAATATCTTCTCTACTCTCCTTTTGGAGAGGAAGAAATGCATCAAGAAAACCCACAATGAATATATGATATAAGTCATATACAGAAAATATGGCTTGAGGAGATAGAGAATAAGGATAGTTGAGGTGGTCAGGAGAGGCATCTCTGTTTGGGATATTTTGGTCAATGAATCCAAAAACTATTGTTGTCTCTCTAGTTCTAGAGTTGATAGAGGGTTACAAACATACTCTCCCCAACTGTACCCTTCCTCTCCACTCCATGAGACAAAAAGATCTGGAAATAAGTTTTATCATAACTGGCCTTATGACTAAAACCAATTATTTTATTTCTCCATGCCTCAGAAGTCTTAATCTGTGTAACAAGTTGTGGCAAAGGCACAAATAATAAGTATTATTCATTCATTCATTCAACAAATTTCTTCTGAGTACCTACTGTGTACTAGGAAGCATGTTGGCATGGGAGCTCAGTGAATAAGGCAGTCATTATTCTCAAGTGGCTCACAGTGTAGGGGAGAACGTGAGGAGCAATAGAAAATCGTAACGCCAAACTCAGTTGTTCAGAGCAGGCTCCTACCCCAGCAACCGAGGGTCAGGGAAGGCCTTCCAAAGAACACGATCTCTGAGTATCCAGTGATAGCTATAAAGTGCTTTGCTAATTAGTAGGAACCAACTTGGGTCCTCACTTAGCTTCAGATCTTTCTCATCACTCTTCACTACACACACACCACAATGATCTGAACAGAGTGTGCCATTGCACGTCTTAGAACAGTGGACATCCAGCATACCGAATTTGTTTTTATTGTACCCTTTATCTAGAATGTGTTATCCAGCTAACCTTGCCGTTTCCAGAAGCCATCCCCTCTCTGCCCCGGTTGTAATTAACATCTCTCTTCTATGGCCCCAGTGCAGTCTGTACCATGGTATGGGACACACTTTCTGGAACTGGGTTTATGTTTTCTGTGGCATCTTTACTAGATGGTAAGACCCTCAAAGATGGACTTATGTCTCCTTCACCCATGTATCCTTAAGAGCATGTACAGTGCCTGACAAATAGTAGGTGCATAATTAATATTTCTTGGCTCAGATTGAATTGAGTTGAATGGAACTAGCGTATGTAGGGGTTAATTTAAAATATATCTTCAGTCACTTGCCACTTACGCTATGAATGAATAATTTTTTAAAGATTTGGTTCAATTTAAAAAAAAGATTCTGTTTATTCTTAGAGAGAGGGGAAAGGAGGGAGAAAGAGGGAGAGAAACATCAATGTGTGGCTGCCTCCCACGCAACCCCCACTGGGGACCTGACCCAAAACTCAGGCATATGCCCTGACAGGGAATCAAACAGATGACCCCTTGATTTGCAGGCCAGCACTCAATCCACTGAGCCACACCAGCTAGGGCTGAGTGAATATTTTAAGGTTTAATTTTTATAGGAGATATATACACACACACATGAAGGGGGACCCAAAACAACCCCCAGAAATATCTTCTGGAGGGCAGACCCCTTGTAGTACAGGCTTCACCTGCTAGGTGAGTGTTCTAGGAACTCATCTGTATCACTGTACCAGCAGGCATTGTTTTGAGAGGCTGCATTTGGCTTCAGTGAATTTTTTTGAAGACTCTTTCAATGTGTTTGCCCACTTCATAATGGGTTGTTTACAAGTACACCTGCCCACACTGCATTGAAGTGTTCAGCTGCAGTTTTTGACCAAAAATGGCATGACCCCTGTGCCCCACCCTCCCTATTCACCCGATCTCACCTGAATAACTTTTTCTTTGTTTCCCAAAGGAAGAAGTCCTCAAATGGAAACATTTTGCTGATGTGGAAGAAGTGAAACAAAACACAGCAGAAGCACTAAAAGGCATCAAAAATCGATGAGTTCAGAAACTGTTTTGAGCAGTGGAAAAAAATATCTTGATAGATGTATTCCATCACCTATTGAGTATTTTGAGGGTGACTGAAGTTTAAACATGTAAAAATAAATACACATTTTTTATAAATAAAATTCAGGATTTTTGGTTCCCCATATGGATTTTCCAGAAGTTCAAACTGCTTTAGGCAGCAAGGAAGTATTGCCATAGTCAAAGATGGTTCAGTCCTATCTGATGAAATTCCATCTCTTCTGTCTAGTATGATATCATTTATCTATTGTTAGAACTTGGGTAAATTAGAAGGCTGTCACCTGCTTGAGTCTAGAGAGTTAGACTAGATCTTAGTATCTGGCAAGATGGAACACATTAAAGGACTTAGCTATGAGTGAGAGAGAGAAAGAAGGAAAGCTGAATGACTCAGGAAATAAACCACCAGTTACATAGGGCCCAGAGCCCTATAGGCATGGGCTCTATTGTCACCAAGATGTACTGTCAGGGCTCAAATAACCATGAACTCAAAGAGCACTCTCTGAATGACTGGCTGAGGGCCAAGGCCCATCCCACCGGGCGTTCTTCTGAGCAAAATATCCATTGGTTACTTCACACTGGAGCATTCCTAAGATGTTTTGACTTGGGCCTTTCTAAGACCACTTTGAGGGGGTGGTGGGAAGGCAGTTCAACAAAAGGAATGGTGATAATGGCTTCTACCTATTGGTTTATCTGGTATCTCCAAACAACCCTCCTTGGTATTAGATCCCAGGTCTGGGTGTCCCCCTCCATGCTGCAGAGCTGGGCTGTGCAGCCAGCAGCTGGGCCACCTAAAGGTTACCCTGCCAGATCCAGGCTCTCCTATGGTTTTCTAAGAGCGAGTGGGGGGAGGATTATGCGAATGAGCCTCTCCATCACTGTGCAGGCCTTATTTATACTCTGCTCAGTTATTTTCTCTTATGACTGCTGCCATCTCTCCTGGGGCTTTCTGAGGCTGCTTCAGTGAGTTGTATTTTTGATTTTGATTTTCCTTGGCTTGGCGGAGGATTTGCAGAAACAAAAACTAAATAGATACAAAATGCACAAGCTTATTGGAATACAGGGGATTGCTGAGAAGCTGGAGTGAGAAAGCTGATGTCTAAGATGAAGGTTTTACACTCAGCCATTTTGGTCTGCTGTGGTCACCAGCTGACATCTGACAGTAACTGTAGTTCAGTCCAATTCAAGCCATGACTTCATGACTTCTGCCTAATTACCAAACTGACTTTTTCTTTTTTTGGCTACCAAGGAATTTTACAAACCCCCTTGTTCACTACTCACTCATTCATGCAATGAGCTTTTCTGAGAAGCATCAGTGGGCTGGTGCCTCAGATTTGATCTAGGCTGTACCATCACCTCAGTGTGCAATCTTATGCAGAACACTCTACCTCTCTGGGCCCAATTTTACCATTCTCAAGTGTAGGTTGTAGAATGTGACCTCAGCAAAGGCAGGGAATATGTCTGCTTGCTCATTTGCACATCCCTAGTGCCAAGCACAGGGCCTGACACCTAAGAGGAACCCAGAATATTTTTGAATAAATAAATGGAATGTAGAGTACATTAGGTTAGCTTACATGATCTCCAATATTCCAACATGATCTACCAATCATTTCATGTCCTCACTTGAAATTTTTCTCTACCTCCTGATCTGTGTATCCCATTAACTTCTCAGCTGTGGGGTTTCTAGAACCTAGGCCTAGAGCACATATCACAGGTAATACCCCTTTTCTCTGAATTTCCCTAGCATGAGCACTAACCTCTATCTACAATCATTATACTCTCTGAGCCTTATTTATTTTTGCTTGTTTTTTCCCCTCACCAATTATGAACATTGAGAACAGGTTCTTTGTTGTTTTTGTATCCTCAGCACAGTGCTTATGTGTTGAGTGGAACTGAGGAATTATTTTTTTTCTTAATCCTCATCATAGTGCTTCATAGGCTCTAATAACATTTTAAAGTTTTTAGTTTATTATCACTATTGTGAGTATATCTATGTCTCTTTCTAATTTTCCCTATGCATCTGTTCATCTTTTCCTCTCATCACTATAGTACAATGGTTAAGACCATGAGTTCTGGATTTAGATTTTTTGGCTTTGAATCTCTCCTCTGAATTTCCTAGCTGTGTGATCTCGGGAAGTGAATAACCATTCAATGTCTCAGTTTTTCCATATGAAAGCTGGAATAATAACACTGCCTATTTCACAAAGCTGTTATGAGGATTAAAACAGGTAGCACATAATAAAGTATTTGCCACATAGTAAACACCCAATGAATATTCGTTAATATTATTGCTGTTGCTGTTATTGATAACATATTAGATTTCACTACAGGTTCTGTGAACAAGAAAGAAAACCATCCTGATCTCTATAAAGTTTACATTATAGTGAATCAAGTCCCCCAGCTTCTGATTTTCCTATGAGAGATAGTTCTTTAGATTTTAGTGGCCACTTACACCTTTGTATGAGTCAGGTAATGGATCCTTTTCATGGAGGAAGTTTTGATTGTAGGAAGCTACATGAGGCCACAGGGCACCTGTCTTGAAGGTGAGAGAGATAAAGAGAAGAAAAAGCAGTGTGATTCAGGAAATAAACCACCAGTTACACAATGTTACTGTGCCTCCCCTGTCTCCAGGCCATGGTCAGTAGGTTTAATTTATTGGTTTTTGTGAGCAGCCGCAAGGCATGTCCCATCAATATTTTGTTCTTGATGGCTGTGGAGTGACTCAGACTATTAGCCTTGTATGATTACAGCATCTGTATTATGATGTCGAGGACATGTTGCTGCTACAATTTATTCCCTTTATTTAGTTCACTTTGTCTCACTCAGCATATCACTCAGCAACTGTTCAAGAAAACACTGGTGATGGACAATTTCTCTTTCTCTATCCTCTGCTAATATTCCTTTTCCTTGCCCTTCTGTCTTTGTTGATGTCTTATTTAAAGGGAGATTTGTGATCTCCTAGTTTCCTCTACATAGCCTGACCCTCGGGTCTGCAGCTTTCAGCAATGCGGCACCTCTCCGTGGTGCTGAAAACAAGCACGTGGTTTTCGCTCTGCAGTAGAGGCTAAGAAAGACTGTGGGATGCTAATATGTAGCAGTAGGCAGTGGCCTGAGATGGTATCCTGCCCCAGTCCCTTTTATTTCATCACATAAGGACAAGAGACACAGAAATGAAGAGTCATTGCCTTAGCAATGGTGTATATCTCTTGTGAGATCCAAATGCAGCTTTTCTGGAGACATATTGGGACCTTCAGAGACAAGCTGAGAAGTCTTTTATCTCCTTGGTCCTCACTATCCCCATCTGTAAAATGGGGGAAATGCCAAAAATTTTTAACAACTACTGTGACACATAGATTAGATAATGTGTATGAAGTCCTTAGCACACTGCCTGTCTCATGCCTACTTCTCTATGTTATCTCCTGCTGCTTCCTACCTGACATGTTGTGCTTTAGTAATACGGAATTATTTATGGTCCCCCTTTCCCACACCATGCTGCTTTATGCCTACTCACACTGTTTCTTCTGCCTATGTTGCCTTTACAAGTTCTTCTCTGCCTTTATAGCTCCCACACTTTACTCACCATTCACATCAGCTGACATCTCCTTCAAAAAGCCTCTTCTGCTCTTCCCAGCCCCTCCTCCAATGTGGATTAGCTGCCTCTTCCAGCTAATGCATAGGTCACTCTTATGTCACTCTATACATATCATTTTCTTATCTCTCTATCAAGACACATACTATGAGATCACGAATATTTTGGTGTCCCCAACCTGTTAACTATGAGTTCTTTGAAAGAAGGGGCCATAAGTCATCACATCCAGCACAATACATGTCATCAAGTAGGTGCTCAATGTTTGTTGTTTTTAACTGAAGATGATAGGGACTTAAAGCCTATGAGTTCCTCTCTCATTTTTAGCCCAGTCTTCCCTTCCCTTGTTATGCTGTCTCTAGCTTGTTGGAAAGTTATTGTGTTGGCTACTATTGTGCATACCTCCATTTGCTAATGCCACATAATTGTAGAGATTACTCAGTTTGATGTGAGCCATACATTGAGTGTGCTGAATTCATATCAAGGTGGTTTGTCTTATTGTCTTTGGCATAGATTTTCTCCAAACCAGAGAATTCACATAAGCCATGAGTTAGATCCAGAAGGGAGAGGGCACCTGTCTCCATGAATTAGCTATAAAGTCATCATTTTCTGGCTTCCAAGAATCCTTAGCAAATTCTAAATCATCACAAGACTTGTATTTAATATTCACTGGCAAGAACAGCTGCTCTTATTTTAGGAAAATTAATTGCCTTTTAAATTGTTCTAGAAGCTTAAATTCATTTTGATAATTTAGTAGGGATAAATACTCAAAACTTACTCTCAAGCCCATGAAAGCCCAAGCTGTAATGATTTCCTCCAGACTTTGAAGTCATCTGTTATCCAACTCTTGGTGACATCACTAGAGACCATTCAGTTATTGGGGAAATTAATAGGATCTAAACCACAATACTGAGACTCAGTTCCTGTTCTGATAATTTACTATGTTGATCTTGAGCAAGATATTTCACATCTTGTAGCCTCTGTTCAGTCATCTATAAAATGGGAATAATTGTGTCCATATTGCTACCTTTTATTAAAGATGCAAAGGGGATACACTAAACTGATGCAAGAGTACTTTGAAAAGTATAAAATTCTATACAAATACAAGCATAATACAAAAGGTGATACCTAGAAAAAGTTGGAACCAGTAGCTGGAAAGAGAAAAGGAAGAAAATGTGGAAGGCAAAGTCTAAGGAGATCTTTATTCAATGCAGATGTAAGAAAGGGGAGGAAAGCCTGGAAATAATAGCTAATATGTATTAAGCACTTATTATATACAAAACACTATATTAAATGATGAACTTTTCACAATAACCATAAAGGTAGATGCTTTTATTATCCCATTATATGAGTGAGGAAAGGAGGCATAAAAAGTTTAGCCTAAACATATAAGCTAGAAAGGGTAAAGCCAGGAATCAAACTTAGGTAATGTGACTCCAGAGCCCATACACATAACCAATTTGGTTGGAAAATTTCCCATCTCATGATACTACAGTGATGATGTCTTCCTTTTTACTAAAGAGGTCTTCCTTTTCACCTGAGCTGGAAGAGGTCTTTTTTAAAAGGCGCTTATATTATTGGAGTAAAAGACACCAAGAGATTCCAAGGTGGTAAGTGGAGGCCGTTAAAGTTGTTCCTGCAATATTATCTCCCAGTTTGACTTTGGTCAACAAGTACTTATTGTTTGTCTATGTCAGATGTTTTTCAAGGTGTTGAGATCATAAAGGTAATTTAAAAGACCCTCTCTTTCTGTGGTATATTAAAGATGTCAGCAAACGCTTTGCTACTCCTTTAACTTTTGACTGTCCTTAATGACTTGCTTGACCAATAGAATGAGGCAGATGACATAGTGGGACTTTTGAGGCTGCGTCATAAGAAGCCTTGCAGATCCTGATTGGGCTTCTTGAAACACTTGCTCTTTGGACCCAGTTACCATGCTGGGAAAATCCCCAGTCCCATGAATAGATACTCTAATTGATAGCCCCTGCTGAGTTCCCACTCAGGGGCCAGCATCAGCTACCAGCCATAGGAATGAGCCATCTTGAGCATCCAGCTCAAGAGAGTCTTCAGGTGATTCTGGCTTCAGTTAACTCTGGCTTCAGTCACTGACTGTAACCACATGAGAGACCCCAAGGAAGAACTTTCTGGCTGAGCCCAATTAATCAGAATACTGTGAGACATAATAAAAACTTTGTTTTAAGCCTATAAATATTGAGGTGGTTGGTCATGCAGCAATGAATATCTAGAACAAGATCATAAAAGAAGTCTCAGCCAGAGAGTGGCAAGCAGATATATGAACAGGTGATTTCAACCTATGTAGTGAATGGCACTGCAGGGTAAGCCGGTAATGCTGCGAAGTTAGCTTAGACCTTAGGGAATGAGAAAGTGTCCCTCTATGACTATCTCTATTGCTTTTGTTTATGTGGAGTTGACCAGGATTCCATCATCTGGAGGGATCCCATCATCCCTGCTTTCTTTCCAATAATGACACTTCAGGATTGCCTAAACCCCTTATTACTTCGGAGCTTTGATTTACCCCTCTGTACAATTAGATAAAACAGGAAGGCAAGAAACCTCAGATAGGCTGTTGAGACAGGACAGAAAGATGAATAAGAAGAACTCCCTCCATCTCACTGCAAGGGCAAGGAGAAACTTTTTGGTGTGGTGAAATGAGCACAGGCTCCATGTCAGAGGGCCTGGGTTTGAGTTCTGTCTCTATATCTTCCCAGCTGTGTGACTTAAGCTCTCTATAAGCTTTAGCTTTCTCATTTACAAAATGGTCTTAGCTGTGAGATGGTCACAAGGGAAAGCACCTGATAGCTTTAAGCATTGCCTTCATTCCAGGTCTGTCCGTAGTCCTGGCTCTCTTCTGGTGTGGCTTTGTGCAATGGAAGAAGCTAGGCTGAAAGAATGAAGAGAGAGGCAGGGTAGCTGTGTAAATACCATGCGACAGGGAGCCATGTGGGCTCACAGCAAAGCGAAGCGATGTGGAGCATTGGCAGAGCTCTCCAAGGGCAGGCTGCAAGGGGTTAATTGAGCCAGTGGGCCAGCTGGCATCTGTGCTGGCACTCAAGGAGAGAAAGAAAAGGAGCCTCAGTGTCAAGACAAGAAAGAGAAAGAAAACCAAATATCAGAACTTTAGCCAAGTTCCCAAGTTCCCATATTGTTGGAGAAGAAAATATCCAGCCAACTTCATTCAGCAGCCTCTGGTCAGAAAACCTGAAGTGTAGGGAATTTTGTGAACCTACTTGGGCAACTTGTTTCTGTTGGATGGCTTGTCAGAGAACCAGATTGTCCCGATTCAATGTGGCAAGGAAAGGGTACATCCCTCCCTTTATTACCCATGCATTCACCCATCTACCCATCCATCCATCCACCCATCCATCAGTTTGTGAATTTTTACACTTAACATGTTTTAAACACCTACACTAAGCCAGACACTATGTATTAAGTAACTGGAACTATAGGCAAATCACTGAGACAAAGATGAATAAGGCAACATGGGTTTTGCCCCAAGGAAAAAAATTGTCATGACTAGATATTGTGGGCAGCTCCATGGTGAGCAGGAAGATCCAATACATGGGTGGAAAAAACCAGCACTTACTGATTATTTATTATGAGCCAGGCACTGTACTAAAAGGTTTACATACATTATCTCATTTAATCCTCACAAATTAACTAAAGTTTGGCAGTGTGATTAGCCCAGTTTTACAGCTGAGGAAACCAGTGCTCAGCTATGAAGGGACTTGTTCAACGTTGCAGTCACTATGTATCAGAATTCTAATCTGAGCTCATTCAGCATTGAAGAGGAGAATCTGGAAAAGTACAGACAAGGACATATGCAGGGGCTGGGACTCCATGTGCCACACAGAGTCTTATTATTGGGTGGGAGTGGATGAGTGATTGGAAGTGGTTGGGTGATCAAGGTAAGGGAGGCAGGTTCTGGCATTGGAACCCAAGTGACAGAGTAGCGTCTAGATTTGCAGGGTCACTCCAAGCTGAGAGGATATTTTCCCAGACCCACCGCCCCTTCTCAGTTTTGATAGAAGGCATTTTCTACTCCTCTGCTGAGAACATGCTTATGAAATACAAATCCTTCTCTCTGATTTCTGGCTTGCCTCTTTTACCCATATGTGCACTGACAGATGGATGGGCTATAGAAGCAGCTGAGAATCAGAACAAGAGGGGAGAGTGCTGGGATTTTGGGGGTGGGGGAGGACTCAAGTGCAATTTTATCAAGCAAGGTTGTATGACTGGGTGTCTGAAGGAATGGAAAGTTTTTTAAAAAAATCCTCAAAAAGAAAAAAAATCTTTCACATTATTACTCATATGGTGGTTTGGGATATAGAACGCAGGGGGATGGGTCATCTTCAAATTACTCCCTAGGAGTTTCCCAGTGAAGTTGACTTCTCTGCAAGCTATTTTCCTTGTCTGGAATCAGTTCACACCTAATATGGAAGGATCGCATTGAGTCTATATGCGTTGCTATGGCAGCTTCAGAAGAGGAGGCCGACAGAGCTTGGAGCAGCCGCTTCCTCTTCTCCCAAACTCTTTTGGCACCAGGCTGAACATGCATGGTTTCAAGACTATGCGAGTGTTAGTGGATGGCATATCTTTTATTTTGGGAAACATCTTTCAAGTGGGCAGAGTGGCAGTTTTTGATGGTCCTTCCAAAGGCTCTGCTAATTCTAAACCATGCATTGCTTCTATAGTCTGCTCCCTACTCCTCCCCCGTTTCGTAGAACAAAGGCTGAAAATGGCCCTTATAAATATATTAAACGATTTAGCTAGTTGGATTGAAATATGACCTTGTTGGCTTTAAAAATAATTTTAAATAAAAGAGTGCTATAAATAAGTGGAAAATTCATTTCCACAAGGAGGAATGCTTTCCACTATGAAAATGAGAGGTTGTAGAGAAAGGAAATGGTGTGAAACCTGGTAACCCCTTTCATGATGAGCTGGTAGAGTGGAGAGTGGGGCAGGTGGAGGAGTGGTGACTGAGATTTACTTGGTCCTTGCCCTTAAGGAGTTTACCATAGGTGGGTAAGAGAGATATTGAATAAGTAATTACCAGGATGATGAATATTACAAAGTGAGTGGATAGTGATTGCAAAGGGAGAGTATAATATGCATCTCTCTCCTATCTGAGATGGTCAGGGAAGGATTTTCTGAGGAAAGAGAGGCTTCAGATAAAGGGTGAAGAATCATGGTGTGCAGAACTAGGGGTCAGTTCCCCAGTGGAGGGGTCAGTGTATAAGATTCTGAGAGAAGATAGTATATTAGGAGGATGTAAATCTCAGTATATTGTACCAGTGAGTGAGAGGGAAAGATTAAAATGGTAATGATGATACAGGTGGTAGTGGTGGTGGTGGCAGTAACAGTTAAAAAGCATTTACAATGTTCCAGGCATTGTTCTAAGTGCCTTACATATATCAATTTATTTAATCTTCACAACAACATTTTAGAGTATGCACTATTATATCCATTGTACAACTGAGGAAACTGAGAAACAGAGAAGTTAAATACCTTGCCCAAGGTCACAAAGCCAGCATGTAAGCAGCCTGGATCTAGAGTTTATGCCAGATAAACAGGGACCTGCCACAGTAAATAGCTGGGAGTTTATCCTCTGTGAAGTTTATCCTGATGTGAAGCCATCAAAAGATATTAAACAGGATAGAGAGACATCCGCACTATAGAAAAAAACAGTCTGGCTGCAGGAAGTAGAATGGATTGGAGGGAATGGAGTGGAGGCCAGGACACTAGGGTAGGAGGCTGATGCAAGTGCTCAGATGAGAGGTGAGGATGAGTTGGGTTGGGGAGTACCAGTAGAGGTGGAGAGAAATGGGTGGACTAGAGAGTTACTGAGGAGGTAGAACCTATGGAACTTGAGGGCTGTTTGGATGGAAAGGTATTCAAGGATGAATCCCAGGTTTCAGGCTTCCTAACCTGGGTGAACTGTCAGACAGACTTCAAATCCAGGCTCTGGAGTTGGGTATGGGGTGGTGGCTCTGCACAGAACAATTGGTAAATGGAGGCTTGGATAGGCAAAGACAACATATGCCCACATCAAAAGTTGGAAATAAAACATCTGTCTCCTTCTTTTGCCCCTTCTTCACTCCCTTCATGATGTGGTCCCATCCTACTGATATCAAGTTATGGTTCTTTGCATCTGAGAATGATTTAGTCCGAGGAGTTTTCTCCCTGCTCACCTGTGCCAACTTGCCTTCCTTCCCAAACACACAATCTGGGCCCATTTCACAATTAATGGGTTGTCCCTTTCATCTCTGCCAACCCCCATATTTTTGAAAATACATGGCCCATCCTACCTTATGGATCTCTTCACTGAGTGTCTCTGTCTCTTACAGTCTCTGGCCCCTACAGTAAGACCACATCACAGATAGTCAGATCTTTTCATTGGTCTTGCTTTTGTAACTAAGCAGTGACTCCTTGACTGCCATCTCCACTCCCTGTCCCCAAGGGTTTGGTGAATATTACCTCATTTTCAACTCTCATCAATTCAACAAGGTCCAAGGGCAGACCTTCTCCCTTTTCTTTTGCCTTCTCCTCCTCCTCCTCCTCTTTTAGAGATGTAGGAGCTGAGACTGAGAGAATCTAAACGACTTGCCCAAAATGAGGTAGTTGGAGAGTGCCAGGAAGGATTTAGAAATTCCAAATCCCTTGTCTTTTATCTATAGGCTAAAAAAATCTACCAGAAATTGGGTAATTACTCTATGCTGTATATTAAGATCAGCATTTTACATGATTGTCTTTATGGCCATCATTTATGGCTATTATCCCAATTCTACAGATGAAGAAACTGGAGCTCAAATGGAATCATTTGCCCAGGTCTCAGGTAGCCGAGCCAGGGCTAGAACGTAGATCTATCCATTGTCAAGGTGCATTACCTTAATTCCCATGCCATGCTGCTCCTATTCTTGTTTCCATGCTAGGCTGTAGCCCCTCTGCTAAGTGCCCAGAAAGAAGAGTTCAGAGAAGAAATAGAAGAAGGTGGTGGCTGGGGAGATAGAGTATGAAAGAGAAGAGGTGGACATGTGTGGCTCTTCGTGAGAGGTGAGGCCCTCCTACATCAGGGGAGTGCAGGCTGCTGATAGACAGTCTGTTTCAGCTCTCTCGAGCTCTCATTGCAGATGCCCTTACCTGAAGTCACCTGTTTCTTCTTATTTTGTACCCTGGCAGCCTCTGCCTCCTGCTGTTTGGCTCAAGGTAATTCTTTTCTTCCTGGAGCCCCTGCTCAGGTTGTGCAGATGGTTGGTCCTGATCTCTTGGAGTCATCCTGTTGATGAGGCCAATATAAATGCATGAGGGAGTCCAATTCCAGGTGCTCATTTCTTTGAGCACTCAGTGGAGCCCATCCACAAAGCCACGACAAAGGTTCTGATTGATAGGCTGGAAGGAGGCATTTGAAGGTCATGCCTCTCTGGGAGGAAGCATATCCACCACATCCACTGGGATCCCTCAGGGACCTGCTCTGAGGTGACAACATCTGCCCTTTGGGCAAGTAAGTATGGAAGATGTATATTTACAACCAATGGATCTTGCATGGGCGTAGTTCTGAAAAGAGAGACTTCCTACCACTATATGCCTTTGTGTTGTCCCTAGAAAGAAACTGGTACAGTGGAAAGAGTACAGGGCTTGGTGCCCTGGACTCAAATCCCAGCTCCGCCACTTTGTGAAAGTATCTCCTCCTCTCTGAAATTCAGTTTCCTCATATGCAAATGCAGATAATGTTCTGCTCAGAGATTTGCTTTGAGAATTATTTTAACTGACTTATATGAAATGCTTATTACAATTCATGGAGCAAATTAGATGCTCACCTTACAATCCCTTCTTTCTCTTCCCAGGGAGATGGGTCTAATAACTGGTCAGGTCAAGCCCTGATCTTTTGTATTTATGAGCTGTGTGTTTCTGCAGGGAGAGATTTGGAGGAGTCAGTTTTATTAATCTCTGTATAACCTGTAGAGTAATTAGAGTGTTTATTCTCGGATCTTTGGAAAGAAGTAACTATAATTACAGGACCAAATTAAATGGCATTATCTTTTATTGTCTCATACCGCTTATAGGCTTTCTCTGCCAAGTTCTAAAGGATCTGAGAAATTTTCCCACATCAACTTTCATTTTCAGTGTCTAAAAGCTGAACCTCCCTGCAGGATGCAGGGAGGTTTACTGGTATGTCTTGAGTAGAATGGGCATATGTTTAAAGGGTCCTTTTTTGTCACCCTTGGCAGAGATGGCCACCTCGCCTCCAATAATCTCTGCTCCCCTTCTGTAGTGTAGGATTGCCACTGGGGAGTGGCTGCCTAGCCAGGGCCTACTGCTTCCAGGCCGCTTCACAGCCAGAAAGGGCTGCATGCCCAGCTCTCTGATGACATGTGAACAGGAGGTGTGTACCCCTTCTGGCCCGAGGACGTTAAGGAAGGGTATGCCTTCTCTACTATTTTTTTCCCCCATCTAATGACTTAATGTGAATGCCAGGGAGATCTTGGAAGCGATAAAGATGGCAGAACTTTAGTCAGATTGGTCCCTGGATGGCTTTATGGAGGACAGCCCCCACTGCCTCTGATCAGGAAAATCTGGTTGGAATTTACACGTGCTGGATCACTGAGATTTTAGGTTCTATCAACTAGAGCAGTTTGCTTTACCTTAACTAGTGCAGTGCTTGATTCTGTATTCCTGATAAAGGGTAAACCATGCTTCTAGTCCTGCCTGTGGGGCAGGCAGACATGTAAATGAATACATTTCAAAACAGTGCTGTAAATGCTGTGGAAGTAGGAAGAGAATTCCATGAGCACAAAGAGGTAAGAGTGACTGCTAAGAAAATCTGAGCTGGGCCTTCAAGGATGAACAGGATTTCACCAACAGGTGAAAGACCAGAGCTGGGAAGATCATTCTAGGCAAAGGGAACAGCAGGAGCAAACACATGGAAATATCAAAAGTGAGATGCACTGAGTTGCTATGAAAAATTCCCTGTTAATGAAGGGTCACAATCCAGGTAGCAGATAAACATACTCCACCAACTACACAAGTGGGCAGCGTTTAACAGGGGCCAGGTGAGTGGTGTAGAGAATAGAGTGCTCTCGGGGCTTGTAGAGAGAGAAACCAACAGAGCTACTGGGTCAAGAAGTCAAGAAGGCTTCATGGAGGTGGAGGTAGGTCTGAAACTGTACCTTACATAAGCCTGGTGACACTGGAGGATAACATGATTTGTTAATTTAATTGTCTTCCTCTTTTAGACCATGAGGTCCTTCAGGGCAGGGATCAGGCCAGATCCATTTGTGAATTCCCAGAGCTGTGCCCTTCGCTTAGGAGGCACTGACTGAATGAGTGAATGATGGAAGGATTGAATTCTGATGCTTCTGTGGGTGACCTGGACAGCTTCACATATTGGAAATTGAACATCAGAGGCAGTGGAACTTCCCAGTGCGGGAATTTCCTACCATGGTCAGGAGGTTCCTGTGGAGCCCAATCTCATCACCAAGTCATAACTAATATTATAGTATTTAATAGTAATTTTGCCCCAGGTAAAGTGATACTAAATTAAGTGCTAGGAATAGGATTTGTGTCTGCACCATTCTCTCCCTTATTCTAACAGTAGTTAGAGAATGCCTCCTCTAATGGAGGCATATATATGTGGGGCTCCTGCAAACTGGCAGGGAGCAAAAGTCAACCTCATTAAATACAGAGCTCAGCCCTTAAATTCACTCTATGGAACTTGCACTTATCCCAGTCACTGAGTAAGGATTTCATGATTTACATGATCTCTAGCAATCTTTATTTGTATGAAGTTGGCGACGCTGATATTCAATGAAATGAAAAAAAGAAAGCAGCATAGAGAAAATGACAAGGTTTGTATAATTCAACAGATAGCCAGTTCTCAAATCATTGAGACATGACAGTTTTGATGACTCCAGTCTATTTTGTAAGTAGTAAGACTCTTGGTGCCTCCAGGTGAAAGTCCAGTTTCCTGGGCAGAATGGACACACCTGCTTCTCTCCAGCCTCATCAGCCATCACTCTCTCTGCTCAGCTCACACCTAGACTCCCAGGTCTTTAAGGGCCTGCACCTCCCTCACAGGCTTCACGCGTGAGGCTTGTTCCCTGCTTTGAAGATGTCTACTAGTCCTTCGTGGTGCAGCTTGTCTCCTCTGTGTAGCTTTTCCAGAACTTCCCAACCTAATTTTATCGCTTTTTCCTTTTTGAAAAACACACTCTTAGCAGCAGAGAGGAAAGAAGCTTACACTGGGAAGCACCTAGGGTATTTTTTTTTGTAATTATAAAAAATTTAGTTGTGATAAAATAGACATAACAAAATTTACCGTCTTAACCACTTGCAAGTGTACAGTTCAATAGTGTTAAGTGTATTTACATTGTTGCGCAACCAATCTCCAGAAGTTTTTCATCTTGCAAAACTGAAACTCCATATGTGTGAAATGACAAATTCTCACTTTCCCCTCCTCCCAGCCCCTGGCAACCACCATTCTACTCTCTATTCCTATGAATTTGACTTTTCTAGGTATCTCATATAGTGGAATCATATAGTGTTTGTGTTTTTGTGACTGGCTTATTTCACTTGCATAATATCCTCAAGGTTCATCCATGTTGCACATGTCAGAATTTTTCCTTTTTAAGGCTGAATAGTATTCCAGTCTATGTATATACCACATTTTGCTTATCAATTCATCCATCAATGCTCATTTGTCTTGCTTACAACCTTTGGGTGTTGTGAATACTACTGCTGTGAAGATAGATGTGCAAATATCTCTTTGCAACCGTGCTTTCAATTCTTTTGGATATCGATATATACCCAGAAGTGGGATTACTGCATCACAGAGTTAATTCTATTTTTAACTTGTTGGGAAACTGCTGTACTCCTTTCCATAGTGGCGAACCGTTTTACAGTCCCAGCAAGAATGGGCAAGAATTCCAATTTAGTCACATCCTTGCCAACACTTTGTTATTACCTATTTTCCTTTTTGTGCGTGATAATATCCATTCTAATGGTTGTCAGGTGATATCTCATCATGGTTTTAATTTGCATTTCTCTAATGATCAGTGATGTCGGGCATCTTTTCATATGCTTGCTGGTCATTTGTATAATATCTTCTTTGGAGCAATGTCTATTCAAGCCCTTAGCCCATTTTTAATTGGGTTATTTGGTCTCTTGTTATTGGTTTAAAGAGTTGTTTATATATTTTGGATAGTATCTCATCAGACATATGCTTTGCAATTTTTTTCTCCAAATGTTGCTTTATCACTCTGTCGATTGTGTCCTTTGATGCACAGAAATTTTTAATTTTGATGAGGTCCAATTTATCTATTTTTGTCTTTTTTGCCTTTGCTTTTGGTGTCATATTCAAGAAATCATTGCCAACTCCAATATCAATAAGCATTTTCCCTATATTTTCTTTAAAGAATTTTATAGTTTCAGGTCTTATGTTTATGTCTTTGATCTATTTTGAGTTAATTTTTCAATATGGGGTCAGGTAAGGATCCAACTCCATTCTTTTGTTTGTGGATATCCAGTTTTCTGAACACCGTTTGTTGAAAAGACTGTCCTTTCCGTACTGAATGATCATGACACCCTTCTTGAAAATTATTCGACCATGTATGCAAGGGTTTATTTCTGGGCTCTCTCTCGTACGCCATTGGTCTATACTTCTTTTTGACAATACCATACTGTTTTGATTACTATCACTTTGTGAATATGATTTTACTCACAGGTTGCATTAAATCTGTAGATCACTTTGAGTAGTGTTGACATCTTAACAATAATAATTCTTCCAGTTCATGAACATGGAATATCATCTATTTATTTGTGTCTTTGGGGACAACTTGTTCTGAACCAGCAAAAAGAAGCTATGCATATATTATCTCAGAGCTCATTTATTCCTAATACCCTTTTGGGTGTCTATTCAGAAATAAATGCCAGGAAAATCTTTACTTTTATGAGGACCTGGAATGTTTCTTCCATATATATATTTATACACACACACACATATATATATCTGATATATATATAAATATAAATGTTATAAAATATATATATATATTTTCCATGTAGAAGAGAAATCACTTAACTGCTCAAATTTCCCTTTACTATTTTTGATTTTAGTAATTGTATACAGTCTTTTATAATCTACTACTTATGAAGGTCTATATATTTACATCCTTACTTTCCTTCAGATTTTAAATGTCTACTTCTCCAGTCCTAATATTTTTGTTTTTCTACTATATTGTGTGCATTCTATAAGCTGCCTTAAATCCATTGTGAATCGAAGTGTGGCTATACTGGAATCATTTTTTTTTTAAATGAAAGCTATGTATTATTATCACCATGTTTATAGTTGAGGAAGATGAAGTTGGGTAACTTCAACAGATCATACAAGTTATAACTGGCAGAAATAGGATTCAAGTCTAGATCTCTCAGACTGCAAAGGTCAGTCTTTCTCTACTGTATGTCAATAATACTGGGTTTTTGCCTTGCTCAGAATCTACTTGTGGGTAAAGAATTGGATGGACAAATATGGCCATAAATAACTCTCATACCAGCCAAGAACAACAAGCATTGCAATAGGGGGGTTGAGAATGGAAATCTGGGGAGGGGATTTGAGGCTTCTTGGAACACATAGGATCTCATTTGAATGATCTGAATGTATTGTATGTGAATGCATGAAGCAAAAACTTTTTAAAAAGGGTTTTAAGAATTGTGTCATCTCAGGTTTAAGAAATAAGAAGTATTGTGTATTAGATTCTTGCTATATGATTTTAACTTATGAGATGGACATATACTAGTGCTTGCTCAGCATCTCTTTCTTTTTAAAAATGATTTTTAAGCTTTATTTTTATTGTTGACACTATTACAGATGTCTCCCCATTTTTCCCCCTTTGCACACCTCCACCCACCCCCCACCCCTCTTCCCTCTGGCCATGTCCATGAGTTCACCTTCTTTCATCCCATAAGCATCTGTTTCTTTGAGGGAGTTGCTTCTCATTCTAGGAGGTTCACAAAAGGATGATCTCACTCCACCTGCCTCCCAGTCATAGTGCTCCTCCCCTGACCACAATGAGGGATAAGCTAAGGCCTCAGGTAGGCCATGCAAAGCCTTTTTAGGACTTTTGCAAAGGAGCCATTGGGGAAGATACTCTCTTCTTTTGGTGTCAGGTTAACGTAAGACACTTGTGGTTGTTTTTGTTGACCCCATGGAAGGAGGAAAGAATATGATCAACCCGCAGAGTCTAAGATGGTCAGAGAAGAGCCCTGATGACATTGTTTGACCATCATGTAACCACACCAAATGCCAGATATCCTTCAACATTTTAACTGAGAGAAGCGATAAATTCCCTTTTCTACTTAAGTTGATTTAAACTGAATAGCTTCAATTTGAAGCAAAGAGAACTGACAGAATGGGATAAAATAAGGAGAGGACTGCTGCATAAGTCCTTACTCCATCACTTACTAGTCTGGTACTCTTAGGAAATCCCCTAAGTCTCTGCTCATCAGTTTCCTTTTTCATCTGTGGATTCATAAGATTCTTGTGAGGAATGGATGAGAAATTTTATGCAAATACCAGATCAGAGCCTGGCATAAATGATCATCCTAAATGTGCAAACTTTTATAAATACACCACTTTGTAAGGGCTGGAAATTATTGCCTGCACTTCATGGATGAAAAAAATTGAGGCTCAGTGGGGTTAAAAACAAACAAACAAACAACTTTACTGGTTGTCCCACAGCTACTGTGTCCTGGAAGATCCTGGATGAAATCTTCCCTGGGACTCCCAGACGATCGGGTGCTCCTGTTCTGCTCAGGGAACCACATTTCCTGCCAGCAGAGGGAGGGTCGGAGGAGTGTCTTCCACCTTGCTGAGCAACATGTGGAATCCTTCCCCCCCTTTTCCCCACATGAAGAGGCCCCCTTAGACTTACTAGCCTATAGGGAGAGAGCCAAACAGCTGTGGAGAAGGTAGGATGCCAGGCCGTATTTTTTCAGGTGGATCCAATAGCATCAGACTAGTGTGGAGTTCAAATATTGAATCATGATTCTTCAGGCATCTTTGTATTTAAATCATAGCCCTGTCAAACTCACATTTGATATGCACTAATTAATGCTCCCCATGAATTGTACCAGATTCTCATGTGTGTGTGTGTGTGTGTATGTGTATAGACAGAGAGAGATTCCTATAAATTGGAGTGATCAAAAATAAGCATCTGTCAGTGTCAATTCAGTAGTTGGCTCTTTGTGGCTGATGGGTGCCTCTTGAATAAGAAGGGAGGGTACAAGTTATTAGAAAAATATGAATTATTTATGAGGAAATCAGCTAGAGAAAATGAAGCTAATAGGTTTTTTTTTTAATTATCCCTCAAAGCTGGGATCTCAAGCTGGGTTGAACAGGTAAAGCCAAACCCAATCCCAATGTGGAATTTTACACTCTATTTCCAATAATTCTGACCCTATGCCTTTTTTTCTTGTTCAAAATGGTGCGGCAATGCCAGCAAGATGTGGATGGAATTTAGCTGAGGGGGGATGTTGGGCTATTCCAAGTGGAATATTCATAGGTTCCACTGTAAAAAGAGTTTTTAAATTTCCCATTGTCCAACATGCAAAAAAAATGGTTTTGATTAGAGAAGTCAGTGAAAGTGGACAAGCAGTAGACCATGCTTGTAATTGTACCTATGGGTGAGATGCACGCAATACCAGTGGAAGTGGGACCTAAAACCACTTGCAAGATTACTCTCGCTGGAAGAAAAGGAATCAGTGAAAATTTGACCAACTGGAGGACTGACATAGTTAAAGTAAAAGGCTCCTCTTACGTTCACATTTGGAAAAAGGGAGAACATTAGCTTTGTAGTTAGACAAATTCAGGTTTGAGTGTGAGCTCTTGGGCAAGCCATGTTACCTGTTTGAGCACCAGTTTTCTTGTTTATTGAATAGGGAATATGTCACCACCACAAGGTTTGTGTGAGGATTACACGACATATTCTAGGTGTAAAGTGCCTTCTCCTGGCTCCACTCAAGTCTGCCTTTCTCTGTTTTCCTCTATCCCTCTGTCCTTCACATTCCTAACGCATATTGCATTCAACTTTCTGCCTCCATCATGAAATGGATTTGGAGTTTTTAGGAGTTGGGTCACATGGTCACATGACTGTAGGCTGTCAATGTTTAAATTAAAGCCTTTCTTCTAGGACTGTGCAAATCATAGCAAAAAAAAATTACAGGTGATAGTAGGCTCATCAATTAAGGAAGATACAGCTTGCTGACCATTAGAAATTCACATTCCCCCTTTCACAGAAGTAGGTGAAAGTGTCCACTGGGAAACAGCTACCAAGCCAGGTAGCTGTTAAATTTGCCAGCACCCCCCATATTTAGGAAGTGACATGTGATTTGTCCTCACCAATGGAATACAAGAAGAAATATGTCACTTCCACTCCAAGAGAATCAATAGGCAGATGTGATTTCTCCATTCCCTCCTTGTTCTTCTACTGGCTTGATGTAACCAGTTTGGTGTCCTTGGAAGTTATGTGTTGAAGACAGAGGTAACCTGTATTCCTAACTCATCAGTTGAAGGAAAGCCACCCACCAACCAGGAAAACTAGTTAAGAACTTGAATAAGAAATAACTCCCATCATCTCTGAGCTATATGCATTTTAGAATTTTTTTTTGTTACACCAGCTAGTGTTACCATAACTAATACAACAGGATAGTCCAAAATGACAAATTATATCTATTTATGGAAGTGAGGTGGTGAAAGACAACATATCACTCGCAGGATCTAATTGCCTAGCAGTTGTGAATTGATTGGGGGTTAGACTAGCTGCCCTCTAAGGTCTCTTAGTATCCTAAACTAATAACACCAATGTGTTATATTTAGTATTATGTTTGCTATGTTCCAGGTCTAATGCTAAGCACTTTACTTCAAGACCTTACAACAACTCTGTGAGATATCCCCATTTAAAGATAAGAAGGTTGATGGATGCTGGTGATGGTAAAAAATCTTTGAGGCCAGACAATCTACAAGGAGTGGATTTATTTCTGACTTTGTTGGACTTCAGAGCCTGAATCACCCACCACTGAACTACACTGCCTTCCAAAATACCATTCTGTGATTTTAAGTGCATACATATCATGCCTTTGTTCCAGGAATTGCTCATAAGTTTGGCTATGGGAAATTAGTTGGGAGACCAGTGAATGGCTTGATTCATATTACAGCATTAGTTTATTTGGGGGTCTGCTTAAGAAGAAGTGAGGCAAGGCTGAAAACCAATGCTAATAGAGCTTGTACAATGTACCAGGTACATTCACATGCACCTGTTATCTCATTAAAGTCTTCTGAGATTAGTATTATTATCACCATTTATAGACATGGAAACTAAAAATTATAGCTATCCATAAGTTTGTCCATATGGTCATTCACTCCTTTAACACACATATTTATTGACTTTCTGCTATGTTGCCATGTACAGTGTTGGCTATAGGAAATTCCATAGTGAACAAGGCAAACACGGACCCCAACATGTTAGAACTTACGGTTCAGCAGCAGCTACAGAGGGTAGCAAGCAACCTGTCACAGAGGGTGATTCAACAAAGTTTGGTTGACTACATGCCATGAAAATTGTAAAGGAAGCACTGACATTGGATAGAGGATTTCTGGGGTCCTTTCTTGCTCTGAGGGACAGGTTGTGTAATACCTAGTTGATTGAAAAGGATCACCAGAAATGATCAGAGGAGAAAAAAATAAAAATGACAGGGAAAAGAAGCAAACACATGCAAGGGCTTGTTCCTATCCCAAATCTGGCTTGTAGTAATTGTTCAATAAATGTTATCTATCACCATTACTACTAAAACAATTTTTGCACCCTACATTAACAACTCTACATACCTCACATCCAATGAGCAGCACTGTTTACAGCTCTCACCAAGATAAAGGAATCATTATTTATTACACGGTTTCTGTTTTCCCTTTTATTCTGTATGCCCTATTACATATATCTCATGTAACATACACAATAAGGATAGGTTAGGTTATGCTTCAGTAACAAGCTCACCCCAAATCCTAGGAGGCATAAAACAATAAAGATTTATTTCTTGCTCATGCTACATGTCCATCATGGGTTGGCTGGTGACTCAATGTTATATTTGCTTTGACTCTGAGACTCAGACTGATGGGCACCACTGTGAACATTGAGGTTACTACACTGAGGGAAAGAGAATGTGGTGAAACACACACTGGATCCCAAAGCTTCTACCTGGAGTCACCGCACATCACTTCTTTCCATATTTCACTGGACAGAGCTAGTCAGATGACCTTGCCTGAGTTTAACTGGGATGAGGATGTTTGATCCTAACATGTGCCCAGAATGAGAGAATCAAACATTTGTTTAGAGCCTCGATGACTGCTTTAGGTAAATAGGATTTATTACACCCACTTCACAGAGAAGGAAATGGGGCTTTGGGAAGGAGAGGGGGATGATAAATAACTAGTTGGAGTTCAGACCACTAGTAAGTAGCTTTGAGTTCCATCTACTTGATTTCAAATCCATGTTCCTAAATTCCCCACCTGTGCCCAGAAGCTTACCTCCCTGCCTCCTACAGGCCTTGCTCCACAAGGTGTCGCCTCTCTCAATATACTCATCTCTCCCTTCTCCACTGGCTCCTCTTCCCATCAGCATGCTTAAATATCTTTATATTTTAAATGGAAGAAAAATTCTCTTCATCAACTTAACCTATACATCCAGCCACTGCCTTACCTCCCCACATTCCCTTCCCACCACACTTTTTGAAAGTTATCTGTGAGTATTGATCACCTCCCAGTCACCCCCTGCATTCTGGATTTTGCCCTTGTCACTCCACTGAACTGACTCCTCATTGACCTACACACTTCAAACCCAATGGTCTTTCTTATTTCGAGCATGACCCCTCAATGACTCGTGGCACTGATGACCACTCCTGAACCTTAACCTTCTTCCTGTGGCTCCCAGGCCAGTCCTTCTCATGGCTTCCCTCCTGCATCTCTGGCCCTTCCTCAGTGCCTTCTGCAAGCTCTTCCTCTGTTCCTGTTCCTTAACAGATGGTATTCCAGAGGGCCATGCTTTTATCCTCGCTCTCCCTACTCTCTGGGAGTCTCATCACTCCCATATCTTCAATTACCACCACAGACTGATGACTCTTACAGTGATAGCCTAAGCCCAGACCTAACTCTGGAGCTGAGGGCGTATAGACCGATTGCCATTTAGACATCGTGTTGTTGTCGTTGTTTTTAACATTGGGGTTTTTGACTGTTTCATAGGAATCTCAAACTCAGTATTTTGGGGAGAATTATCAGTCCATGGGTAGGTTTGGTAAATTTCATCTGAGGATGGGGTGGTGGGGTATCTGGAAAACTGAACTTTTCTTCATTTGGGATTCAAAGTCTGTCTTCTGGGTTGTTGTTAGAATCAGATCAGCATTTTTTTTTTTTTTTCCTCACTCTTATTTTCTAAAGGGCAAGGCATGCTCCTGGCCTTTATTTTCCTTTATCTGGGAGAATTAAAGCAATTTTTCTGATTATGAGTTTAGGAACAATAGCTAGGCATGCTCACCTCAGACCTACCTTCCTCCTCTCTCCTGGGAGAGGCTCTGTCCACAGAGGGCATTGGTTCCCCTCTGGTCACTCGTTTCTTAGGTATTACCTGGGCAAGTATCCCAGGGAAGACAGTCCAACTATGCCTTGAACTGGGTTGGCATATCTGACCAAATTTGGGGTGAAATATTTGCAAGCCACTTAAGAGGCCTAAAGTCATGTCTTTCCAAATTGGCCTCCAGCAGTAATGCGATAGACACGGCTCCCATCTTTCCTGTTATTCGTTTCTCAACTTGTTCAAAACCTTGGCCAGGAAAGAGTGCTGTTTTTAGAGGTTTCATAAGGTGTACTTCAAAGACACAGGACTTGAGCTTCAGTCCCTGCTTTATTATTTCTTAGCTTTGTGAATTTGCTGAAAACTTTATTTCTGATATGGAAATACAGATATTCACAAATCTCCATCTTATTGTCCTCATAAGCCTGGGAGAAATACCAAGAGCTGTATACATTGCAATTGTGTACTGTTTTATTTTTTATATAGCAATATTTACTGAATACCTCTACCCTGAGTTTGGGTAATACAGAGATAAAAGAAATTCTTTCTGCCCTCAGGGTCTTATAGATCCCCCCCAACCCCCACCCCCACAGGAAGCCAGAGAGGAAGGGATAATGACAATACTGTATCATCACAGATAAGGGAATGCAGATAAAGGGGTGGGGTAGGGTAGGGGGAGGCAGAGGTTAGGCCTCAAGGAAATCTTATAGATGTTGCCTGAGCTAATTCTAAGAGAGCAGTGGGAGTTGGGTGGGAAGGTGGGGGTAAAGGGAGGGACATACAGAACTGGAAAAACAGCATGCAGCAAGGTACAAGGCACAAGAAAGAAGACTCTTTCGAGGGACTGCAGGGGTTTTGTTTGACTAAACTGAGGGTGCTGGCTCCGTAGGGGCCAGGCATAGGGTTGGTGATGTAGCAGCCTGCTCATGAAGAGCCCATTACATCAGGCTTATGACCAGGCAGTCAGGGCAATAATGAGGAGAGTGATAATGTGGACAGGTTGCATTATGTGTACATTGCATCATTATTAATTCAGTGGCTGGAAGAAGTGGTGATAGCAGTGCGTGAGTCCATCTGGTACCTCTCTGTGCATGGAAGGCAGTTAGGGTCACCTTAAAGAAATAGAAAAGGGGCCCAAACCCCTGTTCTAGGCAGTCCAGTTGTAATTCTCGTCTCTTCCCTGTTCTTACTCCTAATCTGGTGCCTTCAGCTGGTATGTTACTTTGTGTAAAGGGCCCCATGAGGATGAGAAAAGTGGCTTTGGAAGCACTTTCTGGTGGGAAATTAGAGCCTAGTGATGATTAGTGACCTGCACGAGATTCCAGAGGTTATAACCTCAGATTTTTCTGCTGTATTTAGGGAGTCCCATGTGGATTCTAGAGTAAGACTTCCTGGGTTCACATCCTAGCTCCTCTATCTACAAGTTGAGGGTCCTTGGGCATATACTGAAGTTTTTCAGTTTCAAGTTTTCAACCACAAAATGAGTTTAATAATAGTCCCTACCGCATGGGGTTATTTGTGAAAGTTAAATGGGGTTAATATGTGAGTGCTTAGAGTGAAGCCTCGTCCTTACTGAGAGCTATACGTTGTTATCTATAATTATTATGACTTTATTGTTTCAGTTAGGCTGGCCTTGCTTCTAACAAGACACTTCTTTGAGGACAAAAGCTTACGTTATATACTTTTTGTGGTTTGGAGAGAGGATTGGGAATCTTAAATTGGGTTTGGAAAAGTTCTTCAAAATCATAGATCTCCCATTGCCTCTTTAATTTCCTCTTAGGGAGTCTCTTTAATTAGGCCACACACGTGGACTGGGCACCTGCCTCTCAGCGAGGATGTAAGTGGGACTCACCTGGTTTCTATCCTGCAGAAGCCCATTGTCTACCAAATGTGTGACTTGGAGGCAAATGGGTACAGCCCAAGGTCCATAGGATTAAACACACAGAGGCTGGGGTAGTCCAGAGGAGAGGAGATTACCTAAAGCTCAGGCTTCAGGTGTCTTCACAGAAGAGGTGGCTTTTGAACCGAGCCCTAAAGGATGAGTAGCATATCAACAGACCTAAGCGTGAGGAGGGAAGGGAAAAGAAAGACAGACAGAACGTTCCAAATTTCCAAGCATCTCTTGGAGAATTCTGAGTGACGTGCGTCACATGAAATCCTGGGCTCTCTCCTGACCCACCAAATCACGCGTGGGCCTATGCACATGCACTGCACCGTCTCTAGGTCCTTCGTCTCTGTCCCAGTTCGCGTCAGCTGTTTGCAATTTTTTGTTGTGCCTCTTTGAGGAAGGAGGAAAGGGCAAGAAAACTAGTGCCTATGGATGCCTACTTAAAGCTCGTTATATCACCTCATTTAATTTTGCAGTCCTGTAAGACTAGCACTATTACTACTGTCGTGTTTACCAGTAGAGGAAACCTCAACTCAGAAGAGTTAAACAATTCATCTAAGGACACACAGTGAGCTCATTCATTCAATAACTATCTACTGAGTGTTAGGAGCAAAGCTAGGAATTGAACCCAGAACAATTTGATTTCTAAGTCCTTATCCTGTTAACATAGACACTACTGTTTCTTTATCTAGACAGTCAGATCCCTAAGGGCATAATCCTTTTCATAGATCCCCCAATACCTATGAACTTGCATTAATGGAAAATATCTCTGGCCCTGCAAAGGTATCAAACAGGGAATTTAATTAATGCTGTCAGTGTTGATGGTGTTTGAGGTCTGGGCTCCTCATCTAACTACCACATTGTCATCTCCGCCCAGTGGCCAGTCCCCCTTCAGCACCTGGGGTTCTTCCCATGTCCAGTTTTGCCTGGAGTCATTAAACCATAGCTCACAGAACTGCCAGGACTGGACACCTCACCAACTCCAATGCCTTGTGTTTGTAAGGAAGAACCTGAGCCCAGAAAGGGCAGGTGCCTGGCCCAAGGCCACGCAGTGATTTGGTAACAGAGCTGGAGGTACAGCCCTCATTTATTTGGTGGCCTTGGAAAACGTATTCTGTTCGTTTTGCCAGGAACCCTCCAGCTAAACCTACTAAATATTGTGGCCAGTTGGTTTCAAGGATTTTCTTTCTCACTCTTTTCACTGACTGAACTCCTGAAACAGATTGCACCAAACAACTGAGCAGTAGGGAGGCAAAGTAAACAGAATGGGTCCTTGGTGCCCCGGCGTGTCTGTTGTCTGCACCGACTCGTCACAGCCTGTGAGGCTGACAGACACAGCCGCTCCTTCGCAGGGTTCTCAGACTCCTCCTGCGGTGTGAAGAGCCCACAGTCACAGTGCCAGGACAGGAGAGCCTGCCGGTGCCCGTCCTGGGGAACCCCTGCGCTGCCGTTGGCTGTGTGTGCATGTGTGGAGAAAGTGCTGGGGTAAGGCATCCCTGTGATGAGAGCGCACGTTTAAAATCCAAATCAGTAAGTCTTCCCCGGCCCTAGGCGCTCCCCTGGGTATTGGGCATCCTGGCAGGAACCCTGAGAAGGGACCCAAGTAGAAGGGGTTCGAGAGGCTGTTTCTTTACAGAAGCTGAATTCCAGTCCTTGCTCTAGCACACACTTCATGTCTCTGAGCCTTACATCGTAAACGGTAACCTCACAGATGTCTCTCCAACTCTCTGAGGAATAGCTGTCCCGACTGTGAGATTAGATGGCTAACGTAGGGTCGTTTAAAGAATCAGAAGCCACGGGTCGCTCTAAGTGGAATATTTTAGAGAAATACTTTGTTTGTGCAGCCATCTGCTTACTTTCATTTTCATGCCTTTGGGGCGTGGTTCACCTTAAAGTTTATTGCCTATCTTCAACACAAGCCACGTGTAACAGGCCTTCCCTTTGCATTGCAGTGCCTTTGTGTGAATTAGAAAAAAGTAACCCTTTGGCCAGTTGCAGTCTCAGGTTCCACTTGACAAGCCAAAATGCCTTCCAGTGAGGGAAAAGGTGTTTCCACCTGCAGGTGGACCAAGCCCTGTGCCCCACTGCATGGTGTGGTGGGCACAGAGCAGGCTGGATTTCACCCCATCTTCACGCCGTCACCTGGGATCCTCTGCACTGCGCACAATTGCAGAGCCACATGCAGACGCTGTGTCCAAACACACTCACTCCCTCTTCGCAGTCAACTAACTGTTCACTCGGTGAGCTTGCTAATGTAGCCCTTGAAGGCATTGAGCGAGTTCTTTTTCTTTTTCTTTCTTTCTTTTTATTGTTGTTCAAGTACAGTTGTCTCCACCCCCCGCCACTATCCCACCCCCTGCCATCCCTACTCCCCACCTTTGATCCTACCCCGCTTTGGTTTTGTCCATGTGTCCTTTATACAAAACCCTTCCCTCCTTCCCCCTCATTAGTGAGTTCTTCTTGGGCCATGGTGCCGCAAAGAGTACTTCATAGTGCCTGTGATACACAGTAGGGGTTGAATGAATATCTTCATGCAGAAGGAGGGAGGATTAAATGAGATAATGCATGTAATAATGTCCAATGCATAATTCAATGGATGCTTATTGCATGAATAAATGAGCTCACAGTCTAGTTGTGAAAACAAGACATAAATTCCGATGTGAAACGTTTAATAACAATAAAATTTTCAAATTATAGCTCAATACAACTCAATAGATGGTGCAAGTCAGCATATGAATGTTAAATTAATTGCCAGGCAATAATTTTTATAGGAGTGCAGAAAGGTAGAGGAGATCAATTTGTGGACTTAGAGTCTGAAAGCCTGGATGGGATCTTGTTCATGTACTTACACAGCATGTTCATTCATTCATCAAAGTTTCCCAGGACCATGTTAGGGCCAGTCTGCCTGCGAAGCTCTAGGGATACAGAGATGAACAACACAAAGTCTACGGCCTCAAGGAGCTCACAGGCTAATGGGGGATGTCAACTAGGCACATACACATAAATATGGTGCTAAAATAATGGACTGTAGCAACAGGGGGAGGGTTCAATGAGCTAATACCACAGTAGGTGTGTCATAAATTACAGCATTGAACACATGCCTCTGATTGCTATCTCAGCACATTTCTCATGCATCTCCACAATGCAACATCTATTAAGTCTCTATAACACCTACTTTTTATCCTCCCCCTCCTTTACCCTCTTTTTCAAAAGCTTCCATCAGCCTTCTAGGGCACTACACTGTCTACCTGCTGGCCCTTGGTCAGTGGGTTGATGCCCTTGGACAAGGGCAGGCGTACACCATCTTCAGAATGCCACAGAGCTTCTGTGGAGCCTTCTTGATGAGTTCATACTCATTGCTGTCACCCTAATCACCTGAGTAACCATATGCCTATAGATTCTTTGGCAAGAAAGCTGTGAAAAGTACTCTCTTAAACCTCCACTGAAGAGGGAGAAAAATACACCTTCTTGGAAACATAGCGCATGATTCTCAGTCCCCTCTCTCCCTCAGAGAAGGGCCCAGATGGAAAGAACACCCTCATTGCACAGACCCCATAGCTGAGCTTGGTGGCCAAAGGCCCTGGAGAGACAGCAGGGATGCAGTGGAAAGAGCATGATCATTGGGACCTAGAATTACCCGAATTGAATCCTGGACATGTTACCTTGGCACAGAGGGGCTTAGACATGTTGGGTTTATCTCTTTGAGTCTCAGTTTCCCTATTTGCAAAATGGACATAATAATTCTTATGTTGTGGACTTATTGTAAGAATTAAATGAAAATGAAATAAGTATTTGATGAACATTAGTTGAGTCCAAAACAGAGACCCAGATGCTGTTCCCAAGATCACTGAGCAAGCTACCAGCCAAAACAGAACTATTAGGGCCATCCCTGCCTCTGACTCCCAATTTGGCATTCTCCCCTTTCCCCCTCCCCACAGCTCTTCATTTTGTGGAGCATTCAGCACCAGCACTTGCCATCGGTCATGAGGAACACAAGTGAGGGAGAGTGTGTATGGCCCAGGGCAGACTCTGCTTTAGGTTGAGAATGGCAACCTGCAAGTGGTATCAGTACCACTAGGCCAATGTGAAGTGGACACTGTTCTCTAGCATAGTTGGAAATGCAGCTGTCTAAGGAATGACAGTATTAAGCAGCAACACTACCAGAAGAATCTACAGGTTGTAGAAAGTGAACATCCTGCTATGCTGGGCATTGGTTACAGAGCAGTCAGCACATAGGTAGCAAATACAGGCACCACCCAGGTCCACCCATCAGTAATCAATCCCAGCCATCTTTTCTATTCATCCCTGGTGGGGACTCAGAATCCTTCCCTCTCTTGCCAATCAACTTGTGTTGTCTTTCTCTTAATAAACATTAACTGAAGGTGTAGAATGAGCAATAAGTCAGACATTGTCCTCAACTTACAAAACTTATGCTCTATAATCCAGATGCAATCTGCTTGCCTTCTCAGCCCTGTTGTACTTTCCAGCCCTGCTGTACCCAAAGCTTGGAGTCAGTGTGGGATCATGGAAAGGGCAAGGGCTTTGAAGTCAAGGAAGCCAGTGTCTGAATTTGGCTCTGTCACCACAGTGGATGCTTGTCAATTTTGTCTCCTCGGTTCTCCTTCCCTTTGTCTGGTAATAGGATGTCCTTGCAGTAGGGGGCTGCCCCTCCTCAACTCACTGCTGTTGGCCACAGCTGGGCCAATCATGGTATCTCTTTACAGCCAGTAAGTGGAGACATTAGGCATGTGACTCAATCCAGGACAAGCAGATTTTTTTCTCCAGTGGGATTAATATGTTTGAACTGGGAGAGAGAATATCTCTTTCTTGAGCTGATACAAGCCTACAGCTCTCAGCCACCATGTCCCCACCACACCCCCAACAGTACAGAAGCTTTCTTCAGTGGAGAGAATGCAGGGAGGGGAAGCAACAGAGGAAAGCAGAGGAAAGAGAGAGGTTTCAAAAACATGACATCATTGGAATAAAAAAAGTCTACCTGGCTTTACCCTGGACTGCCAAGTGACACCAGGCAATAAATTCCCTTCGCCTGAAGCTGCTGATCCCGACCTCTCAGACAGAGGTGGGTGGAGGTGGAGGGCAGCATTTGAGTAAGGAACGGCCATATTTCTATAGACAGCAAAAGGAAAAAGAAATAATGCCTCTGAAGAACAATTCTGATGGTCTATTCCTAAGTACAACTACATTTTTTCCTGCTTTATACTCCAATTGTCTTTGTGTCAATAAGCATTTAAAAGGGGACTGGATGTACATCTTGTCACATGTTTCTCTTTGAGTGTAGATCTGCAGTGACTATGTTCAGGGTGGTCCTGCCTCTCCTGTGGTTTATAAGTCCCCACAGGGCCTGGGATTTGTTGCTCCCATATTTTCCCCCCAGCCAGTAACTGTAATATTCATAGTTTAGTCTTTGTAGGGTGCATTGTGCTTTGCAAAGCACGTTCATCTGAATTATCTCATTTGATTCTCAGAGCATCCATGAGTAAGGCAGGGCCAAGATTACTGTTCCTGCCTGTCGGATTGAAAAACGGAGGCTCAGGCCCTGGGATCTTAGCTCAGGGAATGAATGGGACAGATGTGGAAGGATCCCTGGATTTAGAGCCAGAAGGCCCTGGCTTCAGTCCTGGATCTTTTACTTACTAGTTGTCTGACTTTGGGCAAATCACTCAGTCCCTCCTGGTCTCAGTTTCCCCATCTGTCAGATATAGGGATGATATTATCCTTCAAGGACTCTTGTGACTATCACAGGAGATGATATGGGACAAAGGGTTCTGTGAGCCATAAAATGCTGCTTACCTGTTTGGGGGTGGTTTTCATGAGCAGTGGGCGATGGTGTGCTGAGTTCAGCTAGTATAGGTTCCTTTCAATTTCACATTCAACAATATCAGGTTGGTGACTTGAAATCAGCCACGAAGAGAATAGTTACACCAAGGACATTAGCAAATGCTACAAACCAAAGATTTGTTTTTCCCCTTGAGTGTCAGTTGTTAACCAGCACATAATGATGCTGGGGGTTGAAGGTGAAGAAAAGTAAAGGATACTAACATTTAAGGTGCTCTGTATATATTGAGCGTACCCTTATAGCATCTGGGGGCAGATACTGACCCTATTTTATAAATGAGGTAATTAAAACTTAGAGAGACTTCATAATTTGTTCAAGAACATACAATAAATAACAGCAGAAATACCAAGCCAGGTCTCACATTCTCTTTGATAACCATGCAGCATCTCAAAGAGGCATCCATTAGCATCTGTTCTTTCCCTGATCTCTGATGCAGCAACAGTAAGGTATTAAATCAGTTTCTAGGACCACTTAACGTTGAAGATTCCTGTTTGGGTATCAGTATCCTAGTGTCCAAATTGAGACCCACAGTTCCGGGTCTCAATTGGAAAAATGCTTAAGGGTCCCAGAAATTAGGCAACACTATTAGGTTGGGGCCACTTGAAACATTCAGGCACAGAGAGGGAGAAAGTCAAGAGCACCTGGGTCCAGCTGCCATCTCTGCTACTTCTCCTAGCTGGGGTTCAGCTCCCTCATTTGTCAAAGGGGATAATATCCATACATACCTGTTGTACTTCATTGCGTTTCTGTGGTATCAAGGGGGGAGAGGATTCTAAAGGCCTCTGGAATCTGTTACACTGCACAGATGTAAGGGAATTATCGAGTGTCTCAGTGAGAACCTTTCCTCCTGTTGCTAAGAGAGAAAGGACTGTTTTTTTTCTTTCCTGCCATCTCTGGCTCTACACACCCCTCCCCCCACACTCCCCCAGGCCTTTTTTTTTCCCTTCTATTTTTATACTTCAAGTGCCTCCTATGATGATGTCCTGTGAGCTTCAAATTAGATGAGGGTGTCATAAAGAAAAAAAAAAATCAAAAGGACCTAAACAAAATGAAAATCTGTTTCCTGCATGACAGATGGGTGCTGGGGTCAGCGTTACCCAAGCCAGCCTTTCCCCAGGTGCTGAGAGGAACTCACTCACTCAACAGGTTGCCCCTGCCGGGGCCTAGGCAGGGCAGGTCCAGGACACGGATGACTACCATCTCTTCCCCTAGATAGGGATAGAGGTATCGCCCCTGACCTACCCCAATCTCCATAAAATAGAGATTGGCACAAAGTAAGCACACAATAAATACATATTGAATTAATGATGGTTACTGATATATTATCCCAGGAAGGGCAGACTTGCACTGGATGAAGGAAGAAAAGCCCCATCACTTGCTGTCACTTCACATGTGTCAAGACCTGTGCTTATCTCACCTGATTCCTATAAAACAGTTCATCTGATTCCCATTTTGCAGATGAAGAAATGGAGGCTCCATCAATGGACCAGGTGCTTAAGGTCATTCAACTACAACTGGAGCCTTGTCTCCTGTGGCCACACACTTGACTGTGAGAAGTGCAGAAATGTGTCTCCGGGGACTGTGTACATGCAATAGAGTGTGTGCCCGCTGCCGCAAAGCTTCGTGTGTGTGCCAACTCCAGCGAGGATGAGGCCCTGTAAAAAAGCACGTGCAGGCCAAGACGCCTGCACCAGCTCAGATGGCTCCCCCCTGATAAATCATCGCTTGGTCTAAAGTCCAGACTTCCCTGGGGAACAGACATTTCCAAAGGGTGGGGACAGCAACATGGCTTCAAGTTGTAGGCTTCACTGTGATCAGAGAGGGTAGGTAGGCTGTGAGTGGGCGCTGGGGTCTGTCACTCCTCCGGTGCTCATATCCCGGCCAGGTCCAGCCTCGCTACTGCTGCTGGGCGTCTGCATTCTGCACTAGGTGGCGAAATGCTGTAGGGCTCCCCTATTCGGGGGAATGCGGTAGTGATGTATAAGGTATGAAAGATGTGGCCTGCAGAGAGCCGGCACTCTCTCTACTGCTGCTGCTACTGCTACTGCTGCTGCTGCTGCTGCTGCTGCCTCCGTTGCCACCACTGCTACTGCCGCTGGTAGAGCTGCGGGGAGTGAGCATCCCCAGTTCAGAATACTCAGCTCCGCGGCATCTCCCGCGTGTCCTGGTCCCACACGGACCTGCCAGCCCTAGGGAACAAAAGCAGAGTCCACTCGCCCTCTCCTGTAGCCAGAGGATGAGTCTAGAGGGCTGAGCGGAGAGTGTGGTCCTTGGCAGCTGGAAGGTAGGAGAAGATGCTGCGTACGCCTGCCTGGGGGTGGGAGACTCTGAGTGGGCGCGCCCACCAGGGCGGCTGCTGGGGGCCAATGTCCTGCTGGCGTTGCCTGCACCCAGCGAGGTGGTCATCTAGAACTCTGCGCTCCCACTGCCTGCCCACCTCAGGGCAGAAGGCACGCTCTCACAGCCGCGAGGGAACCCCCTGGGTGGGAATTGGAGGCAGCTGAGGAAAAGTCGGGAGCCCGAAGCGGGGCAGCCGCGGCTACCGAGGGCATTCCGCGGCTGCAGAGGGCTGCCCATTGCACTTGGCGGAGCGCGACTCGCTGCAAAAAAGGGACGGACGGCGTCTGCAGTGTGCGCAAAGTTTTGGGTGGCGCGCGAAGGCGCATCGTGGGCCGCTGCACAGAGCCGAGCAAGTTGTGGCCAGGGCCGGAGGGCGCCCTGGGGCCCCATGCAGATTCGCAGAGACTGGGACTAGTGGCTTAGTGGCTTTTGCCGCCCCCGCCCCAAAACGCCAGCTGGGGCTGGGTTGACGTGCAGCCATTTAACCCTTCCTGGCTCGGGGGGAAACAAGTTCATCCTCATCTGAGGCGGCAGGTCTCAGGCTGGCTGGGCAGCATCGAGACTCCCCGCTCAGTCCCGTGGTCTTAGCGCATTTCCCCCGCTCATTCCGGGTTTTCTGTTCTTTCCTGTTCACTTCTGTTTCCTGAAACCAGACGAGGTGGTTGGGGCGTCCTTCCCACAGTGCATAATTTTACCCTTCGCGCCCTCCGTGCGCTTGTCTCCCATCCCTAACCTCTTGGTTCTTTGATGCTGCCTTGAAAAATGAGATGATTAATCAATTAGGTTAGTGGCCAATTAGGCATAACCTTGTAGGAAAATAATTATGCCCGCTCTCAGGGCTTTCACTGGTGATGAGGTGGGAATGCAGCCCAGGTGGAGGGGCTGTTCGGGAAAGATAGCGCAGATCAGGGAATTTCTGGGAATTTAAGATGAATAAGATTCAAATGTGTGGTGGTGGCGGCGGAGGTTGTCTGAGTGTAGTAGGGGTGTGTGTGTATGTGTGTGTGTATCAGTTCTTGCAGAGGAAGTTAACCCTTAGCAACTCAGCCTGGGTGGACTTTGCAGGCAGCATGTTTCCGACAGCTCAGAAAAGGTGTGTCCTCTGCTTGCCAGCCCCATCCCCCTCCTTTCTGAGGGGGTCTCGCCTGTAAATCGCCTCAAGGTGGCTTTGCTGCTGCTTGGGGGGGGGGGGGGCTGAGTTCCAATGAATGCATTTTAGTTTCATGTCCGAGGAACCCTGTCGTTGCAGAGGGAGGTTTATGTGCTGTGCTTTGTAAGGATGCACATTTCAACGACTCGTGTTAAATAAAGCAGTTATTAAATGGGTGCAAAAGGGAGACAGTCTGTTTCCAGGGCTGGGAAGTTCTGCTGCTGAACGGGTCTTCCTTTTTCTTTTTCTTTTGGAAGCACTGGCGGGGTTTGGCGCTGCGGTATTACGATACAGCCATATTAAAAGACTTCCGAGCTCGGAGCTTAGAGCCCTCCACCACTGCAGCCCATTTTCAACAGACTTCCCTGGTCAGACCCTTTTTCCCCCTGGAGCATGCGGTAGATTTCTAAGTGTGCTCTGTGCATTTTAACCCCTTTCTGTCTCCGTTTTAAGCTCCTCTTACATATCTATACCTCTTTACCCTATGTAGTAGATTTTTGTTCAGAAGGCAAAAACCTAGAGGAATTCCCAGAGCAGAGGGATTTTTGCAACAGGTTCCGGGTCTGGGCTTTCTAATAATAGGTGCCCCTGGTGTTTAATGCCCTGGGGCCCCAGTCTCTCCTTTAGTGACCTGACCAGGCTGGACCAGATGGTCTCTGAGATCCCCTCCAGGGCTGACATTAGCTCATGTTGAATTTTATGACTTTTCTTCCTTTCCTAGCTTAGCCAGAGGAGTGGCTGAGCAGTGCTATTTGACAGTGGCAGTGCCATCTCACTCCCAGTGGAACGGGATGGGGTCTGGCTGGCTGGGGCTCGTTAGCAAATGGGAATCACCCAGCTGGAAGACTGCCTAGTGATACCCATGTCCGTGGACAATTGGGAGCCATAGGCTCCATCTGCCTTCCTCAAAATGAAGGGCCACCATTCAGCACTTCTCTTTTCCAAGACCTTTTTTTTCCTTAATGCTGGACTCAGTCAGCTTATCGTGACCATATTTATCAGTCATACTCTTATGCTAGCAAAGACCTTGCTCCTTTTCTAAAATTGAAGCTATTTAATATAGTGGGAAGGGATATGAGAGGAGAAGAAAGGAGAGAGGAAAGGAAAGAGAGGAAGAAGAGGTTGGAGGGGCAGTGGTAAGAGGTGTAGAGACTCAGAGAAAGCTTGACTTCAAATACACACACACTGTGGGAAAGAGGTAGGAGAGAGAGAGAATGAGAGAGGACCGGGAGGAGAAAGAAGGGAAGGAAGAGAAGGAGGAGGGGGAGGGGGTGAGGAGGAGGCGGCAGTGGAGGCTACACAGAGATGAGGAATACTAGTACAGAGAAGAGAAGAGAAGGGGCCCACATGAAGCAAAGTCTTGTTAATCATATGTCTTAAAAAAATGTAAAGGAAAACCCCAAACTGCCAAAGACATTCTAGGTAGACTTGCTTGCAACTCAGCTTTCATATACTGAGATAATTACTTATGAAAGAAACATTGTGCCACAGAAAACCATTAACTCCCTTTCTCATTCCTTCCTTGAATTCAGACTCCAGTTGTTGGGGTGGGGTTGGGGCTCAGAAGGGGTCTATGTATTTGCTTTGTAGACGTGCTTTGCTTAGATGGCCCCAACAGCATACTCTGGGCCAAGCTGGGGCACTCCATTTGGACTGTGTGGGTGTTGGAACAACTTTGGAGCTGAGATGGTTTTTTATTTGTTTTAGATCTGTCTTCCATAGAATGGTCGACTTTTTTAAAAGTGTGTTTTTAGTTTTTTTAACCAGGAAAAAAGAAACTTGAAGGGAAGTATAGTAAACGCTCTTGCCTGCCACCCAGAACTAAGAGTGATGGGAAAATGATTGCAATTCGTTTTCTTCTCTCCAGCCTCCTTGTCCACATTTCAAACCATCCTCAGAGCCTCCTGACTCCTATCCTGGCCTCCAGTGTGCCCCGCCCCTCCAGTAGTGACATTACCTTCTTAAAATATAGCTTTGATCATGTTACTCCCTAGACCAAAAAATGTAAACATTACCCTATGCCTAAAGGATATTACTCAAATCTCTGACCATAGACCTCAAGGCCTTTCATAGCCTGGCTTTCTGCCTCCTTCCTAATGTGCTTCCCAGTCGCAGACACACACACACAGCATCGTACACTCTCTCACATGCATCATCTCACACATATATAAAAACACACAGCATCACATACACCCTCACACACAGACACACATATACAAACCTGCACCCTCTCATACACACTTAATGGGAGAAGTCTGCTGTTACGGCTGCTGGGGCTGCTTCCCAGTTCTCCCTGTCTGCATATCTAATGCATTACACATATTCTCATATATGGTCACACACATACCCTCACATACACTCATACACATACACATATGCACACTATACTTACATTACATGCACATACCACACACATGCCTTTCATACCTTTGCAGGTGTAACATTCCTACTCTTTTACCTGATAAACTACTCATCCTTCAGGATCCATCTCAAAAACGACCTCCGCACAGTGTTCCCTTTCCCTCAGTAAGCCTGGATTTCCTTAACCCTCTTAACACCCTCTCCTGAAGTGCTCTGTTATAATTCATGTGTTTCTCTCCCAATAGACAGCAAGTTCCTTCCAGGTGGGTCCCTCTTCACCTCTTCAATCTCAGGGTGTAACACAGAGGTTGGCACAAGATCTGTGATTGATGTTTAATGAATGCATTCATTTTAAGAGCTTCTAAAGGATGATTAACATCCATGAGATCTTTTTCATTTATTTCTTATTTTCTCTTACTCTTATTTCTATTTTTCTTTCTTTTCATTGTAAAATAATACAGGCTTTAAACATTCAAATGATGCAGAATTATGTGAAAACCCTTGTCTCCATCCCACCTAAATACCCTCTACTTTTTAATGCACATGTTTTTAAATAGTTGCATTTCTTCTTGACCTTTGTTTTATGTCTTATTTTCCTAACTAGATCATATAAAGGAATCATGTAATATATATCTATGTATATCCAATAATACCTAATGCAGTGTTGTGCATGTAATTTGTGTCCAACAAATATGGAATGCCGGTAGGGTTCACATTTTCAATTACATTAAATAAATTGTTTCATTAATGTTCATAATTCCCTATGTGATTAGTGCTACAATCCTTATTTTACAGATAAAGAATGCTAGACTCCAAGAGGTGATGTAAATTAGCCAGGTCAGAAAGAAAAGAGGTAGTGGGACCTGGCTTCAAACCCAGATCTCCTTTATTTTATTGCCTCTGCTTTCTGCTCTACTGCACAAGTGGGTCTGTGGGTACCTAGAGGAGAGGCATCTAACTCAACTTTATATGCCTAATATTTGTCAGAGCTTCAGAGTTGTCCTTCCATCTAGGTGTCATTACTCTTTTCCAGATGAGAAATGGAGGCACATGTGAGAAGTTAATGTGACTTGGCTAAGCCCCTGCAGCCAGGAAGAAGTGGAAGGTATTGAACCCAGGTCTTTAGGCCCCAGGCTCACTCCCTATTTTAGATCTGAGTGTTCACCCCAGAACAGGGTATAGAACCTCCTGCTTTCACTTTGGTACAGTGACTTAATGCAACAGAAGAAGTCTGGCTGGTAGGGTTGCTTCCCAATTCTGCCCATCTGCATATCTGAAGCCTTCTTTGAACCATAATTATGGGAAGAGTCACCTTCTTGAGATGTTAAGCAGCTATGGACACTGTTGTGGTTCTGTAGATACACCACAAAACCTAATGGGATGGCTTGAAACTTCAGTGTTGGGATATTTTGTCAGCGATGCTGTGGGTGCTGGAGGCCTCCAGAGCTTGGCTCTCATAGCATCTGCCTTCAGGTGGGACGCAGCTCCTGCCATTGAGTGATTGATGTATGTCAGGCCCTGGGTTGGGCATACAACCTGCATGCTCTCGTTTAATTCTCCTCACAATCCTAGAAATAGTACTATGATCCTTACCTAGAACAGTGCCTGGCATGACAAATACCAATAAAATGTTTGCTGAGTTTGTATGAGTAGACAAGGAAACCGTGGACCAGAGACATGAATTTGTCCTAGTTTACCGAGCTAGTGCATTTCAGACCCTGGATCTGAACTAAGCTCTTTCTGACTCTACAGACTGTACTCTTTTGGCCATATTATGTTTCTCCTGTATTGGAAATCCTGACCAGTTGACATAATAGAACTTGAACTTTCAGATCCTTTTGTTCAATTGCTTCATTCAAGAGGGTAAAGATTACTATGGACAAAATGCTTCTCTAAACACTTTAGACATATTAACTTGTTTCATCTTTGTCCTCTCCAGATAAGGAATATGAGGTGCAGATAAACAGTAGAGATAAGATTTAAGCATAGGTATGCTGTGTTCTTGGCTATCCAAGTGTGTAAGATTCTAGGACTGGTGTAAGATCCTAGTGTTACTTAGCAGTAAAACCATTGTTGTTGTCATCATCGTCATCACCACCACACACACCACCACTGTCATCATCATTGTCACTGCAGATGCCTTCATAGCAATTATTTTTATGAAGTGCCTATCTTGTGCTTAGGGGCACTTTTTGTATGTTATCCCATTAATTCTTGAAACACCTCCATATTTCCACAGGAGGGAACTGAAGCTTAATGAGATTAAATCAGGGCTCAGAGTTACCAGTAAATGCAGGACTGAGGTTGGGAACCTGTGTGTTTGGTCTCAACATCTGTTCTCATTTCATTCTTCAGACTTGTTTTTTCACTGATCCTTTTTGCTGCTCTGAAGATCCTGCAAAGCATGAAATGATGAAATTTCTCTTGGTTTGTTTTTTATTGTTAACCCAATGCTCAGAAAGATCATTGTTTAGAAAGAAATAGGCTTTGCATTTCAGAGATCTGAGTTTTTCTCCTATTTCACTGTCAGGCGTGTAAAGGGTCACCCGATGGGTCTGTGCGTCTCTTTCAATTTCCTGGAAATAGAATAATAATATTTCCTACCACGCTGTCTAATATGGTCATAGAAATAGGAACGTGGGGGCCCTTGTGATTTTAACCCCTACTTAGAGAGCAACAGACGCCTTGTAACAGAGGGAAGGGAGTGTTTCTCAGGTTAAAATGAACGACCTTGGGCTACGTGTGACACTGTTTGGTTTAGGCAAGGAAGTGGCCACTCCTTGGTGACATTCAGGCTCCTTCTTTGTTGCTGATAATGCAAGAATGCTACACCATTAACAGTTGTTCACTTGTGACTTACACAACCATCCTGTTGTGGAGGACAGGAGACCCAGTGACATTAAATACCCAGCAATTTATTTGGCCAAGTACCCCAAGTTCCTATTGCAAAGGGGGAAGAATTAGCCATGAATGAATACCAAATAAAGAATTCATTTGTATTCATAGGCTTTTAATAAATAAAACTTCTTTTTTTTTTCCCCCCTGAAATAGGCTCTGAGCCTTAGGTCTTGAGACTTCTTGTTTAATTAACATGTGAAATACAACTCCTTGGTTTCAAAACGACCACTTTTTGGAAGCTTGAGCTTAGATCTTTAGTGACATTTTTTCTCCAAGCAAATATTTACAGCTGAGTTGGAAACTGACAGGAAGGAAGGTTTGAAATGAAACTGCTACCAAACTGAAGTTTACATCCGAATGAAACACATGGTGTCACCATGGACAGAGTCCTAAGAACTCAAAATATTTGTCTATTTGTAGAACTTGAAGAAACCAAGCTGTTTTCGTTTGTTAATGTTAACTCCAAAAATTGCATTTTTGTACATGCATTCTGGTGGCCATTTCTACTTATCTGTCTAGTGTTACTATGGTCACAGGACTCTAGCCATTGTTTCTTTTTTATGTCCTGTTCCAGATGAGGTGGACTCATCTAGAGTTAATCCCCATGCTTATTTCTACCTCCATACTTTTGCTTATGCCGTTCTTCCTGCCTGGAATACCCTCCCGTTTCAAATCTCTTCCCAGTCCAATGGTCTCCTAAAGCTGAGGTAAGGTGCCAAGTCCTGCACAGTCTTCATAGTTAGCTGCACTCAATATTGACCAGCACTAATAGTGCTTTTTAAAAATCACTTTATTATTAACTTTTGAAATCATATAAATAATACACGTTAATTATGCAAAAGTATAGGAAAGTATAAGAAGTTAGTAAAAATCACTTGAAATTCCACTTCTTTGAGCTATTTGTTATACGGTGACTATCCTTTCATTTATCTCTATAGACATAAATACTAGCATGTGTAAATGGATATAACTTTACACAGCTGCCTTATTATGCAAGTTGGATTTTTATTCTGGACATCTATTTTTAAACGTTTTTTTGATTGTTTATTTACTCTCCCTTGCCCCACAAACTAGTCTAACAGCCTAGATGTCTTCCATGTCTTCCTTTAAGCTTCTGTAACATTTATACCTATGTGTTTGTGCACATACATATTTACCTACACAGGTATTTTTGTCATTGATTTCTTTTTTATTTTTAAAATGAGATTATATATACATTCCTTTGCATATTGCTTTTCTTACTTTGAAGATTATGGAAAACTATCTCCCTCCAGCCTTCCCTCTGTCAGTTGGTATAGACATGTTACTTTTTTCAATGGCTGCATAAGTTTCAATGGTATGATTTGTCATAGATTTTCAACCATTTCTCTACTGATGGGCATTTACTTCTGTTTCATTAGTTTTTATAAACAATGCTAAAATAAGCATCCTTATACATATATCATTATCTGTTGAGGCTTTAACCTTTTTTAATACTTCATTTTTTACTGTATTTTTTCCATTACCATTTATCCCCGCATACCAGCTTCCACCTCAACCCCCTCATTTCCACACTGTATTCATGTCCATGAGTTCTTTTTCTTTTTTGCTTGATCCCTCGACTCCCCAAGCTCCTCTCCCAGAGCTGTCAGCCTGCTCTCTGTCTATGAATCTGTTTCTATTTTGCTTGTTAGTTCAGTTTGTTCATTAGATTCCACATATGAATGAAATCATGTGGCCCTTGTTTATCTCTGACTGGCTTATTTCACTTAACATAATGTTCTCCAGGTCTATCCATACTGTCACAAAGGGTAAAATTTTCTTCTTTTTTTACAGCTGAGTAGTAGTCCGTTGTATAAATGTACCATAGCTGTTTTATCCACTTGTCAACTGATGGACACTTGGGCTTCTTCCAAATCTTGGCTACTATAAATAATGCTGCAATGAACATAGGGGTGCATCTATTCTTTCAAATTAGTATTTCAGGTTTCTTCAGATAAATTCCCAGAAGTGGAATCTCTGGGTCATTAAGGCAGTTCCATTTTTAATTTTTTGAGGTAACTCCATATTTCTTTTTGCAGTGGCTGTACCAATCTGCATTCCCAGCAACAGTGCACTAGGGTATGCTTTTCTCCTCATCCTTGCCAGCAGTTGTTGTTTGTTAATTTATTGATGATAGCATGAGTAGATTCCTAAAACTAATTATTTCTGACTCAAAGGATATGTGCTTTTTAAAGTTTTAGTAGATGGTGCCATATATTCTTCAAATGAGAATGTAATCACATTTCCATTAGCATGCATGAAGTAACATTTTCCCCATATCTTTGCCAGCAGCATGTATTATCATTCTCTTTCATGTTTGCTAACCTGATAGGTAATGATCTCATTGCTATTTGTATTTTCTTGATGACTACCAAAGAGGAGCATCATTTCACTTTTACTGAGTATGTGAATTTGCTTCTTTGTGGACAGTTAATTCATCATCTTTGCCCATTTTTCTTTTTGATGGCTTGTCTTTTTAATTAATTTGTAAAGTTTCCTTTTATATTACAGATTGTAATCTTTTTCCTTTTATCTACATTGCATATCATTTTCATTCTCTAGAGGTTTGATCCAGTATTATAATGATCTCTTTGCATCCAAACTAGACCGTGAGTTACTAGACAGCAATGACATGTCTGATTTCTCTCTAGGGCATCACATCTAGGGCAAGGCCTGAGACAGTCTAGGTTCAGAATAAATGTTTGTAACACTGACTATATGTGTGATATCCTAATGTATTTTATTTAACATTGAATTATATGAAATAATTTGTATGTGTGGTATCACAAAGAATGAGATGTCTCAAATAAGCAAAGCTTCAAAATAACTAATGTTCTGGAAATATTTGTAAGTGAATTATGTACTTCCCTGCTTTTTAAAATAGAGTATCACTCAGAAATACCTTTATAAACATCAATGATTGTGTGAGGCTATCTACTTGATATTCTTAAGGGCTGTTTAGAGATGCAGAACTGTTTGCCCCTACATAGTAGTGGCCTACACCTATGCATGTGTGGGTTTTAAATTCTCATATTTATTTTTTATACTTTTTCAGTCTTTTCAGTCTTTCCTGTCAGATTGTGCTTTCTTGTCTTGGTATTGTCATTTCATCTGCCTCTAAAAGCAGTTCTCCCCCCTCTCTATCTAACCATCTTTGCATTGGCTATGGACTAATATATCAGGAATCACCCTCGTTGGAAACATGTATATGATAAGCGTTAATAAGAACGAACCAAGTCTTGGCCTGGGTACCATTACTATGAATAAAGTGCATCAACTTCCAGTGAAAATATTACTTTGGCTGTTTAGTTATTTTTTTGTTTGTTTCTTTGTTTGCAACTATGTTTTTGAAAAGTGAGGTTGCTAGATACATGAAGTGGTGGCTTGCCTTCTCAATTAATTAGGATATAGGTCCAGCTGCATGTATCCAAGACCCCAAATAAAGTGGCCTAACACTGTCTTTGAAATGGTAGACCTACATGTCTCAGGCTTGTAAAAGTCTGAGCACATAGGCCAGCTCTGGGCTGCGAAGTCATCCCAGGCTCCTCTGGCTTGCCACCCCTCATTCCTAGGACTCTGCTGTCATCTTCATGGTCCATGACAGTACATCACCACATCCTCATTCGAACTGGAAGGTTCGAGGAGAGAAAAGGGGTCAGAGGAGGACTTCCTCATTTCTTTTAAGGGTATGGCCAGAAGTTGGACCCATAATTTCTTTTTACATCCTCTTTGGCCAGGGCCACATCAACTGGGCACTTCTAATAGAAGGGAGACTAAGGTGTACTGTCTTTATTCTGGGTGTACATATGCCAGAACTGAGGTGCTATGTTACAAAATGGGAGAACGGGTGTTGATGTACACACTAGCAGTGTCTGGCACACCACCGGTCATCATTCCCAGTGTCCCCTCAGCTCTCTTGTAAGGTTGCCAGTGCCATTGTGTACTTCTTTTGCTCCCCACCTCCCACTGTTGTGTGCGCTGCAAAATAGTTATTCAACAGAGACAGCTTTATGTTCAATCTTTCTCTCCTTGTTTTAGTGAGGGGAACATGCAGGGAGGAGAATTGAGATTAATAACACGAGGCTCAGGGATTAGACTTTGGGCTCCCTGGATGATTTGCCTGTAATTTAGCTTATGTCCTCTTTAGTCCTTCATGGCTTCACTCAAGGTTCTTGATTCCTACTTCTTATTAATTCCTAATTTTCAGCTCCAAGAGGTTCAGGTGTGGGAAACACATGCTTTGGAAGTAGGTGTGTTGGGCAACTCTGTGAGTGTCAGTGGAGGAAATCAACCCCCTGCAAATAATACAAGTGAGCTGAGAGTTTGAGATTATGACCTCTTTTGGAAAAGGCATTTTCTGATAATCAGCAGATTGCTTCTCCTAGATGAAGTTTCTGTACCGCATGGGCTCCCATTGCCTTTCTGATTAACACAAAAGCATCCCTTTCCCTACTCCAGACTGACTCTGGAATTGGGTTTGCTCCAGCCAAATGGCTGATTCTAACTGGTCCCCCTGCTTCAGAAGCACAAATGAGATTCATCTTTTTTAGGTGGTGGAAGATCTTGAGAGATGATACTTATTCATGCCCTTTCTTCTTCCAAGTTAAAAACAGAATGGGGGATGAACACTGAAGTTAGACAATGATGAAAACCTGAGTCTTCTTTCTGTTGAGGCTTGATTGGACAACTTAGGTTTTGTAGTTACATCAGGCTTCCTGAAATTTCTAAGTTGGTCTAAGCTGCATGTCAACAGGTCTCTCATTCCCCTATGGGAGCACAAGTGGCCTCACATGCTTACTTCTAGGGTGAGCTGTGATGAGGATCTGCTGAGGTCAGACAGCTCTGAATGAGAGAAGGAAAGGAGTTGTTCTGTTGCATCAGCCCGATTCTTAATCATAGATGACTGTTTAGTGGAAAGAAATGTATTAATGGGTGTTGGGTAGCATACAGCATTCTGGGAGGGACAAGTGGGCCAAGCTTGGATGTCAAGACAGTTGTCCAATTACACCATGGACAGATAACCTTTGTCCCAGAAGAGTTGCCCTCTATGCACATGGCAGATACCACCTCTCTTTCACTTTCTCCTTCCAAGTCTCATACACGAGTCTGCTTGGTGTCCCCAGAGCACCCTGTACTCACTTCTGGTCTCACACAGCAGCATGAGAAACACAACACAAAAATGGAGTTGGAATGGTGCTGAGCCTAGAGTAAAACTGCTGTAGCCACACATACTTGCTCTCTTCTCCTGATTTCACCTAAAAGATAAATCAGTCCCTTTGCTTCGAGGAGAGGGGATGGAAGTGTTGCTGCTCTGCTTTGCCCTCCTAGGGAATGGAGTGGAAGTAGACAGCAAGCGTTCCTTTTGAACCTCACATACTTGCTTACAAACCCTCAGGGGCCACCATGGCTTTCAGGATAAAGCTCAAACTCCTTAGCATGGCAGAAAAGCTGTCCTCAGTTATTACCCTGTGTTTTTCAGCCTCATTCCTCTGCAACCTTCTTCTATTTCCCAGATGGCTCTCTTGTCCAGGTGCAAGCCATTGTGAACTACTTGGAAAACTGTTGAAGGTGCCCACACTCTCCCATGCCTCCATGTGGCTGGGCCTGCTGCTCCTCTGTCCCCCCACCATAGATGAATTGCCCTTCATGCTCTCCTTCATTTGACAGAATTTTGCAGAACTTTCCAGACTGAGGCATCATATCCTCTGGGAATCTTCTTTGTCTCTTCCTGGAGTGGGTTAGGTGTCCCTCCTGGGTATGACCAAGGCACCCAGTAATCCCTTCTGTCACTGCGCTTAGCACATAGTATTGTCACCTTTGGTTTATCTGACTGCTGGTGTTATTGCGAGCTTCCTGAGAGCATGGTCTTTGTCTTTTATCTCTGTATCCCAGTGGCTAGTGCATTGCCTCTGACATAGTAATTGTGCAAATGAAGAAAAGAATGAATGATAGAGAACTGGCGAAGGACACAGGCTTTGGAATTGGAATCTGTCTTTGCCACTATGTGGCTATATAGCTTTAGATAAGTTAAACATCATAGGGTTGTTCATAGGGTATGAAAGCTAAATAAAGTAATGCACGTTAAGTGGTTGTCATAGAACACATAGTAAACACACTACAAATCAGCTATTTCTTTGATTATAAGATAATCATTATCATGACAGGGGTTCAGTACATGGTAATATCACTGGAACACTCTGTAGACCAAAGTATTAAGTGGTGATCTGTGACATTCCCTACCCCCTGTAGAGCCCACCCCAGCATTCTGTGAAACTGCCCGTGGATTGAGAGGAGGAGCGAAAGGAGACAGAAATTGACGGGAATCACCATCAGGTAAAATCATTTACAGAGCAGTTCAGCGACAGCACGAGAGAACGCCTCTTGACATCAGGTGTCAGTAGTTGCCCTGTCTCCAGGATTTCACTAACAGTTCTACTGCCTTTACATGCTTCTTTCTTTACTCCAGAATTTTTCCCTAAAAAAAAAAATGACACTGAGGTGACACTGAAAACAGTGTCAAAACTTCAGCGAAGGTCAAACATTTTCCAGGGGATTGCCTGGAAGCACACATCCCGCTGTGTTCCCTCTGTGGGCATGCCATGTTAAGACAGTAGGAGTTTCGAGCTGATGTCGGAGACCAGCTTGGAATATGGCAAATATCTTCTTTGTGCCAAACTGCCAGCACAGTGTCTTGCACAGAGTGGATGCATTTCCACTGATGTATGTGCAGAGTACCTTTGCTTTCTCTCTTTTCTCTATGGGCCTGCACTTATTTCACTACATTCAATCCAGCTAGTGTTTTTTGAGCCCCTACTGCGTGCAGGGAACTCAACTGATTCTTCCCTTCTGTGCCTGTTTCTCTCACCACATTAACATTATTGCTTCATTAGAAGTAAAGTTTTGTGTCAAAAAGGAAATACATTAGTCACAGGCATCTACTGTTTTTAAGGGGACAACCTGAAATTTTTTGTTACAAGTTTCTGGAGGAGGGCTCCTTGTTATTGGGGCAAAAATGGAAGTAGTGTGGGAAGAACACTGCCCTGGAGGGAACCTGAAGACCAAGGACGTAGCCCTCCTTTGATGTTCGATCCTCAGCATCTTGTTTAATGTCTTGGGTTCCAGGCTTCCAGTGATAATTCAAACCTTTTCACCTCTAATATACAGGGTTTGACACAAATAACACCCCTTTTTATTTCATAGAAATCTTTTATTACAAATTCATAAGCATGTAATTCTGTACAATAACAATATCACACTCAAGCACACCACTGTAGGTGAAATGTTCAAAATAAAAGTATAAATTATTATACCCGTATTATTAACCTACCAACCACACTCGATGGTGTTACTTCTCCGGGACCCTGTATTATGATTTAAAAAAAACTGTGAAAGGAGCTTAACAAAGTTTAGATTTCCTGTTCTAACATGGAAAGTGCACTGGGTTTGGAACTAGACGGCTTGGTTTGAACTGCAGAATTGGCATTGGTTTGTGTGATGTTGGGCTTAACCTCTCAGCCTCCCCCAAATCCTGCTCTATGATGTGGCGATTCTGCCTCTTATCTCTCCTGCTGCAGAAAGTTGTATGCAGAGGTGATGCATATAAAAGCAAATTAAGAATGACAAGGGACTGTACACACACACACACACACACAAACTATTATTACTGTTAATAACCATCTTGATTTCAATATTTTATTCTAGCCAACACTTTCACATTTTGCCTTCTGGGTTGTTTGACAGAGACGTTGTCTTTCAGTTTTGTTTTTTGTTTTCCTTTCCCCAAGCAGTCGGGGTTTCTCAAAGGAGGGGTGCTGTGTCTTCTGTGGGTTTTTCTGGTGGATGCCGCTCTCGGGTCCCAGAGCCTGTCTGAGTGCATGATGTTTTATTTGTTGGCCTGAAAGGAGGCCATTTGTTCCTTGCTAAATGAGCTGTTGCTGCGCGCCCCTGTCTCCTCAACACCTGGGGCTGCATTCATGGGAGAATCCAGCTGTGGACCTCAGGAGCCTTTTTGAAAAGTTTATTAGAAGGGAGAAAACATTGCTGTGCAGGCTGTGCCCTCCATTCCTTGCCCCGGCTCATTAGCCAGTGCAGGTGGTTACCTGGGAGTGGGAGCGGGTCTGCAGGCCCTGGCTTCCGCAGGCACTGCCACCAGGGGCCAGAGGAGGCATTGGCCTCTGGCCAGTCTCTCTCTGGTCTTTCTTCCACCCTTGCCCCACAGGTGGCTAATTAGCTCTAATTGGATGGCAATGTGCTGCCTATGGTTTGGGGCAGTTTCTTGGGGCATCTTTTCCTTATTTTAGCCTTAGGCCTGACTGACCTCATGGTCTGCAATGTGAAGACCTTTCTGTCAGACTTTCTGAGCTCTGTCCACCGTGAATGGCCTGGCTCTGAGAGCCCAGAGGGCAGCTTCTATCCCAACTGTGGTGGGTGGGTCTGCCCAATAAGAACCAAGCTGCCCAGTCAGCCCTTTATTTGGATGCCTGGTCGACTTGGGGGCTTAGTTCACTGGGGATGATGCTGTAGTTATGGCTGTGCCAGGTGTTGGTCATCTCAATCCTGGGTCCCTTGTGACATCCTATGGACACAGGGTGATTTCAAAGTGCAGGAGAGAGACCCAGAGAGATTATTTTTTCACAACTACTTCCACCACCTCCCCCTTTGTACACACCGAGCACACTCTCTATATAGAAGCAAATTGAATTAATGACCCAACCAGGACTAGCATTCAGGGCTCCCAACATGAAAAAGAATCTATGTCTGCCTCCTGCACCTGGGGAAACTCTGCTTCCTCAGCTTTTTACCTTCAAAGCCCGGGTGCTCAGAAAACCCTTGTGAGGTAAATTTATGTGGGGCTTGAATAGGAAGTTTTTATGGTTAAGCACATGAATGCTGGGTTTCAAATCCTGGCTCTGCAACTTAATATCCAACCTTTATCAGGCTATTTAACATCTCCAAAATTCAGTTTCCATTACTGTAACGTGGGGATGCTACTATTCGAACTACTTTATCGGATGCTTGTAGGGATGAAATGAACATGGCTCAGAATAATATCTCATTGAATGTTGGTAATTATTTTTAATTAGCTACCTGACTCCCCCATCACACAGATGAGGACACTGGAGATCGGGGAAGGGGGCATTGACTCATTCTGTGTTAAATAGCTAATTTTAGACAGAAGCAGAAATGGAATCTAATTTTTGCTGTATTCCCGTCTGCTCTGGTCCAGATCTAAGAAGTAAGTTTATCCTGGAGTTTTCTTTCAAACAGACAAATGTCTGTCTTTCTCTGTTTTCTCTTATCTGTTTCCTCCAGGTCTTGCCCCTGCAGATTTGGGTGAAGGTCATAGGCTCCGGAGTTAGTCATTCAGAGTTCAGGGCCTGGTGTCAGTTCCTCTGCCTCAAGCCTTCAGTAGCTCCCTATTGCCTCAGGATAAAGTGCAAGCCCTTCGCATGGTCTGCCACCCATGCTCTGGCTTCAGAAGTCAAGTCCAAGGCAATCATTTGCAGGTCCTGTGTATGCCATTCTCTTGTTCCCTTCTGAGCCTTTGCATATTCTGGGACAGAGTTTGTTGAATGAATCATGCTGAGTGAGTTGAGGCTTTTCCAGTTTTACAGAGCTGTGATTGTAGGAATCTCAGGAAATAGACAGGTGGGCCCAGCAAAGGGAGGGCTTACCCTTTCTAGGGCTGCCTATCTCTGGTCCAGGCTGGGTTTGTCCTGTTCCTGAAGGCTGAGGACACCACTACTGAGCAGGCTTTTCTGCCCACAAGAGTGTTTTCCACTGAGTGTGAAATCTTATCTTTGTGGGGTCCTCTCCCTGGTCTGCTTCTGGTCACCCTGCGTTTTCCCCATTATGTCACCCAACACGAAGAGGTATATCATCCTCTACTTGTCTGGAAGTTCCAGGAGGCACAGAACTCATCCATTTCGCTCCCCTTTGTAGTTCCAGGCCTAGGCAGTAGGGCACCAATAATATTTGCTAAAGAAATGAAAGAATGCACAGATCTGGGGTTTGAGCAGTGGCAGAGAGGCAGACAAGCGTGAGTTCCAGGGGAGCGTGTGGTCCCTGGTCCTGGTGTATCAGACGTCTCTTACTCAGTTGATGGTAAACATCTGGTCTAGCCTTTATTTTTCTCATTATGTTTAAAACACACTAGTCACCCAATAGTATAATTTTCTAAGTGGTTTCATTTCAGCTCTGCTAATTGAAGAGAACCAAGCTCTTTTGAAGGCTTACTTTGTGTGTGGCTGTCGCTGGTGAGAGCCGAGACTGGTTGTCAATCACTGACAATAGCTTGCCGTTCTGGAATAATTTAAGTTTCGGTCTTTCTTTCACTCAGGCATTCATACCCTGTTGTATGTTTTCATACTGAGCTGAGAACAATCTGGGGTGAGAAACTGTCATGTGTTCCAGGGACTGAGATGGAGATTTCTTCCCAGATTTCAGATTCCTGTGGTCTGTGGCTCAGAGTAGCTTGGGCCAGGATCCCAGGTCCTGGACTACAGGTTTGAATCCATTGCTTTTCCCCCCACTTCATTAGCTGGGTGACCCTGATACAGTTTACTCGGTTTCTGAGCTTATTTCCTTATGCTATTATAGGAGATGTGAATACATTGCACCAGAGATTATCATGAGAACTAGTGAGATAATGAAAAGCCCTGAATAAGAGTAGACACTTTGGCCATGACAGATCTCCTTGCCAGTCCCTCACACTGCATGCAAAGTCCACAGGTATCTCATTGCAGACAGGGCTCCGAAGGGGACTCCCTGTGGTCGCCGGGCAGGCCCTGGGGATGAGGCAGCCCTGCATTCAAACCCCAGTCCTGGTACTTCACTTACCTGCTGGAGGACTGAATAAATCATGTGCACGTAGAATTCTGTTACTATACACTAAGGAGAATGATACTAGCTCATGACATTTTGATGGAATTATTGAAATTATGTGAAATATCAGGACTGTCAATCCTCAGTAAATCTTAGTTCCTTTCTCCTTCTCCCCTCTCCATTTCAACATACGTACCTGATATTAGAGGATGGGAGAGAGGCAGTTAAGAAAACACTCCCTACCTTCTGCTCCACATTACAGAGGCAAGTATACAAGCATTTGCATAGTCACACCTGTCTGAAACCTGCTCATTTATTTATCAGATATTTACTGAGCATCTATTAAGTGCTACATACAATACTAGGTGCAGGGCTATAGCAATAAGGAAAACAACAACTCCACTCGATAGTGCTTATTATCCTAGTGGGAGACGGATAATAAATAGGTAATTTCATAAACAGCTAATGAATGTGAAGAGGAAACAAAGACAAAGTTTGCTAGTTATATGTGCATGGTCAAGGACATCTGCTGTGAGGAAGAAGCACTTGAGCAGAGCCTTCATTCTTGCTGTTCCCTCCCTCCACCTACAGTGTCACCCCTCGCACTCGTCACTCTCCATCTACCAGCAGCCGCCTGGTCATCAAAACTCTGCTCACACATCACCTGCTTTGTGCCCTGCTTCTGTTCACTCATTGAAGCAGAGTTAGTCTCTCCCTTCTTTATGCTCCCACGATAGCTTATATTCAGTTAGTCAGTACTTTCCATTGTTACTGTGCTTCTCCTCCATTGGGCTTGAGCTCTTCAGGGTCATGCATTCTTCTTCCTTTCAGCTCTAGTGCCAGGCACAGAAAGAACTCATTAATGGTGCATGGAGCAAGTGATGGAGGTAGTGGGTTGACTCATGTGTTGGCCCATCCAGAGCACATTGGGCCATGGTCAAGTAGCCTCAGCTTGTCCTGGGGAAGCCCACTTGAGATGTAGATTTTGCTTTCAGAGTTAAGCATGTTCGTTTTCCAGGGTACTCATCAGGCAGCACAAAGTCAAATCCATTTCTAACTTTGTGGTTTGCAAATCGTCTTTCTCAATCATATAATCACTATACAGTGCAGGTGGAGGGCCCTGTAGCCCATGGCTTGCACCTCCATCCAGTCTTCTCCTCACACCTCAGTTGCCAACTCTACCAGCTTGTTTCTCACCCACTTAGCTTGCCCAGTCCTACACTGGTCTTCCCTTGCTCTCCCTCCTGTGTGGCGGAGTGGAATGAATTATCCTGAGACTTGAGTTCAGAGTCTGTTTATGCCTATTGCCATTTTTGTGGCCTTGTCCCAAATAGTTTCCATTTGCTGAGCCTCAAGTTTGTTATCTTTGAAATCATCATCCTCTGCCCTGCTAATGATATATAAATTTGGGAAATAACATTACAAATTAAAATTTTCTAAGGCAATGTATGAGTGAGTAATAGCTGCAAGAGCCACGAGTTTCATTTCTAGCTCCTACGCTTACTGGCTACGTGGTCACCAGCAATTTACTCTCGCACTCTGGACTCAGTTTCCTCATATATACCGTGGAGATGACAACAAGGGCAACTAACACTTACTGAACCTCACCATGTGCCAGGCAGTCTTCTAAGTTCTTCACATTTAATCATCCCCATGTGCTATGGAGCACAGCTGAGTACACAGGCACGGAGAGATTAAGTTACTTGTTCCAGGTCACACAATTAATGAGAGGCAGAGTTGGGATTCAAACCCAGTCTCTCTGGCTCTGGAGCCGACAGTCCTAACCATCACATCGTATTGCCAACCATCTTGCCAAGCTGTTGTGAGGTGCTGAGAGACTAAATAGATAATATCTATGGTATTGGGGATGTCCAATCAATATTAGTATTATTAGGTTATACCTCCTTGGAGCTTAGCACAGCCCAGGTTTAATAAACACTTACTTTGTTGCTGCATTTGACCACAGGTCTGCTTCTGATTCAGCTGTGATTTTCAGGACCAGGCATTTATCTGGAGCTGCTGTCTTCTGATAAACCTGAGATGTCGTGAGTAACATACCGGGACCTGCCTAGGAATTCCTTTCAAGAGGGTACTGCTTTGTCCTTTGTATTGGTTCTTTGTTAGTGGTCAGGCCCTTGAGGGGCTTCGTTAAGTAAGGAATTGGACTTTGTTGTAGAGGAGGGTCATTTTGAGCACAAGGAAGGTGGGGTCAGGTCGGCAATTTTCTCTGACTCCAGGAACAAATCCTCCACCTGCTCCTCTAAGCTGGTGAGTCTCAGGAGATGTGGGGATTGGTGGTGACCTCCAGCCTGCTGGCGATTACACTCAGAGCTGAGAGCAATTTTGAAAGTCCCTTGCCATTTTGCTCTCTCTTTAAAAATTAAACGCCCAACACTGAGGTGTTTTATTCCCAGACTAGCTGGCCTTTGAAAGGATGGCTTGGAAGTGAGAATGCCTGATGACTTCTGACCTCGGGAGTTTCCGGGGCTGGGAAAGGCCACGGGAAGGCAGAGTGCCCTCATTCTTTTTGTCAACTTAATGAAAAAGAAATGAGAGCATCAGTCTTGATGACTGAATTCCATAGTGAGGGAGCCCTGGGTAGATAAGGATATGGCAGGGGATACCGGATCAGACTGGGAAATTTGTACAGTCTGCTCGACACAATGGAATGAGCACAGGACTGGGAAGATAAAGACACAGGTTCTCATTTCAAATCTGCTACTAACTGTCCCTGTGGTTGTAGGTAAGTTAAGGACCCTTTTAAAGGTATTACATTCTATGGTGTAAAAACAATACAGTAGAATAATTAATTTGAGTGGATCCTAGTTGTACCACTTACTACCTGGGTAATTTGGGTGAATTACTTAGCTCTTTGAGCCTCTGTTTTCACATCTACAAAATGAAGGTTTTGGAGGTCATGCCTTTCTTTGTTCATCCTGTGATAGAATGCTCCATCACCCCTTTCACACTGATCTCTGCATCTTTGCCTGGCTAGGCTAGACTCCTCCTTTAGAATTCAGACCTAACTTCCCTTTAGGTGGAAAGCCTTTCTTGACAACAAAGCTGATTGAGAGGTACCCCCTCCCCCATCCCTGTCCCATCACTCCCAGTGCCTTCCCTTGTTTCTGTACTCACCATTCTCTGTGGGGATGTTGGGGGCCTGAGTCTGGTTCCCCTCCAGCTCTCTAGAGCTCACACAGGGCCTGATTCCAGATATAATGCTTGCTGATGGAATGAATGAATTTCTCTCCAGCTCTGAAATTCTGTGCATCTAAGTTTATTTGCCTTTGTGGGTACCTAATTTCCAAAAATAGGCATAAAAAAAACTGTTTTGTTCCTTTCACAAAAGGTAATAATGCATTTTTTGGACTATAAGATGCACCCCCCCCAAATTTGGGAGGAAAATGGGGGTGCATCTTATAGTCCGAATGTAGCTTACCTGGCTCAATGGTCCAGCATGTCTTATAGTCTGAAAAATAAGGTAATTACAATCCTTTACACTGATATAGAAATTCACACTTGACAAAACCTTTTTTACATTGATTACCTACTACCCTACTACCCAGCAGCTTATCAACACTCAGGTGTTTGAACTACTGGAATCATCTCCAGGTAATGCATCCTTGCTTTTGAACTGACCATGTGCACGGGACTGCTATCCCAGCCCACAGCCCAGGTGGTCTTTTCACCAAGCTCTAAGGTATCCCAAGTAGTGGACCAAGCTGGGTTGCAGGTCACCCAGATGTCCCGAGCTCACTGCGGTGGGGTCTGGTTTTTGAACAACAATGTCTCTCTCACGTATGTGATCTCTAAATTCACAGGCTTGCAGAGGAGCCTGCTGTTGACAGAGTTGTCAGCAGGGGCGAAAAAAGAATGCAAGATTGTCCGACAGAAATAAATCTCGGAGAGTGTTTTGCCAAGCCATCCAAGCATTCATACATTTGCTGCTGCATGTGGAATACTGGGGGGGAAGGAGAGGAGGGGGAAGTGGGCAGAGGAAGAGCTAAGCCTGGCTTGCCCTGTGGGCAAATCAAAGTTCTCCCTTACCCCTATGTCCTCCTGCTTCTCCCTCCCTTCTAGGAGACCCTGCTTGGGATGCGTATATATTTTTTTCCTTCTTGGTTTATTTTCTGACTTTTTTCCTTTGTTGCTTTAGCCCCTGATGGCCTACATGCTAAAGGAAAACAAAGAGGTCTCAGTGTATTGTGGGTATGGGGCTTGAAGACAGCGCTGGACACAGACTGTACCCTGCTAAGTAGGTGGTCCCTCAACCATGTGCCATTTGACCATGACTCTCCTTGCTACCCAAATCTGTATCTAGACCCCACTTTAATTCTGAATATACTGTTCCCTTGCCTGGAATACCTTACCCATCCAATTTTCTTCCAGTCTTCAAGAAGGCCCACTTGAAGTGTTTGTTCCCTCCAGAGAACAAACCCAGCCTTTTGCAACCGTGCTCCTCCTTGATTTTGGGTCGTTTTGCAGTTAAAACTCTAGAGATAGCCATTGGGCTCTGCCACCTTCAGCTTCCTTCTTTGCAGTTTTCTCCTGTGTGTACATCAGTGTACTTGCTTTCAGGAGATGGCAAAGTTGTTGAAGAAAAAAAATAAACATTTCCTCACATATCTCTGTATTTGAAACTAATTCTGCTTTTAGGAGGTTCTGCATGCTTGGACAAACAGTCAACATCTCTTAGCCACAGCTTCCTTCTTTATACAGTGGGGTAGCAATGCCTACCTTACAGAGTGCTGGGGAAGTGAAATGTGTCCATAGGACTAGCATCAAGAGCCGTGTCCTCCAACACTTAGTGGCAATCAATAGATATCCTCAGTAAATACCGAGTCTCTCCAGAAGACATTGGTAGGACATTATGCCAGGGATTAAAGAGAAGTTGATATCATAGGGTCTGCGGGGTCAGATTGCCTGGGTTCAAATCTAAAATCTACCACCCTGTGCCTGGAGCAAGTTACTTCACCTCTAAGTCTTGGTTTCCTTATCTGTAAAATAAAGATGATTGTGGAACCTACCTCATAAGGATTATACAGAACAATCCACAGAAAGCATTCAGCAAAGTGCCTTGCACTGAGCGAGCACTCAATAAATGTCAACTATTTTTGACGGGTGGATGGTATCTACACTGGTTTTCTCAACAGTCCCATTGCATTCCAACTTCTCTGATGAAGGAACTGTGGCTCACCCTGGAGGTTCTGAGGGTTCACATCACATCCTTAATGAGGCATACGGGGGGCAGGAAGAGCCCAAGACTTGGATTCCTACGCACCTACCTTGAGCCCAGCCTCTGTGCTTTGCTTACTATTTTGTGGCTTCGAGAAAGTGAACCTCTCTGAGCCTTCTTTTTATCATCTTGGAAATGGGATAATAATGTCTATCTTTAATGGTAAAAACAAAACAAAACAAAAACAAACAAAAAACAAACTAGTGCCAGCCTAAGGAGAGCTCTTTTGAATGGAAAACTGTGCTACAGAGGAAAGTTACATCTGTTGTTATTGCTCTTACTATAATCAGCCGAGCGACGCTGGCATAGTATCTCTTGGGTGCTGCTGGGCTGGGTCTAAGGAAGACCCCACCATTTTTGGAACAAAATAATTATGGTCAAAAAAAAAAAAAGGAAAAAGAAAAGAAATGCCATTAATACTGAGATGGCCAGAGCTCATGTCTCGATCACAGGGCCATCCCCGAGTGGCTCAGGCCCAAAGCAATCGAGAGCTAGAGATGAGCAGTTAGAAGGCCTGCCAAACCCTGCCTCGGCCTCGTGTGTAAGTTAGGCAAGCCACTTCATTTCACTGAGCCTCAGCATTTTTATCCACTAGATGGGAATTAACAATTCACGTCTTGCCCATGTTCTGAAGTTCCTGTGAAGATCAAATGAGATGACCGGTGTTAAGTTGCTGGGGACACCGTAGCACACAACATGTGCTATGACATTTCTCAGTTTCCCCCTACCAGGTTTTGGAAGCAGTAACTGTTGTCTGTGTTTTCTTAATGCTTATAGCTTCACATTCAGCAGAAGCTCAATAGCTGGTAGTAGATGAATAAAGCATTGTTTCTGTTCATCTTATCAATAAGCTTTATTACTTCCACCGCCTAAACTCCTTGTCAAAAAAGTGCTATTCCTCTAATGAGGCTGCCTTTAAGCTTTACCAGTTTAAGCTGCTACTGCTGGTACTACCACTATTACTACTACTAAACCGTTATTGCTTATTAAACACTTCCTATGGTGTCAGCCCATGTGCTAGGCACTGACCGTGCAGTACCTTTAGCACTGAGGGCGTTTCTGTGAGGCAGGTGTGCAACTGAGGCTCAGACCAGCAAGGAGGAACTTGTTCAAGGGCACAGATCTTATAAACGGAAGAGTAAGGATTTGAAACTAGTTTGTCTGATTGTGAATTCTACACCAGCTCCCTGAACCCACTGCCACTGGGAAGCCAACAGGCAGCCCAATTGTCCTGAAATAGCTCACAGTTGAGTGAGGCAGTGATTTTTCCTGTGAGTGGATTAGAAGTAATTCCCACTTTGAGAACGCAGGGGGTGTGAGGAGCAGACAGGCCAAGGTAAAAAAGCCAGAAAAACAATTCTTCTTTCAAAGGGAAAAAAAAAAGTCTGTATTTGGATTCTTTTTTACACATCCAACCCGGCAGAAAATTGGTTTGTGGAAGATGTAGGTCGTGGCTCTGGCCTCAGCATCTGGACGCCTCATATTGTACACTGTATTACCCGAGTAATATCGTGTACTTTATTAGCACCAGCAGGATCTGGGATTCCCGTGGGGACTGTTCTTTGCTGTCAGATGTATAAGGCCATTTAATCTCCTTTATCAGATCTGGTTCCGCCTCCCCACTCCCACCCCCTCCTCCTTTTACAGACCAATAAAGAGAATTTCTTCAGATTCATTGGTCTGAAAAGCAGCTTTTAAATACTGCTCCATCCTCCCCAACCCCTGGATCAAACAGCAAGCAAACTAAGGAGGTGTCAGTGCCTTGAAAATTAGCTTTGTGCAACTGGTTAGCAATTTCCTCAGGAAATTTGTAATTGGAACTTCATCTTCCTCAGGCAGAGATTGGAGGAAGAATTTGCTAATTATGTCTAGCCAGCTCTGGTCTCACTCAGGCACTGCGATCTTTGGAGACAAAGTTGGTGGTTTTTGTTTGTTTAATTGGTTGGTTGGCTTTTTGTTCGTTTGTTTGATTGTTGTTTTTTATCAGAAACCCAGTTACACCTTTGGTTCTGGCTGGAAGAAATGGCTGCAGTCACTTGATGGAGAGGGAGAATTTTCTCTGGACAGAACCTGCATATATGCCTGGCCTGTTTGGGGGCCATTTTTAAAGAATCCAATAAGGCGTTTGGGGTTCAGAGAGATTTGTATTCCAAATCCAATTCTCTTGTGTGTTCCCTGTGCGTTGTGATACCTATGTATATATGTAGCTTGTACCAGTCCTGGGATAGCCCAGGGGACCTTGGGATTAAGACACGGCCCCACATTTGGAGAGACCAGAGTTTTGTGGATCAAAGACATGTCTGAACAAATGCTATCAACACAGAGGGGTAAGTGCTGTGGTTTCCAAAGCAGGCCCATGTCCCAGTTATGAAGCCCAGAGAAGGAATCTTGGATGAGAAAGTGCCTAAGCGACTGCATCCTTGAGTTAGTCTCTTCACCCCTGAGCCTCAGTGTCCCTAGCTGTAAAATGGGGCAATAATACCTTGAAGGTCCCTTTAGGAAATAAGCTATACACTGTATATGAAATGCTTAGTCCAGGATCTACCATATAATAATTAGTATTATTTAAAAGAGGCAAAGGGCCTGAGTAATAACACGAATAGTCTTTGTGTGGCAGGACTGGAGAGAACCGTAGATTAAATTCTGGGAGACCTGCACTTGGCTTAAGTCCCTCCGTTGCTGTGTGACCTTAAGCAAGTCACTTCACTCCTCTGAAACTCAGGCTCCTTTTTGTCAGATGGGGATAAGATTGGGAGGATCAAATCAAATTGTTAAATAGGAAGGCGCTTGCAAAGTGTAAGGTGTTGTACATCTAAAAAGAACTTGTTTGTTATCATTATAACTAACAAGTACAGATGATAGAGGAAAGTCAGCTCTGCGGATGGGAGGATGGCAGCTTCCCAGGAGGTGAAGTGAAGGCTGAATAAGCCCCAGGCTTAGTGCAATGAGTATTTATCTGTAGGATATGATTTTAAGCAGGACTCCTCCACCATGGTGGGATGAGAGGACAGAGACAATATAACAATTACCCAGAAAAATTTTCCAAAAAAAAATTTATATACATATATAGCTCCTCATCCTTTCCATCCCAGCTGTGTGACCAAGACTTATCAGAATCTGCAATAGGAGTTGGTGAGATGCCTTTATAAAAAGCTAATAACCCCCCTGTTCCCTAAAATTGAGTTCCACAGTTTCAAAGAGCATTGAAAAGCCCACTTGATACTAAATCCACATCTCTCTACCTCTTGTCATCACCACTGTAACCCATTAGCCTGCCCCTGTGCCTAAAGCATCGTTCCAGTGAATGAGTCACTCAGTCTCCACATTTGGCTTCTTTATCTATCACTCGATCTGGTGCATCCAGCTGCTATCCAACCAGCTGGGCAGTTTTAAAGCATAGGACCATTATAGGGCTGTGAAATCTGTAGGACCAATAGAACAGGGACATCTTCATGAGCAAACCAGGTTTTTGACGGTCCTGTTAGAAGACCCTGACATACGCAGTCATCATTGGCAATCCTGGTCATCCTTGGCACAGCCCTGTGCTAGTGGTGCCACTTTGCATTTGCATAGCTCTCCATGGGGCAAAAAGCACTTGCCAAGTACTGTGCCAGTGTCCCTCAGGCAACTCTGAAGTCACCAGTGCAAGTTTCATTGCCAATTTCACAGACAAAATGAGGGGCTCCAGGGAGGTTAGGGGGGCTGCCTGTGGTCACAGTGGCACAACCAGGGCTTCCCTGGTGTGGAGGATCCCTGTCCCCCATGCATCAGGCTTGTTTCCGGCCCTGGAGGCTGTGTCACCATACGGAACTGTGACAGGGCTTACTTGAATGCACCAGTGACTGTTCTTTTAGACAGGACATGCTCAGGAGCTGGCGTCATTTTGTAAGCTGGTACTGAGAATCTGTTTAAAATTCTGTTCCTTGTAATGCATCCTCTTGAATCATTTCCCCTTTGTTTGGGGTCAGATGTTCAGTTCTATACAAGGACCATGTGAGTAACGAGTGGGCGGATCACTTCTAGAAATATATATGTGACCCCACCGCCCCAGAGGAAAACAGCACAACATGATACATTCTGACTCATATTTTCTCAGACATGCTGGAGTTCAGTGGGGACTTGGGGAAAACGAGAAATATATGTGTGTGCGTGTATTTATATATCTGTATGTGTACCACTGTGTGTGTGTTTAAGAAGACTTAACCAATACCAGTGTACAAGAGAAAATCACAGCTCTCTAGTAATCTTTCTGGGCTTAAAAACAGAACAAAAAATCAATTCCATAGCTTTCTACCTGGGTTGGCCAACATCACATCGGTAATATAACATACACACATATGACAAACCCTTGCTGAGAACTTACCTTGTCCTAACACTTATTGGCCCCCTTTCATATCTTATTTTGCTCAATTCTCTCAGAATCTCTATGACAAGATTATTGTTATCCTCATTTTTAAGTTGGGGGAGTGGGTTCAGTAAGGCAATGTGACTTACTCCAAATGCACAGCTGGAAAGGCTCAGAGCTCTTCAGTGGACAGGATCTGAGACTCCAAGGCCAGTGCTCTTTAAATTGCCACATGGCTGACTCTAGACTTACACATCTATAGGTTTTTATTTTTTTTTATTTTTAAACAATTTTACTGTGCTAGTGTTTTCCTCCTTGCTCTTTCTCCCTCTCCTGCTCTTTCATTCCTCCCTCTCTCCTCTGTCCCTTTCTCCCTCTCTTCTTCCTTCTCCTCTGGCTTCTCCTTATTTGTTCCCCTCTTCCCTCTACTCCCCTCTTCTATCTCTCTCTCTCTCTCTCTCTGAAGAAACAAGTGGTCTTTGCTCTTCTGGAATGACAGCCTCTCATGGCTAGAAGAAAATTTGTAGGTCATCTATCTTTTTGCCATGACCAGTATGGCTCAGTTGGTTGGGTGTCGTCATGCAAACTGAAAGGTTGCTCATTCCATTCCTGGTCAGGGCACATGCCTGGGTTGCAGGTTCATCCTAGCTAGAGCATGCTGGGGGGCATGCGAGAGGCAACTGATCTATGTTTCTATCATCGGTGTTTCTCTCTTTCTTTTTCTCCCCCCCCTCTCTAAAAATAAACAAACAAGTTTAAACCAGTGGTTCACAGCCATGGTTCACATTAGAGTCACCTGGATTTAAAATATTCCTGTTTGGATCCCATCCCAGACCAATTAAATCAAAATCTCTGGAGTCATCAGTCATTTTTTTCTTTTTTTACTCTCCAGTTGATTCTAATGTGCAGCGCAGATGGAGAACAACTCATCTAGACGCACTGACCATTCCTTCTACAATACCCCTGCACATTTTTCACCCATCCCTTGCTAAAGACCCTCAATGGCAGAAAGCTTAAAATCCTAGGGGGAAGCTGATTTCATTTTTTAGTCCCTCTATTTAGGGAATAAACAACTACAACAACAAAAACAAAATCTTGTTATGAGTCAGGCAGTGTCACTTCTGTTATCTTGTGTAATCCTCACAGGGTTTTTATTATTATCTCTACTTTACAGACTAGGAACTCGAGGCTCATTTATTCCTCCATTCAACAAATATTTACTGCATTTATACCTGCTAGATGAAAAGCCTGTTAAAAGCACTGGACAGGCACAGATGAACAAGCCAGGCATGGCTCTGGTCCACAGAGAGCTTTCTTTGGTTGGGGAAGATAATCATTAAAAACCAGATTGCACAGCTAACTAATCACAGGTGCAGTGAGAGTTTGAAAAAGGTAGAGCTGGCCTTGTGTGAGGGCAGGGAGTTCAGAGAAAGCTTTCTCAATGGAGCACCCCTCTGAGATGAGCCCTGACAGACAAGCAGGAATTGAGTAAGGAGGGGAGGGGCTGTGCAGGGGATGAGGCAGCTGTGTGCAGAAGGCCATGAGACAGGAAAGTTCCTGATGCTTTGGAGGAACTGGAAGTTGGCCAGCATATCACCAGGATTGAGAGAGGAGCCCCAGAAGTTGGTGAAGATGGAGGGTGGGCAGGCCCAGCCCAGTCTGCTCATTCAAGCCAGGAGAAGCCTTTGAAGGATGTTAACCAGGGGACAAAGTATGGCCGGATGTGTGTCTATGTCAAAGACAATTCCTCTCCAGGAGACAATGTGGATGAGTCTTATCATTCCATAACTTCCTGTCTTTCTACATATAAGAAGCATTTACTTTCTTCCTTCCTTTATAGATGTGCTCTGAGGGATGAGCTAGATCCAGAGACAGCACATAAATAGTTCCCAGTGGGAGTCCCATCTGAGGAGAGGAGAGAGGAGTCTACCCAGCAATGCAGAGAAAAAACCTTGGGAAGCTGAGCTATGAGTTCAGAGATCATTCTTTATTCTAGTGCTTACATTGCTGTGTTCTTAAGGATAATATATGAGTATACTTATTTTAAATTGAAACATAGAGAAGATATCACAGATCGAGGATTGTGGGAGTTTTACTCCTTAGAAAACCACTCGGAGAGTCTGTAAAAAAAAATCTTGTCTTCAGTTCCATTTTAAAAACCACCCACAATCTAAAAGGAGAATCTTAAGCACTGCGTGTTTTAAGAGTCTGCTTTTAGGAAGTGTGGATGGTCATCCCTCAGACAGTTAGAGAGATGGACTTTTCTCTCTGTATATAAAACGCCATGCACAAAAGCCCCGTCTGGTTGGTGAGTATTTGATTTAAATATTTTGCTCCATTGACTTTTTCTCTCTCCTCTCTCATTTCCTACCACCTGGACGTAGGCAACACTTAGGTGTGAGCCCAGGAGTTCAAACCCAGGTCCAGGGACAGGGGAACCAGCAGAAACAGGCACCCACAGAGACATGGTCCAAAACTCAACACAATGGCCAGCCTCTGGCTTCCCCACCCTCCTGCACATATACACGGAGACAACTAACACTCAAAACGTTGATCTCCAGAAAGCAAACCATCCCTCTCCAGGCCTGAGAGTGGGAGGAGCATGGGTGTTGGTGCCAAGCATTTCCAAATTCCAATCCCAGCCCGTCACTGTGACTTGGACAAGCTGCTTATATTTTCTCAACCCCAGTTCTTTTCAGTTGAAAAATGCACATAAGAATACATAGGACTGCTTTAAGAATTACGGTATAGAAAGTACTTGAAACATACAAGATACTTGTTCTAATTTTTATGTGCTTGTCAAAATACTCTTGCCCAGATCATCAGTACTGGTGATCTAGAACTGAATCCCAGTTACAGGAGCCCTGAGAACATCCATCTGAATTCAGCCCCCTTATATTTCATTTTAGAGACCATCGAAGCTTCGGATTTTTCTTTCCATCTCACATCCCAAGTATTTATGTCTTTGGGCCCAGTTTTTCTTGCAGTCTCTGCCTAGAAAGAACATAATGGTCTGTTACCTTCCTTTTGGGTTGGTTGGCCTATAAAAGTCACAGTCCATTTGTCTGTCAGTCTGTCCATCCATCCATCCATCTATCCAGGCATTCACCAAGATCAAAGATGCCACAAGATGATCTTTAAGGTATGAGGGGTAGAGGAGCTAAATTATAGAACCATATTCTCCAAGAGGTGCCTGCTAGTTTCAGAGCAAAAGGTTTCACCCCAACCTTGTGAAGCAGAATCTCTGTGGTTAAGGCCATGAAACCTACATTTGAAACCAGCACCCTGGTAGTTCTAATGCCACCTAAGTTTGCCAACACTCATTAGATCATGGAGTGTTTTCACTATCCTTCTGAGGAACATTGATTTTAGCGTTTTGGGGAGCATCAGGGAGTAATTAGGAGGTCTGATGTGGAGATGTACAGAACTTGGCTTACGTGTGAACGTTTGTGGCCATTTGAAAACTTTCATTCATGCGTTTGTTTAGCCCAGTGTCTGATCTGTGCCAGGGGCTGCCTGGTTGCTGAGGATGTACCAGTGCCAGGACTGATGGGCTCCTGCCTTCAGGAAGCTAACAATCGAATGAAGAGAGACAGAGAATGACCACCCAAACACACAGATCAATAAGGCTGTCTCTTGGAGATATTAGTGCTGTGAAGGACGTACTATCCAATATGAGGTTGACTGGGCTTGGGGACTCCCTTGACAATGGTGGTAACCAGGGAAGGCTTCTCTGAGATAGGGACATCTGAGCTGAGACCTGAATGTCAACAAGGAGCTGGACTTGCAAGGATATTGGGGAAGAATTGTAGGTAAATGGGGCAGCAAGGGTAGAGACCCAGAGATGTGAGCACAGTTGGAGTGTTTAAGGGGCACAAAGAAAGCCGGGATGGTTATAGCTGAGAGGCAGGGAGAGGGTGATAGGAGAGGCGAGCAGAGGAGTCAGCCTTGTGGACCACAGTAAGGCATGTGGTTTTGATGCTAATGGTCTTGGTTAGGCCTATTTCTGCAGCTGTATCCAGGGGCAGTGGGAGACAGAGCATCTATCTCTCCAAATGGCCTTCAATGCATTGGCCTCATTAACAGAGGCTCTCTGAGACCTGTTGATGCTGAAGATTCAACCCTTGGGGAAACAAATCCCAGGTTTGCTTACAAATCCCTCTGTAATCATATTTTCCAGGATTGCTCCCTTGTTGAGGCCACAATGGCCGGCCCTAAGAATAGCTACTTGGAGTCCACATGTCTGGAAAGGATGATCTCAGCCAAAAACTTAACTTCACTCCAACATAAAACATAATTTCATTTGAAAAAAGGTTGCAAAAATGTTGCTTCTACAAACCTATTGCTTCTGAAACCTAGCAAGCTTCATAAGCAAGAATTGAGAGCAGTGGAGAAATAAATCAGTGTGTTTGTTCATTATTCAACAAACCCCCAAAGCTGATTTTGAGGTCATCGAGGATTTCTAAATTGCTCAGCCCAGTGGTCACTTTTTAGAAGTCATTTCATTGGCTGTCCAGACAAATTTTATATAGGAGAACAACTCCATCTTTTATTATCTTATTATCTTCTTTGTTTTCTTTAAGCAATTTTTTATTGTGATAAATTATATACCCAGTATAACATACAATTTACCATCTTAACCATTTGTAACTGTGCAGTTCAGTGGTATTACGTGTATTCATAATCTTGCACAACCATTACCACAATCCATCTTTAGAATTCTTTTAATAAACCGAAACTCTATACTCTTTAAACCACTCCTTATTACCCCCTTCCCCTAGTCCCTGGCAACCACCTTCTACTTTCTGTCCCTGTGATTTTGACTATTGTAAGTATCTAATACCAGGAACTGGCTTATTTCACTCAGCATGATATCCTGAAGGTTCATCCATGTTGTAGCGCATGTCAGAATTCTTTTTATCTATTTATTATTCACTGATGGCCACTTAGTTTGCTTCCATGTTTTTGCTATTGTGGATAATGATGCTGTGAACATAGGTGTACAAACATCTCTTCAAATTTCTGCTTTCAATTCTTTTGATTATATCCCAGAAGTAGAATTTCTGAGTCATATGGCAATTTTAATTTTAATATTATAAGGAAACACCATACTGTTTTCCATAGCAGCTGCACCAATTTACATTCCCACCAACAGTGTACAAGGATTCCAATTCCCCTACATTTTCACCACCATGTGTTATTTTCTGTTCTTTTGATAGGATCTCTCCTAATAGGTGTGAGGTAATATTGCACTGTAGTTTTTAAATTTTAAAAAAAAATATAATCATTTTTTCAATTACTGTTGACATATAATATTATATTAGTTTGAGGTATGCACCCCGGTGACTGGACATTATATAAGTTGCTAATGTCTCTGCAGTTTTGATTTGCATTTCTATAGTGATGAGTGAGGTTGAACATCTATTCATACGCTTATTGGCCATTTGTGTATCTTCTCAGGAGAAATGTCTATTCAAGTTCTTTGCCCATTTTTATTTATTTAGTTAGTTTCAGTAGTTCTATATATATTTCCATCTTTCTCAAGCCTCCTTTTTCTTTTGGCTCTTCTGCTGCTATACTCTCCTGGAATGCTTGCCCTACCCAACTTATCCTTTTGAGTCTCCTTTACTGATTGTTAATGCTGCATATAACGTCTAAATTCTGATGGTATTTACAGTTCAAACGTGATTCAGCCAGTGATAAGCAAAAGGTATAAACAGGGTATTATGGAAGCACACGATACGGGCATTTGTTCCAAACAGGGATTCAAGAAGTCAGCTGGCCGAGAAGGTCCATGAGTCAGAGCTCCTGATCTGAGAGAGGAGGACAGTGCTTTCCTGGCAGAGAAAACAGCCACAGGAAGAGAATTTCATGGCATGGTATGGCATGTGGGATTTGGCCTCCTGAGAGCAGCAACAAATTTGTGATGGAAGGCCGTGGAAAATAAGACTTGGAAGGTAAGCAGAAACAGGTTGGAACGGTCTTTTTTTGACTGTGATAAGACATGGTTTTAAACTGGAGACATGGTATAAACTGGAAAGTGACACGTTTTACATTTTAGAGTGATTCCTGTGACTGCAGTGTGAAGGATAAAGTTAAGTGGGTATGAGACTCAGTCAGGGTTACAATTAAAAGGCCTTGGGAACAATCGAGGTGAGGGATGATAGTGGCTTGGCCTAAACTGTTGGCAGCAGAAACTGAGAGGGGCAGATGGATTCCCATGGATGGGCATGAGAAACAATTAGGAGATAAAATTATCAGACCTGGAGTTTATTGGATGAGAAATCAGCCAATATTACTCTAGTCCCAATTTAGGAAAGCACAAAGAAGTAGCCTCCAGAAGGTAGACCCTTCTGCAGGTCAACAAAGTAACTTGGCCTTACCCAAACTTATATGACCTCTTCCCCTCTGATGTTTAGGCATAAAACGTCTGTATATGAAATGTCCAGGCTGCAAAAGGCCTCAGTAAGTCTTTACATTCCTCTTCTTAGAGATATGGAAACTGAGGCTCCTGCAAAGGGTACGTTGCCCAGAGCTCTTCACTCCCATTTTTTGTAACAGCAGATCTGACCTCTAAGAATGACCATATCACTGCGGGTTCTCCTTTCCCAACAGCAGATACTTCCCTGAAGATATTGATGTTTAAAATACAGCTTCAGGGATATATCCTTTCCGCAAGTGTTTTTAGCCTTTTTCTGTAATTGACTCTAAGAATCAACATTCAAAAGCAACAAAATACCAGGTGAGGTTTGGGGCTTTCTTAACCGTGTTAGATCTGGAATATTAATGACCCCACCACCTCCAAACAGCTGTTTTTCTTATCCCACTAAACGTGTTCAATAACAAACTGATGGGTACCCGAATGGAACTTGACTCAGCAGAAATTAGAAATCATTCCAGTGAAATGTACCTTGGCTCACTCTTTCTATCTTCATGATGAAGTGTTCCTCCTAATTTGGGGGGATGATGGGAAGAAATAAAAGCCTTGCGGTGTTGTCCTCCATTAAGTTAACACACGATGGGATGAGTTTAAGTTTCAGCCCACCAGCTGCATTTATCTTAATTCTAGGGAGCTCTAAGAGTAGGGATGTTATTTCTGTAATCATTGATGCATCTAAAAGAAGAGGCAGTAACTGTCATACAGCTGTGCCATCCCCACCCAAGAAGTCAGTTTTACTGTATGATAATTTTAAAAATACACACTTCTTTAAATGATAAAAATAAAATAAATGTAGTTGTTTATTTTGTAAGCAACTGTAAAACAATTGTAAACAATTGTAAAATCTTCCACAAACAAAGCAAACCAACCAGATGGCCTGGATGTGGGCTTCATGCAGAGTTCCCCGAGGGCGCCCATGCTGTGGTCCCCAAGAATGGGAGCCTTCCAGTCCACTCCCATGGATTCAAAGCCTGGCTCTACTAGTGACTAATTGTATGGTGTTTGCAAGTTAACTAACTTTTCTGTGACTTGCTTTACTCATCTGTAAAATGGGGGTAATAATGCCTGCTGCACAGGATCATTTTCAGGTTAAATGAACTGTCAACAAGGTAATGCACACAAAGCACATAGTACAGTGCTTTGTACCAAGTGGGTGTTCAATCTGTTCTCTTCAGGCTTCAAAATGTGATGCTGCTGGTAAGAGACTTACATTGGAACCAGAGGATGAAGAAGTGGTTCATTAACAACCGGCCCAGGGAGAATACACTCCATGGGAAACTGCAGGGTCGTTAAGCACCAATGGTGGTAACAAGGCCATTAATTTCCTGGGGTTTCTTTTATGGAGCCATACAGTGAGGTGGTGCTTAACTCAGCAGGAGGGAAGAGTTTGGTGGTGTCTGGGGGCAGGAGATCACAGCTACTTTGCAAGGTAGACCAGCTGTGAAATGCCAGAAGAATTGTGCACTCACTGTGTCTTCCCTGTGGATCATCCCTAAGGACAGAGCATCTGGAAATCATTTTTGTGTGTTCATTGCAGGCAGTGAGGTGTAAAGAGCATTGACTTTGGACTCTCAGACCTGACTGTGAATCACATTTCTAACATAGCTAACAGGAGACCACAGACATTTTACTTCATCTCTTGTCGCCTTAGTTTCTTCATCCAAAAAATGGGGAGACTTGTGAGTTGCTGTGAGGACAAAATTGGAGAATACGGGAGAAAGCACTTTGAGAATATGTTTTAAACCATAAAGTCCTTAGCAATGGAAAGTATTATCTTATTATGATGGCAGTGATTTAAACTCAGGTCTTTTCTCACTTCCTTTCATTAATATTCTCTTTCTCCATTTGTTTGCTTGAAATAGTAGATGAATGAGTTGTTTCTAGCAATTGTCAACAACTCATGCTTTGGCTAAAATCCATTGCAAAATTTACAAAGCAAAGAGCAGGTACACTATGATCTTCAGAAGTTATTTCATTAGGATGGATTTCTGAACGTGAAAAATCATTATCCCCTCAGAAGAAATTTCTGGAAGAACTGAAAAACCCACATATTACCATATTAATTTGAATGGACTATATAAAATAATTTTAGCTCTGATTTTTTTTAGCAACTAGGAAAAAAGGGAGAGAGTCTAAAAGTTATATAGCTAACCATGCCAGACAGTGGAGGTGTTTCTTTTTTAGGACAAATTTTAAATGTGGAAATAACCCTGAAGACATTTTTACAAGACACCCAATACCGGACCAGTGTCCTTACCATGGCTTATCAGACCTCATATAGTTTGCTCTCCACCTGCGTTTCTAGCTTCGTCTTCCCACCTTGCTCTCTCTGCGCTGGACTTCTTTTCTCCATCAAGCCAGGAAAACTCCTACCTCAGAAACATTGCAAAGTTGGTTCCCTCTGCCTTGCAGGCTTTCTTTTCTAACTTCACCCAGTTAATTTCTACTTATTTTTCAGAACTCGTCTTACATAATCTTTCCTCAGAGGAAGTGTCTAAACCTCCAGATTCTGCCTGCTTTACCTCTCCCCTTACCCCGCATATCGCCCCTCCCTTCACAGAACCTCTGTCAACTTGTGATTAAGTACTTGGCCACTGTTTATTTTCTACCATGTCCACATGTGAGCTCCCTGAGGGCAGAGAGCATGTTTGCTATGCTCACCAACAATTCTATATATGTACCTAGTACAAGATCTGGCACGTGATTGTGCTAAAAAACATTAAGAATAAAAACAAATGCTGAATAAATGAATGCATGACTCCTCTATAGCAACACAACTTCTCAGAAACTGGCCTGTTGGACCAGAAAGTTCTGATGTTTCTTCATCTTCATCCTGGCAGTGGGAATGATCTGGACACGGACTGTAATACATTTTCTCAGCCCAGAAAGAAAGCATTGACCAGGAAAAATGCTCTGCTATTAATCCATTTGTGCATGTTTGGGGGGTAGTGGATAAGGTCCAGAGTATCTTCCATCACATACGAAATACTCCATTATATGGCTTTTGGCTCATCTTTCACCATTCTTCTCATTAAGAGTCAGGTCAAAAGTCATTTGAAGCCTTTCCAGATCTCCTGGGAAGACTAAGGGAAACTTTCTCACTCCATTGTATATGCATCTCTGTTATAGCATGTATTTCACCATTCTCTAACTGTCTGCACGTCCACTCTCTCATCATATGGTAATGTCCTTAAAGATATGGTTGAAATACGAGATCTGGCTGGAAAAACTCCAGCCAGATCTCATCGATGTTGTTTGTGCAGCATCAATGTAACCTGGCAGCTAAGGTGAGTTGAATGGAATGCGCATGTGTGAACGATGACAACTTCACTGTACCAATCAGAGGGGGCTGTAGAGCATGGGTACTCTGTCGCCATCACACTCAAAATGACTGAGCGAGTAGAGCAATGAATCTGCATCGAATTTTGAATTAACTTGAACATTCCTCTGCAGAAACTCACCGGATGATTTGGAAGTCTTTCAGGAATGATGCAGTGAGTGCAGCACGAATAAAAGTGCGGCACATGTGCTTCAAAGATGGTTGAGAATCAGTTGAAAGTGATTCACGTTCTGGAAGGCCTGCAACAAGTAGAACACCTAGAATATTGCATGTGTTCGGGCCGCAATCAACAAAGATCAGTGACTGACAGTGCAAGAACTAGAAGCTAATCTGAGGATTCCAAAAACTACTGTGTCTGAGATTGTGATGCAGGATCTTGGCATGAAACATGTCGTGGCAAAGTATGTTGCACAGCTTCTGCTACCAGAGCAGAAGGAACATCATATTGCAGGTGCTAATGATGCTGGGAGAACTGTGGGGAGTTCTAAGATGCCTATCTTGAAGAGGATTGAGGCACCACTGTCCTATGTACAATGTTTCTTGTATCTTGTATCTTCTTCAATAAATGTCTCTTTCTTATAGTACATGGCTGGATACTTTCTGGACAGACCTCATTCCCCAAATGTGCTTTCAGCATGAAGGACAGTACTAGATATAGTACTAAGTGCTTGATGAATACATTTTGATGAATAAATAAATGAATCAATCCCAAGATAGTTAGAAAAATTCAGTATAGCAAGGAAAATTGGACCAGACATTTTGATTGGCTTTTTCATTGTTTCGCATGTCTTGCATATGTGTCAATCAAACATATTTGGTCTTTCTACTGAAAGGTCTACCTGTTGACATTCCTAGTCTTTAAGAAAATATGACGCAATGGCAAAGCGGTGCCTATTTTTAATTCTCATCACTATTTGCATTGGAAAACAGCTACTTAGCACACTTTTCAATGACTTTCATAAGGTAGATTTTCTTCCCTTTTTTTTTGTTAGCTTCAGGTTCTCACCATGTGATACTACAATGTTTTTGCTCCAGACTTACAAGTGCAATGGGATTAGTTCTCAAATCAGTTTGTCACATGGAAAATGTTCTACAACAAAGAGATTAATTGTTCTCATTGTGTAAGTGTTTTGAAATGCAAGCAAGCCTCTTGGATTCTGGTTGACTAGAACTACTAGAACTCCAACCTATAACTGTCCCTTTAGCCCCGTTTCCTGGAACCCCAAATCACACTTTGTACAACAAAATGGATAGGCCTGTGGATCCCATGTGATTTTATGGGTCTATACTTTGTCCAAACTGTTCTCTCCATCTGGAATATTTTACCCCAGTATTGCTTGAGAAATTCTCACTTATCTCTTGAAAACCGTTTCAGGTGTCACTCCCTCCAGGAAGCCTTCTCCAAGTGCCCTAATCTGTTTTGGATTCATCTTCTCCATTCTCTCCCCTAGCTCTGTTCTTTGCATTGATGGGAATGTGTATGTGGTACTGGGAGTTCAGCTTAATGTTTAAGAAAATAAGTGTTGGAATTAGCATGAGGCTGCATTTGAACTCCAGGACTTACTAGCTTTGTGATCTTGGGCAAGTTGTGGATTCCTTCTGAGATTTCATCTTCTCCCATGAAATGAGGTGACTTTACAGAACAGATGTGACTATTAATAAGGAACTCCATACTGAGTAGTTTATACAATGCAAAGCATATAAGAAGCATTTCATATATGCTGGGTGTGGTTTTACTGCCAGTGATATCAATACTACTACTATTAACACTTCTACAACTATCAAATTACTTACATACCATGTTAAAACTATCCATTTAGGTATTTGCTTCTCCTACTGGACCTAGAGCAACCAGCCATTTTAGGTTGCCTAATATTGAGGGGATTCCTGGAATATGGGACTTTCAGTGCTAAAGCAAGGATGGTCTCAGGAAACCAGGATGGCTGGTCATGGTCACTGTCACTGGGCCATAAATAACTTAGAGAGACCCTAACCTCGAATATTTATATTCTCAGTACAGAGCCCATTGCTTTTTAGGTATCAACCTGCATTGATAGGAGTGGGGTTCATGGGAGCTTTCTCATTTTTTCCAACCATATGTTTCCATACCCTGTATTTTTCTTTATACTTCCCATGTGTGTTAGTGTGCTAGGGCTGCCATAACAAAATACAGTGCAATAGGTGGCTTGAACAATAGAGATTTATTGTCTCGTGGTTCCGGAGTGTAGGTGTTCAAGATTAAGGTTCCAGCTGATTTGGTTTCTGCTGAGAGCTCTCTTCCCTGTCTTGCAGATGGCTACCTTCTCACTGTGTCCTCACATGGCCTTTTCTCGGTATGTACACAGGGAAGAGCGAGCTCTCTAATGTCTCTTATAAGAACACTAATTCTATTGGATCAGAGCGCCACCATTATGACCTCATTTAATCTTAATTAGTTATTTGGAAGCCCCATTTCCAAGACAGACTTACTTTTTTTTATTGCTCTTCATTATTGCACTTCACAGATATTGTGGTTTCATCAAATGGAGACAAGACCCTCCACCAGAGAAAAGATTAGGACTCACAGATGATGGTTAGCATTTTTTAGCAATACAGCATTTTTTAATTAAGGCATGTACATTGGTGTTTTTAGACCTAACATTATTGTACACTCAATACACTGCAGTACAGTGTAAATATAACATTTATAGGCCCTGGAAAACCAAAAAATTCATGTGACTTGCTTTATTGCTATATTCAGTTTATCACAGTAGTCTGGAACCAAACCCATAGTATCTCCAAGGTATGCCTGTACAGCCACATTGAGAGTTGGGGCTTCAACATGTGAATTATGGGGGACACAAACATTTAGCTCATAATACCACCTTAGCCTCCAGCTGTACCACATATATAAAGCACTGTATCTGTTTGTTATTGTTTCCTAACGAACTACTCCAAAACTTGGTGGCTTCTAACAGCAAATATTTACTTAACTCATGAGATTGCAAGGCATTTTGGGGGCTTGACTCATCCAGGATGGCTTTCCTCATGTATTTGTGAGGTTAGTTGGCAAGTCAGCTGAGGCTTTTAAAATCTTGGCTAGTTTCTCTCACTTGTTTGGGGCTCCAACTAGATGGGCTAAATCAGCTCTGCTTTACATGGCCCCTTCATTCTCCAGTAGGCTAGTTCAAGCTTGTTCACATGGTGGGGACAGGGGTTTGAGAGAGAGGAAGTATGCAAAGCCTTGAGGACCTGGGCTGGGAACTGCTCACCATCTCTTTTGTTGCATTCATTGGCCAATTAAAGGCACAACTACAGCACAGATTTAAGGAAGGAAAATAGATGCTACCACTTGAGCTATAAAATCACACAGCAAAGAGCATAAATACATGTAGTTATGTTTATAGGATTACGATTGTGGTCATGTTTACAATCTACTGTAACCACTAACCTAACAGAGCTGATGCTCAATAAATGTTAGGTTCAAAGCAAACATTCTGAGTCTCATAAAACAGCAAGATCTTGGAAATACAGTGTCCAGAAATTAAGGGAAATTTGTGCAGCAGGTCAGTGTATTATTTATGGGAGGTTGTAACATAGTATTAATACAATGACCAAGTGTTCTTACTGGGAAATGATATATGCATATAAGGCCCTATTTGGGGGTGGGGGGGAAACTCATTTTCACCTGGGGCCACATCAGCCTTGCAGTTGCCTTCAAAGGGCCAAAACAATTTTAGGAAACAATTTGTGTAAATGTAACTACTCCTTAACTGTTAAGGAGCTGAAATTACATTCAGCCCTTTGAAGGCAACTGCAAGGCTGATGTGGCCCCTGGTGAAAATGAGTTCCACAGCCCTGCCCTCGTGGTTAGAAAAGTGCTCAGCTGGCCAATTTTAGAAAGTTTCACAAACTGGCCTGGGAAATGGATGTGAACTTAATGTTGATTATGTGGGTTGCTCCTGAGAGTCTGGGACAGTCTGGGTTGGCTCTGCACTAGAGAAGGAGAAAGTACCCAGGAAGGGGTCTGGAGAACTGAGGGGATAACAGCTCCTAACAGCCACGTACCGTCACGGGGTTCCATGCTACCTCTAATGACCGGCATTCCTCAGGTTCACTGGTGCATTCATTATTCAGTTAACAAGTTTTATGACAACATTGGGGAAATCACATGGTTTGGCCCCAGTAGCTGGTGAAATGGATAACAGTGAAAACAAAAGCACTAGGCTAAAAAGGAGCCATTTGATTTGATATTTTTTAGTTCAATGTGCTATACAGCTGAATTAATTAAAAGCTACTTTAGGGCCACTTTATATCCTTAACCAGCACAAACAGGATCTTTGGGCCTCAAGGGGCTCTGGGTGAGAAGCCCTCAGACAAACCCTAGCAGCAAGCTGCAGTTTTAGAAGCACATGTTTGGAAATGACACCCCCTTGCAGGGGAACACTGGAGTTAATTGTGGATGTGGGAATAAAGCAGGTTAGAAGCTGTGGCGTTAAAAGGCCTGGGAGGGTGGCGATTTGAGGCAGGCAAATGAATTAAGCTCAGGCAGTCTCTGCAGAACAGAACAGTACTATTATTAGACCAGAGCCTGTGAGAGAAAAAAATAAGGCTCGGTGGAAAGAGTTGTCCAGAAGGAACCTTATTCGGATGGAATTCTGTTCGTGGGCTGTGAATTCAGAATGCCTAATGTGTGCTAGTGGGTGGTAGAGCAGAGAACTTCCCAGACAGGGGGCCAGGCAGGTTCCTGTGTAATCCTGGTTCTGTTTCCAACTTGCTATGTGACCTCAGACAAGCCTCCTCGGCAATTATGGCCTCAGTATTCTCATTGGTTAAGTGGGATAATATTATTATAGTACCTCTGATTATAGGGCTGATAGCAGGCTAGTCATATCGTATATGTACCACATGCTGGGATTAGGTGTAAATATTATAATGATGAGCCTTAGGATCTCAAGGTTTATAGGAACCTTTAGTACTTAGTTGGAATTGCATCACAGACGCTACATGGTTTATGTCCACCTTCTCCTTGTTTATGCTTACTCTTTGTAGGAAGGTGTAGCAGATGCTATTGGTACCCCACCCAAATCCACGGGCACTCACATTCTGTTGAAGGCTTCTTGGTACATCTGCCCACAAATGAAGCAGGCTGACAGTACCCAGGAATTAATGTCCCTGGGAGTAGCCATCAACTAACTATGAAGGGGAGGTAGTGGGTAAATGCTCCATCAACTTTTTCATTCCTCAGATGGGGTAGCTCTGAAACACAGTCTTCATCATCTCCCAGAGGAGCCCAAGGCGACTGAGCTGCAGTTGCCCATAGAGATGGTCTGTGTACTATCACCCCTGAAAATGACTTCTGTCCCTTTCATGCCTCACTGTCCACTCCCCTCCTGGCGCTTCTAGGCATTGCCTCCCAAATAAACCACTTGCCTTTAAATCTCATTAAGACAGTAAAGACTGTGCCTGATTCACTTCTGGATGGTAGTACTATGATTCTGGGGCAGAGATAACTGTTTGGCAAAGGAAGTTTGAGTTTAAGTTCTACCGTCTGTGGTTCCAACAATTAAGTCCATTCTATTTTCTCATGGCAATTCTTTCAGCCTAGCTTTAACTCCACTCTTTCCTAACTATCTCTCACCCCTCAATCTTATCTTCTCTAGAAGATTCACTTCCAATTTTTAAAAGTTCTCTTTTATAACTTGATTTCAGGTTTGCTCTCCATCCTGGATTCTGTATTAACATGACATATTCAAGTACTGGCAGTTTGAACCTGAGGTCCATAATGAACTTGGTGCTTGCTTTGTGGCTGCATAGTGTAGTAATTGTTACAAGCATTGTCTTAAATCCTCATGTATACCAGGTACATGGTCATGATCTGTATCCACTGTGTAAACCCTTGAGTGTTTCTCAAATCCCTTATGTACACATGCCCTTTGATCTCAAGACGTAACAGTCATTTAGTCATGTGTTCAATAAATCCTCACCAAGTCTACTATATGCCAGACTTTGGGTTAGGCTATGGACTTAAGAAACTAAAGAAGACAAATGTCTGCACTTGAAAAGTTCAACATAGTCTACTGGGAGACACAATAGATACTCGGTACACATTTTTAGACTGAGCAAGGATGCAAAGAGATCGTTACATTACAGTGTGGTCAATGAGGTGTGACACAGCAGCAGGCTCAGTGAGGTCCTCGGACCTGCTTCATCAGCATCAACTGACATCTGCGCAGGTACGTTCTTAGGGCCCACCCATTCAGACCGACTGAATCAGAAAGTTTGGCTCTGGGGCCAGCAATCTGTGTTCTAATAAGCCCTCACTCATTCTGATGCTCCCTAGAGTTTGAGAACCACTATGACAGAGAAAAGGAGAGGATTTGATGGCGGACGAGAGAAGGGTGTATGTATATCTGAGTGTTTACACATGTGTGTGTGGAGAGGATGAGATGTATATGGGAAGAGAAATAAAGGAAGGCTTCCTGGAGTAGGTGAACCCTGAGCCAAGTCTTAAAGGGGAAGTATGACCTGGCTTAGTGAAGACCATCCGGAGATGAACTTAGTAATTTAAAGGCCAGATATTCCTAGCGGTGGTCAAAATCAGATAAAATGTTTTATCACAATTGTGTTTCAATTATAGACAAATAATTATTTAGCAGTTTATAATCATAAAAGGAAACTGTAAGGAACACATTTTGACTTAACAGAAGCAGCTTTGAAGGATCCACCAAAGGTTCCCTCAAATTGGGCTGTCCCTGTTCCCAAACTCCCCCATCATGATTTTAAACCTCTTGAAGGCAGAACCTTCTTGACTGGGTTTTCCTTTTATTAAAAAACAAACATGACCCCAGCATTATACTCATGGCTCAGTGCATAGATGCTCAACAAGTATTTATTGATTTGAGTTCTTAGAAACAAAGGGCACAAGGCAGCTCTTTCCATGTTCTTTTTTTTTTTTTTTTTTTTTTTTTGGCCACATGCCACTAAGCAATCGGTCTAGGTGACGTTAAATAAAATGGCTGAATTAAACGGAACATATGTTTGCTGTTGCAGACATAACCTACCTGTGGAGAACAATTTGGAGGTGTAGGTGTTCCATGTTGTTCTTCTTTAGGGTCCCCAGTGTCTAAATTACACATATCGACAAAGCAACCCTATAGTGCAGGTGATTTCTATTGTTATATAGTAACATAGATTATAATTAGCTGGTACAAATGATAGTAATTCTTAATGCTTGTATAGTGCTTTCTGTTTTACCACACTCATTTACATCCATTAACTCATCTGATTCTCACAAGTTTGAGAGGCAGTCATGGCAGGTATTATTAGGGTCCCCTTTGCTCAGATGGGGGAAAGCCATGACTGGAAACAGCATAACGTCATTTCTGCTGTGTTCTGTCGGCTAAAGCAGTCACAGACCAGACCAGGTTCAGGAGGAGGAAAAACCAATCTCATTTCTCAGTGGGAGGATGCCAAAGAAGTTGTGCCATCTTTAATGCAGTACAATAACCTTCACTCTTATGAGGGCTGCATGCAGCCCAGGATGGCTAGGAATGCGGCCTCACACAAAATTGTAAATTTACTTAAAACCATTTTTTTTGTTCATCAGTTTTTGTTAGTGTTTGTGTATTTAATGTGTGGCCCAAGACAACTCTTCTTCTTCCAGTGTGGCCCAGAGACGCCAAAAGGTTGGACACCCCTGTTAGAGCCACAGTTTCATCTGTAAGATGCAGATAATACCTACATCAAAAGGGTCATAATAGGTTCTCAAATAGTGGCAATTATTATCAGTGACCACTGGGGAATCGTTTGATTCCTTTTAAGAAGATAACAACTAATCATTATATATGGCTATATGGAAGACAGTCAATAAAAGTAAGAAGGCAAAGCTTACATAAGAACTTTGACTGCCGTGGAGTCTTAAACACTGTCATCTAATTTCCAGGGTTTTTTTTTTTAAGGCTAACACATAAGACATTTACTATACGCCAAACACTGTTTTAAGTTCTTACATTTATTAACTACTACAACCCTGTGACATTGATGGGAATGTTGTCACTCCTGTATCACAGGGGAGTAAACTGAGGCACACAGGTTTGAGGAGGTGCTCTAGTGAACAGTGGAAGTAGAGCCGGGCATGTTGGACCAGATACACGTGCTTCACTCTCATTCTCTGCTACCTGCCAGGTATGTTACCTGTGCATCAGGTCACTCTTTCCATTGCCAGGCAGGGATACTTACCTTGAAAACATAATTAAATCACAATTTGTCTGTGATTTAAAAAGAGTAAATTTGAACTCTTTAAATAAACACAGAAGAATTTTTAAATATTGAAAAATTTGAGAATGCAGGAGATCAGCTATCTGCCCAGTGTCCTTGTGGTCCTCTTCCAGGAGTCCCTCACTGCTTTCAGAGAGGTAATCGTCTCTGGAAGACCTCCCCTGGGGCTGGAGCTAATAGTGGGCACAAATACTGAACAGTTCTCTCTGTGAAACCCTGAGACTTGGGGTCCTTCGTCTACTTTTAAGTATACACTTGTCAGCTTCCAGTATTATACAGTCCTTGAAAGGCTTTCCTAATATTTTCTCCCTATGGGGTGAGGAGTATTGAGTTGGGAGGCTGCTGAATTATTTATCAACTCTGTTTGCGGACCTTTGGTATTCAACAGAACACAGGCAAAAACTTGGAAAGATCAGCATGTCCAGAGAATCAGTATTCTGAAAGGGCACTTGTCAAATGGCATTTTTAGTTTGCTGCCTGAATTTTCAGAAGAGACAGCTGAATTAATTAATACAATAAAATAGAATACATCATTTATAGGTATTGATGAAGGCCACATATTCAATAAGAACTAAACCAAGTTAATCAAAAAAGAAACTGGCAACATTCTAAATTATGGCTCTGTTGATAGTTATTTTGAGTTGTGCTGGTAACTAGTTAATTTGGTTGCATGTTTCAGCAGGTGAATATATCAGTGGAGCTTGGTTTCTTGGGTGAAATGCTAGAATTGCTGAATGAAAACACAGTGCATTTACTCATTGCCAATGAAGAACCCACCAGTTGAAGCAAGAAGACGTAAAAACAAAACATTCACTAGAACTCCACTCCCAGATATGCTGAATGTCCTCACTGCTGTAGACAGCTGGCGTGTTACCTTACTTGTGCCATCCATGTAGTCGCTGTGATGTTAATATACACACAGTAACCTCTGTTCTGTTCTGCTCTCCTTCAAAGCCGCATTGCATGAAGGAGGGCAGATGACACAAGGCAGTAAGGCACTTGGAGAAGAAATCTAAGTGAAAGAGCAGTAAATTTTCTCCCAAAGACAAGCAGCTGGCTAAACCAGTGAGCAAGAAGACAGTAATACACAGATTATTAGATTTGGAAAGGACAACTTAGAGAGGAGATGATTGGGTGGACAAAGGAATGACGTGCAAGTCAGAAGAGGGTTCTCGTTACAACTCTGCCAGTATTAGCCAGCTGGGTGACCTTGGACAAATTCATGTAAGGTGCTGGCTACACTTGAGAATATTTAAGGGGCTTTTCTATCTCATAGTGCCAGCCACATGCTTCCTGAGAGACGCTCATTCAACCACTTCTTAGACACCTTCCAGATGCGGCAGGATTCGCTGGGACCCCCCAGTACCTGTGATCTCCTTTGCATGCAGGCACACAGCTAGCCTTAATTTCTCAGTGGCTCCTTATGTGGCCGTGAGTGTAAGTTCTGACAAATGCAATGTGAAGGGAAGTGATGTAAAACTTTCAGGCCTGGCCCATAAAGTCCCCCACTTCACCCCTCTCTCTCTTACTCCATCATTGGCCTGATTAATGTAATGAGGTGAGACACTCACTACTTTTTAAGGCTACTCTAATTACTGGTAAATTCCTTTCTTGTAATACCACCATTATTCACTATTAAATATAATTTATTGAAGTATTAGTTATAATTAATACTAAATATAATTAGTTGTAGTTGTATTTGCATGATAGTAAATACTTAAATGGCATTTAGGCACTGTTCTAAGACCTCAAGATAGTTCACCTCATTTAATCCCCTTACAGAACAACTCTAGGAGCTGGTTCTGTTATTATCTCCATTTTACAAATAAGGGAGCCAAAACACAGAGATTAAGTTACTTTCCCAAGGTGACACAGCTAGTATGGGATAAAAATCTACTTTACTAGAGTCTTATGAAATTAGCAGGTGAGACATTATTATTTTGTTAATTTATGAATGAGAGATATACCAATCAGGACTCTTCTTAGTGGGAATTATAAGAAATCTGACTCACACTTAGTTCATCCAAAAAAGATAATGAAGGGTTCACATAGCAAACGAGTCTGTAAGTTGCTCTCTCTGGCTTCAGGCACTGTTCAAGCCGGGAACTCACAAACATCACCAGGGCCCATCTTTCTCACATTCTTAACTCATTCTATTATCAGGTTGGCTTCTTTACAGAACTTCTTATGGAATCACTATGGCTGCTGGCACCTCCAGACATAAATGCCCCAAGTTCTCCCAGGCCAAGAGAATTAAGCTCTCAAAGGTCCTGTCTTTCAGTGGATTGGGTCTTGCACTCAATCTTGAACCAGTCACAATAGCCAAGGACTCCAGTACTCTGATTTATCAGGCTGAGTGACATCCAAACTCCAAGCCAAAAGTCTGAGTTCATTCTACCCAAAGTACATTACGGAGAATGTAGAAGGTGTTGGAACAAGAGGAAAATGTGCTGATGCTACGAAAAGGCAGCGTGAATGTTGGGGAGCCAAAATATAGTTAAGGGGCTCTATGGGGAACCCAAGGCTCAGAGAAGTAAAGGGATTTGACTGAACTCACATGGCTAATGAACACCATGAAATAACCTAATGTAATACTTCCCTTTGCATTTCCACTTCTGGTGCAGTGACACCGGCAAAGCTTTTTTTTTTGGGGGGGGGTGGGAATGAAGAAAGGAATGAATAACATATGATTGAGAATTGAACCCAAGTCTTCTACTATTTCTACTTAATACTATTTCTACTGAGTATCTCCGGAGTCTGCGCAGCACCCCATACACTATTGTAGAGATTAGTAGGCAGTTGTTTGTTGTAGAAAGTAGCTTTGAGTTTCTTGAAGGAAATGCTGCTTTGAGAGTTGGGAGAGCTGCCTCTGCTTTGGCTTTCACTTCCTTGGATGCAGTTCTCACCACTTCTTTATTAACTCCATGAGCAATAAGAGGGAATTCAGGAAAATGTTGGCATTGCTGATTAGTCCTGCTTACCATGATATGAAGCTGATAGCTTACCATGACAGATTCTTCTTTGAAGAGTCACTCCATGGCTGATAGTATTGGAACTGAAAATACTATGCAGTGTGAACCAGTGTACTTGAGAATCTCAATCAAACTTGTGATGATGGGAATAGATTTACATTTACAGCTTCTAAGTACAAAGTGGCATTAATGCATTCATGTTGAACTAACATTATGCCTGAGATTTAATTTCCAAGTGAGATTTTTCCATACAATTATTTCTCAGAAGCTGTTAAGTAGAAATTAAGGAAGAAGTAGGGTTCAAATGTAGTTTTGAATTTTGTGCCTTGATTGTGCCTTTCTTACACATCCCTAGCTCTGAGCTCCAAAGGTAAATCTACTGAAACTTTGTTTCTTCTGAATGCCACAAAGAAAAAGGAGATCTCAGATCCAATTGATGGCTAGGTCATGTCTATTTTACCTTTGCATATCTGGTGTATGCATCTCCAGCTTTATTCCAATTCTTACTGCCTTCAACAGATCTTGTCAGGGGTTATTGTGGCTTAATATAATAAAATCTTACTTCCCACGCATGTTGTGGGTCAGTGCAGGCTACAGGGGGCTCTGCTCTGAAAAGTCATTCCAGGATCCAGGCTCCTTCCATTGTGTGACTCTACCATCGTCCAGGGCCTTGTTCTCCTTGGTATGTAGCTCAAAGATGGGGAACAGAGTGTGACAATCCCATGCAATGTTTTCAGGGGCCAGACCTGGAAGTAAGTGCATCATTCCCATCCTCATTTCATCGTGTGAACTTCTCATACAGGGAGACTGGGAAGTGTAGTCTGGCTGTGTGCCCAAGAGAAAAGGAAACTTCTTTGCCACACTTGAAATATTGCAGTAAAATCCAAACTAACTGGTCTACAGTCTGGCCACACTGTCATCAGCAGTATCTAAAATGAAGTTGTCATCTTACTGTTCCCCAGCTACTTTAATACTATGGTTAGAAGACAGAACCCAAATTACGTAGGGTGGCATACAGAAGCCTCCTTGACCTTTCCCTACTTCTCCAGCCTATGTTGTCATAGGCCCCTTCCTCACATCTGGTGCTCCAGCCCCTCTCAATTTCTTGTGGCTCCAGAACACCCAGCACCCTGCTTTCACTTCCTGCATTTGCACATGCTGCTTCCTAGCTTTGAGTTAGGTGAATTTTCAGTGAATAGACCTCATGTTTTTGCATTTGTCACCAGGTGAATATTTTAATGGAACTTTATTTCTTGGGTGATGTGCTAGAATTACTGAATGAAAACGTTTTATTTACTCATTGCTACTTAAGAACCCACCACTTAGAGCAACAACTGGAAAAAAAAGTTATCTTTCCCATCTGCCTGTTGAATTGCCATGTACATCTTTCAAGATGCAGCTATGTTCCCCTGTGAAGCCTTTACAATGCTCTCTGGCCCAGGTGGAAGCAACCCCTCATGACATTGTCCTTCCCCCTTGTCCATGATGCTCTGTAAAGAGCCCAATACTGTTTGGGAGCACGATTCCACGATCTTAAGAGTAAAGAAGTCAGCTTCTGGATTTGAATTTTAATATCAACTTCACTGCATGCTAACTCTGTGAGATTGGTTAATTTACTGAGCATTTATATGCTCTTGTTTGCTCATATTAATAGATAGAACTGTAATGCTCACTGTTAGGACCATTGTACTTGGCACATAATAAACACTCAATAAATATGAGGTCTTCATATTGTTTTTGTTGTTCCATACCTGTCTCATATTATAGATTCTAAATAACTTGAACACGGTCACTATATCTTTCTATTTATCTTTGATATAGTCCAGCATATGCTAAGAAAAGTCATTGAATGAGTGATATGCTAAGAAAAGTCATTGAATGAATGAATTGAGTCATATGCTAAGAAAAGTCATTGAATGAATGAATTAATGACTTTTGCCATATTTCCACAAAAATTATCTCTTTTATTTTGAAGGATAAAAAAAATCTCTCCATAGTGCTCTCAAAGATATAGTAGGTGCACTCTTCGCCCTATGTCTGTCTCAACCTCCTTCTTTGTTTTTCCTCTATTTTTTTCTTCTTTCTGTTACTTTCTGCAGACCCTGTTCCTTTAAAGACTCTTTTTCTCTATGTCCCTTTATCTTTGTACCTCTGTGTCTTTGCACTACTGTGCGGATCCCTGGCATACCATTCTTCTATCTCTGATGGCAAATCCTGCCCATCATCGAGTCAGTTATCTTCCTTCTGGAGCTTTTCTGATTTCCCCTAGCCATAATCATCCTTTGTTGTTTTAATTTTATGGGCTCCTCAAGTTCAACAGCTACCATGCTTTGAGCACTCGCTACCTGCTAGGCAGCAAGGTAAGCAGTTGGTGATTTCTCTCCTATTACCCTTGTAATTTTTCTCTTATATCTATTTATACCCTTTTCTATTTTCCTTATTAGAATATAGGCTCCTTGAGGACAGGATTCAAGTGTAGCTTCCCTGATGTATAATAGCATATTCAATAGCTCCAGGAAGGAGAAAGACATAGAAACAACTATATCTATTTATTCTTATTTACTGGGAATGGAGTTTATTGCTGTATTGGAGGAATGACTGAGAAAAGCAAAAACAAAAAAGGATCTTGGCACTAGTATGGGCCACAGGTCGAGCACCTCTCTAGGCTCAACCTGTGTTGAGCCTATGCTTGGACAATTATCAGGTGAGTATTTGGGTTCAATATAATCTTCTTATTTGATTCAGTTTGAATTGGACTCTTAGGGCTCTGTTTGCAGCAACATCATGGCTACAGTGGTGCCTGGAAAGTGGACATGGGTGAATTGAGTTGGAACCACTCCACTTGAAGAATCAGGGGCTGCATGAAAAAGATACCCAGAGCCTACAGATGGACTTTCAGCACAGGACGGGTTAGTCAGCCACCAGCAGCAGAGTGGATTTAGTTTAGAAGCAAGAGGTAGTTTATTTTTTCTCATGCCCATATTTTGACTTATTGAGGAATCTTACTTTGTCGATCCTGAAAAGTAGTACAGGTATTAATCTTCCCAGAACTATTAGAGTATCTTCGTACCCAGAGGCTGGAGAGTGTACTAGATAAGTCTTAAGAATTGAGGACAAGATATTTTTATTCTTCGTTATTTTCTTTTTAAATCATTTTTTATTGTTATTCTATTGCGGTTGTCCCAGTTTTACCCCCTTTGCCCTCCTCCGCCCATCCCACTCCCCCAGCTCCCAGAGTCAATCCCCGCACTGTTGTCCACGTCTGTGGGTCATTCATACATGTTCTTTGACTAGATCCTTCCCCTTCTTTCCACCATTACCCCCTTCCCTCCCCTTTGGTTACTTTCAGTCTGTTCTGTGTTTCCATGCCTGTGGTTCTATTTTGTTTGTTAGTTTATTTTGTTCATTAGATTCCTCTTATAGGTGTGATTATATGGGAACTCATATCTGTGGGGCCAAGTGTGGGGGGACTATTGCTTTTACAGAGATTATCTGATTTAGTGTTCACAAAAACTGTGTTCACAATAACATTATTATCTCTGTTTTATAGGTTCAGAGGTCACATGAAGTATCAAACATTATGTAGAGCCGGCTGGAGCCAGGATTTCAACTTGGGTCCTCTCTGAATACAGAGCCACTGCTCTTTGAGTATATATGCCTCCTGTAACTAGATTGCTCTCTTTCAGTCTGAGAACTGAATTAAAATAAACACATTGTACATGTGCCCCAATTTAATGAAGATGGTGAGGTATTTATTACAGATACAGATTTAGATAGAGACATGTACATATGACCAATTTCCACCTTCTGCTCCAGCATCAAATTTCTTGTAACATCCTGACGCAGCCTCCTTGGGCTTGATTCTTGGATTACAAACCACATGACCTTGGTTGAGACACTTCACCTCTATGTGACTCAGTTTTCTCACTTGTAAATAGAGGTAATAATAGTGTTTACTTCATAGGGTTCTTCAAGGATTAGAGAAGATGAAGTGTTGACATGTTCCTCCCCTCTGGAGCATGTCCCTACATCCCCCACTTCTTTGCCTGCCACTCTCTCTCGAGTGTGCCCACGCCTTTCCCTTCCCCCTCTTCTTTCCTCCAGGTGCATTACCTTTGCCTTCTTCTTTCCTAAGCTCTAAAGAGCCTTCTTTTGCCTCTGTAACTTATTTCCTGAGCCTATGCAGCCCAACTGGATTACCTTTTTACCTCTGTGACTTTCTAGATAAACTTCCTCTTTAAAAAAAAAAAAAAGATGATGAAATGTTGAAAATAGTACTGGCACATAGCAAATGAATAATAAATGTTAGCTATTGATTTAAAAAAAACTAATTGTAAAATACATATAACAAAAAATTGACAATATTGCTTCTAAATTGTACATTACAACTAAATTGTAAAATTTACCACCAAATTGTAAATTTACTCCTAAAGTGTACAGTTCAGTGGCATTAAGTTTGTTCATGTTGTTGTGCTACCATCACCACCATCCATCCAGAGAGCTTTTTCATTTTGCAAAACAAACTCTCTACCCATTAAACAAGGGCCCCATTCTCCAACCCCAGCCCCTGACAACTACCATTCTACTTTCTTTTTTCTATGGGTGTGACTACTCTAAGTACCTTGCTTGTCCCTAGCTATTGACTTTTTAAGAGTCAGAAGATCGAAGTGTAATCTTAGCTCATCTACCCCCTAACTGTGCATCCTTGGAAAAGAAACTTTCCTTTAGAGCCTGAGCTTCTTCCTCTCTGAAATAGAAGTAATAATATCCTTCCTCAGTTGGCACTCAAAATTAAAAGTGATGTGAGGCATGGAAATACTTTTTACCCTCCACAGTGTTATTTTTTTTATAATACCTTAAAAGGTGCTCACATATTCATTCGTCATTCATTCATTTCTCTGCCCATCAAAACATCCACTTCATTTAATGAAGTTTACTAAGTTCTGGCTGTGCCAGTCTCTGTGGTAAGTCCCTCTGTGCTAAGATGAAACAGGCAGAGTCTCTACTCTCAAGAACCTCATAAATGATAAGGCAGAGGGTGTAGTAGGTGGTACATACACAGAACCTAGTTCTCAGTCCAGTGGTGGATCAAAAGGGGAGATGAACTTTTCACAAGGAGTCCCTCCAGCTGTGAAGTGCACTCCTGGAGGGGCAGTGTGGTGGGCTCCAGAAGACCTGTGTGTCCCAGCTTCACTGTTGGCTGGCCCTGGTGACCCTGGGCACCTCTCAGTTCTCAGTGTGTGCTCAAGGAATGGTTTTCCAGTTGGATTCTATCGGATGCTAGAATTCTGTGGTCCCAGATCCTTTCTTCCATAACTCTTCTTTTATTTGTTTTCATTATTGGGGTTCTGAGTGAAAATTGGGAAATGTTCCATTTGAAAAGTTTGAAATTATAGGTTTAACTTGTGCAAAGTACCTAATCATTCCGTACCCCAGTTTTCCTTCTTTAAAGTGGATATTACAACAGTTCTTACCATAAAGGAGTTCTTGGGAGGACTAAATGTGCTCATAATTATAGTAAGTACTCAGTAACACCTAACATTATTATCACCGTTCTTTGGGAAACACTGGACAAGAGCATCTCTCAGCCACTTCCTGTGATAACCTGCGGCAGGGACTCTCCTCCTTGTGCCCTGGATTTCTGTCTTCTTTCTGGTATCAGGCTCTTTGAATTCCTCCTCACATTTCATATATACTCAGTGTTTGGACCCCAGCCTCCCCACATGTCTTCTGTGGGCTACTGTTGATACCCTGGGATGAGGACTGTGAGAGCCAGGGTCTTGGGTATCACATGTGTGCCCTTCTCGCAACCTGTGAAGAAAGTCAGTTTCCTTTCCTCCCCATCCCACAGTCTCATTAGCTCAAACACAGTCCTCAGCCTTGGAACAGTCAACTTGTTCAGTAAGTGAACTAATTACATTGGCTGTGTTTCCCTTTTGTTCCCCAATCTTGCCAATTAGCTATTTATAACATTTCCAAAGATGTTTGCCTGAAGTGCCCCTTTAAACCCAGCTTCAAAGATGTGACTCGGAGGATGAAAGCAGCTATAGCAACGCACCTCTGTCCCCTGATCACTTTGGGGGCAGAGAGGAGTGTTTTTAACAGGATATCTTCCCAATATCTTTGTTGGGCGATGAATGGTAATCAGAGTCTTCAGGGTTGGTTGAAATGGCTTGTGAAAGAAAAAGAAAAAGAAAAGGAAGGGAAAAGGAAAGGAAACGAAAATAAAGGAAAAAAGGAAGGATAAGAGGGAGGGAAGGAGAGAAAGAGAAAGAGAGAGACGACTATGGACAACATATCGGGAAATGTGTTTGACTGATTGTCACAGGAGATAAAACAGAATGGAGCCTCTCTGACATCACAAATCAGTGTGGACATAACAAACTGGACCAGGTATGGGTAGATGAGTTGGTGCACGACATGGGAACAGTTACATCCGGTGTCAGTGACCACTCAGAAGCCCCTTGAAGCATGGAGTGGAGTCAGTCAGGGGTTTCTCCCCCTCCTTGACCAGCATAAGAGCAATAGCGTTGCCTTTACTTTATCCAGCATATATTAGGATGGAAAAATCACTGAAGTTAGAGTCCTTTGCACTGAGCTCACATTCTAGATCCATTGGTTCTCAGATTCTAGGCCGCTTGAAAATCAACTGGGGGCATATAAAAATGCCCAACTTCCAGGCATTCCAATTCAGTAGTACCTGGCCTGGGTCCCAGAAAGCAAAGCCTGAGGCAAAAGCTTATATCCTACCACTTTATGGGGAACTGGAATCCCAGAGAAATACCAGGAGGGCAAAGGGAGTGAGAAAGGGAAGGAAGGAGTACCAGGACAGGGGCTTGTTATTGAGCCCCTGTAGTCATACCGTTCCATGTCGAGTGAAACCAGTTTCTCACAAGACTGTCTTCCAATAATCCTGGAACCAATGTGTATTAGGATGGTGAGACCAAGGGGAGGAAAGGGGAAGAATTGATCCACTACCTCCTGCTCCCATGGGTTAAACGCTTGCCCCATGGGGCATGAACTCCTCTGCACTTCCAGATTGAAAATGCCTGGGTAGCAGGTGGGTCTCGTGACATCTTATACCTCAGCCAGGGCAGTTAAGGATGAGAGATAAAGGCATATTTCATCGGCATAACCTAAGTTTTTTCAGATTATACTTATGGGAAGTCGAGTCAGTAGGGACTGGGGAGAGCTGGTGGTTACAGGGATGGGGTAGAGCAGGTGACCAAAGGTTCCAGGGAGAGGCAAAGCCAAGTGACCTCCAGTGGAGCACACAGCATGTCCATAAAAATCCTAAATGATGCTAATATCAGGGTGATCTGGGGCTCACACTTTGAGAAACCTTCCTTTACTTGTAGTGACCGAGGGCAAACTGCTGAACTCTGCTGCATGTCAGTTATTTCAGTGGTAAAACAGAGAGGAGGACGTTGAAACCCACTTTGCTGAAGATAAAACTAGATAGATCTCATGGAAGCAAACACTTAAATGACAACAACCCGCACAAATCTGCACTGCTATTCTGCACTGGAACAATCGCAGTATGACTGGAAATGAAAACATTCTTTTCCTGTTTCAGTAACACTCACTGAGCCGACTGTGTATTCGGTGAATGCACGTGGACATTGTAATTAAGCAAATATGATGCAGCTGAAGTTTGTAGAAAGCAAGCAATTCATTCAATTTTTAACAAATTTTAATGATTAACTTTGTGCTAAAATGCTGGGAGGTGCAGCAAATGAAAGCGCTCCATAGATGCTAAAAAAAAAAAAATCAAGGAGCAATTTGGGAATTGTACTTCTGTTTACCATTCTAATTATAAGGCTAATTAAACCCTGATTAGTGGTCCTCGAGTATAAATACTTTTGCTGTGCTTGGTTCCCTTGTGGAACATTCAAGACCAATGAAATTCAGGTACATAAGCAAACTTTCATTTGCTGAAGGCTCTGCCACTTTAGCCCTGGTCATACACATTACACAGGGCAAAACAAAGTGCCTGAGTTGTTAACACCTTCCTAGTCTTTGATAGGGACAGGCATACATGACCACCACCTTCAATTTTTAACGTGTTAATGATATGATTGAATAAATTGCAAGTTGTTAAGACACCATCATTGTTTATTTTTGGACTATGGTATTCCCACTAGGGAGGCTATTTTATTTTGGGGCAATTGAATCTTTTAGTAATTATCCTTTATGCATCAAATCCTAGCTTCATGATTTGGAATTAGCATTAGACAAGACTTTGAGGTTATCTTGTTTTACTCCTATTTGAAGTACAAATGTGCTATTTCTGATGAATGTTCCTTTCTACTTGGATATTTACAGTGTTGAGAAACCAAGTACCTGAAGACTCAGCTCCTTTTATTTGGGAGAGTTGTCACTAATAGTTTCTTGTAGAGTCTACACCGTGGTCCAAATTGGAGCCTCTGGATCAACAAGTCCTACAGCAAGTCCATTCTCCAGCAAACCGTTTCTGTAAAAGGCCGTGTAAGAAATAGTTTAGGACTTTCAGGCCAGCTATATGTGGTTTCTGTTGCATAGTCTTTGTTTTGCTTTTTTTGTTTTGCTATACAAATTTTAAAAATATAAAAACCATTCTTATCTCACAACTCATGCAAAAGCAGACTCTTAGTTGGATTTGGCCTGTGAGCCCTTGATCTGTATGTTTAACAGACACACACACACACACACTTACATGCATACATCTATAGTATGTATATGTATATGTGCATGTATGCAGTTGTTCCTTGGTATCCAAAGGAGTTTGGTTCCAAACCCCCACAGATACCAAAATCTGAGGATGCTGAAATACCTTAGTCAGCCCTGTATATCTGAGGGTTCTGCGTCGGCGGATTCCACCAATTACAGATCAAAAGTATGAGGTCTTTCCAGAAATTATCCAGCCATGTACTGTGAAAAATAGAGACATTTATTGAAGAAGATACAAGGTACAAGATACAAGAAACATTGTACATGGGACAATGGCCCCCCAGTCCCCGCTTCAAAGGAGACACCTTGAGACCTCACACAGTTCTCCCAATTGCCATCAGCTGCCCCATTGTATTTTCCTGAATCTTATCGATGGTCTGAAATCTCTTCCCTTTCAAAGGTGATTTTAGGTTTGAGAAAAGCCAGAAGTTGCAGGGTACCAAATTTGGGCTGTAAGGGGGCTGATTCACCTGGATGATTTGATGTTTTCCCAAAAAGCTCTGCATGAAATGTGATACATGTGTGGGTGTGTTGTTGTGATGAAGCTGCCAATCACCAGTTGCCCATAACTACAGCCTTCTGAATCATCCAAATAGTTTCCATGGAGGAGTATTCAAGCTTAACGCTAAATTCGATGCAGATTATTGCTCTACTCACTCATTTTGAATGCAACGGCCACACAGTACATAGTCTCACTCAGCAGCATCTACAGCCCCACTGACCAGTACAGTGCAGCTGTCATTGTTCACGCATGCACATTTCAGTCCACTCTCCTTGGCTGCCAGGTTACATCGATGTCATGTAAGCCATTCTCAGTATATTAACAGTGGTTGGACTTTTTCCGGATAGACCTCGTACATACTATTTTTTTCCTCTACCTACACACTTTTTCCCTTAATGGAAATACTTCACAGCTTCTCTTCAGCACTCCACATTTGCCAAAATCATTACTCTTGAGCTTTGGAGCAATTATTAAGTAAAATAAAGATTACTTGGAAACAGGAACTGAGAGACCATGATAGTTGATCTGATAACCCAGGCGGGTACTAAGTGACCACTGGACAGGTAGTGTACACAGTGTGGATAGGCAGGAGAAAGGGATGAGCCACATCTCGGGTGGGACGGGGCAAGATTTCCTCACCCTACTCAGAACAGCATGTAATTTAAAACTTGTGAACTATTTATTTCTGGAATTTTCATTTAATATTTTTAGATCACGTTTCACCTCGAATAACTGAAACTGTGAAGCAAAACTGTGGTTAAGGGGGAAGTACTGTAATTTACTGAGTTTTAGGGTGGTTGGTTATTTAACATTCTTGCAGAAATAGAGAACTGATACAAATAGATTTTCTAGAGAATCAGGCTTGGATGTTACACTGTCAGAACACCAAGGTCAGGAAAAGCTTCTGGTCACTCTGAGGTCCCATTCATGTGGAAATCTATTGCAACCTAGTGGCCCTGGTACCTGCCATTTTAACTCTGTGGCACTCTGGCCTGAAGCCAGAAACTCTACCCTGGCTCTTCCAGAAGAAGCAGAGGCCTCTGCCACTCAGGTTGTCGGAAGATTAGCTTTCACTGTGTGGCCACTGTCTCATGTCACTCTTTGTATAGCTTCTTGTATGGCTGTGTGTCAATGGAGAAAGTTATGCCATATGACTGTACCCTTGCTGGAAGAGAGTCCAGGAAGTGTAGTTTTGCTTGTTGAACAGAATGCAAGCTAGGAGGGGTTCAATGGGTCCTGCAGGGGGCAAACTACAGTCTCTGCCACACAAGTTCAGGGGTCAATGACCATCCAGACTTCACAGGTGAGCTACCTGAGCTTCAGAGAACCTTAATGACTTGCCCAAAATCATATAGGATTCAAAGAGCAGCACCACGCAAGCACTACCCTTCAGATGAGAGCTCTGTTTTTTTCTGTAACACAACAGCTTCCCCTCTCTCTTGGAGGGCAGCCCAGTCCAGGTGCTGTCAGCACTGTTGGCTGAGAAAGTCTGACATGGTCTGAGCTTCCAAGGGGTTGCTGAAGTTCCAACATGAAGCCACTTTTCCAGAAGCACTGGCAGAGGAAAATCATACATTAAAGGTTCAAATTCTTCAGAGAAGCTGTGGTGGGCCTCAGGAACCAGCATGAAACCAGACCTTATAACCAGGCCAGTTGTCTAATTAGAAAAGCATTCCAGGCTCCTGAATTGTCAGTAGGGCTTCAGGCTTGAAGGACAATCTGAGTGGCTGCCACATGCATGGCAGCAAGATGCTTGCCCGGCTCGGATGTGCTGCAGGCCCTGGAGACCTGTCAGGACCGTGCTGCGCAGAGAGCCCTTTATGGGTGTTTCCTCAGCACGCACCTGAGGACCACAGACTCCAGCAGATAATGAGACTCTAAGCCCACGGCGCTGCATCCACCCTTTTCTTCCCCTGGTGTCCTGTCATTCTGCAGACCAGTAGGATGGGTCTGCTTTGAGACTGATGAGTTGGACCACGATTGGAATATAGTGACTAGATAGAAATTCTTATCAAGCCAGCAGTGGTTTCTCCTACCTTATAACCAAGGAATAGAAAAGATAAATGATATCCCCCCCCCCACCTCAGAATATGGGATAAGAGCATTTATCCAGCTGAGAAGAGAATAGGGGCCATTCCCATTCCTTAGTGTAACAGGCTTGTTTGAGTACATTCTGCTCTTCTTCCTGCTGGAAATGACCAGTCTCTGTGACTGTTCCCATGGACACAGGCTCAGTCCTATCATTCCCTTCTACTGTGTCCCCAGGCCTGAGCTTTTAAGAACTCAACTGATGTAGATGACAGAGAGACGAAATGCATTCTGAATTAGAGTAAAAGGCTTTTTCATTTATTCTTTGAGACCCATTAGGCATAATAACAGAGGACAACTCTGACTTCTTGCTAAAGGTCCACTAGCAAAACATCTGCTAGCCAGGAAAAACATGGCCTTCTCCAGAACATGAGCTCACCTTAGCACCTGCTGGGAACAACTAGCGAGTTCTTAGAATTCATGCTCCAGCCACTTGGAAGGAACATCAAATTGGATTAAAGGACGGCATTGTTTTAGCTGCTGTTACTGTGTTTCAAGCAGTTTATACCAAGTAGTTTTTCCATTTATATGAATGGTGGACTTAGAGACCAAGAACCTCTCACGTTTCTATTTTGTTTGTTGTTATTATCATTCAAAATAAAAAAAGCTTGAATGGGAGACAGTGTTCTAGTTAAAATGGCTTTGATCCAGGATTCAGGGGTCAGGGCTCTAGTCCGTAGTTATGGGGAATGCTTTGCCACACAACATCTAATCTAATCAATGCTGAGATCAGTTTATGTGGAAAAAGAACACATTCCATTTAAAATATTTGTTTTTTTATTTCTAACAAAACTGATAGCAGTAAATATGGTTTATATCTGTAGGCTAGTATTGTAGGTTTCTTAACACCAAAGTAAAGAATAAGAGAGGCGAAATTCCCTCTATAATCCCAGGCAGTACTGGACCAGGACAGGTCGTCCCTACTCCCATCAGACCACAGACTAGCCCTATAAAGATATGGGGTAGTTCTATAATGGCAGAGAAAACCGAAAGCTAGTGAGTAGCTCTGCTGCTGGGTGAGACTGGGCTGCTTTGGAGTGGCATATATACCCAGGGGTATTGTTAAAAACAATGGCAATGTCAATGGAAAGAAATTTAGAAACTCAGCTTGCAGTACTCGTTGATGCAAAGCCACAGGTCAACAGATTAGTCAGACATTTAACAGGGAGATCCAGAGAGTGAGATAACCACAGTGGACTTTGATAAGCGGCCACATATTCTGCTGGTCTGAAAGGCTACATACGTGTGCAAATCTGCATACACACTCAGGAGACCCCAGAGAGGGTCTAGCTGACTGTTCATCCCTGCATGAACATGAGGCCTAGTGAACTCATACGGGAGACAGAGGACAGCCCATTGCAGAGTACACTGGGCAGAGTTATAAACTGCTTGGACTTTGAATGTTTTCTCCAGCTTACATACAGGTCCATCAGCAAAGGGCAGAAATCTTACTCAGCTGAGGCAGTACTTCTGGCCAATCATTGGCTAACCACCGAGCTAGGGCAAACGCCAGGAACATACGAATGCAAATAAAAACAGGAGTAAAAGAAAGGAACTGAGTAGAAACATCAGCAGTTACACAATTTGAGGGAGACAAATTCTATAGAATTAGTTCAGTAAAGTCACTAAACAACAGCAAAACAAACAACAGCAATGCTGGCAACAAAACAACCTCAGGGGAGGATCAGAATTTAAAAAGTCCTGCATATATTATCTAAAATGTCAATTTATGAACAAAAATATATGACATGGAAAGAAAAAGAAAAGTATGACCCACATGCAGGAAACCATAGTCAGTAGAAACTGCCACTGAAGGTTCAGATTTGGACTTAGCAAAAAATGACTTCAAATCAGCTGTTGTAAACATGTTAAGGTTAAAATAAACCATGTTTTAAAAATGAGGAAAATAGGCTGACAATGACTCATTAAGTAAAAATCGTAAAAACCAAATGAAAATTCTGGAGTTGAAAAGTTCAATAATTGAAAACGAGAGTTTTCTAGAGGGGCTTGAGCAGATTCGAGGTGTCAGCAGAAAGAATAAGTGAACTTTAAGATAAATAAATAGCATTTATCCAATCTGAAGAACAGAAAGGAAAAAAATAAAGAAAATATTAATATAGGAGGACATATATCTTTACAAATAAGTGTCTTCATATTTTTCAGGTCAATAGCCAGAGAGCAATTGTTGGACCACATGTAGTTCTATTCTTAATTTTCTGAGGAGTCTCTGTACTGTTTTCTATAGTGGCTGCACTAATTTACATTCCCACCATCAGTGTATAAGGGCTCTCTTTTCTCCACATCCTCTCCAACACTTGCTACTTCTTGTCTTTTTGATAATAGCCATTCTAACATGTGTGAGGTGTTAGAATGGTGGTGCTCATGATAGTTTTGCTATGTTTGTTGTCATCTGTATGTTTTCCTTGGAGAACTGTCCTTTTAGGTCCTCTACCATTTTTTAATTGAATTGGTATGTTGTCATTGTTGAGCTGTACGGATTCTTTATATATTTTGGATATTAACCCCTAATCGGAAGTATCATTTGCAAATATCTTCTCCCATTTGGTTAGTTGCCTTTTTGTCTTGTTAATGGTTTTTTTTGCCATGCAGAAGTTTTTAGTTTGATGTCATCCCATGCATTTTCCTTTGCTATTGTTTCCCTTGCCTTTGGGGTCAAGTGCACAAAAAACACTTCTGAGACTATGGTCTCTAAGTTTAGTGCCTATGTTTTCTTCAGCATATTTAATTGTTTCAGGTCTTACATTCAAGCCTTTGATCCATTTGGAGTTAAGGTTTGTGTATGGCATAAGAGAGTAGTCTAGTTTTATTCTTTTGCATATGGGTATCCAGTTTCCCAACATAATTTGTTGAAGAGACTTTCCTGTCTCGATTACATATTCTCAGCTCCCGTGTAGAAAAGATGTGCATACCCCTATGTTCACTGCAGCATCATTTACAATAGCCATGGCATGGAAAAAGGCCAGTGTGTTCAATGGAATACTACTGAGCCATGAAAAGATGAGAGATTGGCATTTGCCACAACATGGATGGATCTTAAGAGTATTATGCTAAGTTAAACAAGTCAGGTAGAAAAAGACAAAAACTGTATGATTTCACAGAACATAAAACAAAAAGTAACAAATTAACGAAACACATTCCTAGATAACAGACAACAGAATGTTACTACAGTAGGGAGGGGGTGGGAGGGGTGAAGTAGGTAAAGGGGGCCGTATATAGGGTAATGATAGGAAACAAGACTTTGGGTGGTGAGCGTGCAATAGAGCACACAGGTGTCAAATTATAATGTACACCTGAAAACTGTATAATGTTACTACCCAATGTAACCCCAATAAACATAATAAAAAGAGAAATGAATAGTGCCTCAGAGACCTGTGGGTCACCAATTAGCATGTCAGCAGACATTTAATGGGAGTCCCACAAGAAGATAAGAGAGAGAAAGAAGAACAAAACATTCTTGAAAAAATAGTGGCCAAAAATTTCACGAATTTAATTTTAAAAATTTATCTGCACATCCAAGAATATCGGTGAACTACAAGTAGGATAAATACAAAGAAATCCATGACTGGACACATCATAGTCAAACAGTTGAAAACCAAATATAAAGAAGAAAATATAACAGTGACCTTATGTGTCCTAAAAAGCTTAAAATACTATCTGTCCCTTACAGAAAAGTTTGGTGACCTCTGATTGTAGTACATAAGAAAGCTTCTACTGCTCATAATACCTACCATTTACTGTGCTCACTATAAACCAGACACTATGTTGAACATTTGGAAAACAGTGGATCAGTCACTCTTTATAATAGTTTTTCTTTTTCCTTTTTTTAAATTGATGTTTACGTACAGTTGTCTCCATTTTCCCCCCATGACTCCCCCAACTCCAGCCATCCCCACCTCCCACCCTTGACCCTACTCCCCTTTGGCTTTGTCCATGTGTCCTTTTTACATCTTCCTTGACAATCCTTCCTCCTTTCCCCCCCATTATCCCCTCCCACTTCCCCTCTGGTTACTGTGAGTTTGTTCTTAATTTCAGTGTCTCTGGATATATTTTGCTTGCTTGTCTGTTTTGTTGATTAGGTTCCTCGTATAGGTGAGATCATATGGTATTTGTTTTCACCACCTGGCTTGTTTCACTTAGCACAATGCTCTCCAGATCCATCCATGGTGTCACAAAGAGTAGGAGCTCCTTCCTTCTGCTATGTAGTATTCCATCACGTAAATGTACCATAGATTTTCGATCCACTCATTTGCTGATGGGCACTTAGGTTGCTTCCAGCACTTGGCTATTGTACATTGTGCTGCTATGAGCATTGGGGTGCATAGGTGCTTTTGAATTGGTGTTTCAGGGTTCTTAGGGAATAGTCCCAGCAGTGGAATTGCCAGGTCAAAAGGCAGTTCCATTTTTAGTTTTCTGAGGAACTTCCATACTGCTTTCTCTAGTGGCTGCACCAGTTATAATAATTTTTCAGGAAAGTCACTTTTAAAGTGATATTGTCATTTTTAATTTCCATTTTATAGTCAATGGAACTCATCCAGGTGTAGAATGTGGATCTGGTTTTCAAAGCTCCACCTTTTCAGCACTGCTGCCTGAAAAGGTTTCATATTTTCCCAGGAGGGAAATTATTTTGTGACTACAGATGAAATATGCTAGAACTTACTTAGGTACCTGTTGGAAGGTGCTAGGGGGCTCTCTGGCAACACTTTATTGAGATGAAAACATCAAACAGTAGAAATAAATTTGGTGTCCATATAGTGGAATCACTGAAGCCATGATATTGGGTCGGAACAACCAGGCATACCACAGAGAAAGTACAGAGAAATAGAGAGGCAAGGCTTATCCTTGGGGAAGAGGTACCTGAAGACAGTGGGGACAGAAAAGGAACCAGAGAAGGAGTGGTCAGAAGAAGAGAGGTGATGGATGATGTGTATGTCTGTGTGTGTGTGTCTGTGTGTGTGAGGGGGGGTATTGATTGATGGAGAGAGAGAGATGGAGAGAGAGAGATGGAGAGAGAGTTCTTTTCAGAAAAAAGGGGAGTGGGTAAATACTGGTAGCACCTATCTCCAAAAAGTTACAAGGGGAATGTGGTTGGAAAACACTGAGAAAACATTACTACTTTGATCAGGAGCACCTGGTCACTAGACATCTGGGAAAAGAGAGTTTTGAAAATGATAAGAGGACAGACAGCATAGGACAAACAACTTAATTTAACGATAGGCAAAAGTTTGAATAGCTATTTCACCAAAGAAAGTATACAAATACTATCATAATCTTAGGGAAATGTAAATTAAAACCTCAATTTGATACTACCCCTTACTTAAAAGAATGGCTATAATAAAAAGTCAAAGTTTTGCTGAGGATGTGGAGAAAGTAGAATATACATTGTTTTATGCACTGACAATAAAAAAATGTAAAATGGTACAACCACATTGTAAAAACTGGGCAGTTTCATAAAAAGTTAAATGGGAACTTTCCATACAACTCAGAAATTCCACTCATATGGTGCTCCCGAAGACATGTTTGGGAATGTTCATAGCGGCGTGACTTATGATGCCACGCCGCCAAAAATGAAAACAATTCAAATGTTCATGAATGGGTGAGAGAATATACAAACCCACAATGAATGGTAGCAACATTGTTTTCCAGATTCATCACCTCCCATCTGCTCCTTCCTTGTCTTTAGCAACAGCGGTTACAATAGAGTTTCTCTAACTCAAGTCTCTTCCACTGTACAATGGAATAGAAAGTAACGAAATACTGATAGCTGCTGGAATATGATGGGCCTCAAAAAATTATGCTAACTAAAATAAACCAGATGCAAAAGATCACATAGTATGTAATTCTGTATATCCTGAAAAGCAAATCTATAGAGGAAGAAAGTAGATTAATGGTTGTCTGTCCTGGGGGTGCTAATAGGGACTGACTAAAAGTAGACACAACCTTTCAGGGGGGATGGGAATGTCCTAAAACTAGATTGTGGAATTTTGAAAATTCACTAAAAATCTTGGATACACTTAAAACCAGTGAATGTTATGGTATGCAAATTATAATGCAATGAGCTTTAATAAAACCCTAGCCTCACACATAGTATTGACTTTAAAAATGTAATTTCTTCTCTTTTTCTCTTAAGTACAGAGAGGCAAAGTTGCATTGCAATTAATAATTCAGTCCCTAAAGTTGAACCCTGGCTTTTTGCTTCCTGACTAGCTGTGTGTCCTTGAAAGCATTACTTACCCTCTCTGAAGCTCAGACTCTTCATCTGTAAACTGAAAATAATAATAGCTATGGAGGGTTTTTTAAAAGAATTAAATAAGATCATGTGAGGTGTGTAACACATAGTAAACCCACAATGAATGGTAGCAACATTGTTTTCCAGATTCATCACCTCCCATCTGCTCCTTCCTTGTCTTTAGCAACAGCGGTTACAATAGAGTTTCTCTAACTCAAGTCTCTTCCACTGCAACCTGGGATTTTCTCTACAGAACTAAGTCAGTTTATACACCTGCAATAGAATCTGGGCCTGAACTACTGCTTAGCATTATCTGGCCATGGGTTGCTTGCCACTTATATAAGAGTGTCATCTGGAGGTAGATAAGCAACTTTAATAACATTCAACGTGTTAACATGCACACTCTGTTGTATGTATTTGCATCTGGGAAGCTCGCTGCCTTTTCGCAGATGTTATCAAATGGCTTCTACAGTGTTCCTGTCAGGTAGAAGGAGAGCCTCCCTTTGCAGATTTGTAAATTGATGTAGAAAGACTTGGAGAGATTTACAGGAATCACATGGCAAACTGGAGAGAGGTGGCTGATGAGGAGGGGGCCCTTAGGTTTTCTACAGAGTTGGTGAGGGTCTCACTTAAGTGAGTGATCTTGAGGTTAGAAGTCAGCTCTTTCAGGCTGTGGTGGTTCATTTCCCAAAGAGGTCTGGGGACACATGTTTTCCTTTACCATAAGAAAACAACAGCATGAGTGGGGATTAATGTAGTCCAGGTGACATTAGGGAGTGGTAGGGACTATGGCAAATTACAGGGTCCATGCTCCTTTCAAAGGGAGCATCTGTTCATCAGCACCATTCTGTTATTTCCATATGGAGATAGGGCCCAAAGGAAGCTAGGTTTTTGTAAGAAATCTCCTAATGTTTAAATACTACTAATAATGAAAAAGTATTAACTAAAAATATACATCTACCAACTAGACAGGACCCAAGCTCTCACTTTTGTTCTAAAGTAATTCTCCTGCATCCATTAGGGGTGCTCAAAGCAAAGTGAAGAAGCTCATGAAGATGTAGTGGGGGGGGGGTTGCTGCATTTAGTAAAGGTGGGCTAATTATTACTGAGGCCCCCTCCCTATTTTCCCAAGATATCAGAGAACCAGTAGTAGTGTCCAGGCCCAAGGGGCAGCTGCACCCTGGTTGCCGCTAACAGGTGATGTCACTTGGAGCATTTCACAATGTCAGTTACAATGTGTACATGAACATCACATCAGTTTTCTTTTCATTGGCATGCTACATTGTTAAAAAAAACTGATCCAAGATAAAAAAAAAAGTTTTTAGAAAGAGGCTCTTACAAGACACAAAACTCAGAGGAGCTTTGAAAAATCAGAGCTGATTGGAAAAGCCTTTGTACTAAATGCTTGCTCTGAACAGATGTGCTCACCTTTAACTCAGATTAGGGAGATGGTTTCAAGGAAATGGGATCAGCTAGTTTGATACATTTTTTGCTGACACACATTCATTGCTGATTTCAATACCTTCCAAGCCAATTTTCAAAATAGAGGAAAACTTAAGCGGAGATAATTAAAATTATCTCTGCCCACTGTTGCTTGTAGATAGGTTGTAACACTTCAAAACGGGATGTGAGCTTCAGAGTTTAGAGAAGGAGCTCTTCTCCTCTTTGGTGTCACTTACAATTTTTTTACCTGAGCTCTGTTGAGTCAATAATTGTGTGACTACTGGGGTGGCGGTTGGGGTTTTTGAGAAAACACAGCCAGTTTTGAATGCGTGGTAGCCTGGATGGGTGCTACCTGCCATCGTCATTATCATCATCATCACTCTTCAGGGGGAATAAGAGTGAAGTTGCTTATTACACCTTCATCAGCAATGAGAGTGAAATTGTCCTCCTTGTCATGCTCATGTCCCTCTTCAGAGAGTCCCATTGTCACTAGCGTGCAGGATACTCACACTAGATTTTCTCTTCCTACTTGGAGTGTTCTCTCTGTGTCTGCCATTCAACAGCATCATGATGACATGTGTGGGGTGGGTTGTATTTGTACTCATCTTACTTGGGTTCATTAAGTTTCTTAAAGCTTGTAGATTAAGTTTCTAATGCTTGAAATTTGTAGCTTTTCGCCAATCTGGCAAAATTTTGGCAATATTTCTTCCAATGTTTTTCTGCCCTCTTTCTCTCTTTCCTGTGTTGCTTATACACATTTATCACCAATTTCAATCCCTTCCAGGTCAACTTTGCAAAATAGGGAAGAAATTAAGTGGAAATAACTAGTTATTTCTACCCACTGTTGCCTAGAGGTGCATTGCAGAGTTTTGAAAATTTGTTAATTCTTGGCCCATTGATAATTGCTGCTTTGAAGTCTTGTTCTGCTTAATCCAAATCTGGGCCTCTCAGAGACAGTTTCTCGTGACTGCTCCTTGCCCCCAAGTCTGGGTTCTGCTTTCTTGTTGTTTTGCTTGTCTCCTAACACTTTTGTTAAATTATAGACATTTTGAATATGATCTTTTAGCAAGTCTGAATTGTTATTTTTTGTCTTTTGCCTCTTTGCTTAGTAAGTTGCATGGACTAAATCTGCGAAATCTGTTTCCCTTCTCCCACAGGGCACAGCCACTATTGTCTACACTCTTTCTTTTTTAATTGTTACTGTTATTGCTTGACTTTTTTATTGTTAAGCCTAAAAATTGCCCTGTGTTTGCACAGCTTTGTAGTCACCCGATGATTTGACAGGTTGTGTCGGACACCTCAGTCCAGGAAGGCTTCCTTGGAACTGTGTGTGGAGTAGCAACCATTGCCAGCGATGACTGCAACCGCAGGCTAGTGGAGCCATTGGCGGTCCTTGCTGGCCACCTCAAGGGTCATCACTTTTTAAAACAAACAAACAAACAAACAAGCAAACAAGTGTGAGTGTGGGAATCTCCTGCCCCCTCAGGTCCAGGGAGCCCCCTTCTACCTGGCAGACAAGACGCTGGTCTTTGACGCCTATCCTGCCCCCATAGAGCCTGAGGAGTGACGGGACCAGGGACAGTCCCAGGCAAGAACACAACAGATTCTGAGCGCACCTGGTTTTCACAGTATTATGTGCATTTGTTTGATTTCCAGCATGCTTGAGACAGTCGATTTTATTAATTTTGTCCAGGTTTATAGATATTTTGGAGGGAGAGAATTTGCCCACCTCCTTACTTGGCCATCACTGGAACTCATAAGAGACCATGGTACATACAGACAATGGAATGCCTCCTAGCTACTGAAAAAGATGACTTAGCCCTGTACTCACTGACTTTGCAATATTTCCATAATAGCATAGGTCAGAAAAGCAAGTTTCCAGAATGAAGATAAGGGTGGCACTGCATGTGAGCGTGTGAGAGTGTGGTGTGCCTCTGCGGTGCCGTCACAGAGGCCTGCAGGGCCCTTCCCCAAGGTGTGAATGGTGGTGGGATTCAAGCAACGTTTATTCTCCATGTATTTTTCTGTATGATTTGAATTCTGCATGGGTACATGTGTTGTTTCACAACTGAAAAGAAACCAATATGGTTGTACTCATTTGAAAGGAAGGGAGAGAGGGAAAAGGAAGGGAAGGGAAAACAGCATCATTGTGGGGCTGACTGCGTGCTTTAGGATGGGGGTTGTTTGCATCGGCCTCCTGAATCCACACACCTGAGCTCACAGACCTGACAAGAACGTCCTCAGTGTGTCTCTGCCATGATACGACAATATTCTTTTCTCATTACTTTAGGGGCAGGATCTGCCCGTCAAGACTGAACATGCACTTTGACAGATCATCCTGTACACCTCCCTCTCTCTTAAGCCCTCTGTCCTGGCTGTCACCAAGTGCCATTATCTCTTCCCCTTAAGTAACCTACACCAGCTCGCCTCTCCCATCGATCCCTCCTACCCTCAGATCCTCAGCCCCTCTGCCCTGTTCCACTGTAAGGCCTCCTGCTGGTCATGATGTTTTTGGTCCTGTAACGCTCAAACCACACTCTCCGTATTACAGCCAGCCAGTCTTTCTAAAATGCAAATCTAGCTATGTCACTCCCCAGCCTAAAAGCCATAACTATATCCCCATGGTCAAATAATGAAGTCCACAGTCTTAAACCTGGCCTCCAGGTTCTCAGTGACCATGTGGTGGGAGTTTCTTCCTTAGTTTTACTATTTCCTAGCTGAATAATCTTAAGCAAGTTACTTAACCTTCTCAGTTTCTCTTCTGTGAAATGGGGGTGATAATTATATTTACTTGTACAATTACTGAGAAGATGAAATGAATTTATATACATATGTAATCACTGAGGATAGTGTAACTCAGTAGGGATTCAATAAATGTTAGCTTTTATTATTGCCTCCCTTCCATGAATCCCCATTACTTATTTTGTACTCCAGCTATACCACGTTTTCTAAAGCACCTTGCTGTCTTAAACGTCTGTGATTCTGAATAACGCTCTTCGTTTTGCCCAAAACACAAGGTCCAGGCCCTTGTTTTCACTGCTACAGCATTCCCTCTCCCAGAAATAACCGTCTCCTGTCTCTGTCCCAAGCGGCTTCTCATGCATATGACTATACACTGTGATTTTGTGTTCATAACTGGACAGTGCCCAGGAATTGCATGGCTCATGCAGGCATTTAGTGACTGTTCCTTATGTAGGTGAAAAAAGGAGAAGACTCCACTCTTTGAGACTCATTGAGTGCTATGGTACTGATTTGGTAGCAATAAAACTTGCTACTAGCTTGCGTCTCATCTTCCTGCCTCGAGTGTAACCTCTTTTGTAAGTTGGAGGGTGGACTCCCCTGATGCATTCCTTACATTGCTTGGCTGGGGACTGAAGATACATCCTACATTGACTCAGTGCTGTTAATACACTACGATTACACCATTTCCTACATTGTATTGTTGGTAGTACAAGTGACTAGTCCACCTATTCAACTGTCTTTTTTCAAAGGTATGAGCTGCCTTGTTCATTTCTCGCCCAGTCTCCCAGCACATATTAGTGACCCTTTAGCACTGGGCAGGTGTTGGAAGGTGTCTAGGGGACTGGACAGTCCAGGCTTATGTTCTTTCGTAAGGGGGCTTTTCCCCTTTAGTCCAGAAACTGTGCCGTAAATTATGCATAGCCTATAGGACCTATGTCATGACAAACTGACACAACTTTTTCATAGCCCAGCAGTTTGGCTTTAGCACACATGCTGTGCTCGGGTGATACGAGTGTGAGTGGTTTTTGGTGATGTAGTTAGAGCACTGGTGGGAAACTTGATCTGGTGAGATCCAACACATGTGTAAGCAGCTGCTCCCCCTCAGAACCGTAACTCAACCCTCTTTAGCTCCATGCAAGGTTGCTGTTTGTATATCCACTTTTTGGAGAGGCTTTCCCGGAATGCCCTCTGTACATAGCCTCACCATCACTCTCTACCTTTACCTGCTTTGTTTCTATTTATTCTACTTAATTGTACCCCTCCATTATAATACTTCTTTATTTCTTTGCATACTTATTATCTGTCTCTCCCAATAGAATATCAGATCAATGAGGACGGAATTAGCCTCTGATTTAGGCAGTGCTGTATCCTGAGCCCCCTTAATAGTGCTGGATACATGGTAGGGGGCTCCACGGTGTGGTCTCATCCAGAGCAGCCTGAAGTGACAGGGAACTTCTGCTCTGCTCTTAAATCTGCTGAAACTCACTGATAGAACCACGGCTGTTCCTTTCTGGGGAAGGCACCCAGAGCTTTTCAGAGACCATACACAACTTCCACCACCCCTCTGCCCCCATGACCCTTCCTGCTGCTGCAGCCACCTGGGGTGGTGGCAATGGTGACTATGACTCTGCCACTCTGCCTCAGACAATAGAACCTTTTGTTTCTCTCACCACTCTCGAAACAGATTGAAATAGCTTGGAGTGTGAAGACTAGTATTCTGTCCTCAACTGTCTTTTTTTTTTATTTTAATTTTTATTGTTATTCAATTACAGTTGTACGCCTTTTCCTCCCTGTCCCTCCACCCCACCCCAGCAGAACACCCCTCCCTCCCCCACCTCCACCCTCCCCTTTGATTTTGTCCATGTGTCCTTTATAGTAGTTCCTGTAATCCCCTCTCCCCACTATTCCCTCCCCACTCCCCCCTGACCATTGTTAGATTGTTCTTAACTTCAATGTTTCTGGTTATATTTTGTTTGCTTTTTTCTTCTGTTGATTATGTTCCAGTTAATGGTGAGATCATATAGTATTTGTCCCTCACCGTTTGGCTTATTTCACTTAGCATAATGCTTTCAAAAACTATGGCATATTTACACAATGGAATCCTATGCAGCATAGAGAAAGAAGGAGCTTATACCCTTTGCAACAGCATGGATAGAACTCAACTGTCTTCATTAGCTGTATTCACAGACAAATGACCTTACCACCCCGAGTTCCTCTGCTGAGCAGTAGAGATAGCAGTGCCTTTCCTGCCTAGCTCACAGGAAGAGTTAGCCTGAGTCCTGCTTGGAAGAGCCACAGTTCTTATAACCTCTAGGTACAATACATTGCAGAGAGCATCAACCAACATGTACCCTACGTTCAGTTCAGTGCAACTCCCTCCCTGTCACTGCTGTCACAAGTGGTGATGACCAGTGAGAAGACTGATAACCCGTAGGCTCTGCCATGTTGCTGCTGCTGCTGATAATGGTAATGGTAAAAGTGATGCTATCTTTTGACTCCTGTTCAGGTGAGATTAACATTTATTTCATACTTTCTCTGGGCCAGCCATTGTGCTAGGCACTCTGCAGGTCTTTTCACGTTTTCTTAAAAAAAAAAACCAAAACAACAAACTTACAAAAAAATGAAAGTGTGTTACATGAATTGTAAGTAGAGTGTTCAAAGTCCATTAATGTTTAGAGTACAGCATGGGGAGTTTTTACATATTAAACAGTCATGTAATCACCCTATCAATATATACAACATGTTCAACATCTTAGCAGTTCACACACTAAGGGCCCCTTCGTGGTCCACAGGCCCGGAGGTATTCAATATGCTGGCCATGAATTAGTTTTGACTGTTCTCGCACCTCATAACTGGAATTATACGGTGTGTTCTCTTTGTCTCTGGCTTCTATTGGTCAACGTGACCTCTGTGGGATTCATTCCATGTTGCGCACGTATCACAGTTCATTCTTTTCTTGGCCTTGCCTGTCTGTGGCTGCATGGCTCTGGGACCCAGTCTGGCTTTTTCTGCAGGAGGCTGCTTTCTCCCACCTTACCTGAAAGATTAAGCTGCTTAATGATGTCTTCCTCCTCCTCCTTCTGGGGTGGGATCTTTGATGAAGGAATCAGTAGTCCTCCCATCCAACTGTGAGCTACTTTTCCATTCTCTGCTTGTGGAGGTTTCTAAGGAAACGGGGCTGAAGTAGATTATTCTTTCTGCCTTGTGTAACCTGACTTGCTGTTCTCCCATCCTCCCGTCCACCTTATCCCCTGGGTGATGGATGGCCCTTCACCCAGGGCTGAGATGTGGGCTGAGAGCCGTGGCTGTGGACAGCCCGGGCCTGACCCCTGGAGCTCGCAGTGGTTGCCTATAACCTCACTAGACATTTCTCTTTTATAAATTCACCCTCCAAATTCATACTTCTGCTCTGTATAGCTTTCCTTATAAACACAGTCTTCATGCCCTTCCCCCTGGGCTCTGAGCTAATCCATTACGTTTGCCTAAGACATAGACAATGGGTAAATGGCCTCTTGCAGGCTGGAGAATTAAATAGATAATCTGAGCTCTGCTTGGGTCTGTGGCTCAGCGTTAGGGGTAATTGGTAAGAGGCTTTGGCTTTCCTCATGCAAATGGGGAGAAGAGTGAAGGCAAACAGATGGAGGTTGAACTTGTGGAATGCTGACATTAGAGTCACTAGGACAGACAGAATGTGGCTTTTCATTTAACCCCTTGCAGGCCATTGTCCCTTATCAACTTCTTTTAAACAAGAAAGACCAGCCATTGCACTGATTGCACAATTGATTTCTTACCTAATGTAAGTTCCATGCAGGAAAAATTGTGCCTGTTGATCACTGTATCCCCAGTGCCCACCGTGTTAGCTCAGAATAGGCATTTAATAAATATCTCTCAAGTGTTCACAGAGTCGTTCAGTGCCAGTGCAAGCGTTATTTGGGCAGGAAGCTGTTGCAATGCAGTGGGAAGATCATGGGGTAAAATAATGAGGTAAATCATGAGCCCCGGTGACTTTTAAGGCTTTTCCGGATTAGGTTCTGGAATCCAGCAACTCAGAATTCATGTGGTTCAGATGACTGAGTTCTGGGACTGTCACCTGCCTCCCCCACTAAGCCAGTTCTCTGTGCCTAGGACACCCTCATTTCAAGCCACCTCCTACTTTGCAAAGCACCCAGACAAGAGGTGTGATGGTGCCTGTGCCCACACCTTTTGGGTCCCATCACCCAAATCCCGTGAGCCCACAGGGGAGAAAGCCACAGGTCTTCTCAAAGAAGACTATGCCTGCTGGCAGTCACTGTTTCCTCCCGCTGGCCTCAGCATGGCCTCCGAGAGCACAGTGCACACAAAATTACAATGTTCTCACACAGGCTGGCACCCACGGTGAGGACAGCCACTTAGGAAGGCACACACCAGGGGCAGGAAGGCACCAGGGCCATTCTGAGGCTGAAATCACGCGGATTTATATTTTTAGCAGAGGGAGGCTGAAATACAATTTCCATGAAGATTGCATTATGGATTATTGCTTGAGAAAGCTTTGGCAAAGGACTAAGAAGAGTCTTTCTTTTCCAAAGGGGGCTTTTTCCTCCACAGGGGTTGAAAGAGAAGGCTGCTGCTTCTATTTTCTGAAGCTGACTTGGGATGCTGTAGTGATAATGTGTGACAGTTTCTTAAGCAAATCTCCATGTGACTGTGTGTGTGTGTGTATTTTATTTGAACAACTCAGACCCAGTTTGTTAGAGCAGATGTTGTTACTACCATTTTACACAGTAGAGACCGAAATTCAAAGGAGATAAATGGCTGTACTCACATAATTAGCTGGTACCATTATAAAGTCCAAGCTCCTGCACAGAGCTTACAAATCCCTTGTTGTTCTGGATCCCACTTATCACTCCAGTCTTCCTCTTGCAACATTGTTTTCTTCTCAGCCTAAACTACTTCCACAGTGAACCAGCAGACTCTTAATGCATCATTTTCTTCCTTAATCTCTGTACTGTGTGGAGGCTGTTCCTTCCTCTCCATCACCTGCATTGGTTACCTCCCTGTCCTTCAGGTCTCTCCTCATGCTGAAAGCCTTGCCTGACCTCTCAGGACAGGGTTCCTGCTCTGTCTACATGGTACCACAAGCCTTGAGCCCATTTATTGACTCTTCCGCCTTTCACATTAAAGGAGGGCTCCTTGTAGGAAACTAACATCCTGAATTGATTCTGCCAGTGAATGGAGATGGCACGGGAGGAAAATTACAGGGTTTAGCATGCTGTAAGAACCTAGCTGCACTTGAAACATGCCCAGATTGGGAAGGGCTAAGGGCCACAATGACATCAGCTACCCCAAAACAATTTATAAGCCACTCTATGTCACCTAAGTGGGTTCTAATATCATTCTTCCACTTAAGGCTTTACTTGGTACCAGTCACTCCGCCTCATTTGAGCCTTACTTTTCCCATCCAAAAATGGGGAAGCAGGTGCCAGATAAAGCAAGGTAAGAGTGGTAAAGTAAGGTATAATGAGCACTAAATAAATCTGTATTAATATTATGATACAGTGTTCTTCCTCCCCTCCCCTCCCCTTCCTTCCCTTCCTTTCTCTTCCCTTCCTTTCCTTCTCCACTTAGTGAACTCCTACTCCTGTTTAGAGGAACACCCTTTTCTGGAGCTTTGTTTGTTTCACTCTGCCAGGCAGAGCCAGTCACTCTCCTGTGTCTGCCAGCACTTGCTACAGTGTTTCTCATGATGGTGGAGCCCGGTGCATATATCTCTGTTTCTCCTGTTAGATGGTAAATTCCTTAGGGCAGGAACCACACACCTTCATTTCTGTATTCTTAGCACAGTACTTTGCATATATTCAGTCCTGTCTGCTGGATGAATGAATAAATGAGTGAATGAACTGCATGACACAGGACTTCTTCTGTCTGTTCCAAGTCCCGTTAGGCTATTTTCCCCTCCTCACTTGATTCCTGGCCCGCCGTCTCCGCGGGGGCCAGGAGAGCCTCTCTTCCTGCGTTCCCTGCAGGGGTCAGCCCATTGCTTTGCATTTCAGCACCCTCACTGTGCTGAGTTTCTCCCAGCTGGGTCTCCTACACTTAGGGTGTTTGGGGGCATATAGGAGTTTCTTACTAAATACTTGAATGAATTGCTGAAGGGACCTAGGGGAGGTTACAAAGGAAAGCTCATGGAACAGGGGAGGGATTCTAGAAGTGGAGCCTCCTCCACAGTGGTGATGGGGTGGGGAGGCTGTGAGGGGACACAGATATGTTGTTCAGGGAATAATGGATTATTCTAGTCTAGTAGAAGGCCGAGCACAGAAGGAGGAAATTTGGGAGATGAGGCTACAAAGATAAGTAGGATATAGATTTTGGTTGCCCTGAGAACCAGATTAAGCAATATTTGCCGTCATTGCTGGGGATCCAGTGGTCCTGGTATGAGAGAGTATCACCAGACTTCACTTTTGGGAAGAAGCCTCCAAGTGCTACAGGAGAAACTGGTGGTGGAAGCCGTTTGGGAAAAGCTGTGCGCTATAAAACCCAAGGGTTAACTAACACACAGGGCAAGGCTCCCGCGATCTGCAAGTTTTTCTGTTCTAAGAGTGGATTCGTTTTGTGGAGGAAGATGAATACTCCATGCCATAGACAATGGAGACCAAAGGGAAGTGAGAAAAGGAAAGAATAGGAATGTAACAATTATCCCAGGTTGAATGGTTCCGCACAGCTTTTTTTTTTTTTTTCTTTTTTGGTCTAATTATCACAGAGTTTTTCAGAATTTGATGTATTTTGTAAGATATAAAAGATAATAACAAAACACTATCTTGGCTTTTAAGCTGACTTGTTGGGGGCGGGGGTGGGCGCCTGCAGCAGTGTGTGGAATTCAGTTGGGTTCTGTTCCAGGAGGGAGTATGAGTTAATTATAATTCTTAAAAGGAAGAAACCAAGAGCAGCCTGGGTGTGACCTGCATATCATCATCTATTAATTGCAGATAATGATATCAGCTTCCCTTTATGTTCCAGGGCTTTTTGGAAAATCAAATAAGATGAAGGAGGTAGAAGTACTTTGCAAATCCTTAAGTGCCTACAAAGTCCATCCATTCACCCAGCAAACCCCATTGAGTTCGTTCGATGCCACAGGGACGGTGGGTGTGTGGGCGTGAATGAGACTTGGTCTCTTTTCCTCGAATTTCTAGATGGACTGACGAGTTTTGGCAAAGACACTTGCCCTGCCACAGGAGAAGCATCATTAAATTTATGAGGGATTGTTACTAATATCACATTTGTAATGTAGGCTTTGTTGCCAATGGCTGCCAAGTTAATATTCTCAGTTTTTCTAGAAGAGAACTCAGAGGCAATGCCGTGTGCTCGAAAGGAAGCAATTGGGCTTTGGAGACAAAGGATGAGCTCGAAAGCTTATCCTCCGCCACCTCTGCCGACTCTGCATATTGGGGCAAGTCACTTGTTTCCTCACCTGTATCACCAACCTAACCTCTCTTATCTAACCAGAAGGTTAGTGAGTTCACTGTATCAGCTAACAGATGTTAAAGTGCTTTTAAAACTGTAACATATTGCACATATGTTGTGGATCATTTATTAAGAATAACAGGAGAAATTGGCAATATTGTCTTCTATGGCCATTATTATGAATGCTGTTTAATTAAGGAGAAGGGAACAGTAATTAGCATGAATGATAAGGAAATGCCATGTGTCAGACACTGCACTAGGCTTTGACATGATAAATCTTGTGTGATTTTGATAGCCCTGTGTGATAAGCATTCTCCCCATTTTACAGATGAGATTTTCACCCATTTTCCCAAGGTGTACAGGTAGTACTTAGAAGTGCCAGGACCTGCCCAGGAGGAAGCCTTGTGCCTGATGTGGCAATGGGTGATACCATTCTTCAGGCTCTGCCTCTCTCTCCCACTCCCCATGGTTTTGTTTGGGATATGGATTCACTGGGTGTTTCCCTGATGAGGCACTGGTAGAATGAACTCTCTGGGCAAAAGAGTTACAAATTGCTTTCTTCTTCATCGTCAGTGTCTAGCAGATGTGTTTCACATAGGTTTCAGGACCTATTTGCTGAGTGGATGCACGAATGAGTGCGTGAGCTTGTAAGACAATGTTCTGGCCGAAGTATATGGACTCAGGGCAGCCACTGCTCTGATGGCTTGTGAGGTCACTTTATTTTCTTCTATAGACATCATCAAGAGAATCGATACTTTCTGGGTGACTTAGAAGAGCTTAGCAAAAGCTATGGGCTTCATATCCAAGATCTGGTGGTACTCACCTTGGGCCCATTTCAGACAGCAAAGGGAGGCCTGCCGACCCAGTTCCCCCTTTGTTTTAATTTTACACATCCTTGTATTTTACCTGAGGCAAATTCAATGCCTTGGAGAGTCTGAGTCCAGGAGGAAATCCCTTTGGACAACTTGCCACATCTCGTCTGTGGTCCTTTTTCTGTTTTAGCCTGTCACAGAGTGATTTTGGCTAAAGTACTGCTCTGGGGGAAGAAGCTGTGAATGGAGGATGAAATGAGCTATGAAGGTACCTTGTTCAGACCAAGCGGACAGTTCCTTAACTGCTGCATTTCATCATTGCTTTTGGGTTGTGTTGGATCTTAGAGGCTGTGAGTGCAAGACCTGGGCCCTTAGAGGCTTGGGGGGGATGCTATGGTCTGAATGTTTGTACCCTCCCCAAATGCATGTTGAAATCTTAATCCCCAAAGGTGATTGTATTAGTAGGTGGGACCTTTGGAAGGTGCTTAAACCATGAGAGTTTCACCTTTATAAATGAGAGTATTGCTCTTATAAAAGGCTCCAGAGAGTTCCCTAGCCCCTTCCACCAGGTGAGGACATCGCGAGGAGACTGAGACGCTGAAGAGAACCCTCACCCAATCATACTTGCACCCTGATCTTGGACTTTCAGCCTCCAGAACAGTGAGAAATAAATTTGTTGTTTATGAACTACCCAGTGTGTGACATGTTGTAACAGCCAAAATGCTAAGACAGGAATTGGAGCTTAGATGGAGATGGGAGTGTGGGGTGCATAGTAGAAAATTCATGGGCTTTAGAGCCAGGCATACCTGAGTTGAAATCTTGGCTCTACACCTTCCCAGCCATTAAGCATGGGTAAGTTTATTCACCTCTCTGAGATTCTCTTTCTTCGTCTATAAAGTGGGGATACCACCACTTATTTTGCAGTGATACCTAAGACATAGAGGTGGCACAATTATAATGTCTGATTCATAGAAAGCCTTCATTAAGTGGAAACTATTTGGTCATTGTCTCTCTCCTGCTTATTTTTGAGCAACCATAAAAATATGCCCTGAGGAGTATTTTAACCTTGCTTTGTGGCTTGAAGGCATTGCCAGTGAACGGTTGACTTAGAACCACTATAAAAGGAATTGTTGCTGTTTCAACTATCCTTTATTTTAGCTACCTTGATTCAAAATGAAACTGTGGCATTTTATGATGAAAACCCTATATATCAGTAAGACCCTGCGAAATTAACAGTGGGGGGTAGGGTGAGGAGGGGAGCAGAGAAGCAGGCTTTGTGAAAACTCTCCCTTTGGTACAAATCACCTCCTACCTTTTAGCAGGGTGTGTGTGCAGAAGCACGGCTGTTGGCTTCAACACCCTATAGTCAACTACAGGTTCCACAGGTGCTGTTTTGCCCTGGGGAACTGCTTGAGCTATGTCAGGTTGATGGTTCAGGGCATGAGTATGACTCTTGTCAAATTTGGGATTTGAATCCCAGTATGAACCCAGTTTAGTATTCAGGAAATGTATTGAGAGCAGCTGCTGTCAGGGTGACGACGACCAAGTTGATGGCTTCCTTCATGCTACAAGTCTCTCCTAAACAGCCTTAAAAATAGCACCCTTCCCCGTCACCACCTATTTGGAAGCCAGAGGGAAAAAAGTCTTTCCTCATCTCCCCTTGCCAAAATTATTTGATGAAAATCAGCACCTGTGTTCCTCCTCCTAGAAGGCAGCTGCTGTTAGAATCTCTTATTCACATCCACTACATAAAGCTTGTAGCTCTAGGTGCTTACAAATTCTTGACCAGAGAGAGATAGAAAGTAAATAAGTAGACAAATAGACAAGATACTTTTAGTTAGTGAAAATGAAAGAGGCGATGTAATGAGGAGGGATGGTGTGGGGGCTGCTACTCTCATAGGGTGCTCAGGAAAAGACTGTGGAAGGGACATTTGAGCTGAGCCCTAACTGACAGGGAGCAGCAGCCCTGTGAAGAAGTGAGGGCAGTGGAACGAACACCTGGCACCTGAGGCAGGAGAGAGCCTGGTCCATCTGATGATCTGAAGGAAGGTGAGCAGTCAAAGTGTCAAATACAGGGGAAAAAAGGTAGCAAATGAAGTCAGAGAGGCAGGTAGAGGACAAATCATGAAGGACCTTAAAGGCCATGATAAAGAGTTCAAAATTTGTCCTATGAGAGTGGGAAACTTGGCAGGTTTAAGCAGGGAAAAAGTATCATCCCATGTATGTTTTGAAAAAATCATCTGGCTGCCATGTAGAGAATACCCTATAGGGGTGAGAGAGTGAATGGTACCAGGCCATTGCCAAGGGGACTGACGTATGAGGTGAGGCCGTTTATTGATCTGATGACTCCATAATAGCTTCTCTGGCTTCCTGAACTTTGAACTCTACTTGTCATTGGGAGCAAAAGCAATAGTGACTTGGCTTTCTTCACCTTCAGCACTTAGGACTATCCGTCATTGTCTCCAGCTGTAATGGTTCTTAGTGAAAGACCATGGGCTTTGGAGAGAGATAGACCTGGATTGGAATCCTTGCTCCAACACTTACTAGAATGTTGACTGGGTAGCTTTTTAGTTTCAAATCTCTAATCCTCAGTTTCCTCAGCTGCAAACTGGATTTAATAATAAAGCCTGCTTTTGGCAGGCTTATGCTGAAGCATCAAATGAGATAGTACTTGTGAAAATATCTAGTACATAATAGGCTTTCAATGATAAATTATTTGGTCTTGACTTTGAATCATCTCTTTCAACCCTCCACCCTCCTAGACAGGAATTGGAGGCCAGATGTTTCTGCTTCAACCCCACCCCCACGGCAGTGAAGCACTTGTCAGTGAAAACAAACATTGCACCAGGAAGCGGTAGGTAGACTTGGCTTTTCTGTTCCTCTTCTTGCAAAACACTGAGTGACTTTGGATAAGCCCCTGCCCCACCGTGAGCTTCACTTCCTCATCTGTAAAGTGAGTAAACTGGGCTAGATAGTAGACAGTGTAATTCTAGTAGATAGCGACATGACTTCATTTGCTGCCAACATTAACAGCACTATCACCCATTATGGAACACCCACTGTGGGCCAATGTGCTACGTGCCATATGCCTTACATACATGTCATACGTAACGTTTAGGACAGTCCTGTAAAGGGGGTACTATCATTGCTCCCATTTTACAGATGAAAAGCTGAGGCAGAGAAGTGAAAGCATCATATCTTGCTAACAATAGCAGCCCGACTCTGTGCAATTCCATTCAACAAAACTCTTTGGGAGTCCAAACGTGCCAGGCACCGTGCAAGGCATGCAGCTGCAGGCCGGGGCCTGGCCCTCAGAAAGCCCATGATTTAGAAGTCGGGGGAGCCATGCAAAAGTCTGGTTGTTCTTGCATCCTCCCACGGGAGGACACATCGCTGAGAAGAGGGTGTCTGCTGTGGCATCTCTTGGCGTAGGAAGCTAGTTTGGCTGGTTCTGTGTTGCAGTACAATGTGGCCTTTCTGACTTGAGCAAGTACAAAAGGTCTCCCCCTCCGGTCTGTGTTCTCACGCTCCACTCCCAGCTCCCGCCCCTTGCTGACTATTGCTTTGTTTCTGTTTCTGGTATATTGCAGTAGCACTTATTTCTCATTCTTCACAACTTTTCCTTCTATTTTTTTCCTGTGTTAATTATAGAAGGAAAAGTTCAACTAGATACAAGGAGCTCTGTGCAGAGGAGGCAGACTGGAATAGCAACAGGGGGCTCTGTCTTGCTTGGACTTATTTGTGGACCCTGTGTGAGGAGGTTGCCGGGGCTGTCTCTGAACTGGGAATCGGGGCACCTGGGTTCTCAATTCACACTCTGCTACTTACTGCTGGAGGACCCTGGGCATATCACCCACCCAAGCCGAGCCTGAATTTCTTTCCCAGCTGACACTACTAGCAATTCTATCAGACTCAGAGTGCTTGGTTTCCATCTCAGATTTACCACTCACTAGCTGTGTGACCTAGTGCCAGTCACTTAGCCTCGGGTTTTGTTTACGTAAAATGAGGACGTACATGAGGACTGTTATGAAGATTAAGTTACATTATCCATGTTCTGTGCTTGGCAGAATGCCTGGTATATTCTAAGCTCTACATAAATATTAGCTATTAGTAATGACCATGCTGGTTAAACTGACTTAATGGATGTAGAATCATTTTGTAAACTGTAAAGCACTGTCCAAATGTTAGTTATTATTTTGGTGACGATTGCTATTTTGAAATAAGAAGAAAGGACTTTTGATCATCTTTACTTGCCAAGTCAGTTTTTTTAAAAAAATTACTTTTATATTTATCTCCCTCAATAACTCTCTATTAATATTATATGAACTCCTTCTAGGGCACTATTGTTCCAGAATCTAGGGCAGCAAAGGCCATCCTGTGCCTTTATATACACAGAAATGGGAAAGCAGCCAAAAGGCTGTGTAATTCCATTTTACCCTTTGCTTCTCGCATTGAACTTGCTAGTTCACATCTAAATGAACTGAGTGTCTGAGCTTTGAATTCTTCCATCAATAGCTCTAGCAAGCCTGTGTACATTGTGATTAAAATGAACCAATCTTCCTTAAAGAAATAAAATGCAAGTCAATGGAAGGAGGGAATTAAATAGGAAAAAAGCAGTATGGAGAAAAAATACTCTGGCAAGATGTCATTCTATTTGTCATTAAAATCTGGTGATACGAAAAAAATACATATATAGCTATGCAGTACTACCAGGGTTGGAAAACCTGCAGTAGCAAGCGTCTGGGTCATAGGACTCTAATCTTTTGTTTTGGACCTGGGAGTCTTTCTTGAGGAAGGGAAAAAGTGAACCCCTTTGAATGCTGAAATTGGAGGAAACTAATAATAGCTTTTAGGACAGCTGTGTTATTTCACACTCTTCTTCTAGGTGGTTTTTGTGTTCCCAGGAAGAGGATTTTGACCTGCTCTATACTGGATCCATAGAGTAATAAGCATGTTCTTGCCTGCCTCCCATGCCTGGAACATGGTAGCCTCCATCCTCAAAGTCTGTGAAATAGCTTTGATGCAAACGGAGGTCTCAGAACTGTCCTACCAAATACCTTCCTCAGTGATGAAAAACTCCTGGCAATAAATTGTCCGGGCATGTCCCAGAAACAAAGCAGTTATCAACTAAGTTTGAGTGAGCACCTGCTGTTACCTGGTATGATCTTTTGAAACATTTTACCTGGTTTAAGATCCACTAGGGAGTGGAGTGCTGGCCAGTTCCATATATACAGCTCATCTCTATTCTTGAGTGAATACTTCTTTATGTACCTTCTTTTTCCACTATAGATTATAATAAGCATGTTGGGGGTTGTATCATTAAACAGATTCCTGTCAACAAAGCACTTATTGAGGGCCTCCTGTGTGGGTAGGGTCTCTGCCAGGTGTTATAAGTTTCCTGTCCTACCAGTGAAGCAGTGGCACTCACACTTCAGTGTGCTTTAGAGTCTCCTGGAGGGCTTGTTACAGCTCAGATTGCTGGGCCCATGCCCAGAGCGTCTGACTCGGTAGGCCTGGTGGGGGCTGGTTTGAGAAGGGAGATGGCCATAATTTGAATTTCCAACGAGTTCCCAGGTGTGCTGATGCGACAGGTCCAGGATTCCTTTGAGAACTACTGTCATAAAGAACTCACAGGGCTTCTCAGGGTAAGAAGTACAGATGATGGATTCTTATAAAAACCAGACTATTAAGATGGAGACATAAAGAAAAAGCTCTGGCTGTGAGAGAAGGGAGCAATTTATGCACAGTGGGCAATCGGGAAAGGTGGAGAGAGGTAGGGGCATGAGAAGGAACCAGGCAAGTGATAAAAGGTGCTGCAGCAAGTTTCTCTGAAAGACAGCAGGTTGTGGGGGGCAGAAAAGATTCTATAAGATGTCCTGCTCTTCCTTTTCTTTCCTGACCCAGGGGAATGAGAAGGAGCAAAGGGTTAGATCCAAGAAAATCTCTCCCTTTGTATTTAAAAGCTCCAATTTCTGCTCTTATGTGGGCCAAGAATGAGACTGCAATTTTAATGGCAGCGCCCATTGCCCCTAGATCAAGGATGAAGAAACTCTATTTCCTGCAGAAACAAAAACACCATCACTCAGTCCCCCAGGGAACCTCAAAGGAATTAAAAATGGAATTAACAGTTCATCTGGAAACCTTCTTTTTAAAAATCATATGCTTAGCTCACTGTTCCATGAAAACTGTTTTCTGAAACACCAGCTTAATGCCCCTGGCATCGTATTTCTGATTCCTCTGTTTGACTGAAGTACAAAGGGAAGCCTAGTGGCAGGGGGATAGATGAGGTGTGGCTGGAACTTGGCAGGGGAGATGAAGAGGGGTAAGGGTGTGACCCTGCCCCACTACGGACAAGCCAACTTGTGAATGGGGTGTCCATGGCCATCTCCATCAGGGGATGGAGCCGACAGAGGAGGCTCCTGAAGGCATGGCTGTAACATTGGCTTGTGAAGGTTGGGTAAGGTTTAGGCAGGCAGAGAGGGGAGAGGAACCAGCAGGAGCAAGGATACAGTGATTGGCAAGGGCCAGTCCCGTGCTGAGAACTACGTGGAGGTAGGTCTAACTGAATTGTGAAAAATCAAGTATGAAATTCTTTTGGAGGAAAACGGTACTTTCTCTGGTTTAAATGAATACTTGTAATTCTCTGAACGTGACATCAAATATATTCCACCTTGTACCTTTCTACATGCTGTTCTCTCTGCCTAGAATACCCTTCGGTACCATCCCTACAGCCCTCTGCTAGGCTCCACTTGTGCCTTTTTTTTCCTTCTAGCATAGTATTTAACATTGGAATTATCTATCTGTCTCCTTCATTGACTATTTTTTAATTCAATCATTTATTCATTTATTTAGCAAATACATACAGAGGGCTTGACTGTATGCCAGAAATTCTGCTAGACCTTGGGAATATGAGACAAACAAACTAAACAGTCTCCTCCCTCATAGATTCATAGGGCATTGGGAGAGATAGGCAGTAAATAGGGAAGTACCAAAATGGGTATATAATTAAAAGTTGTCTCAGTGCCTCTGAACTCCTCAATAGGAGCAGTGGGGAAACCAGGGGAGAGGCATCAGGTCAGAGGGAAGAGCATGAGCAAAGGGAAATAGTTTCAGTTGGTCCCTGGTACCTTCATATTTCCATGCTTTTAAGGATTATTTCATTTTTTTCACTATTGTGATGTTGTCCACGATGAGGGAAGGAGACATAGGCTGCAAGCATCAGTCCTTTGCAAACACATAGATACTTGATCGTAGCATTGGCTTTTGCAAGCTCTATTAAATATGAGACTTTCCTTTGATATCAATGCTAAGGTTATAGTTGTGACACCTGATTCCATTACAGAACACTTGAGAAAGCTGGGGAGTGTAATTCTTCTATCCCTCCTGACGTGGCATCTTAACTAAACAATGAGGAATTTGCCTCCTTGGAGAAAGACTTGAAAGTTGAGAGGGATGGGGCTGCCCATTGTTAAATATTGAAAAAAAAGAAGGACATTAAATTTGTGGATTTATGATAAAGAGCAATGGTTGTGGCTTGGGAGAGCCTAATCTTCCAAATGTTAAGAAATATGCCATTATAGAAGGAGTCTCTGCGTAAGGGAACCCGGATACCCAATGATCCTTGAGAAAAAGGAAGGTGTTAAAAAGAGCGCCATTATAGGAATTATAAGCTCTTACTTAATGACATAATTTCCATTTACTGAGCATCTATTATGTACTGTCTACTTTATATGTGTTAGCTCATATAAATCCCATATCATCCCTGTAAATTAGTGTTATCATCATTTTACAGATAAATTTAAATATAACTAAGTCACTTCCCCAGGGTCTCACTTCTAAGAAGTGGTCTGGCCAGGTTCAAATCAGATTAAACCTGCTAGCAAAGCTTAGGCTTTTCACAGATTTCATATCATACCTCAGTACAGTGTTCAGCAATTGTCGTGAAATGACAAAACAAGTAACATTTTTTTTACAAGATGATGTGCAGAGTAGATGAATGGAGAGGTTTACACGTTCTGGCCTTTCTGCCTAGAAAATGGAATGACATGGAGACTGCCAGATCTATTAATGACTGGTTTTTACTGAGGTGTCTCTAGGGAAAAAGCCTAAAATTATTCACTCTGTTGGTGGAGTTCAGAGAGAGGGAAATGTATCCCTATAGAGAAATTCCAGCACAAGCACAAGTAACTGTACTTTCATCCACCCACCCACCCATCCATCCAACCTCTTTAGCATCTTCACACTCTTCTCTTCCTTTTTCTTCTGCACCATCACCACAACACTACTTACATTCTCATTCTTTCTTTTCTAAAGGTGTCTTTTAAATATTATCATCTTAAAGTGTCTTCATCTTTCAAGCTTTCATCCTTTTCACCATCAGATTGAATATCTTGAAAGCATGGATTTTATTGCATTACCTTCCCGCTCAAGAACCTTTAATGGCTTCCCATTGTTCCTAGAGTTAAGATCATGTGTCCCAACTCGACCCCAGCCTTCTTCTTCCTAGCTCATTGCACCATCACCACAGCCCACTTATTATTTCCTGAACTTGGCCCATGCTTCCCTAGTTTTGTGCCTTTACTCAAGCTGTTTCTCTTCCTGGGGATTCCCTATTAAGCATCTTAGTCTAGTATGAGCTTTGAAGTCCAAGAGTCCTGGGTTAAAATATTGACCCTGTTGCTTACTAAACTATGTGACTATGTGATAGTTTCATATCTGTCTGAACTCAGCTTCTGCACCATAAAATGTAGATAGAGGAGATATTAGTATGTACTGTATAAACATTGTGAGCATTAAAGGAACACATGAGAAATGCATAGTTGGGGCTCTAACCAGTGTGGCTCGGTTGGTTGGGCTCCATCCCCCAAAGCAAAAGGTCACCAGTTCAATTCCCGATCAGAACACCTGTCTGGGTTACAGGTTCAGTCCCTGGCTGGAATTCCTACAAGAGGCAACCAACCAATATTTCTGTCTCATATCAATGTTTCTCTTTCTCTTTCTCCCTCCCTTCCTCCTTTTCTAAAAAACTAAATAAATAAAATCTTAAAAAAAGAAAATACATAGTTGGTGCTCAACAATTATTTGTTAATGGATAACTATGATCAGGCCAAAATTTTGCCAATATTTATTATATTTTTAATGAAATTTAATATTGTTTTTATGAGGAAATACTTATTTTCAGGCCCACTGTAGGCTAGACCTAGAGGTAGTTTATAAATGTCAGGCCATCACCTTCCCACGATCTCTGGCTCAAATGCATGCATGTGCCTCTGGAGGCAGTTCATGGTGAAAATGATGACAAATCTAAGTGCTGTAGAACCTTCTTCACATCTGGTGCATTGTTTTTTGTTTGCGATACTTGTATATGTAGCTTGCTACACTTGTATATGTAGCTTGCCACCATGGAGTAGAACTGTAGCTCCTATTCACTCTGATATTGTGTCTAGAGATAAGAACATGCTGATGGAACATGCAGGAAGCTTGGAATTCTTTGGATTATGGTTTTGGATCTGGCTTAGAGTAGGAACTACACTATGGTTGGTTAGAAGGAAGGGTAAATAGATGGGTGGGGGGGTAAAAAGATAGACGGATAGATAGATGGGGGATGGGTAGATGGATGGATGGATAGGTGGGCATGGATGGATGGATGGATGAATGGAGGATGGATAAGTAAATGGACAGCAGATGGATGGATGAACTGTGAAGGATAAATATAGTCTTTTGGGTTCAGCTGAAAGGCTGCGAAGCTGGATAATGAGACTAAGAAGAATACAGGTTTCAGGGCAACTTTTGTGGCTTCTTTACTATATGACCCTAGGCGAGTTGAAGTGTCTGAGGATCCCTTGTCTTCTCCCTAAAAACAAAAAACTTAGATAAGATGATCTATATGCCGCTGTTTCTATTTTGTTCATCATTTTATTTTATTAGATTCCTCATATAAGTGAGATTATGTGGTATTTGTCATTCTCTGACTGGCTTGTTTCACTTAACTTAATAATCTCCAGGTCCATCTGTACTGTCACAAAAAGGTAAGATTTTCTTCTTTTTTTTTTTTACAGCTGCATTGTATTCCATTGTGTAAATGTACCACAGCTTTTTTATCCACTGATCTACTAATGGGCACGTGGGTTGTTTCCCGATCTTGCCTATTGTAAATAATGCTGCAGTGAGCACAGGGTGCCTGTATTCTTTCAACTTAGTGTTTTGGGTTTCTTCAGATATATTCCCAGAAGTGAGATCACTGGGTTAAAAGACAGTTCCTTTTTTAATTTTTTGAGGTGATCCTATACAGTTTTCCATAGTGGCTGTGTCAGTCTGCATTCCCACCAGTAATACACTAGGATTCCCTTTTCTCTACATCCTTAGCAACACTTGTTTATTGACTTATTGACAGTAGCCTTATTGACTTATTGACTTACTGACTTATTGACTGGTGTGAAGTGATATCTCATTACAGTTTTAATTTGCATATGATTAGTGATGTTGAGCATTTTTTCATACATCTAATGGCTCTCTGTATGTCCTCTTTGGGGAAGTGTCTAGTCATGTACTTTGCCCATTTTTAAATTGGGTTGTTTTCCTCGTGTTGAGTTGTGTAAGTTCTTTATGTATTTTGGAAATTAACCCCTTATCAGATGTATCATTGGCAAATATGTCCTCCCATTCAGTGGGTTCCCTTTTCATTTTATTGATGGTTTCTTTTGCTGTGTGGAAGCTTTTTAGTTTTATGTAGTTCCATTTCTTTAATTTTTTCCTTTGTTTCCTTGCCTGAGGAAATATATCAGCAAAAATATTGCTATAAAGGCATGGATACATGGAACAGACTGACAACCATCAGAGAGGAAGGGTGTTAGGGGACTGGATGAAAGAAGGTGAATGGATTAGCCAAAAAACATGGATACATGACACATAAATACAGCCAACAGTGTGGTGATAGCCAGAGGGAAAGTGGGGTAGGGGCTAGGTAGAGGGAGGGAAGGGGTGGAAAGACACTTTGCTTAGGGTGGTGGGCATACAGTGCAGTGTGCACATGAGGTTTTACTGAGTTGTACACCTGAAACCTCTATGGCTTTGTGAACCAGTGTTACCCCAATACAGTCAATTAAAAAAAGATGATTTATATGGCCTCTTACAGATCATAGCCTACAGTTCTAGGACTCTGTGAAGTAGGTATAGGTCAATATATGTATTTTTATCTGCTCTTAAAAATAGATATAGATGTACAAGCATTTAGTTTTGTTGTTTTCTCAGAGATCAAAGGAGACAAACACACACAGTTCCTGATTCTCAGTTCTGTGCACCTGCCACCAGTCTGCCCTGTCTGTCCTGTGTCACCTCTCCATACCCTCATCAGCTCCTAAGGGTCAGAGAAGTTCCATATTTGTCATCTGTAACTGTTTTACTAGAGGTAACTCAGACTTTAGAATCAGACAGATAGTAGAATCAAGGTCTGGATTCTCTACATATTTGTGATATTTCACAACTTACTTACTTCTCAGGCCTCCTTACCTGTCAAATGGTATCACAAAATGCTTCACAGTAAGGACTAAAGAGAACAGTTTTGTCAGGAAGGTAATAGGTCTTGATAACTCTGATAAATGCAAAGCCCCTCCTTACCCTCTGCTCTGTGCAGGGAAGCTACTAGCTCCCTAGTAGATGTTCAGAACACACTTGTTGAGTCAAATGGATTTGAATTCCATCCAGCCTCTGGGTTTTACTTGCTTTGCAGTTAATGCTTTCAATCTATCACCAGCAGAGTAGAAAATGCAAATGTGAAACTTTGGAGATAGTTTGCACACATTATAAATCTGGTGTATTGAGAGCATGGCTGTGAATAGTGAGCTCAGCTTTTATGTCATGTGGCCCAAAATTAATGCAGCCCTGTGTATGGGAAGGCTAGTAGTTGTGGGGGGTGGAGGATGTATGGAAATTACTCAGGCAGCACAGAGAGAGACCTGACCCCACGTGAATTGCTTCTGAGTCACACTTGAAGGGTTAGACTAAAATGGGCAGTTAGTGGTGAGGGCACCTTGCCCACCAGCAGTCTTCGTGCTCAGGCTGCTCAAACGCAGACCTCAGTTTCTACATTCTGGGGCACTGTGACCCGAGAGCCCTAAGTTCCAGATGACCTGCTCCTGAGTGGATTACCTGAGAACTGGGCACTGCTGTGTGTGTGTGTGTGTGTGTGTGTGCGGGACATCAAATATGCATGATGCCTTGTTCTTCCTTTTCTTTCAGCACTTTGTTGCAGTGATCTGGGAGTGATTGACTGGTGTCTGGCCATCCCGACACTCCGGCCATCCAGCCCTGCACTTTACACCTGGGCAAACGGAACCTGGGAGAATGGCCCAGGGTCACACAGGGAGTTGGTGGCAGAGCTCAGGTTGCAACCAAGGGGTCCTAACTCCAGGACACAAACTCCCTCAGCTTATGACTGTCTCTCCAAAGGTTGGGTTAGAAACAGAAACATGCTGAAAGCACATGTCACAGACCCCATGAAATCTCCCCCAAATCCCACAGCACCACCCAAAATTTCTATATCATGTCATTCCTTTGGTTTAAGGCAGCATTTCCCAAAGTATGCTCATCTGATACTCTACAAAGCAAAAGGAGTTTGTGGCCAAAAAGGAGTGAGAGACCTTGCAAAAATATGTTGCCCTTTTTAGATTCATAGTGCATGGTATGGTAGCTAGGCAAGTCCCTGCTCAGCAAAGAAATTTCCTTTAACTTTGTTATCCTATTGTTTCTTAAATTGATTTGACCACAGAGCCTTACTTTCCCTACCCCTTTACTTTCTAACTCCTGGAAATATCTCACAGAGCCAGGTTCATGGACTTCACTGTGATAAATGGTGGTTTAAGACATTGAGCACCCTCATGCATAAGTATGATTTGCTTTGGAATCTTCATAATGGCTGCAGAACTTCAGTGTCCAGGGCTCTTTCACATCCACTATCCCTTTTGATTTACAGCAGCCCTATCAGGGAGGACATGTATTGTCCTCAACAACCACAACAAAAAAACAGACTTCGATGCTTGACAGGATTGAAGATGGGAGATGATATTGGGGAACAGGTTCTAGACGGCACATCTCATGGTCCTCTACTCTTCCAGTCCTCCTCTTCCTGGTGTCGACCTTTAACAAATGGACAGCCTGAGATTTCTCTAGCAAAATGGGTTTATTTGGGAACAACAAAGAATTGCAGTTAATGGCAAACCATATTCAAGTTGAGAGAAACAATCTTTTATGGACTTGAGAGGGGCTGTTGCAAATGAAGAGTCCATTGGAGGAAACTAAGTTTGAAGTCCAGTGACTTTTCATTGGCTGAGTTCTGGCAGTCTCCCATTGGGTGAGCTGTTGCGGGGCAAGGGGGAATCTTTTCTTCCACCTGCTGAGGTAGAATAGTAGTATTACTTCCTGTTGGAGATGGAAGGTACTTCTCTTCTTGTTGGGGTTAGTAGTGGGAATTGAGTGACAAGTATATGAGATTTCTTTCTCTAGGCTCCTGACTCCAATTTAAATGTTTCCTTTTATTAATTTTCATAATAGTAAGTCAGCTTCCTTAGTCGACCTCTACTGGCCAGCATTGTCTGTCTCCTAGGCTTTGAGTCAATGACAGACTGTCATTTTCTATCCTGCTTCATTTGACACCAAAAGACAATGAGGCTCAGAGAGGGATGGTGATGTACCCGTGGTCACACAGCTAGAAGCAGAGACCCGAGGTTCTGAGAAGCCAGTTGAGGATGAGGGCCCTATGTGCACTGGGGATCGGGAAGTAAGCCTGGAAGTAAGTGCAGAACATGAAGAAAAGGGGAAATGAAAGGCCCCAAGGATGAAATTGGCAATGTTCCTTATTATCAGCCCCTTGGAGACTAACTGCATTCACTGATGCTACCAAGCTGGCTGTTCTTCTGCAGTATCTGGCTGCCAACTATAGATGGGTCAAAGTACAGCACTTGGAGACTTGACAGAGCCATCAGACTTCCTTGGAGGTTCCTCATTTGCACAGCAGCTTCATCTGTTTGAAAAACAATTGAGAGTCTTAAGTGAGGTTAAAAGATCTCTGAGCAACTTAAAGAGATCAATCAACTAATTACTAAATAAATGAATCAATGAAAATAAATGTATGAAATACCTACTATACACAGGCTCTGCTGACAGACAGAGGTAAGACAAGTCCCCATACTCAAGGACCTTAGAGCCAAGGATGAGAGAGAGACACGTAGGTAAACAGAATGGGACCCTGTGACAGAGGTTAAGGAAGAGAATTCAGACTGCTATGGGGTCTCTGAGAAAGGGCATCCAAACTAGACAAGTCAGACTAGGCACTAGGATGGGAATCCTGGAGCCTGCAATTCTTGGGTGGAGTTTGGAAGGATGAATGAACCAAGTAATGAAGAGAGTAAGTAAAAGAAACATAACCTTTGTAGAAAAGCATAGAGAATAAAATAGCAAGGTGTTGACCAGGCAAGGATGTAAGATGCACGGTGGGGGAAAAGCAGGTGTTGAGACTAAAAAAGTATTCACGCAACTAGATCAAAGAGCTCTTGGGGTGCCAATCAAAGAGCTCTTGGGGTGCCAAACTAGGTTCTTTCCCAAACCATAGCAGCTTGGATGCTGAGAATCAGAGAGGGAAGAAGGGGACAAAGACACATTTAGTTTTTAAGAAATGGCAGGTAATAATGATCTGTCAGTTTATGTGTAAGCATAGATGTGCCCAAGAGAATGTAAACTCATGGGAAGATATAGAAGAAATCCCACTGAGAATTTCAAATTGAGGGTCATGAAATTGAAATAATACTATCCAGATGTCAAAGGGCAGGAAAGCCAGAGCTGGTACTGGACTATGTTAATTCACTGTAATTATTCATCATTGAGGATAGCAACTGCCGCTTGCGCTTTCTGTTTGGCTGTAAACCCACCAGGAGAGTTTGTAACCAGGAGTCCACCGGGCAGCCTCATTCATACCGTATCTCCCCCCTGGTTTGGTGTCCCACATTTTCAGAGCAACTCTGGATTGTGTATGTGCTACCCTGTCAAGTAGTTACTGCTGGGGAGAAGCCTGCAAGAAGCCTAGGTGCCCCTCCTAAAGGTGACGTTGATAGGTCACGGTTATGCTTCTCATGTGGACTGCAGGCAGATTTCCCCAGATCCCTGTCTGTGTGAGCGTGAAAGGAACAAGACAATCCACGTTGTGAGTGTGTGCGTGCCCATGCATGTGTGTGCGTGAACATTTAAGTTCTACTCCCTTAGCAAATTTCAGTATTACAATAGCATTATCACCTACAGTCATCGTGTTACACATTAGATCCTCAGATCGCATTTTATAGCCGAAACTTTGCACACTTTTACTACCCTCTCCCTATTTCCTTTATCCCCCCACCCCCACCCCCTGGCAACCACTTTCCTACTCTCTCTCTTTTTTAGGCTCCATATATAGTGACACGATGCAGTATTTATTTTCTCTGTCTGGCTCATTGTACTTAGCACAGTGCCCTCAAGGTCCATCCACATCACAAATGGCAGCATTTTCTTCTTTCTTTTGACTGATAATATCCCATTGTGTAAACAGACAGATACATGGTCTGGACAAAGACATGGAGGGACAGACATAGACAAAGATATGTGCCACATCTCTTTATCCATTCATCCACTGACAGCCCCGTAGGTTGTTTCCGTATCTTGGTTGTTGTGAACGACGCTGCAATGAACATGAACATGTTGTGAATGGACATGGGATGCAGGATCTCTTCCACAGCCTGTTTTTGGACAGCCACGTGCAGAAGAATGGAAGTGGGCCCCTCTTTTACATCACACACAGAAATCAACTCAAAACAGATTGAAGCCTTGAAAGGAAACCTGAAACTGTAAAGCTCTTAGAAGAAAACATAGGGGGTAAGCTCCTTGCCATTGGTCTCGGTAATGACTTGTTTGGATCTGACACCAAAGCAAAGTCAACAAAAGCAAGAATAGACGATCTGTATTTAAAACCATGATTTTGAAAAAGATGAGCCCCGTCCACACGAGCAGTCATGAAACTGCTGTCTCACTTCCTCGGTGCTCTGGAAGGCTCCTGGGTTCAAGCTGAGCCTCAAAGGACTTCTCTGGCCCCCAGCCTGTGAGGAGTTCTGAGGGGCTGGCTTGTTTGGGGAGGCTCAGCAGTATGAAGAGGCTACTGTGTTGCCTTCTTCATTTCCTGCAACCCTGATGGAAATCTTGGCCCTGGTCTAGTGAAGGGGAGCAGCAGGGCAGCCATGCCAAGCTGGCCTTTTAAGACCTTTTCTTTCTGTATAGCAGCTTCTGTGGGAAAGGGCCAGGCTGATTTCATTCTAGGACCAACTCAGTTTGATGCTTGAAAGCTCTTTTTCATAGCGACACAGAACAGTGGAGGATAGAGGGGTCTTAGATAAGGAAGTTCAGTGTTTTGTGAGCACCCCTGCTCCCTTCCTCTGGCTCCTCTGTGGTGACAGCCTGTCCCGTTCTCCTTCTTCATGGTGCCTGCGATGGAGGTTTGAGATGGTCACTTACTGACCTCTGCCACAGTTTGGGTTGGTAGCAGTGTCCTAAACCAGCCTCACCTCTCTGAATTCCCTCACTGCTATCATGTTCCCATCTGCGCAGTGGGCTGAGGGCACCTGACCCATGGCCCTTGTGGAGATCAGTGAGAGAGAATGTACTTAAAGTCCTCTGAACAGTGTCAAGTGATATATAAATATTATTCAAATGTTCATTGTGCTTTACTCATAAAGAGATCTTAAAAGAATAAAGGAACTGATATAACTAGGAACTGAAATAAGCTCAGGATAAAATATACTGAATTTCAAATGGAACTAAATCAAAATATCTGTGTTCTAAGCATTGCACTGATTAAAAAACGAATAAGCAAGACCTACTCAGCACGATGAACCCATGCACAGCAGTACTGAATCTCTGTGCTGTTTGTTTCAAGACCATTCAACTTCCTCCCAAATGTACCTTGAGCAAGTTGTTATGCCATTCAATACAAGCCCCTAATACAGTCATTCTATACTATTTTTAATTTTAATTTTTTGTTACCATATAAGTACTCCAGAAAAATAAGAAAACTAGGTTCCCCTTGATTCAAATATAATAATAGCAGCAATAGTAATAATAATAAGAAGAAAACAATGATAAATGGTGTCTAATCATCTGCCTCATGTGATGGGGGTGACATGTTCTTTCTAACTGCTTAGGGTGTCTTCAGCACATTGCTACTTGCTTTACATGAATAACCTCACTTGATCTCATGTAACCTTCATGTTAGTTAACCTGTGAGGAAGATGCCATTATTACTGCTGTTTTATAGATAATGAAAATGAAGCTCAGAGAGGCAAAGACACTTGTCTTAACACACACAGCAAACAAGCGGCAGGTCGCCTCCAACTCTGCAGCGCACAGTCTTAAACAACTATGCTAAACTGCTTCCCTGTGTAAAATATGAGGAAACTCCAAGGAGAAGTCAAGTGTCCCATATTTAATCATTTATCTAGTGATTCTTAATATCTAGCCCATTGCCCATAATTAATAAAAAATATGCAAATTCAAAAGGACAAATATCCCAGTATTATTCAGGTAGACATGTGTCCTGGCAAAGCATAAACATTAGACACAGGTAGCTCCTCATCTCTCTAATATGGTACAGCCCCTAATTCATTGATGAACTACAGCCCAGGGTAGCAGCTGATGTTGATAATGATGACTTGACTTTTTAAACCATACAGGGTGGAGCAAAAGTAGGTTTATAGTTGAATATGTGAAGCAGAGTTTATTTTTGTATTAGCATTTATTAATTATTATACTATTTTTCCATATGAAAACCTACTGTAGACCTACTTTTGGTCCACCCTGTATTTAGGACACAGGGATGAGAATAAAGTATTGTAGAAAGAATGTTATTTTTTTTAAGTTAACCTTTTGGAGTGCTGGTGCTTAAATCTGTCACTGCTCAGTTCAGTGTGAGTTCATGAGTCCGGGTAAATAAGGTCTGGTAGGTATTACATACAGGACTGTGAGACAATACAGCAGGTCCTCAAATAATGTCATTCATTCACTGTCATTTTGTTGTAATGTCGAGGAGAAAGAAAAACACCGACTGCTGCCCAGGGCCCCTGTGCGGAGTTCGCACATTCTTCCCACGTCTACGTGGGTTTCCTGCAGGTACTTTGGTTTCCTCCCACATCCCAAAGATGTGCATATCAGGTGCACTGGTGTGTCTCAGTTGTCCCAGCATGAGTGTGAGTGTGCCCTGCAATGAAATGGAAGGGCATCCTGACCAGCACGAGGTTCCTACCTTGTGCCCTGAACTGCCGGGATGGGCTCTGGCCAGCTGTGACCCGGAACTGGAATAAATGGGTTGGAAAAAAATTATCTTACCTGTTTTTATGAATCTTTGTTAAATATACATATAGCTCACATTTATTTCACTGTTTAAATTAGAAGAATTTTGGTCTTTATTTGGAAGTTCGTTAATGTTTTATAACTAGAAATATGCTATAGGAACTTAACTCTTGTTTGTTTCATTTAGCTTATGGGGAAATTGGTTTCACTGTACATGATTGCACTTACAGTCTCCATTTCCAAGAACCTTTGGATGGCGGTGAGTGAGAACATACTGTATGTATAACCTGATAGCAACTGTTTTGTTCCCTGTGCCGTGTATGTGCATCCCAAAGGTTATTGCTACTGCAGGGCTATGGGATGATGCCCACAACATGTACACACACGTATATATACACAGGCACACACACTCACACTATATACATGTGTATGTATATTTACACTAACTGAGATGACAAGTTACTATGAAAACCTAGATGTTTGTACTACACATTCTGAAATCATCTCTGGCGTTTCTATCATTCATATGATACTCGTGACACTGTCTTGCACCAGCGTTGGGTGGGTGTGTACTTGCACGTGGCTTCATGCAGTAAAGTGGGAAGAGAAAGGAGCTCGGCAGACCTGAGTACAAACCCGGCTCCTACCCCTTACTAGCTGGGTCAGCTTGGTCAGTTTATTTGACCCCACTGAGCTCCTGTAAAGGAGGTTAATCATAGTTTTGGAGGAGCCGCTTGTCCTGCATAAGGGCCGGAGCCTTCATTCCATCCCCAGGAAAGAAATGGTAGAAGCAGAGAACTCTTGCTCTCCCTTCACTTGCTCCTTCACGCCTCCCAAAGGCCCAGGGCTGCCTTACCTGCTTCCCGAGCATGAGTGAAGAAACTTGCCCAGAGAGTTCAGCCCTGTCCAGGGATTCACTCTTGCATCTGCTGGATCATAGCACACGTGGACACAGAAGGTCCCTCTTCAAGGGGGGAGTTGTAGAAATCTTGACTCTGGTCGCAGGCTGGCTGGCGTTTTCTCCAGCCCAGCTTCCTTAGCAATAAAGCTGAGAATTCGGTCTCTGTCTGGCTGACTTTGGTATGGATCCCCCCGGCGGTTCTGGACTTGGAGGTGTGGCAGGGAGTGGTGATCACCCCTGAGCACTGCAGCATTCCCAGGGCTGATGTGGTGGTTCGAACGAGGATGTGGATGTTAGGGAGCGAGCACAGTGTGCTGCACATGGCAGACGTCTGGTGACTGCTGCACTTTGGCTTCCCCTTCCGTGTGTGGCTGCCAACTGAACACGGCCCAGCCTGCCTGTTACAAATGGGTCTCTGCTTTCCCTCCCTAGGACTGAGCACAGGGTCTCAGATATGTGCTGAGTAAGACTTTGAAGAGCCACAGAGGCTTAATATATCAATTAGTCAGATTTCTTCATTTTCCAGGTGGGAACTTTGAGGACCAGAGATGCTAAATACCTTACCTGAGACACCACAGCTAGTAAGGGCACACCTGGGCTCTTGTCACTCAGCGCTGAATAATTTCACAGAACAAAGGAGAGCTCTATCTTCTGTAGAGGGTAAATTACAAGGCTGTTAAAGCCTGAGAGCTAGTGAAGGTAAAATGTTTCCATTTTGATAGAAGAACAAGAGAGCTCCCAAAATACTTTTCTTTTGACCTACTTAGCTATTATTCATTGCCCTCCCACCTGGCCCCCATCACATATTTCTTCTGAAAATCCTGAAGTAGTTTATCATTCTATCTGTGGCTCTTGTTTTAAAGGTGTTCTCAGGTGGAGCAGGGACTTAAGAAAAACGTTGCCAGAAAGGCTCAGAGAGACAATGGGACCGTATTATACTGTACCGTACGTCCCCGAATGTCTTGACATAACCTAGTCCACTTGGGGAGCACAGCTGAGGAACGTGGAAGAACGATAGGCACCTTCCCATCCTCCCAGAGTCCTTTCTCCACAGCCTAAATGATGTCATGGTGATTGCTTGCCCTTGTGGTTACCAATCAGAGGCCAGCTTAAGAGAGCGACGATGGCCATATTGAGTGTGCACATTTCTTCCCGCCCTAGAGTGAGCTGTATTATAAATACATGATCTCGTTTGCCTTAAGAATATCTCAGAAACACAATGGAAAGGCAGACATTTCTTTTCTCATTTATGTACGGGAAAGCAGAATGTAGAGAAATCAAGAGATTTCAAGATGTTCTAACTTCTGCCATGCATTGCAATTACATATTCTTGGAATATTCTTTACCCCCTTTCTTTTCCTGGAAAAAACCAGCTCCTTGATAAGACTTACTGCTTCCTCGGTGTCCTCGTTACAATTTCTGTGTTATATCTGGTTCAATATTTAAGCTGTGCTTAGAATTAATCACTGATACATTTCCCTTTCAGAAATGGTTTTATCTTTCATAATGATCACAAAAACCTTATCCTCCCCATTTTATAGAGAAAACATGAAGCTCAGAGAGGTTACAAATCTTACTCAGGATCACCGGCACCATAAGTGAGGGGGCCAACTCTTGTACTCGGTGGTGGAGGGGGGGGGTCAGCCTCAGAAGCCCAGTCCCTCTACCATGGTGCGAAACTGCCATTTCAATAACAAAGGATCCAGACTCGAGAAGGCATTTTACCCTTAGCTAATTCCTAATACCAATAACTAATTACCAGCTCCCCTTGATAGAACGCTTTCTGATTTACAGAGCACTTTTCCATCTACATCATCTTATTCGATCCATGTAACAAAGCTGCAAGGTGGGATTGCTCTAGTGTTCAAGGTTATTGCTTTACAGTTGAGAAATGGAGGCTCAAAGTAGGGACTTGCCAAAAGCCATCCTGCTATTTTGCAAGTTAGCAATTTGCAGGAAATTATACCCCCCATCTCTTAACTCCAAATCCCTTTGCCCACGTTGCAACAATTAATTCAGGTCCACAGTCAGTTTAACATGCAATTGTAGCAGAATCTCCAAATAAATAAACTGTGCATAGTACTTAAGAGACCAAAACATCCTCATTTGCTTCCAAATGCCATCAGATGTTTTCCTCCTTTGGCCATGGTGTGGTACGGTGAACGGTGCTGCACAGCTGAGTCCAGGAAAAGAATCCCAGGCATCAGAGTGTGATCAAAAACTTTTCTACCCAAGAGAGCAAGGAAAATGCTATCATTTATTTATTGTGTTTGCCAAGTGTGGTATCTTACAGGAAGCTTCTGACATGTAACGTGTGGGGACAAACCTGTGTCGTGCAAGGCAGTAGCAGAGGATAGAAAGCTCACTATGGCTGGGCTCTGTTCTCCAGGAGCTTATAGCTGGGAGAGCAGGCAGGTATGGACCACTGGTGATCATTCAAGAGAGGAAGTCCTAGTACTAAGAATCCTTGCACTGGCAGTGCAAAGAAGTGAGGGGGTGTTTCCTGACTGGGAAAATCAAGCACACTTTGATAGAAAACTGAAACTTTGAACTGAATCTTTAGGGATGAGTGATGTTTTCATAGGAAGTAGGGGAAATTGAGAAAGAGAATGGAAACATCATAAATGGTGATAGTTTCTCTTGGGCCTCGGGAATGTTAAATATCCCTGTTACAAACAGAACAGACCTTTTGAAAGAAGGTGGTAGGAAATGAGGTCTGAAAAGTAGGTGGCCCTGGAGCAGCATGCTGCTGTGGTTGGACGTGATCCTACAGACAGTGGGGAACCATTCAAGACTTGGATTAGGGCTGTGGTCCTGCTCATGTTTTTGGAAGGTTACCCCTGCAGCTCTGACCCTATGGTGTTGATAACCATAACCTGACAAAGAACCTTGCCGTTCAAAGTGGGGAACTAGAAGTGCTAGCTGATGAGCTGAAAACAAAATCAAAGATCCCATTTTCCTACTTGTGTCAAGTCAAATAAATGGAACCAGATAAACGTGGAAAAAAAATCAAGATAGTAGCAAAATTGCCTGCAAGCAGAATGTTTTTCAAAGTCCCTAATGAGGTGTCAGTGAACCTAACGAGATGAAACTCCCTACACCGCACCTAGTTTTTCACGTTGTCCTTTTCATCCAGTCATAATTAAGTTGTGAAATTGGAATTATATCCTATCATTAAAGACGAGGCCAGTCCTGCCGGGCTCTTGCTTCTCTGAAGGAGGTAATTGTGAAAAGCCCTCTCTTCCACTGCTTCTTCCCCCACTCAAGCTTGCCCGGATGCCGCTGCAGGCCACCGGGTCCTCCTTTTAGGTTTTGATTAAGAAGGGCCATGTGACTCTTCTTCATTTATCTCTGCATTGAATTCCATCATCCTTAGTTAAGAATGATTAGGCTGCTGAAGTTGAAACGCAAATGTCACAGGCTTTCTAGTGCCATTGGCCTGTCAGCAGAAGGGAAGGGGAGGCAAGGGGAGGCAGGCTCCCACCATGGGCCAGACACTGTGTGGAGCTCTCTAGATATGTTGGGACCCCTTTGATTCTCTCAGGGTGTTACCTTGAGAGGGAAGCAATATTCCCATTGGTGTGGATATGGAAACTGAGGCTCACAGGAGTTGTAGGCCTAGGATGAGGTCCACCAGGCATATTCCAAAGCCATGCTTTTCCTTCTCCACTGTACTGAAGATAGTGACTAGATTAGTTTACTGGTAGGGTCCACGGAGAGGGGAGTTAGAGCCAGCAGTCACGGCCCAGTGAATGTCTTACAATGCCTCACGCACTTTGCTAGGAGAACGCGAGGTTCATCGTTTATTCCTGCTGGAACCTTTTGAAGGGGATTATTTGCTCCTTTTTATGAGTGAGTTATTCAATAACTGTGGCTCAGAAAGTCTCAGTGATTTACCCCAAATCACACAGTTAGCAAGTACAGATGCCACCTCACTGCGTTGCTTTCCAAGTTGAGATCTCTACAGGATAAAATGCTCAGTCTTGCAGGATGAGGCTAGTAAGAGACATTTCCAGTCCTAGGGTCAGCTAGCAGTATGAGAGAGATATGTGTAAGGCAGCTTCTGATCCCTTCCCCTCATTCCTTCTGAAACCTTGACCCCCTGGAAGATAGGGGTGGGGTGGGGAGAAAGATGAGGAGAAGGGATCAGAGGTTGGCTCTGCACAAAGGAGCCGTAGCTCTGCGCAGCTTCAGCCCGCAGTCCCAGAAGAGCGTCTACAATAACTAAGTCACTAAATAAATAAGAACATCTTGTCCCTTTCCCTGCAGGACTACTTAAATAAACTTACTGCGCAGCTTCATAAAGTAATGACTGGAAATGTGTCTGCCTCGGGAAGAGCCCTGCTGTGGGTGCTCCCTTGTCCCACTGGCTGGCCTGCCTGCTCACCCCTGGGGCGGCTCCAGCCCCACCTGTGCTCCAGCTTGCCTGGGGAACTGCTGCTGCCTCTGCAACAGCAGGGCTCCTGAGAACTCAGGCCTCCAGTCAGGCCCTGTCCTCTCTGCTCTGTCCATCACAGCCAGCCTGGTATAAACAGGCAAATGCAGGTCCATGATCTCTGATTTGAAACCTTAGGGGTGAGGGGTGTGCCCAAAACTTAGAGAGTGTTTTAGATCCGAACAAGGCAATATGATATGCGTAGTACAGAGGGTGTGACACCCCCTGCCAGGCTTGGGCCAGCACCCATACTCAAACACATTAATACTTCTGCGGCGAAATGCATAATAAATGAATATAGGATGAATAAACACTGTAAGTAGTGTTCTGTCGGTTCAGGTCAGTTTGTACCAGCAAATTAATTCAGATCAGCTTAGATTTGCTGCCAAAATGAGTTACACCCACAAACACATACACAAAGATTCATATATAAAACTCGGGTTTCAGAGCTTTTTGGATTTTGTAATTCAGATAAGAGATTGCAGATAAATATTTGTTCAATGCCTATTACTGCTAACACAGTAGCCCACATAGATTGTGTGCCCACTATGTGCCAGGGACTGTGCTAAACAATTTATAGACGGTTACTGCACTGGAGCCTCGGAGCCTATGATAGATATAATGTTACTATCTGCATTTTGCAGCGGGGAGGTGCTGTGCCGTCAATAGCCACGAGCCACGTATAGCTATTTACATTTAAATTGAATTAACTTAAGCTACTTTAAATTAAATAACATTTAAAGTGGTTTCTTGGTTGTCCTAGCAAGTGTGTGTGACTAATGTGTGGCTAATGGCTGTGTATTACATTATAGTGTCTAGTACCCACCCTGTGGGGCAGCACAGAACATTGCCTTCAGAGCAGAAAGTCCCTACCAGACAGTGTTCGCCTACGTGTTGTGGGTGTAGCGGTTGTGAGGATGGATTTGGGAGCTGTGCTGCCTGCCGCCGCCACGCCCTAGATACGTGGCCTTGGCCAAGTTTCTTTACCTCTTGGCACCTTGGTTTTCTCATCTATAAAAAGGGGATTAAAAAGAGGGCCTGCCTCATTTGTTGTTTTGAGGATTAAATGAGTTAATACTGTAAAGCACTCAGAACAGTGCCTGGCACGAAGTTATTGCTTAATAACTATTCCCTATTATGATTATTATTAAAGATGGGGAAATCAAGGCACAGGAAGGTGTTTTAAACTCCACCTCCCAAGTTCTTGCTCTTAAGGGGAATGAACTGCAGCCTCTCCAGACAAGTATCTCATTCATCTCCGTTTTTGTGTCACTGAGGGAGTGAGTGAATGAGAGGGTCCGAGACAGGTGACCTGGGAGCCAGGAGCAAGGAACAGCTGTGTAATAGCCTGGTCTTCAGGGTCCGGCTCAGACGTAGAGACCCACGGTGCATCATGGTTATCCTTTATTGATTCCGCAGGTAGAGACTTAATTTATATGTTTTCATTCTACTTTGTCCCCTTTTTCTGTTTCTAATCTTAATTTTTTAAAATCAACCATAACTAGGCTATTGTAAGGCATTGAACTTGCTGTCAGGACTATATATTTGAGGTAATATGTTGCAGCTTCATTGATTCTGTGTGATAGCAGTTGAAACAGAAATAGAGTGGAGTGCTGGAAGTCACCCAGTAGGCCAGTGGGTCACTCTGGAGAGAGGCACCTGCCAGATGTGCTTGGATATCAATGTGAGCGACCCCAGATGTGCAGCAGCTATCATGGTGGCATTTGCTGCAGGACCTCCGGGCTGCGGGTCGGTTTCAGTCCTGAACCAAACCTGGTCAACCACAATATATTATTTAAGCTTTTGGAGCCTCAGTCCCATCATTTGCAACACAGAGTAATAATCCTGTCTTCTTCACATACGGCCATGAAGACCAAATGCAAAGTAGATTATTACTTTCTTAATTGTAACATGCTGAGCACACATAAGCAACTTTCTAGGGTAGGCAACACATTTCTTCTGGTAGGGAGGGAAGCCTCTGAGCTTTGGAAGAGACAAATAGGAGTATCTGGCGTGTATTAGTAACTGACATTGCTTATTAAATGTTAGTCATCATTTACGTCTTAGTGACAAAAAAGAATGTTGTAAGTACATGTTGCTGGTATTCGGTGATGAATAAGTCATCTTCACGGAGCAAATGAGTGTGCTCGTGTTGGCACGGTTGAGGGGAGGCTTACTGAAAAGTTTTCGAAGGCCATTGGTGCAACGATTATCCTTGAGGTGGTCTTTGTCTTCTTTATTCATTTTGAATTTGCATCAGTAAGAACAGTATCGCTTATAGGCTTCTAGTTTTCCTTTTATCAAACAACGAGTTATGCCAACATCATTCCCACCAGGAAACTCATACTTATTTTAATGTTCATTTTCAGTTGTCACCCTATTCTTCCTTTATGCAATTTTAGAATTGAAAAATTAATTTAGAGAATAACAGAACAGAAAGAAAGAGTAGAGACTGAAGTCTAGCTTCTTTGTTTAAAGATGAAGAAAATGAAAATCTAAAAAGAACGAGAAAGATGCTCAGGGACTGAGGGTCAATCAGTGACTGAACTAGGACAAGAATCAGTGTCTCTGACTCACAGTCCATTCGTCAAGCAAATTCTAATAAAAAATTATTTGGTGAGCATTGAAGCAAGTTAAGAGAGTTCTATTAGTCTGATGTATATCGGAAGAGCTTGATGTAGCCATGTTACCAGGGGGATGACCCTGCTAATGGGACCTGAATACTTGAGACCCATGGCTGCTGCATCAGTTAGGAACGTGTGTAGCATCAAATGATGGCTCCCAGATAATAGTGACTTAAACGAATAGAATTTTATATTCCTTACCTAGGAAGAAGTCTAAATATAGGAAGTTGTTAGCGTTAGTTTAGTTTTTCAAAGGTGCCTCCAGAGACTTAGGCTTTTATATCTTTTCTACCTCTTGTTCACAAGATAGCTGCCTCAGTGCCAGGCATCCTATCACTGTCTAGGAGGAAGAAGAAGAAAAAGCTAAGGCTAAAGCTAAAGTTTTCCCAGAATCCTTTGAGCAGAATTCTACTTTCATTTAATTTTTTAGAACAGTGTCACCTGGCCACATCTAATTTAAAGGGGGGTGGGGTGGGAAACAGTATTTACCTTTCCATCCTCTCTCTTTGTGATGGTATTTACTTAACCATCAGTGGGGCACAGGCATAGACCAATCACAGTGGTGGCCAGCTGTGAGCAACTGGCACAATTTTAACAATAAGTACAGATAGAATATTAGCCTTGCCTACTGTAAAAGGTAATCAGGGAGCAGAGTGTCAAGAACTAGTGTTGAGTAAGTCCTCCCAGTGTGTGGTGCTATATAATGTTCTACCTCAGGGTCAGCAAAGGGTCAGTAGTAAATATTTTCATCTTTATGGCTTTATGATCTCCTTGTGATTACTCACCTCTGCCATCATTGTGTGCAAGCAGCCATAGACGATACATAAATGAACGGGCATGGCTACGTTCCAACGGAACTTTATTTATAGAAACGGCAAGAGGCCAGATTGGGCCTATGAGGGGCAGTTTGCTAACGCTTCTTCTGCATTCATTTCCACGTTAGGAGTGCCCTGGCAATGAGACAATACCACAAGTTGGTTACTTCTAGATATCTCTCTCTGGGGGAATCCAAATAGACACTGCAACCATTTTCTGTTTGGACTAGATAGTCCTCCTTCCTGCCCTAACGGACAGAGGCCATTTCTTTCTTCTTTGGGCTCTACATAACTCTCCCATATACCTACTGTGAATAGTGATATGGCAAGTCAATCTATATCTTTCAGTTTGGGGGACCCCTTCCTGTTTTACCCAAATATTGTCATCTCGAGCAGTCACAATGCTTGGGAGATTCCATAAAGTAATAATTATGAAACTGCTTTGTCAGTTCTAAAGCAGTATATGAAAATGCCTACTTAGAACAGGCTTCTTATCTGCAAGTGCTCCCATGCTTCAAGGACCTTCTATACTTACCAGCAACTGTTCAAATCACATCTGCCCCATTGGAGTGCGGCTTATCTCTCCTGCACACCATCTGCATGGGGAGTGCATTCATTATCACGATAGGGTTGTTGAAGTGAGCGCTTCCTTTACAAGAACCCCACAGGGAGTCCAGCACACAAACACATGCCCACACTCACACACTCTCATTACACAGAAGTTTTTGCCATTCTTGTGTCAGCCTTTGACAACAGACATGTTATGATGGCAGAGTGGATGATGGAGAGGAAATGCTTGGACCTGTAAGAACCAGATACTTGCTAAGTTTGGATGTCAGTCATACGCTAGCCAGTCTCGTACAGGAGTTTGTAAGGCATGCCATGGCCTGGGCACCACAAGCCCCAGGATTGCCTGAAACAGAATCCTTCACATCATCCCTAACATAACCCCCGCCCAGGTATCTTCCAACCAATCAACAACTTGGTTCCTTCTGACCAGAACCCTATCCACTCCCTCTTCTCACTCAGCCCTCCTCATTCTTCACTCTTAGTTTGGGCATCACGTCTTCCAGGAAGCATCCTGGCTTCTGATACCTGTTTCAGGCACCCTTCTCTGTGCCGGGATGGACTCTCCTACGTCACTCATCCTGCTATACTCTAATTGCATGCTTGTCTGTTTCCCCCACCGGGCAGTGAGTCTGTGAGGACAAGGAGCATGTATGTCTCACTTACCTTCATGCCCAGCATGGTGACTGGCACTGGCAGGTAAGTGGAAGTCAGTCATCATTTTATCCATTCCTCCTCTCACAGGCAGGGCTGTATTTCAGAGGAGAGGCTTCTCCCTGTGTTTAAGAGCTTCAGGGAAGAGTGTCCCAAGCCTTTTAGAGCTTTTATTCTCTGGTCCATCAGATTCAGATTACTCCACCTACTTGCAGGGATCATGGCAGACTTTGGGGACATGTTTGTAGTGTTTCGTATATCTGATTGGCTAGGGCATTTTTTAGAAAAATCATTCCTTTCACTCATTCATTTACTCAGCCAACAGTCATTGAGCGTCTACTCTGTGCTGGGCACTGCATTAGGAACTGTAGATTCTGTAAATAATGATATGGAAATGAAATTATCATCTATGCGCTACATACGCCAGGCATTTTTTCTAGGAACATATTAGAGGTTCTCTTTAATTGTTGTTACACATCTGTGAGGTGCCTACTGTAACTCTATTTTACAGAAAATAATCTCAGAAAAGTTTGGGTTCAGACAGGTGGAAGTGGAAGTGTATAAAACATGGCATGTTTTCAAGAATCTCACTGCCTATTGGGGACAACATCCATTCATTGTGCTTGGCCCTGTTACAGATGCTTCGGATACAGCTGTAAGCAAGGAAGACTAGGGCCTGGCTCTTAAGTAATTTCTATTCTTTCAGAAAGGAGGTATGCAATAAATAAGTCAACATATATGTGAGGAAAACACTGGAACGTGTACACGAGTGAGTGTGGGATGCAGGGGCACTCCAGCTGAGAACCAAGGATGGCCTCCCTAAGGAGACGATGCTGGGGCTGAGACCTACATGGGGACAAGTCACATGAGGATCTGAGGACAGTGGGAATGGAGAGAAGCAGATAGACCCAGGATGGTACCAGAGAAACAGAACTTAGTGAGGTAGGAGCAGGTAGTGAGGTAATGAACAGGGCTTTCTGGGATCACAGAGGAAAGCACAGAAGAACATTTAATCATCCTCTGATCCAGGGTTTCCCAAACTACATTCCAAGAAAACACCATGTCCTGTGGGATGTTGAAAGTTGTACTTAGAAAAAAGATCAAATTCTTTTAGGATTAAAAAAAAAAATCTGGACAATGCTGCATGCGGTGTTGCAGAGTGATGGTAAGGAAATAGTATATTCAAGGCCCCAGGAAACCCATTAGGAATGAAACTAATTTAACTTTAATGTGGCTTTTCTCCAGTTTATTTGATCCCGGAACTCCTCTTGTGCTGTGCCAGCCTTCCATGGGGAAGGTTTGATGGGTGGGACAGAATGATGCAGAACAGAGTTCTTAGTTTATTGATGGTAAGATGGTGGCCCAGGGAAGGGAAGTGACTTTCCCAAGATCACACAGCTTGGTAGAGACAGAGCCTGGCAGAAATCATAGCTTCTCTGACTGAAGACACACTGCTTCTTCTTCCCCACGGAACCATCTGCATCTGCAGAGAAGATTTGTGCTGTTGCTTGGACACAGTCCTGACTTCAAATAACACACACCCCTGCCTACTGCACCAGCAAAGCACTCTGCCAACATTCCTCCCTCCCAGAAGGGCCCTAACTCAGAAAGAGTGATGCACTGTTGCCTGGTCAAGCGTATAAATTCTTACCCTAACGGACAACAGAGTATTGTAAAAATTGCAACAGCCATGGTGGCCTGAGGAGTGGAGAAATATGTTTGCAAACTGTATTCTCTAGCACCATTTTAAATATCAATGGACTACATATGAGGCAATAGTTAACATAGAATCTAGGCTCAGCCAAAAAAAAATCATATTATAAGGGGTCAGAGATGCAACCTCATTGTTATTCCGGATAATCTCCTGGGGACCTGTCCATTACTGGGGGGGGGGGCAGGGAACAGTGCTTTGGTGCTGCTTCTGGCTGCAGGGCAAAGAAGTGTGTTTCAGGGTCAGATTTTAATCCAGATTTGCCATCTCTGAGCTAAGCAATTATGCGTGAGTCGCTCAACTTCTCTGGCCTCAGTTTCTTACCTAGGAGATGGAGATAGTAAGTCCTTGCAGGGCTGAGGCAAAAAGTAAAACAAATAATGTGTGTCAGGTACCCAGCATGCCTGACTCAAGCTTGGTACTTGGTAAATGAGAGCTGTTAGAATTATGCTCGTGGTGTCTTCCTCTTCTCAACACTCAGTCATTCTTGATGGCGTTTATCCCCAGTGAGCTTGGCGTTTAGCTATTTATGCCCTTAAATTGGTGAAGATACTTTTGATTGCAAATGATAGAATCCTACTTTGAACTAACTTAGACCATAGAAGAGGTGTTGTTGAAAATACTCGGTTACCTTATGTCATAATGACAAGGGCAGGGGTGTAGTCTGGCTTCAGGGACAACTAGAGCCCAAGGATCAAACAAAGCCACACTTCTCTCTTTTCCTCAACCCTATGTCTTCATTCTCCATGGCCAGCTTCCTGAGTGTGGAAGGGGAGTGTCTAACAATGATATTCGAGGGCTCAGTTTCAAGTTTTAATATCTCAGGGAGATAGATCCCCTGATTGGCCCAGTATGGGTCAGATGCTCACCCCAAGACTAATCAACTGTCACCATGGTGAATGGGCCTATGAGAACATATTGCCATCTATTCCCATCATAGAGTGGGAGAGAAGGATTACTAGGGAGAAGACTTCAAAAGTGGGAGCTGTTGAGCAGAAAACATATATAGATCTCCAGCACCTCTCTTTTGAAACTAAGCTTTGTGGAAACTCTAGTGGACAGCTGGTCATTTTGCTTGTTGAGCTTCTATTCTACCTTCTTTGTCAACAATACCCTTTTTGATATTGGAGAACTACCCCACCCCTTCCCATGTGCTTTGGCTTAACTCATCTCTTCTAGAATCTAGGTTGCTATCAGCCTTTCCATGTTCCCCCATTTTGGGCCCAGGTGAGCATCATTCAAGTTGGGTCAATTAGTTTTCTCTTGAGTGTTTGGTTCTTGAGAGGAGTGACTCATGGATTAGAGCAGAATCATGTGTTGATAGTCTTAAGCCTACCCATGAGCTCCCCCTGCTTTGATCCCTGGAGCTCCATGGCTCTTGCCCAACCTAAAGTCTGATTTTTCAATTCTCTGACCCATTCTAGAGCTACCCTAAGTTATCTTCTAGGAAATATGACTGCTTGTTTATGTTAGCTGGAGTTGGTTTGTCTCACAAAGATGCTTAGTAGATGCGGGTGGGGGCTGTAACATTATATACATTAGTATCCTTTACAATCACACCAATTTGGCCTGGTTTATAAATGCTCAAAAAAGGTGTGGCACGCTTGTTGACCATATGAACTCCTTTCTTTTATTCTCTTCAAATCTCCCCTCCCTTCAAGGAGAATTTTCCCTTGAAAGGTTGAACTCAATATGTAAAACAGTGAGAAGAGAGGGTGGGCTACTTGGGTTGAGGAGAGGCCAAACCTTGAAGGTATGCCTCTACTTTGCTACTTTGGAACATTAAGGAACTCTAGTGGTCTCTTGAACACAGCTTGAAAACCTTTGAACTTGAATGTGTCTTGTCCCAGAGCTGAAGTTCTTCAGTCTGACCACATGCCAGGACTTCTGTTGAATCCTGGGTATGCCTTCCTCCCTCAACCCAGAATCATTCGGTGTATCTCAAGCCTGGGGGTCCCCAAAGAAACCTTTCTCTAAAGTAGAATCTCTGCTTAAAAGTGCCTGTCTCACTCTCAGCTAAATGTTTTATGTGTACTTGTCACTGGGGTATTTCATACTATTTGGGGCATTCATATGTCATTAAGCATAAGGCAGTCTAGGTTAATTGGAATTGTTATTTTTAGAATTGAAATTACTATTATTTTTTTTATTAATTGAAGTTCTTCCCTAGAATAAAGCTGTCACATGCTTTGGAGTTCACAGTGGTGGCTCTGAAGATTTAGCACACATTAAAAGTGCTGGATCTCAAGAAGATTTGGGGTTAGTTTGGCTCCAGTGGGTCCCTGGAATCTGCACTTGTGAAATGGGGGCAGTAACTGCACCAGTAACATCAAGTTGTTTTCATTCTGAAATGCAGTAATGTATTTTAAGTTCTTTGTCTAGTGCATGACTTTATCCTAAGGACTTGATAAGTAAACCATTATTATTTTTAGCTCTGTTGTGATGTAGTAGTCAATGGGCTTATCCAGTGCTGATTCAAGCAGATGTTGAAATCAATAAGCAACCCAAGGGTTGGTATCTTTCAATTCTGTCTATTCCCCACCTCAACTGTGTTAGTTCAACTTCACTATCATTTCACATCTGTATCATTACCACAGCTCTTCCTACAACCGTTCTCCCTGACTTCAGTCTCCTTGTTAAGTTCATTCTCAAAAGAGCAATGAGATTTGGTTTATTACAAATCAAATCTGAGAGTATTGCCTTATGCCAAAAATCCCTCCATGTCTCCCTTTGCTTTCAGAATGGAGTCTAAACTTCTCACCTGCTCTCTGTAGTCTGACTCATGAGTTCCCCTCTAACAGCAACATTCTCTCTACTTCATCTCTTATTCAAAATAGTCCAGCCACCCTAAACAAACTGTGAGTCCCCCCACTCGCCTCCCAGGCTTTGCAAGCTGCTCTCTTTCCTGGCCAAGGGCCCCTTAGGTTTCCTTTGGCTGTTATTCTTCTGCAGACCCCTTCCTGGCTCTCAAAAGGCTGGATTAGATTGCTTTGTATGTGCTGTCATGTCATCCTATATTCTACTGTTATAGCCCTTATCACGCCATATTGAAATTATCTGGGTACCAAGTGCTGGAAGCAACCTAAGTGCCCATCAGTAAATGAGGGATCAAAAACGTGGAACATTTACACAATGGAATACTACGCAGCAGAAAGAAAGAAGGAGCTCCTACCCTTCACAACAGCATGGATGGAACTGGAAAGCATTATGCTAAGTGAAATAAGCCAGGTGGTGAAGGAGAAATACCATATGATCTCACCTATAAGTGGAGCCGAATCAACAAAAAAAAACAAGCAAGCAAAATACAACCAGAGACTTTGAAATAAAGAACAAACTGACAGTAACCAGAGAGGAGGGGGAAGAGGGATAATAGGTGAAGGGCCATCAAGGAACATGTATAAAGGATACACGGACAAAGCCAAAGGGCTTAGGTTTGAGGGTGAGAGGCAGGGATGGGTGGGGGTGGGGCATGTTGGGGTGAAAATGGAGACAACTGTACTTGAACACAATAAAAAAAAAAGAAATTATCTGGTTACCTTTGTCTGTCCCCTACTAGCTATTGAGCTCTAGGAGTCAGGGACTGTGTCTTTAACACCCTTTCATCTTCAAGGCTCAGCACAATGCCTAGCATATAGTGGGTGCAGGTGCTCAATAAATACTCTAGAAGAGCGGAAGGAAGAAAGGAAGGGATGGAGAAAAGGGGGGAGGGAGGGAGGGGAAAAGGGAGGGAGAAAGGAAGAAAAGGCAAGGAAGGGAAGGGAAGGGAAGGGAAGGAAAGGGAAGGGAAGGAAGGAAATTTATTTCAGCTGGACCCTCGATGGACAGTGATGGAAGGTACAGAGACCAGGACCCAACTCTATAGGGAAAAGATCATATATGAGTTCGGTGAAGTCATGGTCTCAGTTCATGGTGAAGATGGTGAAGTCATGGTGGAGATGGCTTAGTTCAAGGCAGGGCCTCTGTCTTAGAAGTCACCCACAGTGTGAGAGAAGGAGCACTGGATTTGAGTAGTAAAATCAGAATGTCAATGTTGCTCTGTCACTGAAAGCTCCATGAGTTTGCCAGGCATTTTATTTTTCTGGGTCCTCAGTGTATTCATCTTTAATACACTGATAATAACTATTCCAAGCAGTTGTTTTGAAGATGAAATCATTATTTATTTAAAGTGGTTGTCTTGGCTAGGCTATACGCCTCTTAGGAGCAGGAGATTTGATGTGATTCATCTCTGTTTTCCAGTGCCAGGTACATTGAAAATACTAGATAAAGTTTTGCTGAATAAATAAACGAACTGAATAAGAGGATGACTGAATGAGTGAATGGATAGGGCAAGACTGAGCACTAGGATGCTAAGCAGGAAATGACAGAGAGGCCCAGAATAGCCTTGTTGGGGTTGAGTTGCATGTATGATTGCTTTTTCGTCCTTTATGGAAAATTCCTTGAAGTAGGGACTGCTTCCTAAGTCTCCCCAACCACTCCTGGGTGCCTCACACAGCCTTAGTGTTTAAAAAACACTTAGTTTCACTACATTACAATTTTCCAGTGGTGCAGGATAAGTATATACCAGCATCCCCATTTTATAGATGAAGAAACCGAGGGTCAGAGATGTTTAAGTGAACTGCCCGAGTTTGTATGGCTGTCAAGGGTTAGAACCCAGGATTGGAACCCAAGTCTTCTCACTCTTAATCCCATGCGTTGTCCCATCAGAGAGTCCATCTTCTGCCTCTTGGCCTCCCCTGTCAGCAGTGTTTCTGATAGGAAATGGTGCCCCCAGCACACTGCAGGCCCTAAAGCAATGGCAGCCCTATGTTAATGCACAGTAAAGAACTCTAGCAAAGAAGGCCCTCTAATGGGTGTTGATAAGTGTTTGCAGATGGGGTCTTGCTTTTAACAAAATGAGTCCAAATTTTAAAAGGCATTCAATTATTTTTAAGCCTTGGGGGCATTTAAAAATAACCATTGCTCACCACACACACACAAAAATCATATGTTCAGGGGGCAGGAATGTTCCATGACCTTAACACTGTGCCTTCTTCAACAGCCATCTTTTTCAGGGTTTGGTCTCAAGGGGGAATGCCAAAGCACAAAATTTATGGAGTCCTCAGAGTTTCTGTGGTCGCAAATCACAAGACTTTATCAAACAGAGAGGGAATCTTGCCTTGGAGGGTCAGAGCGTACTTTTCAGACATAGCGATGGGAATACAAACAGGCCAATTCAATTTCTTGTAGGGTCATGGTTTGTAGCTTTATTGAATGTGCGACATTCCATTTCGAAAGTCCATGGGATGTTTTCGCTTCAGAGAATAATTTCCACATCCCATTCGACACCAAGAAATGGGTAATTATTATATCACTTGGTAGTTATTTATCACAGTTTGAATGGAAATAAATTGCTTCAAAGTGAAATCATGCTACGTAGTTACCTGTCTGCCCTATTAATCTTTCGTTTAATTTTCTTTATTTTCATGTGCATACCAATGTTTGCGACCTGTCTCATCTGTCTCCCTCATAATTCCTCCAATGAATTTAAATATGTTAAGAGAAATTAAATAAATGGGTTAAAGGAAGGCTCGGGATTTGGGAAATGGGGGTTTAGCTGAGAGCAGTAATTTATTTCTGAATTGGCTCTCTCACTTCCCGTGGAACAGGAGCATACTGGAAATCAAAAAATGGATTTTTCTACAATAGACCAGCTAGTTAGGGAACAAGTGGTGATGACTGTTTTCTGGGTCCAAGGCTATCCACAATGCCCACTTTAGCAATTTTTCCCAGTGATTTCATTTCAACTAATAAAATCCACAAAATAGCACTCCTTTTCTCTCACTTCAAGGGCATGAAATCAGTCTTCCCCAGCCTCCCTGTTCCTGCCCTAGTCACACTCTGAAAACCTAAACGAAACAGCTTGTCCACTCCAGTTTGACAAATACCGATTGAGGGCTCACTATGTGCTAGACATTGCGATATGGAGGTCCTTGTCCTGTGAGGGGTCACAGTCCCGCGAGGGAGACCTCTCTGTTGCATTTCTCTCTCTGCGCCTCACGTTCTGATGTTGGATATAAGGAGATAGGCAATTTTCTGAGTGGTCGTTGGAGAATTCTTCTTAGGGAGAGGTCTGCTATATTAGGAATATTTTTAGATAAGACTTCTTGAAGCAAAAGCTGATCCCTTTAAAGGGTCTGAAGATGAGAACTAACCAGCCTGGGATGTGGGAGGGATTTGTTTTTGCTCCCAAGTGGGAGGAAAAGTGAGAGGAAAAGTGAGAAGGTGAAGGGGCCAAGACATTACCACTACGTGAAAATACTCAGCCAAGTAACTAGGATTCAGCCTGTCAATGAAAGGGGACACAGGAAAAGTGAACAAAGGAAGTGGCTCAAGGAACAACAGAGACAGGGGTATTCATTTGGGAGCAGGAGGCAGGGTCCAAACTAAGGTAGGGTGGGTGAAGTAGTAGCCTCAGATGCAAAATTTAAGGGGATGCCGAAAACTCATAATCAAGGTAAATGATATTTGAATGGAATGTTTTGGGTTTTTTCACATTTTTTTTATTGTTGAATGCAGTGTTTAAAAAAAAAATCTCAGCTAATGCCAGAAACTCCGTGATGAGCATGTTATCCAAAATTGAAATGGTGACGACAAGATCAGTAACAGTGCTATGTGGAACCATATTGGAGCCTGAGGCAGAAGGAAAAATCTGTAACTGATCTTTTTGTTATTTAATTTTCTCTCATTTCTTTAAGTGTTTTTTTGTAAGTAGTTTTACTGGACCACAGCCACATCCATTCATGCACATTATCTATGGCTGCCTTTGAGCATCAACACAGTTTGAATAGTTGTAACAGAGACGCTGTGGCCCACAAAGCCTAAAATATTTATGTATACCCAGGTCTTTTACATAAAAGGTAAGTGATTATTGGGCTCCCTTCGGGTTCTGACATGTGAAGATTATATTTTAAGTTGATTTAGTTAGTTCTTTTGATGCAAGATTCACCCTAGCTTTTAAGAGTATTTTATTTAATATTTTGTATTAGATTAAATAAACTTTAGTAGAAGGCCTACAGTGTACTAGCTGCCGCACGAGGTCTTAGGTGGTAGCTTGGTGCGCTCAGCCCTGCCCCTCCTCTCCCCTCACTGCAATGGCAGGCTGCTCCAGCATCCATGGGAGCATTCAGTCATTGTTTCCTGAGTTCACCTGGATTGATCGTCATTGATTCCCGGCCTGGGTTAGTCCTGACCCTTTAGGAGGTATCTGGAAATGTGGGAGGAAGTTTTGGTGGTTACAATAACTTCAGGTGAGCAGTGGCCAAGGATGTTGGATGCTACATAATATGTGGAATTGTTCCATCCCACAAAGAATTGTCTCTCCCCAAACGGCAGTGGAGTTTCTGAAAAACACTGAGTAACCTTCTGTTTGTGTAGGTAACCTCTGTCCTTTGCCTTCATCTATTGCCAGTTTTTGCATCATTTTCCTGAAGTTACAGTAAAATTTTATTGTTGCACAAGGTTATACGACTTTAATAGAAATGCTGTCTTTAGGAGATATGAAAGTGATTGGTTGAAAGGTTTCAAATTATGCTTACTGAGCTTTCCAGTTATGTTTTTATTGATTTGTATGTATTCTAATTCATTAAATTCACTAAAGAAAAGAAAGCCCATGCTAATATGGGAAATTTTTAATTTTTCCATTATTATTCACAAAACATGGATTTTTCTTGTTCCAGTAAAAAAAAAAAAAATCTTTTGATACATGGACAACCTTCATTTTCCTGGAAAAGTCTTGTTAAGAAATGTCCTCATCTACGGTGTTGCATAAAAATGCGATTTGACTCTGGATTAGAAAACGTGGAGACAAGAGAAACTGTGTCATCAGAGGTGGTTCTAGGACTTTGGGGAAGGTAACAGGTTGGTCCCTGGGACCTGCACCCTGGCAGCCAGTGTCACTCTGAAGCTGCCTCCCCTTGAGAGTCAAGTGCTTTCAGGGCGCAGCTTGATCACACTCTCTTCTTCTCTCTCTCTCTCTTCTTCCCTCTCCCTTTTCTCTCTACATCAAGCCGCCCCTTCATTGGTCCCATTCAATCGCACACAGTGCATTCTGTGTACTGTTTTGGGAGGCAGACAGAGCTGTAGGTAAAAGCCAGGGCCACGGAGCCTGGTAACTGGATTTGACTGCTGTACCTACCACCGACTAGATATGTAGATTTGAGGAGGTGACTTAATTTTTGTGTGCCTCAATGATATCCTTATCTCTAAATTGGGGATTAAATAAGTTAATACGTGAAAAGCATTCGGAAGATCTGTCAAGTGGTATGGACCAAGCGATACCTGCCACTGCTGTGCGGACGTGTGTCAGAGCTGCCATGAGCCCAGGAGTTGGACCCAGGGGCCTTCCAAGCTCCTCGTAGACGCCCAGAGCATGGAAAGCCAGCGCTCAGCCACTGTACGTGGAGGGCTGATCGGCGGGCTTTAGACGTCCAGCTCCCCTTTTATATGCCCTTTGCGTCTACTCTTCTGTTTGGGAGTCTATTGGGGTGGGGTGGGGGGAGGATGCTTCTATAGTCTATAAAAAGTTTAACTCACTGATCTGTTTATATTCATTGTATGCACAGATGAAGAAACTAAGTTGCATAGAAAAAAGTGACTTGCCTTAAGTCATACGCCAAGTTAGTGATAGGCTGGGATTAGAAAACAATCAATTGACAAATAGTTGTTGATACTTAATACGTACTGGGCATTATTCTTGGCCTTAAAATAAAACCCTTATATAGGAACCTCCATGTTTTTTTCAGTTGAGCAGGCCCCTTACCACACTATTCAGCTAACCCCATTTTAAAGGTCCCCAGACACCCCTGTGTTGTCCTTACTCTCTGACCTAAACTGTTTACCTTGTCTCACCCTAAATGCCTCTTCCCATACCACTGCTGGCTCACTAGCAACTGACCCGAGGACAGGTGTTCTTGTTTGCAGCCATACACAGACCCCATACTTACTGCTGCTTCCCCTGCCCCCCTTACCTCTCACTTCCCTCCTTGGCCTCAGTTTTTCTTCCCCTTTGATGTTATTGCTTTGGATACCTTGTGCAAGGACCTTACTCCACTCTTTTTGGTCTCTGGGACCCTTGATTTTAAGGGTCCTGGCCCAAATTCATTCATTCATTCATTCATTCATTCAACAAATATTTATTTTTTATCTTTTTGTGTCAGACATGTTCTAGGTATGGGGACTATAGCAGTGAACCAAACAGAAAAATCCCTGCCTTCACTTGAACTTGCATCCTAGGTGGTGGTGACATTCAATAATCAAAATAAATTGGTAAAATGTATTGTATGATAGATGGTTATAAATACCATGTGGATGGACAACAGTTTGGTTTGGCAGTTCACCAGAAAGTGAAACTTAGAATTATTATATGATCCAGCAGTTTCAATTCTAGGTATATGCTCGTATACCCAACTGAGATAGATACTTGTGCACACACGTTCTTAGCGGCATTATCACAATAGCCAGAAGCTGAAACAAGTCAAATGAGTAAGCAAACAAACAAACACACAATGCACACACACACACAATGGAATAGGATTCAACCTTAAAAAGGAAGGGAATTCTGACACATGCCACAACATGGATAAACCTTGAAGGCATCATGTCAAGTAAAATAAGGCAAATGCAAAAATGACAAATACCATATGATTCCACTTACATGAGATATCTAGAATAGGCAAATTCATGGAAACAAAAGGTAGAATAGTGCTCTCCAAGGGTCAGGGAGAGGGAAAGGGGGTAGTTTAATGGGTACAGAATTTCCATTTGGGATGAGAGAAGAGTTCTAGAAATGGATAGTGGTGATGATTTTCCAACATTGTGAATCACCTAATGCCACTGGATTGTATACTTAAAAAAGATTAAGATGTTAAATTTTACTAAGCATATTTTACCACAATAAAAAAATGTAAAAATTTGCTGCAGAAAAAAATAAAGCTTGAAAGGGAGGTAGTGTTAGGGTGGCTGTGGGAAGAAGGTTGATTTTAAAGGGAGGACTTGCTGAGGAGGTGCCACCTAAGACTGGAGGAAGCAAGCCATGTGGCAGTCTTGGGGAAGCACGTCCCGGGAAAGGGACCTCACATGCATGCGGGGGCAGTGTGGAAAGACTGACCAGCATGGTCTGGGTATAATCCAGAGTGGGAGTCCCAGTTTCACTCTTATTTTCTGCATGACCTTGCACAACAAACTTAATTTTTATGAGCCTCAATTTTCTAGTTTTTACAGTGGGGATTGTAAAATCTATGTCAGTTGGTATTTTGAGGATTCAGTAGAATAACGCACAGGAGATTCCTCTGCACACTGCCTTCCATGGGGCTGATCTATAGCGGCGGTGCGAGCCCAGCCGTATCTTGGTTTATAGCCTGCATCTTGCTCTCATTTGTTTGTTGGTGCCTGTGCTGTATGGTTGTTAAGTATTTTGCTCTCACCCCTGCCTGACACATTGTAAGTGCTGAGTAAATAGTAATAACTTTGTTCCTGGCTCTTGATTTTGATTCAGGCAGTAATAAAATGTATGAAAGCACTTAACATAGTACTTACAGTACTTGGCACACTGATGATAATCAATTATTGTTAGTTTTTTTCACTCAGCCCACAGGTCATTCTTTTGTTCATCAGAAATAAGATGTAGTCCCTGTTCTCAAAGATGCTAGTTACCTTACTACCAGGCAGTCCAGGAAAACATGCAGGCAAGGACTCAGAGCATCCCCAGGGACTCAGGAAGGAGGAGATGTGTCCATGAGTGCACAGGAAGGCCTATCAGAGGTCTGGACTCTGGCAGAGCCTCTCAGCCCTGGCTGGGATTGGGCTAGGTAAGGGGAGTAGGTACAGGTACTGTGATGGGACTCCATGCTTGGAAAGGGAGAACACAGCCATGGACAAGCATTGCTCAAATGGGACTTTACCAGCCCCATTGGTACTGTTCTAGTATATTATGAAGTACACATCTCCAAGGGACCCGAGTAGCAGTTGGGCTGGGTCTCTTCCACTTCCCCCTCCAGCTCTCCCTTTCCTTCTCCACCCTGCTCTGTGCTGTGGGAGGCTGCCCTGCGTGGACCACATCAGCCAGCTTCTTGCCCTCTGTAATTGTTTCCTAGGGCTACCATAAGAAAGCACCACAGACTGGGTGGCTTAAACAACAGAAATTTATGTTCTCACAATTCTGGAATCTTGAAGTCTGAGATCAAAGCATGAGCACGGTTGGTTTCTTCTGAGGCCCTCTCTCCTTGGCTTGTAGATGGTAGTCTTTCCCATGTCTTCATGTGGTCTTCCTTCTGCACACGTCTGTGTGTAAGTTTCCTCTTTATATGAAGGTACCAGTATTGGATTAGGGCTCATGTTAATGACCTCATTTTCACTTAATTACTTCCTTAAAGACTATCTCCATATACAGGCACATACTGAGGTACTGGGGGGTTAAGACATCAACATGTACATTTGAGGGAATACAATTTAGCCCATAATACCCTCTGACTTCTGGTTGGGGTTTGGTTAATGGAAAACATTGGGGATGGAGGAGAGTAAATTGGTGTATTTATTCCCTTAGTTGCTTTTCTATGGTGTCACTGAGGACTAAAGGTCAGGGCCCTCTCTATACAGCTCCCTGCCTCTCCCCACCGCCCCCCCCCCAACAACCAGGTCCTTCAGAAAACATTTTCTCCCCTTGTTCCTTCAGAGCTAAGGTGACTATGGACCCCAGTATTACTATCCCCAGTGATTTCTCCTTTACCTGCCTTACACCTTCGCAAGTAGACCTTTAATTAAACTCTCCTCAAATTGCCCAATTTAAGTGTGCCATCTGTTTCCTGCTGGGACCCTGACTGTTGGGGGAGGGAGGAGGCACACAGAGAAATATTTCCCGCTAATGCTTATGGCAAACTTTGCAAGCAGAGGAGGTGGTCTCTATGTACTCTCTTAGACCTTGTTTTTTGGAGCTTTTTGTGGATTGTTTTGTCCACTTAATTCGGAAGCACTGTGAAGAAGAGGAAGGAGCAGCAGTGTTTGAGTAGGAAAGATCTGGACTGAACAGCAACTCCTTCCCAGGACATGGTGTGACAGTGGGCAAGTCCCTTTATCCCTCTGACCCTTTCATTTGCACAGTTGTAAAATGCAATAGCAGCCTCAACAAGAACTCATGGACTCGGACGACAGTGTGATGGTTGTGGGGGTGGGGGTGGAGGTAGAAGAGGGTGTGGGGGAGGTAAACGGTAATGGAAAAAACAACACAATGAAAAATGAACTATACAAAATTATAAATAAATAAATAAAATTACATTAATGAAAGAACAAATGTTCATTACATGTTTAATTTTCTTGCCTTAGTAGAAAGAGTCCCTGGTGTAGCTTTATTTTGGAAACACCTCTGAGAATCCTAACTGAGCAGACGCAGCAAGGAAAGAGGGCCAGAGTCGGGTGTTAGGGACAAGGTGGGTTGCATGTAGGCTCCTGGCTGGGTGGCTTTCAAGTCATTCCTCTGTTCTCCATCCAGTTTCCCCACCTGCACAATAGACACGGAGGCACATCCTGCTCCCCTCCCATCATGGCCATTGGGGTGTAGACCTTCGTCACCTCTTCAGCCTCATCTGGTGCCTCTGTCCCTTCACCCTCTGAATACCACCGCCACACTGGCTTCTTGCTGATCCTTTCCCATTTCATGCTGCTCTTGACCTTGAGGCCTCTGCACTCAACTTCCTTCTATCCTGGAGGCTCATCTCTCTCTCCACTTGGTGAACTCCTGCTTGTCCTTCAGAACTTAATGTCAACAGTTTTTCCCCATCACGTGTTTTCAAACTTCCTGGAAATTCTTCATGTCATTATTAGAATGGTGATTAAAACAGTCACTTAAAATGAGTGGTTTACCTCTGTATTTTCCATTATAGTCAGGCACTGTGGAACCATGTTTTCGTCAGCAATGGGCCACACATATGACAGTGGTCCCATGAGATTATAATAGCGCTAAAAAAATCCTATGTTTAGTGATGCTCTAGCACAACACATCGCTCACGTGTGCTGCCAGTCATATAAAAGTATCGCGCATTACAATTAATTATGTACAGCACATCATACTTGATGTGTATGCCAAGTTACACTGGCTGCAGCCTTACACGTCTCCCATTTACCAAGTCTCTTGATTACATCGTTTTCTTTTGTGCTTGATTTAATCTCATGTTGTTTTGTACAGTGACATGCTGTCCAGGCTAATAGCCTAGGTGTGTAGTCGGCTATACCATCTAGGTTTGTGCAGGGATAAATGCTCTATGATGTCAATACAAGGAAATCTCCTAATGATGCATTTCTTAGACCGAGTCCCCGTCGTTAAGTGGTGCATAAGTATACACGGACGCTCCACGAGGGCAGGGGTTTTGTCTTTCTTGTAATAGTCATGATAGAGTAAAGGGCAGATGGCCTGTGGACATTAAATATGGTGATACATGTAAAGCACCCGGTACAGGATCTGGCACACGAATGCTAGCAATTGCCACTGAATTCGCAGTTGGCCCTTAACAAATACCTGTAGAACTTAAAGAGATTAAGAGAAGACTGTGCTACAATATACAGATAATGTGTTATATAATTGTGCACTTGAAACCTATATAATTTTATTAACCAATGTCACCCCCGTGAATTCAATAAAAATTCAATAAACTTTTTTAAAGAGTGGATTGTGGGACAAAGCTAAGGTGAGGCCTGCCCACCTTGGGCTAGTCTCTGTGGTTTGACAGATAGTCACAGATTCACATGACTAGGGAGACTCCTTGGTGGCACTTATTGTGCTAGGGGATGTGCCCTGGAATATTCCATCAGTGTAATGGAGTCTCAGCAGTGAGAAACTTGGCCAGTCTGTTCTGATTGGGATTGCTGGATCCGTCATTTGGAGAGTGATGGCTCACCTGTTTGTGAATGCAATCTTAGACCCCTCCACATCTGGTACAAGGCAGCCTGTAGTAAAGGTAGCAGAGATGTTCGGGCTGTTTGCTGTGTAGACATAGGTAACTTGGGGAATGTTTGAAGACCACAGATTGTTTTCATGTTATGTATCTGCCTTTATGCTGTGACTAAAAATCAGGAGACCTAGTTTCTGGGTGTGTATCCTAGTGGAAGTTGTCCAACCATCTAAATTTGTGGTTTACTTGTTTATTAAGTAGGGAGAAAAACACAGTATCACTGTCCTATTGATTACTTTTACACAGTGTCTAATGACCTCATTAACAGATGTGTAAATAAGTACACACGCACACAAACGTTCTCACATCACAGCTGAAATAGCTGTTACCAAAGCACATGCATTAAATCTCATCTTCGTTACAGTGGTCTCTAAGACCATTACTTATAACCAATTTGCACCTCCTTTGCAAACAATTATAATAGTCCTGATCATCTGGTTTCTTGTTCTGAAACAAATTTGAATTTTGCAGGCATGGTGGACCAAAGGGAGGCAATGGAAAAGCGATTAAGACCGCTGTAAGCAGGGATACCAACCACACAGAATTTGCATTAATTTTTAAATCCTGGCAGTTTGGGGTCATTTTCTTTAAGGGCAAACATTCTTCAAACTCTCTTTGATGATATCATTGTTTCATTTTTTTAAGCAAAATTTTAAAACCAGAAAGATCCAAATGATGCTCTCTTGTCCAAAGCCCTTATTTTCTGGTGGAAAATTTAAGGTTTAGGGTAATGAAGACACAAAACTAGCCTGCAGCTGCATCAGGGTTGGAGCCCCAATCCCCTGTTCTTCTGTCTTACTTTGCATTTATTGGTCAACACATGTGGAGTAGACACCATTAAACGCCCAGATCTCTGCTGGACACAGAGCCTCTGACCTCCAGGGACTTACAAACTGTCAGGAATCTTCCTCTGCATGAATGTAACTGCTAAATTATTAATACCTTTTTAGGCATTTTTAGATATGATAATTGGTACCTTCCGGCTCAACTTCTGCTACATATGTGCTGAAGACACTGTGACTGATTGTTAAGATGTTTTCCTTGTGACCCAGATCCATACAGCACTGCGTGTTAAGGGTAGGATACTTTAAAATACCAATCAGAAATACTTTGGTAAGTGCTTACTATGTGTCCAACACTATTATGGGAATTTAGAGTGACAGGGGAAAGTAAGTGGACTGATATGATTCCATCTCTCCAGGAAATGATAATACCCCTAGAAAAAAAATGATGGGGAAGGGGATGCCTCCAGGACAAGCTGACTGCCCAGTGGTAGAGAGCATAGCCTCGGAAATCTTCCCTGACCTGAAACCTGGCATCTCTGGGACTGTGGACACAGGCTTAACCTTTGTGAACCTTCTCTGTAAAATGGAAATAATAATGATGCCTACCTGTTAAGGTTGTTGTGAACATTAAAGAAAATAACATCTGTCAAGTACTTAGAGCATTTCCTGGAACATAGTATATGCTCAATAAATATACACTTTAGAGTTTCCAAGTCTACAGTAAAGACTGAGTGTGCTCTAGGGGTTTGCTTAACTGCACGTCAAACATTTATTGAGTGCCTGCTCTGTGCCAGGCTCTGTGCTGGGGGATGAGCACAGGAGGACAATAACGCAGACCTCCTCCTGAGACCATTTTTGGCCTAGAGCATGGAATCAGCAAACTCCAGCCCTGGGGGCGAATCCCACCCAGTATCTGTTTTCTGTAAATAAAGTTCTACTGGCAGAGCTGAGTAGTTGCAGCAAAGTCGGAGTGACTCCCAAAGCCTGAAATAATTACTGTTTGGCCCTTTACAGAAAAAGTCTGCCAGCCCTCAGTCTTGAGAGTTGCCACTCTAAGTGTGGTCCTGGACCACAGCATCCGCCTCAGCTGGGGACAGTGATAGAAAAGCAAAATCACAGGCCCCACATCAGACCTTTTGAACTGGAATCTGCATTTTAATTCAGTCACTAAGTTCCTCGGATGCTCATTAAAGTTTAATAAGCACTGCACTGGAGGAAGTCAAAGACACTTAACTAAGTCACTTAGAAACAGTGAAAAAGTGGTATGATAGATGCAGGTATAAGGAACTATTTCTTGAGCCATTCCTTTGTGTCAGGGACTGGCCGAGATGTGTTAGATACAATGCGTTATTTAGTCCTAACCATGGTTGAGAGCAGGATACTATTAACTTCAGCTGAAAAAACTCAGGCATAAAGAGGCTGGGGTGATTTCAACCAAGACTTTCAGTTAACAAAAGGCAGAGATGGAATTTGAACCCTGGCCACGGGCTGCCGACCCTTTGCTCTGCATCATCTCATTATTCTGCTTCCTAAAAGCAACACAGAAGAAGGGGTGAGGAGGGATTTCACAGAAAACCTTCCAGAGTTGACTCAGTGCTACGTCACTCTGGGTCCAATCAGGAAAACAAAGCCCACTCCAAGAATGTAAAAACAGGAAATTTAATTCAGAGAATTGGCTACATTGTGATAAAGGGCTGGAAAGCCATCCAGAAATTGTGAGATTTCTGTGAGTAACAATAGGAAGTTGCTACTGCCTTTAGCCTGGGGGGACAGTGGGAGAGGGTGATGGCCCTGGAGCTCAGCAGCCAGTCACCTGGAGGAAGCTGAACTCCAGGGGGTCCCTGCAGCAGGGCATCTAGCCACAGGGACACAGAGTGCTGGAGGTGCTGCCCCAGGCTGAGCCCAAGGGGAGGAATGAGTGTCTCCTTCCTATGAGCAACTTCTTCCTGCCCTCGGTCTCCACACTGTCTAGAAGCCAGCTCAGATAGGAACTCAAAAAATGTGGCCAGCAGGGAGCAGGATTCTGCAACAGAGAACAGAGCAAGCGAAGGGCAAGCAGTGGACCTGAGAGCAAAGGGCCCAGGACCTGCAGGCCCCAGGCACTATCCTAGGTCCCTTCCCCACATTCTTAGGCAACCTCTCAAAACTCTTTCCATGCCCCATATCTGTGCACTTAGGTTGCTGTTCTTGCGCTTTGTCTTATTTCCTTTTACCTCTCACCGCCCCCACCGGATGCACCCTTTATTTACACTGTCATGCTTGCAACTCTCCTCCTGTCCCTAGCCACTGTCTTCAGCTTTTGTAATTGCACACTCAGGTGCCCTTGGGCCGAAATCATCATACCTCCATGCCCAGCAACTAGATTCAGGGCTTTGGGCTTCCATTAGTCCAGGAGCTCAAACAGAAAGTCTTGAGGGGGGCTTGAGTGGTGATAAATAGAGTTCTTTGGGCGGAAAAGCTGCACCAGATTTCAGTTGGCGGGATGGCTATGACGTGGTTAGAAGAGCAGGGAGATGGGATAACTAACATGAAATGGGAGGCAGATAAAACTCAAGGTCTACTTAGGGACTGCGTGCCAGCCAAAGTGTTTGAACTTGATTCTGGTAGGGAGCCACTGAAATACTTAACTAGAGCTAAGATGTACTTGTGTGTGTTATGCAGACTGCTCTCTGGCTGCAGAACGTGGTTGGACTAGAAGTTGTATTGGGAGTAGAGAGCCCAGGCAGATACCAGTTGCAGGAGTCTAGGGGAGGGGTGGTAGTTGACAGGTGTGTGTAATCCGGGGGTGAAACAGGAAGAGACGGACGTGAGAGACTGTTGCAGGCAGTTGGCTGCTACCCAAAATTATCCCTTCCCTGTTCCTTCTCCCTGACGGAGACCTAATTTTACTTGGGTGCTTACCTTCCACTTGGAGAGTACTCCAGCAAGGGAACCCCCCACCCTCTGCCCCCAGATAAAGAGAAACTCTCGATTAGTTCAGTCATGGCCACTGGCTTCCCTTTACCATGTTGTGATTAAAAAGGACATGTGATGCAGTTCTAGCCAATGAAAAGACCTGTCGTTCTGCTGCTGGCTGGAGGCAGGGAGTACTTCAGGGAAGGAGTTTCTTACTCTTAAAAAGAGATGGGCAAAAGAGATTTTGGCCTTTAGTTGTGACTGAGGGGAGAAACCGTAGCAGTTGTGTGGCCAGCTTGGGTCTATGATGGGCGCAGCTGACGGAGACAAGCCAGCCCTCTGAGGGTGAAAAGGGTTTGCCTGGAAAGCACCACTGAATCTCTTAATTACCCATTTCTGGAATTGTCCTACCTCTGGAAATCAGGTCTCTGTCAGGTGCTCTGAGACAATAAACCACTTAAAGTTTAAACCACTTTTAGCCCCACCCATCCATGTTTACAAGTAACTTGCAGCCAAAAGCATCTTCACAGATATGGAAAAGTTAGGAGGTCGGGCTTGGTAGCTTGGTTGGTTGTGGGAGGTAGGGAGAGAGATGCCTGTGAGCTGAGTCATTAGTTCTGCACTTGGGTCATTGGGTAGGAATGGTGCTAGTTACTAAGATGGAAACCCTAGGAGTTGGTTTTAGCAGGACAGTAAGGTAAAAACATGCATGTTTTGAGAAAAACAGAGGCTTGACTCGTGTATAGGGCATGTCTGGGGATTATGGTGAACCGAGACTGACAGGGACAGTTGTGATCACATGTGTTCAGTAATGGTGGCACATGGGTGGATCTGAGGTCTCTTGTCTATCATCTCTGTGACCTTGGGCATGTTGCTTAACTTTTCCTCTCCATGCTTCAGTTTCTTAATAAGTGAAATGGGCCAATAATATAATCTTCGCAGGGAGGAAACACAATGTGTACAGGAGCCAACCATGTAACAGCTGTTACTTACTGGGACACACAGGAGAGCTCTGGGTGGTGACAAGCTGAGGGCCACACCAGATTTCAGCTGGCAGGACGGCTGTGTCATGGTTAGAAGAACAGAGGCTGGTGATGGGACGCTCAGGCCAACAGTCACTGCTGAGGTCTAAGCCTGCAGGTGTCAAACACCCCATAGGCTCTGAATCTTTCGTGGAAAAGCAAGCATATTCAGAGGAGTAAATAAATAAAACTGATTTCAAAAATGAAGAACAACAACAACAGAGCTGTTTAAAAGAAGAAGCTGGCAAAGAAGGGCCCCAAACAATCTCCTCTCCAGCCTTATCTTAGTAACTCCTGAAGGGGGTCCAGAGACTGCGTAGGTCTGCATGGGAAGCTGACCGGAAGCTGCAGACAGGAAGCACTGAGGACAGTGGCTGCGGAGTGGGTGTAGCAGAGTGTGAGCTACTCAGAAAGAGCACCTTTGAGGAAGGAGGGGTTAATAAATGTGTGTAACACTGAATCAATACATTCGGCTCATCTATTCGAGTCACTTGCTAGAGAATTCCTACTCATCCTCCAGAATATAACTCAAATGTTGCCTCCTCCAGGAAGACTTTCTTGACCAGATCCCTGGTGTCCTTTATCTGTGTCCCCCTCTGCCAGATAAATTACCTCCTTGTTATCCTGTCTGTGCTCCTGATTCTGAGCTGGACTCTGTCTTATTTACCTGTGTAGACCCCCTATCATGCCCAGCTCAGTACTTTATACTTGTCTAAATTGTCCCTGTAAGGAGTAGTAATTGCCCCTGATTGAGGGGCCAGCCTGAGGGTTTGGATGTAGGAACAGAGGCCCAAGGACTATAGGTAGGACTGGATACCCACTCCAAGGAAGTCGAAGTTTTGGTTAAGGGCAAGAGAAGGGGAGATGGGGATGTGAAGACTAAATTTAAACCCTAAAGGACAGGAGTTTAGTGACAAATGGAAGGGAACAGGGGCCTGATAGAACTGGGAGAGAAAAATAAGAGGCAAAAAGTACTGTGTGTCCAAGATCCTGCAAGCAGTAGCCTCCCAAGTAGACTTCAAGCCAGGTCTCTGACTCCCTCTTCCCACACCACCTTCATCCCTTTCCCCTTCCCTTTTCCTCCAGTGCCTTGCTGGAGAATGGGCATGGGGCTCCCTCTCCAAAAAGACTGATTGATTAAGTGATTGAACGAAACCATTTTGTCTTGATTCATTTTCCTAGATTTCAGCAGCTTGTTGAAATGGTGTTTTCCTGACCCCGCTTGGCATTTCAGCCATGCAACATCGGTGGGTTACCCAGTACTACACATCACCACCGGCACCTCCTCTCCTCCCCCGCCTCCCCCTTACTGGTTCTTGGTGTCCAAGATCAAAGAGAAATATTGTTCACACTGCAGATGAAGAAACAAGGCTGGCTGCCTTTGATGTCGGGCAGCAGCGGTGTAATCTGCGCCCGCGACCTGCTTTTACTGCTGATGTTTGCAGCTCCAATATCGAGTCTAGGTAATTGTTTCTCCAACTCCAATGCCGCTAGTATTTTTTATTTAAGTATAAATTTTCATTCGGCTAGATAAACAGTTCCGGTGTGCCCCCAGCGGATGGTGGCCCTGAAATGCGGGGTGCTGGAGGTGTTCATGAAAACAGAGCACAGGTAATCAGGAAGGCCTAACAAGAGGCCATTATGTGGAGAGCACCCTTCTTTAACTGTCCCTTTTATTGGAATAGTGTAATTTCAGTTTCATAAATACTAAGAGGTTTACCGCTGGGCACTGGGGCTATCCATCTCATTCACCTTGGAAATTAAGGCTGCTGCCTTCCCTGCAATGTTTCTCTTTGTCTCTAATATCACTTTAGCTGCCTTTAGGAATCAAGCCAGGATGTAAAGAATTCAGATCATTTTCTTTCTTACAAGGTCAGATTGCTCATGATTCCTAGTAGTGAACATTGAAAACCCTTTTACTGAGGGGCAGTCCTTCTCCTAGTATATCTCTCCTTCCAGAAACAGTTGCAGTCAAAGACATTAACTTAAAACCTTAATCTTTGCTCAAATAATAAGAGTAATATAGTAGCAATAAATGTGGCAGAAAATGCCATGTGCTCATAAACATACCAGGCACAGTCCTAGGTGCTGCAGGCACATCAGCTCATTGAACCCTGGAGCGCCTCTGCTCCGCGGTTATTGGAGCTCTGCTTCATGGAAGAGGATGCTAGGACTCAGAGAAATGAAATGCTGCCGCCCAAAAGGACACGGCGAGAGGGAGGCTAAACCGGGACTGGAGCCTTCGTTTTTCTCAGTGCTTTGGACTTGTTGTTCCCTGGCGAAGATAGTGTGGATTTTCACAAGTCAGTAACTGATCACGTCAAAAGCAATGACATACGGGATAAGTGGTAAAGTAGGGGGCCCAGGCCCCATTGTGCTGCGTTGTGGCTTACATACCTAGCACTTGAATGTTTAGCCATCCAGTGCCTCCTTCCTCTGCCCCCGATGTCCTCCCCACTGTGCTGTCCTTCTCCTCCTGCCCTGGCTTCCTTCCTGGGAGACCTGCCTGAGCGCACAACCAGCCACTCCCATGTTCTGTCGGAGCTTCGGTTGCTAACTTCTCTCCTGAAGGCTATCGCACTGCTCTGTGGCCTCGCTGGCTCCACCAGGTGGTGGTGAGCTCCTGGAGGGCAGAGATGGTGTCTTACTTGACGTCATATCCCAGTGCCTGACCTGTGCTTGCTGCATTGATGGTGCTCAAGACACATTCATGGAATGAATGGAGTAAGTAAACAGACGTGTGAATAGCCTACTGTGTCACCACGGAGACAGTTCATTTTATGTCCCACCACACCTGGTAGAGTATAATTCTAGAATCACGCATTTCCTGCAGTGGGTGTCTCTGGCTTTCCTATTTTTTTTCCTATTTTCCTATTTTTTACCCTAAGACGGTCTCAAGGGGGTGCTCAACATTCCTCCCTGGTGCTCATTTCCCAAAGGGCACTGTTCAGATATTTTTAACAGACCCCTTTGGGACATAGGGTAGGGGCAGATTTTGCTCAGAGGAATCCAAATGGAAGAAAAGGATCTATATTTATTCAGCATCTGCTTCGTGTTAGGTTTTATGGGTATGCTGCCATCTATAAAAACTTGTTTTTTCACTAACACCTATGTCTCAATTTTTCAATGTATTTCAAGATACTTTGCATAAAAAAATTAAGGCAAAGCTCTTGTTTAAATATACCTAAGTCTTCTAAAGTTAGAGAGGAGAGGTGTAAAATAAGAAAGTCTATTTAGAGAGAGGTCGGAATCCTTAATTTTGACTTCTGAGCTATGTGTGTTCCCTGTTTTAAAATGGAGTTTTCTGTCCAGGAATCATGTTGAATCCACTGGTGATTCAGCCAGCAGATGTGAGTGGCATTCCCTGAGCCCCAGTGTCGGACTGAGCTCCCCAGTCTTAGGTTCTTCCCATCTCCTGTGCCTTCTTTAAAAGGCCTGTTTGGCAGTGACCTAACAGGCATATGATGAGAACTGATATGTAGGCAATAACACAACAGCAATCCTTTATTTTCACCTTCTGATTGATTGATTCATAGTAAGGTTTCCCTCTTAAAGTGCTACTCCTTTAAGTGTTATTTAGTAACCTGGGACTTGGAAAAGTTACAAACTTTGCCTAAAAGTTACACACATGACTAGGAGGTAATTGAGCAAGCATTTGGACCAGTGATTGATTCCAAAGCATCCCACAAGGACCTCACAGTACATAGAGGCCTTATCTGGTGGGAGATGCTAGGGATGAGCTAGAGGTCAAGTGCTATTGAAGCCCCAAGGGAAAAGGGGCAAAAAACAAATAGTTTTTAAAGGAGAAGACATTTTACTGGGCTTTGCAGAGTGAGTAGGGGTTTGCAGGCCAGAGAACAAAGGGAAGGGAATTCCAAGCAGAAGGAACAGCAGAGGCAGAAGTACAGAGGCAGGGGAATGCGTGCCACGTGCAGGAATGGTGAGTAGTTCTGGGGGCAAGGAAACATGGTAGAGGACAGCTGAGGCAGTGGGGACAGAGGCCTGGGGACAGCGGCCTGAGGGAGGACTGGAGAGGTAGTAGGACAAGAGCCTTAGAAGCTCAAAACTTTAACCTGTGGTTAAGGAGCTGCCATAAAAGACTTCTCGTCATCATGTCAAGTGACTGGATGTGTCCCTCTCCCTCGGGCCTGCCACTAATAGTGGAACTGCACCCACCGTGTCGACTGGACAAGAGAAAGGGTGTGAGCTCTGGGGATCTTCCAGCAGTGGGCTTCAGGTCACTGCAGCCACGTCCACAGGTAGGAGACTCCTCGCTGAAACTGCTTAAACCAACCAAACAAACAAACAGTATGTATGTATGGTTTGTTGTGACACACACATGCATGCGCATATGCACACACACCATGACAAACATCAGTGAGAGGTTTTGAGACAGAAATTTGACTCCAGAAAGCAGCATTATCAAGGGAGGTCAGCCCACAGCATTCAGGGTCTCTGCTAATGAATTCCTTTCCCAGACCCCCTGTTTGAAATGGAACATAATGAGAGTGATGATTCCGCCCCATGCAGTGCAGACTTGGAAAATAATGCCTTATCATCTTCTAATTAAAAACACTTAAATACTTTAGTGGAAGTACATAATATACCCCAACAGGAAAAGTGGAGGAGGGTTGGAGGCATTAGGAAAAATAATTTCATTTTGCTGGGAGATTTTAGCACTTTTTAAAGGAGACTGGTCATATTTAAAACATGAGGTTTTATATAGTGTTTTAAATCAAGAGAAATAAAACTATCAAGATCACCTGGAGCCCCTGGCTCTTACCCACACAGAAGGCCACAGCTTCATGATGTTTGCCTTTTGTTGTTGAGAAGGACCCTGTAACCCAGAGGATTCTGGGGCAGATCTCACAGTGGAGGTGGGTCTAGATGTCTGTCCGTCCCGTCTGCATGAGGGCCCACTACTCCGGGGAAGAGGCAATTTCACAAGCCAAGATCCTCTATGAAAACAGATTCATTTATTTCTCCTCCTGATTAAATACCATTCTTTTTTTTCACCGGCCTTCATTAAATGCCTAATACACAATCCCAATGTATTCCACCCAAGTCCTTTCAAAGGCAGCCTCACAGCCATGTCACCAAATGCAGCTGTGCAGTTAACCCCCTTGTGTGGTGTTGCCCTGCGTTCAGGTGGGACTTACCAAACACATTTTCCCCAAGGACACCATTATATGGATTCCACACTTTCTGTGATAATCCCATGTTCATGCAACTTAAATGTGTGTGTGTGTATTCTTTTTTCCTCTCTTTCTCGGAGGTACTGTTTATTTCTCCATTTTACAGAGAGGAAGGCTGAGGCTCAGAGAAACAGAAGAGACTGGCCCAGGCCCCCACTTCCCAGTACCTGGTGACCCCCAGGCTTAGTCTCTGAGAAACCAGACATGAGCTTTTCCACTGTAACATGCTGGCCACCACACGTGCTTGGAGGAGGGAGTGGCTCCAGCCCCTGCTTCTGTTTCAAGCCTCAAGCTGCCTCGCTCTCCTTGCAGCCAGATGTGCAGCGCTCTGCCCTTGCACGTGGCTCATCAGTGGTTCACCGTATAAAATAGGATTGTTTCTGAACAGCTCTGAAGCAATCTCCTTTCCTCCTTGAAGCCAAAAGGAGGGCAGAGCCATAGAAAGGAGATGGTGGAGCCCACTGGCATCCACATGCATAGCAGGAAAGAAAGTAGGAGGAAGGAAGCCCCAGGCTTCATAGAAACCTCTAGACTATGATTCTAAAGCAGAGAAACAATAATAATAACAACGGCGAACTCTTACTTGTGCCAGGATCATCCCATTTGATCTTTTCAACAACCCTATGAGGTACAATTATTCCCATTTTACAGATGAGGAAATAAGGCTTAGAATTTTAAGATGTAAAAAAACTGTTTAAAGTTTTTAAACATGCAGTTCTTAAATAGGTGATTTGAAGGCCCCCTCTGGCCCCTGGAGCTCCCTGACTTCCTTTTCTCCCCTGCTGCCCCTTCTCTGGCCACGGTGTACTTCTCACTGTCTCACAACACAGGGAGCGGGTAGCCTTTTCCAGGGCCTGCCCCTGCTGATCTCCCTCCTTGGAATGTTTGGCTTAAACATGTTTTCACGGCTTGCTTCCTCCTTTCATGCTGGTCTCCTCCCAAGTGTCACCTCTCAAGGAGAACTCCCCTGCCACCACTGGCCACTCTCTTTTCCCTTCTTGTTGGTTGATTTAATTTTTTTTATTTGTTGACTTGAGAGAGAGAGAGACATTGATTTGTTTTTCCACTTATTTATGCATTCATTTGTTGCTTCTTTTATGTGCCCCGACCGGGGATCAAACCTACAACCTTGGCAAATTGGAACAATGCTCTAGACAACTGAGCAACCTGGCCAGTGTCATTTCTTTTTTTTTTTTTTTTTTAATTTAAGAGTAATTAACCTACCTCTCATTGTATACTGTATCTGTCTGTTTTTTTTTTTTCATTTTTTGCGCTCTCACTAGAACATAAAAGCCATAAGCAAGCATTGTGCCTAGTTCGTTTCATGATGGACCATGAAAGACTAGAACAGTACCTGCCATGTTTGTCGAATGAGTGATTTATTAAATGCACAGTTAAATGTCACCATAGGCCTATTTCATTGTAAGAACGTTCACAGAACTAAATTCACAAAATAAGGAACAGGTCCTAAGTTTGTAACATGGATTCACTGTCCTTTCTGTTAGTCACACTCGTGGAGCACCCCAACACCAGGCTCTGTGAGTCACCCACAGTGAGATGCCGCTCTGCCTCCCGAGTTCAGAGCGTGGTGGTAGAGAACACTCTGGAAAAAGATGGAAGCATTAGGTGTTAAGGAGCACAGGGTGACAAGGACTCCTGAGGAGGAATATGTGGCCTTCGTCCCCAAGGTCTCATACTGAGTGACTGATATCTATTTTTTGTTCTTTAAGGTGGGCTTGCTTATTCCACACTTAAGAAAATAAAGAAATGAGCAGCTGATGTGACTACTTTTTCACGAGAAATATCCCTCCCGCAGAGGCTGGAAGGGGAAAGAGGTGTAAGGAATCCGTGAGCCGCCACTCAGGGAACTGAGGAGACGGAAAATGGGCTCATGCTGGTTAATTGACACCCAAGAACACCACTTATTGAAAACCACAACTTAGAGAGCTTTGTTGAAGTGGGTTCATTTTCTCCTCTGAACCACTTGACTGGTTTGTGCCAGAGAAGAGTAAATTTCAAACTCCTCAAATGCCAGTCTTCCCACAGTCTACAAACTAGCCACGACAATGATAGGGCTCCCCACTCCTCCGAACTTTCAGATGTTGGACGGCCACACTGCTTGGCTTAGCTCTTCCAGGCCTGGAGATTTGGCGCCTGCTGACCTCTTGGTGCTATCCTGTCCCCTCTGCACAGAATGCCTGGACCCAGCTGTGCCCTGACTGAGCTATTCTGTTTTTCCTCTTCAGTCATCTGTCTGGGACCTTCTTCTACCTGGACTGCCCTTCCTCTCTTTCGCCTTTGACTCTTCCCCACTTCACTGCATTGTCTTTCAAGGGTTCAGCTCAGAAGAAGCCTCCTCCAGGATGCTTTCCTTGACTGCTTCACATCCCATCCCTTCTCCTGCCTTTACTCCTAGTTTTGCCCTCCCAGAGCATCGTCAGAATACCTTGTACTTAGCCATCTTCATGCTATAATTTGTCTGTGTAATCATGTCTCCTCCCTCACTAAACAGGAAACTCTTTGAAGACAGGACTTTTGTGGGTTTTTAACTTATTTTTTTTAATTTATTTTTAATCTCAGATTTCCTGGAATCTTTCCCCAGGACCATGTAATTAATGTGTATTGAATTAGGCCTTTGCAGAGTGGTTGAAGAACTATAGATGGCCCTTTATTTCTCTATACTTGATGTCCTGAGGAATGGTTTTGGGGTATAGTTAGATTAATGGCTAAAGAACTTAAAGAAAAACACTCTGGTTGGGGCATAAACATTCCACATTAGAGTGAAAAACCAGGGGAAAGGAACCTACAGTGTGGTGTGGCTGGGACGCAAGATAAGAGTAGACTCTATCTAGTCTTGACCCTGCCACTAATTTGCCGTGTGACTGCGGGCAAGTCATAGCCCTTCTCTTGGCCTCTCTTTCCTCCTCTGAAAAAATGAGCCCATGGGCTGAGGATGGCCAGGATCCCTTGCAGATTTAAAATTCCCTAATTGCACGGTCCTTCTCATGGCTTTAATGCTTTTTTCATGGCTTCAGACTTTGCATTACCATTTCATTGTCTTCCCGTAGTGAAAGATACGCTACTTTACTGGGTCCTGACTAGGGATGGACATGCAAGCCTCTGACCTCAGCAGGTAAACTTAGAAGTCCCCACCAGTCACATTTCTCAGAGGAAAGTGCATTCAAATGAGAGGAGAGAAAAGAGATGGGAAGTTATTTATTTATTTTATGTTAAGGCTCCAAAATGTAAAGTTTATTCTTTATACTAGATTTTCCTACTAGTTTTCTCACTTTCTACCCATTTTCTCACTTAAGCTTATCAACATCCCTTTGAGGTAGCCATTAATGCAATTCACAAACATCCCAGCTCTTTAGTCTTTTAAGAGCATAGTAAGAGCATGAGTTTTGGGCTGCAGTGGTTGGAGGTACTATGCAACCAGTTTTCTCCAAGGACTTGTGAGCTTCCAGAAGTAATGTTTGTGAACTTCAAACTTGTGTATTATGTGCAGGTATCAGGCTATCTTGGGTTTTCTGGTTCCTCTGCGAGGGTGGCCAGAAGTGTTCCAGTCAGTGGCTGTTCCATCAGCCTAGTCCCAGAGGAGGTTAAGACAGAGAAGAGCACTTGAATGATCTCTGAGAGACACAGCAAGAGAAAAAAAAAAAAAAACATTGTTGCTTTAAGTCACTGACATTTTGGTGCTACTTCTTACTGCATCACAACTTAACATATCCTAGAATGACACAGGCTTTAGCCCTGCTTTTCACATGAGAAACTGAAGCTCAGTGAAGTGAAATTACACAGAATTTCTTAAATCATAAAAATGTCATAAATGCTCAAGGCTGGGATTTGAACTCAGATCTTCCAATTCCACATTACTGCTTCTTTCCCTATACCACACTGTTGCCTTAATTAGCATTAAGCTCGATATCATTTGAACCCATTTTTTGAGTCCTGGTTTTCATGATGATCTTTAGAAGATAAAAAGGGGTAGTGATAAGATCATAAGCTTTGGAGTTAAGCAGACAGGGGCTGGAGTCCCAGCTTTGCCTGTAATTAGTTGAATGTCCTTGCTGTATTATTAGAATGTGGTCTCCTAGGTCTTCTGATTCAACCAGTCCTGCAGAGAGTGGACACTCTTAACAATAGGGAATTCTTGCTGCTAATGGAATAATATCAAGCATCAGTGGCAGGATGGGTAGATATTTTGGGGTGGGGTCTGTCTTCTCAAAATTCCTTAAATCAGAGAGGCTAAGTGACTTGCCTGGGGCTGTATAAATGTCAGACCGTCAATCCCAATCCAGAACTCTCTGATTCTTTCCAGTATGTCTCACTCTCCCCAAGACAAAACTAGCTTTGCTAAGACCCTATATCAGTGAGGAAGGAGAAGCACAGCCCAATTTTAATGCTTGATTTCAACATGGAGAGCCTTCCCGTTTCTGTTCTTATTTGCCTTGGAGCGTCAAGTTGATTTACTCTTTGAATATTCCTCTCTTTTCTCATACTCTGGCTTAGCACTGAGAACAGCAGGCATTGCCTTGGCAAGGTTACAGGATAAAGTCGCTACTTTTAGGACATCTGCATCCAGCAAAACCTTTATTTTCTCTCCCTTGGGCATAATCGTGGAAAAACACATCTGTTACTCCGGGTGCTTACCTAGCTGGGCTTATTTTTCCTCCCTTGGATGACAAAACATTCTGTTAAGATATGAGGAAAAGTTTACACACCCTCTGAAGTCACAGACCTCTTGTGTATTAAAAAAAATTCCCTGAGAATCTTGATTGAGTCATAAAGTTTTATTGGAAAAAATGAGAGCACCACCTGTGTCCCAGAGTCCTTCAGTTCCAGGATGTCAAAGTCACTGGAGATGCTCTCGGTATCTTTTCTGATGAAGTCTATGGATAGTAGTTGGGAGTTTGACTGCACCCAGAAGACAGACTGCATTTCACAGATACCTGCCCCTGGACACATCTCCCCTCCCCTTTTCACTGGCTAGCCCATGTTTACACAAGGGTGCCTCCAACGTCATCCCCTCCAATGAACTTGCTAGTGCCTGGGGAGGAGAAACAAAGACCAGGGTAAGAGTGAAAAGCTCAGTTCTACCTCATTCATTCATTCATTCATTCACCTTCTTTGTGCTGGACACTGTGCCAGATACTGAGGACACACTGGTGGTTCCATCCCTGACCTCACTGAGGTTTTAAATAGTGGAGATTTGAAGCGTGATGAGATAATTATATGGTGTGATTAATTGATTACCTCATCATTCATTCAGCAATATTGAGTGCTGATCATATGTTAAGCACTGTATTAAATGCTGGAAGAATATATAGCAGTGAGCAAAATAGACATGTATGTCTGCCCTCATGAAGCTTACTTTCTGATGTGGTAGGCTGATAATAAAATAAGTATATGATGCAGGGGTGAGTGGCCATGGTGAGCATCATGAGGCAAATGATGGCATAGTCAGTTGAGAGTGTGAAGGATGGCAGGCGTTATTTAGCCAGGGTGTCCTGGAGAGGGTTCTCTGAGGAGCCGGTGTTTGAGGGAAGCTCAGTGATGATAGCAAGGCCATGAGACCAGAAGCACAATGTCCTGTGGGGGCCATCTGACCCATGTCTGCTTGTAACTTTGATCAAGTCACTTGACTTCTCCGAGCCTTTGTCTCTTCAGATGGGCCTTGAGGAGGTTTAATGCTCTGCCTGTCCACCTCCTCTGATCGGGGAAATAGACAGAGAAACTGCTTCCTGAATGGGCTGCCTCACTTGGATCTGTGAATTATTTCCATTCCCCTGTTCTCCAGAAGACCTAGACTCGTGATAATCTCATAGCTTCAGTGGTGTAGATGAGAAGTCAGAGGCCCAGCTTTGAATCCTGCCTCCAGAAAGCAGGTGCCCCAAGTTCCCTGAGCCTGATTGCCTCTGTGCACTGGGGATGATGAGCGGAACCTGTTTTCTTCTGGTTATTGCAGGACTAAGTGAGCTTGTGCCTTTAATGTCCTCTAACGGGAGTTGCCCTGCATGAAGCACTGTGTTTACTATACTCATGTCACTATTATGATGATTATTCATATTAAAAATAACAGCAACACACGAGGAAGCCTCAACATATGTCTAGAATGTCATTGAGCCCTGGTTGGTGTGGCTCAGTTGGTTGGGTGTCATTCCACAAACCAAAAGGTCACTAGTTTGATTCCCCATCAGGGCACATACCTGGGTTACAGGTTTGAGCCCTGGTTGGGGCGCTTTTGAGAAGGCAACCAATCAATGTTTCTTTTCCTCCCTTCCCCTCTCTCTAAAATTAAATACATAAAATCTTTAAAAAATAGAATGTCATTGATAATCAGCAAACTTTATTGCCCCTTCCTTTCTTCCTCTTCTGTCTCACTTTCTTTCCAATGATGCTTCCCTGTGTTCTGTTTGATCCAGAGCCGTGGTGGCAAGAGCTGGCATCTTACCTTATCCTCGAGGGAGAGAAGACGGTAAAGAAACTCTTTAACTTCCTCCCTCTTGGAAACTTTCATTGTACTTCTATGGAACTCCTGGCTCTGTTCAAATCACATTGCATATATATATAAATGCATATGATCCTTAACTTGACACTATAAGGTACATTTGTCGATTGTCCCCATTTTATAGTCATGGAAACTGAGGTACAGCAATATTAAGTAACTTCCCCTAGGTCACTGAGCTGATTAGCCAAGAGGCCCTCCAACTGAAGCCTCCAGAACAAGAATGGATTTAGGTTCTCTAAGGAATTAAGAAGAAAATAGGTGGATGTTTTCAGTGCTGTGTCTCTGTGATGCCTGAAAGTGGCAGATGTTGTGCAGGGGCAGCTGAACCCCTACATAAGGAGGCACTCTATGCTGGAAGGCATGTGGGAGAAGGGTGCCCTCTGTCACTTGAGTTCTGCTTACTTTCTCTGATCTACCTCTCTCCTTCCCTGGGGCTGGCGAGTATGTCCACAGACAGTTGTAAATTTCTAATCTCTGAGAAAGTGCTGCAGAAAGACAAAGTGAATCATTAAAGAGAAAAAATGGAGCCACCTGTGTTTGAACTCTCAGACTTTCAAGCATAGCAGTGCTTGGAGCACTGCACTGCTTGTTTCAGAACTCCAGGATCAATAACTGCGAGCTCTCTACACCCTGCCCTCTGAGAATTCAGGTGGCCCCTGGGCCCTGAGAGAGAGGCAGAGTGTGGATTCCCAGGCGCGGAAACAGCACGAGGGGGACTTGGTCCCCAGCCTTTGGAAACTGTTGATCTTTCCTCGCCCTTTTTCTTCTTCTGGAAAAGCAGCTGCCTCTGAGGAATAGGAGGAGTGCTTAGTCAATAAGACTGCTGGCACACCCATTGATCTTTGGGGAGCTGAGGTCAGAAGAACAATTACGCTGCCTGTAATCCTTCTCCACCTTTCCCTGCTCTAGACCTGCTGGAATTACATAAGATTGTCAATGCAAGCTTTGTTCTCCTGGCGTCTCCCTCTGGCCATTTCTCTCCTCCTATCCATCGCTGTCTCTGTCTTTTTCATTCTCATTATTTTCCTAACTCTCCCTCTTTTCTTCTCTTTTGTCCTCACTGAGGGCGTAATGAGCCCATTTGATCAATATCAAGGCCACTCGCTAGCATGCTGTGGATCATCTATCCACTCACTGACCACACTGTTCAGGGGAGAGCGCAGGGAATCAGACAGATGTGAATTCAAATCCTGGTAGGGGCTTGTTTGCTATGCGATCTTGGACAAATCATTTAGCCTTTGTCTCTTCATTTTTAAATATGAATAGAATCAGGAAATGAGTGTTTGTGATTGTCCCATGGCAAGTGATCTGCAGATGGTAATTATCACCACCCTTGTTGTTGGTGTTATTATTCTCTACAGAGAGGAGGTACAGTGAGGTCCCTTCCCGCCTGCCCCAGCCCCTCCAGACCTCAGCAATAATCATTGTTCCTTAAAGCTCTGCTTCTCAGGGCCTGAGCCAATAAGAGCAAAGCTTGATGAATCCTAGGAGCTCTGTGTTCAGTAAAAAGATCTAGAAAAGTCAGATGTGCAGTTACCCAGAGTGAATGCGGCCACGGAGGAAACCTCCCTGTCCCCCCATGAGCAGCATCGGGCTGCAGCTTCCCAATTTGACATCTCCACATGGTTCAGTGGTTCACTCTGACCACCTGGCCTGCTCATGGTTCCTGGTTCCCCCTCCACTTTCCTGCTGGGATGGGAGCCCAGCCAGGAAGCCCCAGCATGCTGAGGTCTCAGCTCCCTGGCACCTCTGCATTCCAGAGCTCAGGGCCTCTTTCTTCTTTGGCTTGGGGTGCAGATGACACTACAAAAGCCTGGTGCTGGCCAAGTGTGGCTGCAGAAGGCCTGGCATTTGGCTTCTCAGCTTCCCCAGTGCCACTGCATGAAAGACGCCTCTGTCACTACCTTCCAAGCTATGGGTGATAAAATCATTTGAAGGCATTGAAAGAAGGGAACAGGATTTATTCATAATTTTTGACATCAGCAGAAATGTCTTGGTGCAGTAGAACGGAAAAGAGTGCTGGATTTGGAATCAGAAGACTTGGGTCTGACTCATGGCTCTGTCATTTACTAATTATAAAAACTCGAGTAAGCCGTTTAACTTCTCAAAGGGTATTTTCTACCATTAAATGTTAACAGTTTTTTAATGTGGATGCATCCAGCAAAGTGCTCAGTAATGCTGGCTCCTTTCTTTATTAAAACATTCTTATAGGAGTGGATATTTGTCATGGATTTCTACTCTGCTTGGAGAAACAAAGTGTTTATATGATGCCAATTACAATATAAAAGGCAGCCTGGCATTGATGTTAGTGCAGGATCCCTGTGGAAGACTGCTTGGCTTCACATCTTGTACCTGCTTATTAACTGTGACCTTGGGCAACTTACCTAACCTCCATGCATGTCCATTTTCTCATCTATAAAATGAGGCTGGTGATATTAGTGCCTATTTCATCGAGTTGTTCTGAGAATTATGAAAGCCAATAGACCTAAAACTCTTAGAACCTTAACCATCACAGAGGAGTCTTTGCTTCAGTGTTAGCAACTATTATAATGTGTCCAGCTTCCCCTAAGTTACCTTAAATGCCTCCCTCATCGACAGATATTTCCTTTCTTTCACTCCCTGGGCATATTTGATTGGACCAGTGTGGTCCCCAGAGAGTAAGTGAAGCTGATTAGAGTCTCTTCCCTGGTAATTTGGGAATGAAACCAAGTAATGATGTGTGTGTGTGAGAGAGAGAGATTTGTCACAAATGTGCACAGGAAGAGAAATAGAGGAGAGAGACCCACAAAGACAGACGGAGACAGAGACAGAGAGAGGCAGTCAGCAATGCAGATCTGGAAGGAGGAAAAGAGAGACTGAAGCCCATACACAGGGTGGGACACAAGTGAGAGGTAGGCAGGCAGCTTGATAGGCCCTGGTTCTTGTACCTTCCAGAAGCCCAGCTACATTTTGAACCTTGGCTTCCAGGAGATACTCCTGTGTTGTCACAACAGATCCCTCTGAATCAGTCTGGATAGGCTGATTTATGCTGCAGTAATGAACAGCCCTGAAATCCCTGGGGTTCAATGCGACACAGGTTCTGCACACCCTCACAGAGCTGTGCTGACCTCTGTGCTCCCCAGGGAGCTCTTCCTTGTGACCATCACTCAGGGATGGAGTCTTCATCTGAACGTGCTTCCACAACAACTTTGGCAGCAAAGAACCTGTGACAAATGTGCACTCGCTCTAAACCTTCCTCTTGGAAGTGACACAGGTTGTTTCTACTCAGAGTTTCATTGGCCAGACCAGACACATGACCACACTTCCTTTACCATGTGTTAATAAGAGGTGCTCAACCTAAATTTAACCATTTCCCAATAACTGCCACCTCCTCTTTTCTTGTCAATCTACTTTAAATTGCTTTTTGTTAAGAAAGTAAATAAAGAAAAAGTCCTACCAAGCAGAAATGATAAGAAAGGAAATTCTCAGTACGCTAGGTGTTTGGATGCGAAGGTAGCTGGGACAAGCTGTCAGTTCTTTTGGTCCCAAAAGAAGGAGCAAACCAAAGGGGGCTAGAGTTATAGATACTGGATGAAAGAGGCGGTGTTTCAGCTGGGCTATGGAGGAAGGCACCTTCATGATTCCATTTTCTGAACTAAAAATTGCCCATAATGTGGTGGACATTAGGGTCACGCAGGCTGGAGTCTGCATCCTTGCTTTTGGGGGACAAAGTGAGCTGATGAATGGCAAGCACTTAGCACATGACATGGCACTGGCTTGCTGTCGAGGAAATGTTACTTGTCTTTCCTTATCTCCCTACACTGCAGTCTTCTTTTTTTGGTTACTGCTGCTGCAAAGTTTTCTTCTTATTTTCCCTGGGGAATCTAAACACTTCATATTGGCAGTATCATTGAGAGCCATGTGATTGAAGGGTTTGCCATTTCACTGGGAAGACTAGTTTAATGGTTGGCATAGCGTTCGTTGCCTTGGTGTTATAAGCCAACAGACTTGAAGCTCTGAGATACCATCTGTTTCTAAAGGCATTTTTTTTCTGGAATCTTCCCTGAGACTATCATTTATACTTAACTTCAGAGATACATTTCTTTTACCTATTAGACAATTTGACTTAGGCCAGTCATCACTTGCCCCCCCCCCCCGCCCCGCCAATCCCCACCTCAAACTCAACCTGAATTTCCTACTTTGAAATTCCCAGGTTGGAATTTCCAAGTCTGTAAGAAAGGCCCCAGCAAAGTATGCCCACTCAGGCTGCAAGCATCAATATATCTAAAACCGTCAGCATACCTATTTACCTGTTAGTAAGGGAATACACAAACAGTAACAATTGAGATATTATTGTTTTTTTCTTAGGCATAGTAACTTGTAAAACTAAAGACAAAGATGTGAGTGTAGGATAGTAACTGAAGCCTAGTGAGACAGAGTTGTATTTCTAAAGGACAGCTCTGAGAGCAGCTGTCCTCTGCTCTAAAACTACCGGGTCCCCGATGATCAGAGTGAAGTTCAGTGCAATTCCAGTAACATATCCCGTGGTGTTTTCTACTTCCTCACTTTTTGCTTTTGCCCATATCATTACTTCAAGTGGGGCCCTTCCTCCCACTAAAATCAACTGGACAGAAAAATATTTAGGAGCCATTTGGTTGCAAGTAATAGAAAACCCAACTCAAAGACTTAAACATTACTGGAATATATTGGCTTATGTATTTAAGAAGTCCAGAGGTATGGGAGAACTCAAGGTTGGTTTAAACCTGTGGCTCATCAATATCACAAATGGATGTTCTTTCTGTCTCTTTGATTTACCTTTTATGGAGCCCAATTTTATCTCCTTGAGTTTTCAATATAGCTGGTAGTATCCTCATGGGCTACATGCTTCCTTCTTCCCTGAGGGAGCAGAGTAATATTTTTATTCATTCACTTCTGAACTAATTTCAGAGCTTCCTCTGATTAAACCTTCATAAATCAGTTGCCCACTCTGGATTACTCTAGCTAGTGTAATGGGCTTCACTGAGTGCCTTAAGCCAGGATTATGTGTGCATTCCTGAACAAATCACAGAGACAAGTTGACTTCCGCCAGTCATCACCCGCCCCCCCACCCCTGCCCTAATCCCCACCTCAAACTCTACCTGAATTTCCTACTTTGAAATTCCCAGGTCGGAATTTCCAAGTCTGTAAGAAAGGCCCCAGCAAAGTATGCATGCTGAGGTTCCAAGCATCAATGTATCTAAAACTGTCAGCACTTAACAAATATTTATGGAGGACATGTAATGCTCTAGATAGGGTCTTAGGCTTAAAGGAAGTCACATTTAGTGGAGGGGAAGGACAAACACAGAACACTTTGAGCATCTGTTCAGTTGCTATAAGGATGACCTGAGAAGAGGATGGAACACCCACTATGCAGTTTGGAGGTAGATGAGGTCAGAGAGGGCTTTCCAGGGGAGATGATGCTGAACTGAGTCTTGAAGGGAAAATTGGATTTAATTAGGTGAGAATATAGAAAGAGGGGAAAGGAAAGGATGGTATGGGGAAAGGAAAGGATGGTATGCCAGATAGAGAGCAGAGTATATATGAAGGCAGAGCAATGGGAGAAAGCATGGCGACTTGGGGAATGCAACAAGTTCCTTATAGCACAGGGTCAAGAGCGTGGAGTCTGACATTGGAATGCCTGGTCCTACCATTTAGTGGCCCTGGGATGGGTAAATTACTCAACCACCCTGGACTTTAGTTTCCCTGTTATGAAATAGGTATAATAATACTAGTAACTACCTCATTAAGACTGTTGGTGAGGACTAAATGAGTTGTGAAGTACTTGGATAATGTCCTACCATAGAAACACTGGAAAAGTGTTGGCGATTATTACCATGGCCAGGGCTGTGTGTATGCACGGGCACACATGCTGACTAGCTGGAAGAAGTGAAATCTGGGACGAGGATGGGAAACCTGCAGAAATTTGATGTTGTATATAACATAGTCTTGCTTTGCTTTTCCTTTCAGCCCTGGCAGAAGTTCAAGGTCTGAGAACTGTGAAGAATGTCATTGTTCTTTTCTAAATTGATGGTCTGAGCTGCTGAGTCAGGGATATTTTGCATGGTCACGTCAATGCTGTAATCTTATTATCACTGTAATCACTGCTGCTTAGCAATTTTGTTAGCTCAAAAAATGAGCCAGGATACTTTGTGCTTGAACGTTTGTGCTTTGGAATCAGGTAGATCTATCTGGTTTTCCTCCTGCCTTGTCGTAGGCCTTTGTCTTTGGGTTCTCACGCCAAGTCTGGGAGCTAGTTCTTGTCACTCCCATTTTGCACATGAGGAAGCTGAGACTTGGAGAAGTTAAGCCTCCCACCTGCTCTCATTCAGATGGCAGGGCTGTACTCCAACCCAGGACAGCAGGAGCTACGGACTTTTATTTCTGTGGCTTTAGTTTTTTTCTTTTTAATCTTTACAATGGGATAATGATCATAACTACCAACATCATGACTGGCCCAGAAATAAATCTTTGATAAATCAGTTCTGATGATGATGATGATGGTGATGATGGTGATGATGATGATGACATTTGCCTTTATTGTGTATTTGATAAAAATCATATTAACGAATGGGTATGAAAACAAATGTAGGGAGGGAGGACCATTCATTAAGACTACTATGATCCAAGTTCATGATAATTAACTCAGTTAAAATTGCATACTTCCAGCATTCACCATCCCTGTCCTGCTATATTTTTCCCCAGAGAACTTCTCACCATCTAATATGCTATATTTTATTTACGTGCCTATTCATTTTTTTCATGTTTCCAATGTAAGCTTCATGAGGACAGGCATTATAGCCTCTTTTGTTCTTTATCACATGTCCCCCCAACCCCAAAACAGTGTTTAGAAATAATAAGTGCTCAATCAGTATTTGCAGAGTGAATGAATTAACTTGTAAATTAATACATCAATTAATAATTAGAGAAAGGACATTTCAGGTTCCTTCCGGTTCTGAGATCCTATGATTCTGTGGGTTTTCCTGTATTTCTCCCTGTCTGCCACCATGGCCCTTAGTTTCCTCATCTACGAATGACAAATGTGAATCCCTCTTTCACAGAGGCATAGCAAGGATCCAGTGAGCCAATTCATGTAATATGTGTCATATTCGCCAGCACAGTGTCTGGTGCATAGTAGGTGCTCAATAAATGTTCATTCTCTTCCTACCTTCTTTCTGAACCAAAAACCTGCCTTTCCTTTGCTGAAGCACAAGCTCAACCACCCCCTCCATCTCTGTGATGACAGATCATCAAGTAATTAGGGCAGCGAGCATTTGAAATTGTGTCAGCTCCCTAATGATTCAGTTTCTAAGCACCTGGCCTAGTACTAAGTGAGGCATGTGCTTCTCTCCCAGCTGCTGTACTTCCTAAGAACCCTGACCCTCTACCTGGGATGGAGGGAAGGAAGGAAAAAGGAATTCCTGAGGTGCTGATGCCGTGGGCAAGGTCAGCAACTTTCCATGTCTGCACAGGAGGCTTTTAGGTGGGTATTTGGTTGTGGAGGTTAGTGAGAAAAGCATGTGTGTTAGAATCGGATGATGTGGCTGAGTCCTGGCTCACACCCTTACTACTCCTAGTATCTAGTACAAGTTACCTAACCTGTCTGAGCCTGTCTCCTCAGCTCTGGAATGGCGATAACACTGTTTATCTAACTGCCTTCTCAGAGAGATCAAATTAAATAATGGATGAATTACATAAGATATAATTTCTAAATGGCGATACTGAATATCGATATTAAGTTTGCTGTGCTGAATAGACATTTAGGGACAGAAAGCGCCATTCTCATAGCAGACTTTCTTTTCCACTTACTGTCTGGATGAACCAGGTGAACATGTTGGTGATCACCTCTGAGTCTTAACATATTTATTTTTAAAACAGGGGTAATTGCCCTTATGCTTCATAGGATGAGCTATGTATATGTTCTTGGTAAACTGTAAGGTACTAATGATACTTATTATTATTGTTATTCATGCTGATAATTGTGGCTATACTGATCTATCTCTATTAAACCAGGACATGAGTAATATTGTTCTTAGAGGAGAGTGCCCCATAGGAAGGTATGGGGAAGTGACTTAACTCTCTGTTTCCTCAAATATAAAGTTAAGAGGATGAGTTTGATGGGCACCTAAAACAGGGCCTGGCACACAGTAAGAGTGCAATAAATTGAAACAGAGCAGGTGCTCAATAAATAAATGTTAGGTAAGTTAACGAGTGCATGGAAAATGAAAGTTATTTCATGGGGTTATTTTGAAGTCTATGTGAAATGAGCAAGTGCGTTAGATGCTACGGAGTGGGGCATGTGTACGGGAATAGTACGATACAGCAGATCAGTCCTATAGCATGCCCAGCCTTCTCCTGCCATTCCCGCCAGAATAACTGCCTTCAGCCTGTGTCTGTGTGCCCTTCTCATGCAGCACAGATGCACTCCCCACACCCAGCCCTCTGGGGACAAGCCCAAGGCTGACTGTGAAGCCCGAGGAGACTGTGGCGTTGTGTGCAATACCAAGCAGAGTGACGGTAAAAAGCACATTGGAGGGGCCTTTGCCTTACTGTATTCCTACTCCTTCATACAGTCCCGTTAGGAAGGACACTGAATCCAAAATCGGAGATTTATGATGGTGTAACATACCATGTTCCTTTTAAGGTTCTAGAATGTTCAGCAATCTGTGCAGACATCTTTTTAAGCTTTGCTATGTTTCTGATAAATGGTAATTGAATGTCTCCTTTTTTCTACATGCTGAATTAAAGAAATAAAATACCCCTGCATAGAATTGGAAAGCATTAGAGAATCTTATAACTCACAACTTACAGACACAAGGATGCTTAGATAGGGACTTCTACCACAGCCTCCCACCCAATTCTTCGACCTCATCCTTGTGAGTACTTCCAGCGATGAGATACTGCTATTTTATTTGGCCTCTCAACTGCTGAGTCAGTGTTGGCCTGCCCTGCATTTCACCTTCTTGATCCTAGTTCTGCCCTGTGGAAGCTCACAGTAAAAACCTCATCCCTCTTCATGGCATCCAGACTTCAAATGTTTGAGAACTGTGCTCTTGGCCCATTGTCTTTTTTTATTTATGCTAAGCCTGTCTTTAAATTCTTCCCGCTATATTCTTGTTTGTGATAATAATATATAACATTTGCCAATATAAAGGTTAATAGGCACCAGACTCTCTCCTAAATGCTTTATGTATTTTTTTCATCCTCACCCGCAGCCCATGAGTATGAAATTTTCATTACCCCAGTTTTACAGATGAAGTGGTTGTGGCCCAGCCCAACTAGTGGATGGTGTGGCTGGGATCTGATTCTAGGGTATTGGCTGCAGAACCCCTAGTCCATAATCCCCCTTTTTTATAATGTTGCTAATAAAATACTGTTAATAGTATTATCATAGGTGCCAATTATTGGTGCCTGCTAATTGCTGGAGTCTGCTAGGAATTTTATATACATTAGTTCTTACCCTCACAAGAACTATGCAAGGAGACCTCTTTGTTTACAGGAAAGGCACCTGAGGTGTGAGAAGCCAGTAATTACTGCGACCTCCGACTTCTGTTTTATTGGTGAAGCACTGATTCATGCTTGCATTCCACGATATTAGATGAGTACCAGGCACAGTGCTAGGCACTGAGATGTACAATGTTAGACAAGACAGGGCCCTCTCCTCCCGCTATTTCTATTGGAGTAGGAAAACAGGCACTAAACCACTGGTTACACAATTGCTTATATCAGAAAGTTTACCTTGTGATGTTAATCACTCAGATAAGGAATTGACATTATATTCAGTGCTATAGAGAAAAAATGAAGAGTATATAGAGAGGGGATCCAAGATTGTGGGATGAGAAGGAATTAACTAGTCCAAGGGGGAGCAGAGTAGGGGAGGGAACAGAGGGTATAGCATGGGCAAAGGCCTTGAGGGGGTATTGGGGTGCAAGGCGAGTTACCTGCAGGGCAAGGCTGGAGAAACAAGCCCAGCGGCCAGGCCCAGCGGCCAGGACCTGTGGAGAGCCAGATGAGAAGTTTACTTTTTGAAATGGTGGTCTTGGAACTTGCCTCAGGGGGATCCCACCAACCTGAAACTATGTCTACTGCTCCCTCTGAGCTGGAAGGAGACTACCTCGCTCCACTCTAACCCTTTATATCAACACACTCCGTACAGTTTCTTTACAGCACAAATCAGAGCCTGTCATGAGCTGAATTTGTTTTTTGCTTGTTTCCCCTCACACACACTTCTTTTTACTAAATATGATTCTTGTCTGTCTTGAAGGCACTTAACAAGTATTAGGTGAGTGAATCTAGTATAATATCATGGTTAAAAGTTCACTCAGGCTCTGGCTGGTGTGGCTCAGTTGGTTGGAGCGTCATCCCATAAACCGAGAAGTTGTGGGTTTGATTCCCACTCAGGGCACAAACCTATATTGCAGGTTTGGTCCCTGGTCAGGGTGAGTGCAAGAGACTACCAATCCATGCCTATCTCATATCGATGCTTCGCTCCCCCATCTCTCTCCCTCTCTTCCCCTCTCTCTGAGGTCAATAAGCATGTCCTCGTGTGAGAGTTAAAAAAAAAAAAGTTCACTCAGCATTTGAAGCCAAACTTCCTGGGTTTAAATCCAGCCAGTGATTTTGTACAAGCTTTTAAATGCTGAGACCTTCCAGTGCTTGGCCTACAGCAAGCATAGCACGGAGTAAGTGCTCAACAAATATTAGCAATAAAGAGTCAATTCATTCACGGGGTTTTGTGAAGATTAAATGAGAAAATGCAGGCAAATTTCCTAGTTAGCCCAGTGCCTGACTCAGAGTAAGTGCCCAATATATTTATCTGTTCGCATCAGCAATGGTCCAGGGTAAGTGACTGGAAAGCAAGTCTGTGTCCTCAGCCTCAGGGTCCCCTGCAGCTCCAGGCAATGCACTGAGAAGACCAGAGGTGAAAAACACAGGATGGCCAGGTGATGAGCAAACCTCCCACCTCAGCTCTCTCGGGCAGAGAATCCATGGCCTGCCTTTACTCCGAATTTTCCACACTGCCTGCCCAATGCCAGCACTTCACACACGCACTTCACAGGGGTGGCTTGAACCAGATTTCAGCATCATCTCAATTGCTCAAATGCTGTCACTCCCAGCCCAGCAGTTTGAGGAAGGCGCTTCCAGATCTAGGGGCTGGCACACTGCAGCCTCCAAACATGTGCCATATTTTTTCGCCTTCCTCAGACAGATTGTGGGTTGCGTGTTCATTAATTAAGATGAGAATAATTGGTCCCAGCAAATAGTCTGCACATCAGCCTGCAAATTGTGTGCACAACGAGGCCCCATGGTTCTTTCTCTCCCATCTCATATCCCTGTCGCTGGTTCTTTGGCTTCTGACTGTTTCCCCAAATCCCCAGGCCCTCGTTTTACCGTAACAGTTGAAGAATAAAGGGAGAGTAGGATTCAAAATGGAATTTCCTTGGCTTATTGGAAGTCTTTTCTTGCCCAGGGAGGAAAGAAATAATGAACCCCCTCGTATGTGTGTAATACTTTCTGATTTCTAAAAAATGCCTTCACTTATGCAATTTCATTTGTTCTTCACTTCATCACGGGGAAGCAGCTATCATTATTGCTGAACGTGTGAAGAACTCAGTCTATGGAGCCCAAGTCTTGTGTCTTCCACTTAGTGGCTGTGGGAAGAGCAAGTTGCTTGGGCTTATCATGTGTCACTTTCTCAATGTCAAATCACATGATAATTTAGGACCTGCTTCACAGGATTAAATTATGGACTGTGTGAGATATACAGGGAAAGCATGAAGTACACATAGGGGGCTCTCCAAGGCTTTTATTGGAAAGATAGCCATTTTACGGATGGGAACTAAGGACTCTGAGATGTCCAGTTACTTGGCCAAGATCTGTAGCTTGTAATGGATTTGACAAAAGTTTAGACTTCAAGTTATTTGGCTCCTAAGTAGACAGTTAATACTAGCTGCCATAGGCTGAGTGTGAGCTAAGTGAGGTCTGGACTTTACCCTGAATTTTGATGACAGTGCTTTTGGTCTACAGCATGCTCTCTGAGGGCTATTATGTACAGGGAGCCTGGCTCCCAGGAAACACTTCCTCTGATTCCCCCACCCCCACCCCGTGATGGGATTAACTAGTAGCCATTGAAAAGGTGTCATTTTTCCCCTGGCAACACAATTTATGCCCTACCCCAGATGTTGTACCCCCAGGCCATTTTAACGTGCTATGATTTACAGCATTGTGACCCCAGAGCAGCTAAAAGGCTCTGCTGCTTGCCTTACTTTCTGTAATTATTTTGTTCTTTTCTATCCCTAAAACAACCTGTTGTTTCCAATAGAATGGGCCTCTATTGACATTCTGGATCAAGGACCAGAGTCTTTCTCCGGCTGGGGACTCACCATGCTGTTCACCCCACTGCTAGACTGTGCCCAGCATAGCACCTATCACATGGAAATCCCTCAGTCAGTACTTGTGGCATGGATGAAAGAACTAATCAGTTGATCGATAAATCAAGGTTATTAGCTCATATGCTTAGATGTTTCTCTAGACTATTTCAAATGCCTATTTCTTCCTGCAAGCAGTTGTCTCCTTTTGGGTGTTGTCCTGACATTTCTTGGAAATGGCTCACCCAGATCCTGATGCAGGTTCTTTTGGACTCATCCATGGGAGGGTATGCATAATGTGTGATGTCTATTCATCTTGGAGTTGTAACTTGCCAAGGGCTGGGGGACTTTCTCAAAGTAGAAAGCCACAGTAGGATGTAGCCACAGTAGCCCAGGCAGCCCTCTGTCTTATGCCCCACCTGACCAAGTATCAGGGCTTCGGTTCCTGACACCATAGTGTGTTTCTACCCTGCCCTAGGGGCAGAACTTGGGACCTTGGCTTTGCTTCTGAGGTGTTAACTCTGTGTGTTCGGATGTTGTTGAGCAGCAGAGTGGCGTGGTGAAAGATATGGACTTTAAAGAGGAATCTAAGATAGCTGTGTAGAAGGTATTTGAAGGAGGGAGGCCTGCCAAAAGTCAGTGGAAGGCTGGTAGGAGGCCAGCGCCTTCCCTGGAAGCCCTCCCTGACCTTGCATGGGATTGCCCCATTTGACAGTGACTGAGGGCCACATGAAAAACCAAGCAGTAGAGCAGAAAGCCCTGGGCAAAAACTCGTAAGACCTGAGTTCACTAGGTCTGTGACCTTTGACAAGCTCTGTAGCTATTGGAGCCTTGGTTTCCTAATCTGTCCAAAGGGGCCAAGTTGTCCCTGCTCTGGGTTACTGTGTTGTGTTGCAGTAAAGCTTGAACAAGGTGATGGCTCCGGAATGAGTCTGAGAAGGACAACTTAAGCTACGTGAGACAAACTGTTATTGTAGGAGAAGTTGGCAGCTATATATAGGATATTTTAATATAGAAAATGTTTCTCTGGATGAAATGGCTTCTTCTCCTGAGGACAAAAATCAGTTCAAGCTCAAGGCTGGTCATTAAATCAGTAAAACGATTTTCCTTTTGTTGGCCTCAGTTTCCTTACTATTTGAAATGGAAGTTAGATACAGTGGTCTTTAAATTTTTACTAGGAGCATGTAAGGATACTAAGTTTGGTTAATTTATGGATAGTAAATTGGCTTTATGGAAGAGAGGTCCCTCCCTATCTTTGGGAAAGAACATCATATTTACTGATTCCAAACTGCTTTTCGTCAGGTTCTTAGCTCCCCTACTCACTTAACTGTCATACAGCCCTGTGAGGCGAGCTTTATTATGCCCTGCTCCACTGAGGAAGGGTCAGCCTCAGAGAAGGTGATGGGTTAAATTGCGCACCCCCCCCCAAATTCATGTGTTGAAGTCCTAACATCTACTACCTCAGAATGCGACCTTATTTGGGAAGAGGGTCATTGCAGATGTAGTTAGTTAAGATGAAGTCATTGGTATGGGCCCTAATCCAATATTACTGGTGTCCTTTTTTAAAGGGAAAATTTGGACATGCAGATGCAGTCACGCGCACACGCACACACACACACAGACTGCCATATGACGATGAAGGCAGAGATCACGGTAATGTTTCCACAGGCCCAGAAATGCAAACGACTGTCAGCTAACTGGGGAGAGGCATGGAGCAAATTTACCCTCACATCCCTTCTAATGAACCAACCCTGCAGACACCTTGATCTAGGACTTCTATCCTCCAGAACTGTGAGACAATAAATACCACTGTTTAAGCCACCCAGCTTTGGTATTACTTTGTTATGGCAGCCCTAGGAAACTAATACAGAGATGCTGACGGTTGCAGAGCTAGTTTCCAAATATGATTTATTTCAAAGCCCATGGACTTGTCCTTGCAAACACCCTCTGTAGACTGGACTCTCAAACCCATGCATGTGAAGGAACAGGGCCAGTGAGGATGTGCTGGACTTAATCTCAGACTTGGAGCATCCTCTTCCTGCAGCCACCACTGGTCCTCTGCTGGCCTAAGGAAAAGGATAGAGTCACTGGATCCAAAGGTGCTTCCTTCTGCCTCTGCCTTCTTACTGGCTGTATTTGACGAAGCAGACTGCCCCTGGCTTGGCTGGCTTCCCTGAACAGTGGCCTCTCACAGTTAGAATGTGGCACCTTTCTGCTGAAGAACAAGATGTCCCACGTTGGAATGTGATGTCACAGCAGGAGGGGACGTTCCAGCAAAGGTAATCAGGGAGAAGCTGCTTAGGCCAATGTCGCCTTTTGTCTAATAGGCCATGGGTGGCTCCTGGCTGGGGCAGCTAAGAATTGACAGTATAGCCCAGGACTTATGAGCACGTTTGAAACCTGGGATGAACTCTCTGTTGGCAGTCCAGAACTAAATGGCACTTGGGCAAGGGGCATCCCATAAGCCCCATAGCAAGTGGGGAAAGGGTAGCATGGGACAGACCCTAGATTAGGAAAAGAAAACCAGTTAAGTCTACTTCCTGTGAGTTTTCTTTGCTACTTACTCACACAGAACATCACTTCTGACACTTCTGATCAACAGATATGTCAGATTCCACAGGTTAAGGGCTCAGTTACTCAAGACTGCTTCCACACCAGGTCAGATGCCAATCACAGGTTACCCACAACTTCTGTTCAACTTGGCTACAAATTCGAGGTTCCCGTGACTCACCCCCATCCTTGGGTTCAATTAATTTGCTAATGTGGCTCACAGAACTCAGGGAAACACTTACTTACATTTACTAGTTTATTAGAGGATATGATAAAATATACAGATGAACAGCCAGATGGAAAAATACATAGGATGAGGCTTGGGAGGGTCCTGAGCATAGAAGCTCATAGAATTGGGGTGCATTAAACCTGCCCCCACTATGTGTATGTGTTCACCCACCGGAAGCTCACAGAACCCTCTTTTTTGTGGATTTTATGGAGGCTTCATCGCTTAGACATGATTGACCATTAACTCCATTTCCAGACCCTCTCCCCTTTCTGGAGGATGGAGATGAGGCAGAAAGTTCCAAGTTTCTAATCATGGCTTGGTCTTTCTGGTAAGCAGCTCCTATCCAGAAGCCATCCAGGAGCTCACCCAGAGTCTCCTTGTTAGAACAAGGCAGTCCTATCAACCAGGAAATACTAAGGGACTTAGGAGCTCAGTGTCAGGAACCAGAGTCAACGGCCAGGTATTAGAACAAAAGGTGCTCTTAGGAAATAACATGGGTTTTAGGAGTCCTGTGTCAGGAACTGGGGACAGAGACATGTTTTATATATGTAATATATAAAACATATATTATATATGTTAAATATATCTCTATATATGAATATATGACATGTTTCATATTATATATATATATATATATATACACACACACACACACACAGTCTGTCCAAAATAAGTCCAACCATTGTTAATATAATGAAAACAGTTTGCACAACATCAATGTAACCTGGCAGCCAAGCAGGTAGACTGGAATGCGCATGTGTGAACAATGACAACTTCACTGTACTAGTCACTGGGGACACTAGACGCTGTTGAGTGAGCAAGTGTACCATATGGCTGTTGCATTCAAAATGACTGAGCAAGTAGAGCAATGAATCTGCATCAGATTTTGCATTAAGCTTGAACATTCCTCCATGGAAACTATTCAGATGATTAAGAAGGTTGTAGCTATGGGCAACTGGTAATTGGCACCTTCATCATAACAATGTGCCCATTTATTCATCATGTCTTGTGCAGACTTTTTGGCGAAACATCAAATCACCCAGGTGACTCAGCCCCTCTACAGCCCAGATTTGGTGCCTTGCAACTTCCGAATTTTCCCAAAACTAAAATCACTTTTGAAAGGGAAGAGATTTCAGACTGTTGATGAGATTCAGGAAAATACAGTGGGTTAGCTGATGGCAATTGGGAGAACTGTGTGAGGTCCCAAGGTGCCTACTTTGAAGGGGACTGAGGTATCATTGTCCTATGTACAATGTTTCTTGTACCTTGTATCTATCTTGTATCTTCTTCAATAAATATCTCTGTTTTTCATATCACATGGTTGGATACTTTCTGGACAGATATACATACATGTATATTTATATATGTATATATGTATATGTGTGTGTGTGCATTATGTATAATTTCCCCACCCCACCCCATGATCTCACAGACCCTCAGAAGGAAATCATCCCTGCCAAGCACCTGCTGTTTCCAACTAAACCCTCCCACCTGGAAGCTTTAACCAGTCCTTCTCTGCCCAGGGGAGGAAACAGACTCAGAGAGGTGAAGTGAGTTTTCTAAGGATACACAGCATGGAGCAGGAAACCTAAGATTAAAAACCACTTTGTCTATAGGAGTCTCTATGCTTTCCTTCACAGCAGCACAGACCATAACACAGAGGAGCAGTGGGTGTGAGTCTGGCTCTCTGCCTGTTTCTCAGCTTACTTGGCTGGCAGAGGATGGAGATAGAACTCAGCATTGTGTGGGAGATAGTTTGAACTTCAGTTTCCTTTCCAAATCCCAGACCTAATCCTGTGCTTTAGCAGATGAGCCCCTTACTGACTAACGGAAATAGTCCAGACTCCTTAACCTGCACTTAGTCCAGCTCTTAGTTCCTTTCCCACCCTTCCTCCTCCCTCTGCCACTTTCCCCCACGGCAGAGTCCACTTCCCCTGAACTAGGCTATCCCTACTTCTTTGCTCAGGCTGTTCTTTGCCCTGGCTTGGTGTGATTTTTCCTGCATGATATAGAAGTCCTTCTCAGGAGTCCAAAATCCATCTTCCTTATGCAGCTTTGCCAGACTCTCCGGGTAAGTTCCATCCCAGGTCTCAGTGTGGTAATGGCAGCATGCATAGCCCAGGTACTGTGAGCATGAGCTCTGGAGCCAGATGGCCTAGGATTGGAGCCTTTCTCTCCTCCTAGATGCATAACCTTGGGGAAATTGCTTGACCTTACATTAACTTTACTTTTTTATCTGTGAAATGGGGATGGTGATGAGCATCTATTTCACTGGGTTATTGGAAGGATTAAAAATGACAGGCATATACAACTGTAATTGAAAAACAAAATTTTTCATTAAAAACTTAAATTAAATACATGGCAGGCTTATAAAAGACTCCATTTAGTACATTGGGTTGTTATTAATTCTTCCCTGCTTGAGCGCCCTGTTAGAACATGTGCTCCTGAACGGTGAGAACTATGTCTTATTTGCCTCTGTGCCTCCTATACTTTCTAACACAGGGCCTGGTGACTGTTTGATAAATACTGTTAAACAAATAAATAAATACATATGTAAATAAAAGGAGATAACCAGATGTCCAGTAGCACTGCCATGTGTGTATCCAGCATCAAGCAGGTGATAACAACATTAATAATAGAATTAGCTAATGTTTATTGAGTGGTTATTATGTGTCATGCACTGTTTTAACTCCTTTACCTGTTAACTCATTCAGTTGTCTTTATAACCCTCTGAAGCAGTTACAATCATTTTCTTTATCCTTTTATGGATGAAAAACTAAGCACCTGGGGTTTCACTGACTTCCCTGTGACTAAACAGCTGGAGTATCGCAGAGCAGGATTCATCCTGGGCTGCCTGGCTCCGGGATCCTGGCTCACAGCCACTCCGTTGCACTGGTTCCAGGGGAGCAGAGGAGGATCCTGGGACAGCAGCCTGTGCTGGGAGGCAGGGTGGGGCAGGGCTGTGTTTGGAGCAAGCAGGTGGCCCAGGTAAGTTCCTCACTTTTCTCTGCAAGTCAGTCTAATTGTCTTAAAGGAAATGAGATAGAGCAGATGGTCATCAGGCAGCAGGTGTGGTCCTACCTGAGGACTGGAAGATGGATAAGAGGACTCCTTCCTTTTGTTTTGTATTGTGTTCCTAGTGTCCAGTGGAATGTTCAACACAGAGTACATATTTAATATATGACAGGTGGATGAATGCATAAGGCTTCAGGAATTCCAAGATTTGGTAGCATGCACAGGTATCCAATTTCCATTTATGTTACTGTAAACCACTTCTCATCTGTATGCCAGAAAGCCCAGTTTAGGGGAGAGGGGGCTAGGACCATCTTTACATGATGAGGTTTTGCTTGTCCGAGAAGCCTGTCTCCCACTATCTGTTCACGCAGCAGCCATTCTGACTGTTGCGCTTCTGGAGCTCTGGCGGGTGGCATTGCTGTGAATGATGAGGCCCACACATGGTCTCAGCAGTGAGCAAATATTAACACTTTGAATCAATTGCGCCTTCCTGATGACTGGGAAAGCTGTTCAGAGGCCAGCCGAGAGTTATTGTGCCATGCAACAGTCGAGGGTGGGTGATAGAGTAGGAGCGGGCAGCATAAATGAGTTTAGGGCAAAGATAGATTTGCACTTGGAAACCGAAATCATATGGTGGGCTTGCTGGTGGAATTGCAAAGTACACCTGGAAGAATGCCAAGAATAATGCAGATGGGCCACTGGCTGTCTCAGCCCGTGTTTTCTGTCGTGGCCAACTGTAAAATGGAAAAATTAATGGTACCTACCTCATAGGCTACTAAGGAGAAGCAAATGAATTAATACAAATAAAGCACTTAGATCAGTGATGAGTATGTTGTAAGCTCTCAGTGAGCATTTCTAGGTACCACAAATAAAACTAAGACTAAGAGACTGGGTCATGCTGTGCTCACAAACCTCACAGTGTAGGAACATCCAGGACATAACTGTTGTGCACCGTGATGGGCACCATGACAGCACAAACTCAGGGCAGCTCAGAGAAGGGGTTTCCTTAAGGTGGACTTGGAGAGTCAGGGGAGACCTCATGGATGAAGTGACACAGTGGGAGAAATAAACAAGCAGGAGGCGGTCAAGCAAAGGACTGCGGAGAGGATGCTCCTAAGCAGAGGGAGTAAGCATTGCATGCAAAGACCTGGAAGTAAGAGAGTGTATCATTGTAGGAACTCGAATTCCACTTAGCAAAATACCACAAATGGAGTGGCTTTAAACATTAGAAATTTACTCTCTCATAATTCTAGTGAAACCAAGGTGTTGTTAGGGCCATGCTTTCCCTGAAGATTTTAGGAAAGAGTCCTTGCTTTTTCCTGGCTTCTGGTGGTGGCCACCAATCCTTGGCTTCCTTGGCTTGTAGCTGCATCACTCCAATTTCTGCCTCGGTCTTCACAGGGCTGTCTTCCCTCTGTGTGTGTCTCTGTCTTCTCTTTTTACAAGTCATTAGACTAGGGTCCATCCTTATCCACCAGGACCTCACTTTAACTTAACGAATTTCATTTGGAAGGACCCTATTTACCAAAAAGGTCTCCTTCTGAGGTTCTGGGTAGACGTGAATTTTAAGGGGATACTATTTAACCCAGCACAGTGGGGGTAGCCTAGGTGAATGGAAATGAATGAGAATAAAAAAGGGACAGCCAGACTATGAAGCGAATAATAATAATGATGATGATGATGATGATGATGATAATGCCTCATTCATGAACACAACAATGTGTCTATCAAGCACCCTGTAAAGCAGTTTACACATATAAAATGTAGATTCCCTTTGAGGAGGGAGAATTAGGCCAATGGGTGCCAGAGGGAAAACTCAGAGCTCTGAGTTCATAAAGTGTATCATCAGTCAGGAGCCTGGTAGGAAACAGATGGCATGCTTGGCTTAGGGTAATTCAGAGAAGGTTTAATGAAGGCACTGGTTATGGAAGTATGATCAAGGTATAGGAAAATCACAAGAAATAGAATAGGGCACGAGGCTGCTACATGGGTCTGAAATATGTAGATGAGGGACAGATGCTAGAACCCAGAACCAAAACACTGTGTGAAGAAGGCCACCTTGAGATGAGCTGTGACCTTTGACTAAGGGAGATAGCCATCCCAAGGTGACCACAGAGGGAGGGAGCCAGGAAAATAATACCCTGACTGGGTTCCTTCTTCCCTCTGGTCTCTTGTCAAGACCCTACTGGCCTCCCCCAACTGGGAGCCAGAGGAGAAGAGTGCCCACTGATGCAGTCCCCATGTATCAGCCTCATGGGTGGAGAGGACTGGAGAGGCAGACAGACATCCTGCACTGGGTCATTGAGGAAAATGCAGAGCCAGAAATAGGCAAATTACAGTGTGATGAGAAAGATGATATAATCTAACATTAAAAAGGAGCCAGGGATCTGGAGTGAGACAGGCTTGCATTCAAATCACTAACACTCCACCCTCCTAGTAGCTGTGTGACTTTGGGCACATTCCCCCCCGCCCCCCCCGCATGGGGTTTTTGATATCATTATACACACCAGTGCAGCTGAAGTGCCTTCACAGTGCACAGGACATTTAGTAAATATGCAATTTGCACCCGCTACTATTTGTATTATTATGAACAGCACCGAACATCAGTCTTTTGCCTTGGCCCACTCTTGGCAGCAAGTCACTCCATACAGCAAGGATGCATTAATTTGTACATGGATCCATTGAACATGTACTTGTGAGCATCTACTGTGTGCCCATCACCGGCCGACATTGAAAAACAAACAAACAAACTTCTCTTCCCACATGGAGCTTACCTTCTGATGAGGAAAATAGACAATAAGCAAAGAAAATAAGGAAAATAGACTGTTAGAGAATGCTCAGTGCTGTGGATAGGAACAACACAGAAAAGGGATGCAGGGGGTGCTTGGGATGGGGTTGCAATTGGAATATGGTGGCAGGAAGGATCACTGAGAAGGTGATATTGCACAAAGATCTGAGCTGAGTCGAGGGAGGAAGCTGGAGGGCCGAGGGTGCTCAGTAGATGGAAGGGCAAGGGCAGCGGTGCTGAGGCTGGAACACTCCGGAGCATCTGAGAAGCAGCAGGGTTGTGGCACTGTGGGGAGGGCGTGGGAGGAGGTCAAAGAGGCCACTGGAGCCAGACCTGCAGAGCCCGTGGTCTTTAAAGGACTGTGTTCCACGGGACAGATCCTGCAACCCTGGACATCTCCCATTAACACTGTTCCCCCATCTGTAAAATGGGGGTCTTTCAGTGATGGTAAGTGTCCAGTGAAAAGATAGGCTATGATATTATATTGAAAATAATTATTAGGCAAGATAATATTTTTATTGCTTGGTGATTTTGCTTTAGGCCACCTGCCGCTGACTACAGAGACTGACCCTGCCCTCGAGGCTTTGGCTGTGCCGGACCATTGCTTGACAGCAGGCTGTCCTCTCTTTTACACAGAAACTCATCTTCTTCCTTTGCCTCTTCAACTGCAGGGCCTGGTTTTTAAAACAGCAGTTGCTTCCCTACTGTGTTTCATGCCCCAAACCTCCTCAGTGGAATTACAGACCAGTAATTCATGGAGGCCCGTTATTTATCCTATATGCAATGAAGACTTTCTGTAGGTTATAGGAAATAAATGTGCTTTTTACTGTCATCTGTGGTTCTTATTAAACTTATCACCTCGGTGGGGAAATATCTTTGTGGTACCAAGCACTTTTATGTCCAGACGGCCAATGAGCTGATAAAGGGTTTTATGTCTGGCTGTAACCAGTGGCATTGCAGGCAGCTATTCCTTCACTGCAGTCAGGACTTGTGGGGTTCTCAGCCCACAGCGAGTAAATACTTCTCATTAATCTGGTGGCCTGTGCTTGAAAGGAGAGAAGCTGGTGTCCCCATGCATGTCAGCTGTTGGAAGTATGGAATCCGAGAGGCTGTAATGCACTTGAAACCTGAACCAAGAATGAATGGCAAGAAATTAAGAAAAAGGATGGAGTAGTAGAAAGGAACTACTGGTGGAGTCTTTAAGTCATGAGTAATTTAAAAAATTTTTTTATTGTAGATACAGACCTGCTCTGTTACTTCTCTTGGTAGGGGAATGGAAGGAGCCAAGACAACTAAAATTTGTTGATAATTATTCTGTGCACCAAGCACTTTACATATACCATGTTTTTTGATCTCCCAGAAAATCCTGCTGAAATTGACATTGTAACCTCCATTTTATAAATGACGTGAAAGGGAATTCGGGACTAAGAGACTTACAGTTGATATATAACCGAGCCAGGGCTGAGACACAAGATAGCCACACTGAGTCAGACACACCAGCTTCTCATCCCAGAAAGCGTAGTAACACTTAGTGTCTTCATCTGTAAGGTAGATGTGATAATGCCACACCTGTAGGCTTGGAGCATGAAGCACCAGCATGGTGCTGGTGTGTAGTTTGTGTTAGGCAAGAAGAGAGCCCTGACTTCTGGTTCCAGCTTCATTCTTCTTTGCTTCCTTCTCTCTCTTCATTCCCTTCAGTATTACACATAAGTGAAAGTAACCTGCAGGCAGCAGCAGTGTGGGGCTGCGGCTCGGGTGAGATGATGGGAGGTAGGAGCCAAAGCTAGGTGATATCAGTAGAAAGTGTGGATGACACTATGAGAGTCTTGGGTTTCATTTAGAATCACAGTGTTGTGTTAGCTTCCAGAGTGATTTCATGGGGGAATTATTGAAATGTAAATGTAGAAATTAGTTTTCTTTTTATCACAATTGGGAAAGGGAAGAGGAAAGTGAATCAATAGTCATTGGTACTTACCATGTGGCAGCTACTTGCATGTATTATCCTTACCATATTTTGAAGAGAATATAAAGTCCATGAGGGCTGGAATTTTGGTCTGTTTTTGCTTACCACAGTATCTGTGGCACCTATGTCAACATGTGGCATGTAGTAGATATTCAGTAAATATTTGCTGAATGGACTGTGGCTATTTAAGTAACAATATAGCATTAGGCAATAACCTATCAACCAAAGCCACTGAGCAACTCATGAAGACAAAGCAATCTGGTTGATTCTCTCTCTTACTGCCCTAAATATTGCTTATACGAATCCCCTTCTCTCTGTTATAACATGGCATGTCACATTTCACCTTTATTCTTGCTGTAGCCTTTACTTCATTCTCCACACCACAGCTAATCCTATGTCTTGCTATGTATCCAGAAAGATTTTTTTAAAAACACAATAATGTCACTCTCCCATTTAATATTTGTCAATAGCTCCCTGCCTTCTGAATGCCAGCCCTCACTCATTCGTGATCATAAGAGCTTGCAGGGTCAGGCACACCCATCTCCATAGCCCCATGGGTCTCCTCTTTCTGTCTGGACTGAACTATTTTTAGGTCCTCAAATGAGCCACACCCTTTCTTGCCTCAGGGTCTTTGCACATACTGTTTCATCTGCTTAGAACTGCCCAATCCACCCTCCACACCTCTCCAACAATCCCTGTCTAGCTGATCTCTATTCATCGTTATAGTCTCCATTTAATATCACTTCAAGGGGCCTTGCTTGAAATCCACCTCCTAAAGCTCCCCAATTTATGATTCCATGGTGCCCTGCATGTCCTCTTTTCATATACTAATAGTTTTAAGTATTTGTTTTCCCCATCGGGCTTAAGGCCTCATGGAGGAAGAGATAGAATATATCTCGTTTATTCCTGTATATATTTTACCTCATTTAATACCTGGCATATAATATGTGTTCAATAAATATATATTGAATAATCATCATTTGATATTAAACTAACCTGCAAAGCAAGAGTCATTCTCATTTTCAGGTAAGGAAATTGAAGTCCAAAAAGATTAAATTTCAAATTCACAGTAACATAGCAAATAGCATATTTGAGTCAAATCCAAGTCAGACTCCAAGATCCATGTTTTTTCCTTTATTCCAAAATGAATTGTTCCAGAAAATCGTACATTCTGCTTACTGGAAAGTCACAACATATGTCATATGCTTGGTACCAATTTACAAAGAATCAAAATACACCAGACACAATCAGTTCTGATGACTCAAAGGCCCTGCTGAGCCTTTCGGAGTGGGTGCTGAATGCGCATGATTATCATTGGAAAGGAGAGTAAAACAGTTCAGGTTATTTATGTTTCTTTTTTTTTCTCAGTTCTAAATACATCGTCTTTGACTAGAATTTCCACTCAGAGAGACGATCTGGTTTACTTCCTGGCCTGAGACCCTGTCGGGAGAATAGCCCATACTTCTCACATATATGGGTGGCACTTCTCACATGAGGGCCTTCCATTCATTCTATCGTGGCTTACTTCAACTCCATCCCCTTCACTACCTACGTTTCAGATTTGGACATGTGATAATGGTTAGTAGGTCACCCAAGGGCCTCATGGCACCCATCCCACCCATTCTGTGGGATGCAACTCATCGGTACATCCACCAGAGGGCAGCAGCAGCAGAAAAGGCAGCCTCCCCCAGGCCATGCTCCATACCACGCAGCCCCACATTGGGGCCACTGGCCACACTGGAGCACTTGACCTAGGGCACATGTTAAGACAATAATATTTGATTATATTTGGTTATAGAATGTATATTGTGGCTCCTCGAAAATTTAGGATTACATATGTGGCTCACATTCAGGGCCTGCATTATATTTGTATCAGATAACATTGCCTGATGCAATTGATAGAATAATAAAACAATTTGCAAAATTTCTAAAATTAGAACACAGTTTCAGTCTGTGTTCCAATTTTAGTAATAAATGTTTTACACAAATATTGTGATATGATAAGAATTAGAGGGAATTTGGAGCTTATCTAGTATGTCTTTATTTTGTAGCTAAAGAAACTGAGGTGCAGTGAGATGGAGCAACTTTGCCCAAGGTCAGTAAGTAAGTGGCAGAGTTGGGCTTTGAACCTAGGCCACCAATCAGTTTCCTCATTCAATGAGTGGCCTGCAGAAAACAGGCACCGTGGGACTCAGAACATATCCATGGGAGCCTCCCACCTTTCTGTTCCCAGCACCAGTGCCTGGCATGTGGTGGGGACATTTTTTTTTTAATTGAATACCTACTTGGTCCAAGATGCTTTATAATACTGCACAAAGGATACAAATATGAGTAGCACTCAAGCTCTGTTTTCTAGAAATTCACACTGTGGTAGAGAAGATACCAGATGCATAGTAACCAGTTAAAATAATAAAACAGAGGTATGGCGAAAAGCTAATATTCAACCTCACTAGTAATTAAAACATGCAAATAAAAACCACGATGTTTCATTGTTTACCTTATTCATATTTTTTCTAGTTTCAGAGGGATTTAAAGTAGTTCATCCTGCATTAGAAAAAAAATCAATAGAAAATAGAATCAATAGAAAAATGGAACGGTATTCTTTCTGTGAGCGTGGCCAGTGGGGGACAAGGCTTTAGCCTGAGTAGGTGGTTTGGACTATACTTTTCAGTTACCTGGTGTGCTTTACCCCAGTTTGCTTGGCTTTAGAAAAATAAAAGTTAATTATATGCCATTGGATATTTACTATACATTGGGCAAAACATTTATCTTCATTTAGTTTAAGAAAATCCGAAATTCCCTGGCTTTTCTTCAGTATCAACACGGGAAAGTTCCTTTGCTGAAGAAACCAAGTCTTATTTTGAGCCCAGTGTCTTCCATAGGACTTTACACAGAATATTCAACTCAATAGAGCTTTGCTGAGTATAGGAAGGGGCCCACATTACACTGTGTCAGTTATGGATCCATGCACTTTACGAGCCTCTTTGTATATGAGCTCATTTACTAATCTCAAAATCCTGAGATTCAGATTCAGAATCTCAATTTGCAAATAAGAAGCAAAAGCTCCAAAGGTTAACAAACGTGGCTCAAATCTCTGTTTACCAGGTAAGAGAGCTGGGATTTGAACCCATAATGTATCTGGTTCTCAAACTTGTGTCCCTGTGTCATGTGAAGGAATAGAATAAAGGGAAAGACCGAGAAAGAATGCTGGGGGAAAAAAAGAGAAAAGGGGAGAAGGATGCAAGAGAGGAGGGAGAGCAAAACAAAGATGGGAGAAAAGGAAGGGGTGAGTGAGTATGAATTAAAAGACTTTTGGCTCATAGTCTAGGAAGAAAGACAAAGAGAAGGGTCAGAGTTTCCTTGGAGAAAATGATTCCTGGCAGTTTAGAGAGAAATTTTCTAATGGCAGGTTAAGAATTCAGCCCCTCTTGAAGGCTTGGCTCTCCGAAGTTCCCCCAGGACGGCCGTTTCTCTCGCCTCCTCATTATTGTGGGAACAATCTTCATGGCCAGTAATGAGGGAATCTTAATGGCTGTGGTCTCAGGAGTGGGTAATGGCCTTGCATATGAGTCTCGGGTCACAGGTTCAGGCCTGGATGCTGTGGAGTGAGCCATGGGGAGCTGCCAGCTGTCCCCCTGGACTGACAGTCCATTAACCCTTACCCTCTCAGCAGTGCAGTAATGAGAAGGTGAGGCCCACTCCACAGTGACGCGGGCACCGGCAAGCAGTGTCCTCGGTGTTGTGGTTGAGAGAGACAAATTCAAACGGACTATCGAGTCCTGTGGAGGAAGAGGGATGGCACGGCCACTCTCTCAAGGGGAGAACAAGCCAACCCTTGCCTTGATAGGCTTTTATTGGCTTAATTTTATTGGCTTAATTTGCATAGGAATACAGGACGTATATGGAAAGCTCATCAATTATTGTCAGGCAGTAATGATCAAATAGATAACATTCAAAGAACTCTGAGAGCTTACTTGGAGTCAGGGTCAGTTAGCTGAAGGGCCATAAAACTTTGGGGAAACAAACTCATTTAAGGCTTGGACCCTTATCATTTAAATTGAGGGTATTAGCAAAGCAGGTTTCACAGGATTTTATGCATTCTTTCTTAGGCCTGATCGCCCCAGGGAATCCACCCTTTCCAGCACAGGACTGCACCACCCTCTGTCATTGTTTCAGGCTTAGGTCAAGCAGGGGAAGTGAGGCAGCCAAGAGATTAGGAGATTTTTTGCAGACAGAATGAGGACTCAGGCCACGTCAAAGCCGAGGGGCGAGGGTCCATCACCCCCTTTCTCCGTAGCCCCCCAAGTCCTTCCCTGAGGGGCCCCTCATGACCATGCCTGTCATCCCTCCCTTGAGGAATCTTACCTGTCATTGGCTAACCAGGCATGCACTGGGAGCCAGGCAAGGTGAAGTAAAGTGGGCAGAGGTGGTGGTCCTGCGAGGGAGATAAGCTTGGTCTCCTTAATGGCTTAGGATCTCAAGGTCTCTCACTCAGCCTTAGCCATGGGGGGTTACAGTTTGAAACCAGGCAGGGAGGTTCCCAACACCACAGCTCCCTGCCGACAGATCATCAGGGTTGGGGTGCCGCCTCCCCGATGGCAAGCATGGCTTGCTTTGACCCTGATGAGCCTCCTCTCCTCACAGTTCTCTAGGTGTGTCTACCAGAATAGCTTCTGCCAGGATTTGGCTCCTCCCAAACTCTGCTCCTAATAAAAGTGCATGTAAATTATTAGGAAGCTGATAGCTCTGGATTTACATCTGTAACATCCTTTATAGTTTCCAGCTGTATATGTCCATCTGTGAGACCATTCTGTATAGTAGAAAGAGAGCAAAGACTTTGCAGTCAGAGTTTTAATCTTAGCATCTTTCTCTATTAACTGTGGGACCTTGGGCACATTACTTCACGTCTGTGAATCTCCATTCCTCACGTGTCATGAGGAATAATAATACCAGTCTCATAGGGTTATTTGGGTTTTTTGTTATTAATAATCATAGCTCACATGGAGTTCTATGTGTTAGGTTCTGTGCTAATGGCTTCATACATGTTTTTGATAATCTTCACAGCTCTACATGTAGATATTGCTTTTATCCCTAACTTACAGAGGTGGAAACTGAGGTTGAGATTGAGTTAGAATTATACCTGCCAGAACTAGGACCTGAAGCCTAGTCTCTCTGACAAACTTTGTAAACTTAACCACTAATATCTCTGAAATTAAAGATTGAAACACCAAGAAAAAGAGCCTGACAGAAGAGTACATTGTCAATAATATTTATTTTCTCCCCCTTTTTTTCTCTATAACTAATATACCAGTTAGAACACAGTCAGAAAACAGAACTCTTTCTCGGTATTTTAAACAGAGGGAATTTAATACAGGAGCTGGTTGCATGGGTGTTGGAAGAGCTGAGAAGCCAAAGGGGGACACTGAAGCAAGCCAGAGATCAGTGATGGAAGAAAGCCACTGTATTCTTTAGGCTGGAAGAAGGGAGAGAGAACGTGGTACCACCAAATCCCAAAGACCAGGGTCACCTTCAGAATCTAGAAATTCAGAGAGAAGCCAGCCCTCCTGGAGATGTGATCCAAAGTCAGGAGAATTGGGGATAGAAATATCCTGACTTCTTTTCTCCTCCTATCCTCCAGTCACCCCACAGTGCCTTAAATTGGTCACCCATACTCAGAATCTCCAGAGCAAAGAAGCTTGGGAAATGTTGTTTCCTGCAAGCTTGACAAAGGACAGAGATTTCCGAAATCAAACAGGCGAGTGCCTGGTGCATCTAACAACCTTCTGAAATAGGTGGGTTGACATTATTCCATTTAACTCTGACAAGTATTCGAACCATGGCACAATAATGACCCCATTTTACAGACGAGGAAAGTAAAGGCCAGACATTAAGCAGTACTAGAGATCTAAAGAGGGAATGATTAATCATATGCGATTCAAGACAAGCTTTAGAATGAGGGGGGCTTTGAGGATATCATGACTTCTGGATGAGTAGGGATTCCTCAGATGGCTCAGCTTAGAACTACTCCAAGCAGTAGGAACAGGAGAGATAAAGAAATGAATCCATACATTGAATGGTTTGGGCTGTGTAGTCTCTGAAATTCCTGCCATCTTTAAACGTTTTTGTTTTAACCTTAAATTTCTATTGGAAATTAAAGAGATATGTAGTCTATATTGTTTTCATAATACCTTAAGGGAAGCACTTTCAATACTCAATTATGTCCTTACACCATCTTTACACTGGCTTTGTGATACCCTTTCTGGTTGATGGAGAAATTGAGAACATAGATGTTGAAACTGTTGCTAAGAAGATCTGCCTGAAAGGGACAGAGAGTTTTGGTTTCTCATTCGACCTCTTCCTGCCAATGTGCTGAAACTAGTGTTCCTGTGATCCATTCCTTCCAGAGTCTGTCTGTCGGGACACAGGACCCACATATCTCCATTATACAGTCCTTTGTACTGAGTTTGATGGATAACTATGCTATCGATGTGACACCCCACATTTTAGCTGTTACCACGCAACACCCTCTCTGGGAATAGGTGCCTCTAGTTTCTCCTGGTTCCCTCCAGTCATCCCTCCACACCCCAGGGATGGACTGCTTTTTTTTGAAATGCAAATCTTATTGTAACAAAGCCTTCCTCATCCTCACTAAAAATCCCTCCCTCAGCTGAGCCCCATACCTTCAAGATAAACCTAAGCTCTTTAGAATATCTTGGCTTCCCCTTCAATCTCCAAATCCCCCGTCTTTGAACTCTGACTTTCTGATATATTGAACTACTGACCATACTGTCTCATGCTTCCACCTGAGCAGACTTTGCATGTGCCGTGCCCACAAAAATATCCTTTCCCAGCTTGTCACCGGCAATTCTATTGCTTCCGAGGGGATTCCTCCCGCCCTACTGCCTCGTTTTTGCATGTTTTCAATGTGCCACGCATACAGTGCTGGCACAATCACTCAGTATTTGCAGCCAGGGTCTGTACAACCTCCTTGAAGGTCCAACACATAGTAGAAGCTGGTAGATACTAGCTATTGGGGGAGGGGGATGCTATTGCTTTGTCTTATGCATTTCAGCTTTCCTAGCACCAAATGCAATGTATGGCACACAGTAGGTGTCAGATAAGTGTTCGTTGAATGAAGAATTGGAGATTTAAAAATAAAAGTGAAACAAAACATTTTAAAAGTCTTCTTAAATATGGTACTATTAAAAGACAGTTCTTAATTCAGACCTGCTCCCAGATAGGGGCCCGCTTCCCACAGAGTTGGCAAGAGGTGCAATAGTGCTTTTTTCAGAGGGATATTACAGGAGCCAGCGTCTCCTTATGCCTGGCCCTGTCACAGTGATCCACCACCTTTGCTTCTCAGCCCAGCAGCCACCTGGGACAGGGCCCTGGGTTCACAGCAAACGTCTTCCTGGGGCAGAGCTAACCTGACCCAGGACAGAAAATAAGAAAGAGCCTTGGCAAATGGCAGTGAGTATTTGTGCTTTCTACTATTTATCAACCGTCCGAAGGTCCAACCATGTGGGCTTTTAAACTGCCTCAGCTGGGATATCGTTGTGAGACACTAGCCCCTTGGTTAGCAGAGGGGCCTGGCTGACCACCCAGCGCCAGTGCTCAGTGCCCTCTTGTTCCTCTGTCTCTGTCTGGGAGTGGTTCACTGACCAGAGCCCCCTTTCCCCTCTAGCTCCGAGGCTGCATCTGTGTCCTACACAGAGTGCACCAGGAAGCCAACACACTAGAGGAAGCCTAGTTGCCAGCCCCAGGGCATTGTCACTGGAGTCCCTTCTTTGTGAGCAGTGTCGGGGGTCTGTGCTCGGTGCAGCCAAACTGCCTGGGGCTGGAACCCACACTCTGCACCCCTCAATGCCCCAGGTTTTGCAGCTGTAACATGGGGATGATCTAGATGTAAGAGTAGCTTGGGTGTCAGTGTTTTAAATAAGTATATATAGGTGATACACTATATACAGCTGTGCCTGATGTGTAATAAGCACCATATAAGTTTGGCTCTCATTAGCCATCCCACAAACACATGCTGAGAGCCTGCTATACATATGAAAAGTGTTGCTCTACATACCATGTAGGGAAACAGATGAAAAGATGGGCTTCCCTCTCCATAGTCTCAGCCTGCATGGGGTGTGAGGCAAGTGAGCAAACGGTGGCAGTGGAGTTTGATGACTATGAATTGCAGGCTTACAGAGGATCACCAGAGCAGAACATCTGCCCAGAATCATCAGGGAGGTCACTGAATGCTTCACAGAGAAGGCACTGGAGCTAATTCTTAAAGGGGCCTCAGGAGTTTGGCAGAAGGATGCGTAGGAGAGAATATTCCAAATAGGCAGTAATGCATGTGCAAAGGTTCAGAGCTAGGGCCCAGAGGAGCCGTAAAGTGTCACCTGTGCCTATGGATGACAAAGCAGGAAGAGGGGGGGTGTTACAGTCAGGCAGGGCCCAGTCCTTGGGCCTCAGATACAACTTTGAAGAGCTTGGACACAGTTTCTGTGGGTAATGAGGACTCTGTCAGAGAAAGAAGGGAGAATTGTGATGGATGTTTCTGGTTGTACTTTGAGCTATTATGTTTGTTTTTAAGAGAAAAAAAGGGAATAAATCAAAAACAAAACTTTCATGAGATGGGTGTTAGATCTGAGTTTCAATATATTTAAATGAAATATTGGTTCATGAGCTAAAAATTCTCTTTGGGCATGTGGTATATTTTTAACTGTATGATTCTTCTGACCAAGGCTCTCAGTCTGAAGGAAACTCATTTAGCCTGAAGGTTCTGCACCAATTACGTAGTTTTATAAGGTCAAAATAAAAGTTGGGAGTCATTTTATCTTCATCTGTACTTGTAGAAATTACACAATCCAGCTGCTTTAATGAGAAAAAGCACGAGGAAGGGAAAAGTGAAAACAGAAGTGTCAGCACCGTTGGAGATTTCTCTGCATCCGCATGTGGGAGACGAGGCCGGGGCAGGGCTGCGAAGCCCCTTGACGACCCCATCTCTGTCTCCAAACAAGTCACCAGAGCTTTAAGAGGAACGGACTTGAAACACAACGTCCTTCCACCCTTATTAAGATTTAATCCTGCTTTCAACAGGATTGCAATTGTTATTAAATTAGATTTTTTTCCCTTCTTTCTTAAACAGGATTTAACTTTTGCTTTCCTGACATCATAATCAACAGGGAACAGACACAAAGGGGAAATCGTGTGACCATGGGCAATATGGACCTAGGCGTCACGTGTAGCATGTGAAGTTATTAAAATGGAAATTAATTCTCTTTATTACAATCGTGCCCTATCAATTAATTTGGTTGGAGATGCTTATGAATATGCAATTATTCCTGCTGCCTGCCTGCCCCTTATTCTCTGTGTGTGGAAAGCATGGTAACGGGGTAGGTAGAATTTTGGCTAGTTTTTCTAACACGGTTCCTCTTTGCTCCCTAACAATACCGATGAAAATGGTGATAACTAAGAGTTCCTGACTTCTTTCTGAGTGCCAAGCACTGTTCTGAGCACTTTACCTCCATGGCCTCATTTAATCCTCACGATACATTTTTGAGATGGGTGGGTTTATTATCCCTGTATGAGGCGGAGGAAGATGAGGTGCACAGAAATGAAAGCAGCTTCCCTGGTCCCCAGGCATTCCGACTCTGAAATCTGTACTCTTCACTACTGTGCTATCCTGCCTCTTAGAGGATCCAGGGAAGGGGCTGAGGCAGGGCATGAGTAGGCTGAGAGAGAATGTGGGGACCTGGGTGGGATAGAGGGCTCTGAGTCGGGGGTACATGTTTTATAATATAGATTTTATTATTATTATGTGGCAAGGCCAAGAGATCAGGAGGAGACTGCCATTAATAGTTTGTTACTCACAGATCCCAATAAGAGAGGACACACCATATCACAGGGGCCACATGGGAAGCTCCACGCTTGGTCAGAAAGGGGAATTGGGGGTGAGAAGAAAGCATGGGCAAGAGCCTTTATTATGGTTTCCATGGGAAGGAAAGAGAGGTTTAGGAATGGCTACTTTAAATTATTTCAGCAGGCTCTGGGGCATAGAGGCTGTCCTTAGTTGTCTGGTACCTGGCCATGGGGTGATTAAGGCAGAGGGAGAGTGGCCTGGAGTGTAAGAGGTTAGGGGTATGGGATCTGGATTGGCTGGGAAGAGGGTCCCTGCAGTATTAAGACCCCAGATGTTAAAGCGTCAGAAATATGAAAAATAGAAGACATGTTTAATAAAGCCCAGTGGGGGGTTCAGTGGGAGGCCCCCAGAGAGTGCCCAGGCTGGGAAGGAGGTAGGCAAGGTAGGGAGACAGGTTGGCAAGTAAGAAAGGCCTGACTGTACAATGATCTTGGTGAGGCCTGGTCAGGGGCAGGGAATTGGAGACATGGAAATTAAGCTTCCAAGTATCTTTAGGTCTTTTGATATTATCCATAATGCATATTTAACACCATATAGGTATTAAACTTTAAGGTGGGAGGAAGTCATGGCTCATCTTCTCAGCCTGACATTTCTGTCTTGGCAATGGAGACTATCTTGATCAAGCTTACATTCACAATCTATGGGTTCCTTTTTTAATTGAGTTTATTGGGGTTCCACTGGTTAATAAAATTAAATAGGTTTCAAGTACAGAATCCTATAACACATCATCTGTATATTCTAATTTGTATTCCCCACCCAAAGCCCAGTCTCCTCTCCTCACCACTTATCCCCCCTCCCCCCTTTTCTTCTTTCCCCCACCCCGCTTTCCCTCTGGTAATCACCATGCTGTTCTGTATCTGTGTCTATCATTTTTTTTTTTGCTTAATCCCTTCACCTTTTTCACCCAGCTCCCCAACACCCCTCCCCTCTGACAGCTGTCAGTCTATTCTCTGTATCTCTGAGTCTGTTTTGGTTGTGTTTGCTTATTTTGTCCATACAGATTCTCCTGTGAGACTCCCTCTCCCAGGATGGAAGAGCCCTGATTCACACCCTGTTTATAAATGCTGGCTCCTCAGTAATGCCCCCCCAGGTTCAGTCTCTCTTCTAGTGCCATTTGCAAACTGTGGTTTTGGTAAGAGGGGGCCTGTTAACCCAGGTGAGAGGAAACCTGGGTGAGGAAATGGTGGTCATGGCTTCTGTTTTCATTGGTACGGGATTCACATGGGGGAGGAGGGCCAGTAGCTGAAAATTCAAATCACCTTTTCAACTAAAAGCCCTAAGGACCAGAAGGGCTCAGATCAGGGATGAAGTGATGTCACCAAATTTCTTCTTTGGAATGCAAAACAATAATTTCTGGGTTCGTGCTACTAGAACAATTGTAACCTAGAAACATTCAATCCTTTTCTCTGTGTATTTCTCTTCTGATTTTCCCGTTTTTATTTTGGGATCTGACACACTAGAACTAGAAACATTCCCTGATATTTAAGTTGGAGAAACTTTTGTATTCATTTTCTATTATTGCCTAGCAATCACTCCAGATTTTAATGTAACAACACTAAACATCTCACAATTTATGTAGTTCAGGAATCGGAGGGCAGCTTAGCTGGGTTCTTCCGGTTCTGGGCTCTGGGCTCTGGCTCACGTTGCAATACTACTCAGGCCTGCTGTCGCCCCAGGGCTGGGCAGGGGCGGGATCCATTTGTAAGCTTATTCTGCGGTTATTGGCGGGATTTACTTTCTTGCCGGTAATGGGGCTGAGGGCTCCATTCCTCTGGCCCTTGGCTGGAGGCTGCCCCCAGTTCCTTACCATGCGGGTCTCCTCCTAGGGCATTTCACAGATATGGCAGCTAGCTTTATCGGAGCTAGTGGGCAAGAGAGCCAGAGAGAGTGAGCGACTGCCAGCTACACGAGGTCCCGTTTTTTTTGGAAATGAGTCATCAGAGCCACATTCTACCCCCTTTGTGGTATTTTTGTTTGTTAGAAGCAAGTTAGTAGGCCCAGGCCGTACTCAAGGATAGGGATTCACACAGGGGCACCAGTACCGGGAGGCAGAGATTGTAGTGGTCACTCAAGAATTTACACTGTCAGTGCTCCATCCAGCAATGTCAGAGTCCTCACATTTCGCGCCACCCCTAGACGTCACACTGCCACACGTGGGTTATAATTCGGGTGCCTGTGTGTCCCAGTTTGCCTGGAATAGGCTCAGGCCCTGTGTAGGATATTTTGATTAAAGGGAAAAGAGTCACTCTAAATGTAAAATAACAATGCTGTGACTATAAAAATGTCAGTAGAAATCTTCTTCATTTTTATAAGGAAGAAATGGTTTGCTTAAGAAAATGTAACTTTGTCACTCTTAATTAATTTACTCAACAAATATTTATAGAGTGCTTTCCAGACGCTGTGGCTACAAAGTAGAATAAAAATATACTCCCTGTCCTTACAGAAGTCAGCGGCACTGTGTAAGAATTGTGAGAAAGGGCAACCCAAAATGTTGTGGGACAGGAGGTGGTGACCCTTGGATTTTTCTGAAGGATGAATAGGCGTCAGCTGGATGGAGAGTGTTTAAGTCAGGTTTCTAACAGGAAACAAAGGGCTCACTCATTCATTCAAAATCGGAGCATTTATTTGGAGAAGTATTTATTTCCAAATGTGAGGGTGTAAGGAAACTGGAATAGAGTGGGTACGTGGCATTCGGCCGATACCATCCAGGCCCCAGGAGATGAAAGGAGGCTGCAGCTCCCAGAATCGGGAAAGGGAAAAAGCCCTGTAGCATTGGTCTCCTCGAGAAAGGAGAATCTTCCGTAGAGGGACATAGCCAGCTCTCGTCAACCTGGTAAGAAAGAGCCAACAGAATAAACACTCTGACCTCACTCCCTCTTTTCCTGTCATCCTCTGCCAAACCCCACTAGAAACCAGAGGACAGAGGACCTGGGACAGAGGAGCTGTAGCCCAGACAGATGAGCCTCCAGGGACACAGAGCCGAGTGGAAAGGTCGAAGGTGGGTCTGGAGGGGCAACTAGAAGCTGTCTGACACAATGGGGTCGGTCAAACCTTCTCCAGAGAAAGAGACAACAGTGAGGTGGGGAAGATGTAAAATGTCCTGATGACTTTGCACTGACAAATGGGACCTGAAACAAGAGGAAAGGAGGAGATGAGGCCAAAGAAGCAGGCAAGGTGAAACCGGAAGAGCCGCTGTTCCTGCTGCCTGTCACCTACTGTTACAGAGCAGGCAGGGGGTGGTTCACGATAAATTATTACAGAAAGGATCCCCCCTTTTCTGTCTCTGGAGTTCCCCCCACCCCGTGCATACCTGCTAGGTTCGAAATGCCCACCACCAGAGGAAAGACGTCTCTCAATGCCAGAGACTGGTGAAAAGGAAAGGAATTGTTTATTTAAAAGTTACACAAACTTAGAATAATGACCTAATGTCTTCAATAAGATACTAAAGTCCTCTAGAATGCCCACAGATGCACAGTCCTTCCCTCTCCCTGTGCCCAGTCCGGGGTACCGTGTCTCAGGAAAAGAAGTAGAAGTCCGTGATTCAGGTTCCTGGCACCATCCGCTGTGTGGCTGCTGCAATCTCCAGTTAATCCAAAGCCATGCAGCACCTTCTCATGGCCCACCAGCAAGAGTCCTTCCTCCCCTTTTCTCCCCGGCAAGGTCTCTCTCGCTGCCTAAGCCACATGGTCCTTCCTATTCACTCCAGAACCGTGTGGTTCTCTCTATTTACTTCGCCAAAGCTGCACGATCCTCTCCTTTCTCCCCCAAAGCCTTGTGGTCCTCCCTCTCTACTTGCTTCAGAACCTCGTGGTCTCCTCTATCTATCTACTTGCTTCAGAACCTCGTGGTTCTCCTCCTTTTCCCTCAGAACCTTGTGGTTCTCTCTCCACTTCACCAAAGCTGCCTGATCCTCTCCCTTCTCCTCCAAAACTTGTGGTCCTCTTTCCCTTCATCAGAACCGCGTGGACCTCTATCTATCTACTTGCTTCAGAACCTCATGGTTCTCCCTCTTTATGGCTGCCGCGCCTAGGTTTAAATCCTAGCACCCATCTTCCTTTGCAGCCCCGTTTCCGACTCCTCCTACAGTCAGCTACACCTGCCAGCATCCCTGCATTCTTCCAGCTTTACTGGGCTGCCATAGTAAGTCTGGGCAGGTGTGGCCCCATGGCTTGGAGCCAATCATCTCCAAGCTCTCACGCAGGCCCTGTAACCAGGGGGAGTTGCTTCCTCGTCCCACCTTGGGTGGAAGTCACTCCCATCCCCCTGGCTCAAAGCACGGCCACAGCAGCTATTTAACACATCTATGAAACCAGTTAAAGGTTACAGATATGTTAAATGACTGCGCCAGGGGTTAGCTGCAAAGCTCTTGCTACCCAAAACATCTCTGAATGGCCCTGCTGCATGTGTCCCATCCCCTCTGGCTCAGGCTTGTGGGGGTGAGGACATCCTATATATATTTTTCTAATATTTCCTAGACACCCTGAGTTCTGGACCCCATTACAAATCCCTTCTTGGGGCCCTCCTCTCGGCTGCTCCCTGCTTCAATACCACACCCAATAAGCAGAGACAAGAATTGAATCTTTAGGGTGCTGTATTCAGATGGCCAGCAATCTGAGAAGATGGTGGGTTTGTACCCTAACAGACCGCCTTACCTTTCCTTTCAAGCCAGCTTTTTTTTATAAGGGGGAAAAAGTGTAGGTAAGGGGTCTGGAATTCCAGGGAAAAAAACGTAGGTCAGGGATTTGGAATTCAGGAAAGAGGCGAATCAGATAAAAGCTGTAGTCCAGCAGTTTCCCTAACATCCATTCATCTGCTCACCAGTCATTTTCTTCACCTGTGTCCTGTGTCCTGTGTCCTGGGCGGCGGACTGTCTGTCCCTGGAACTCAATGGCTGGGATGCCACCTTTATTGCTGATGGTCTCTTCTGGACCAGAAAAGTCCGTTGCCTGTGGTCTCCTGGAGTCAGGGTGGGCCACACTGCAGTTCCTGAAACAATAGCTTTTTACATGCATATACTAAGTGTATTAACTACTACCTGAAACTAAAATTTTCCAACTCTTGATTCCCTCATCAAAGGGACAGATCATGAAATCTCTCTGGGTCTTTTGCAACATTGTCCTAACTGACCCGGCCAAGTCCACGCTCAGCCTGTGCTCAAATGACACCTCTGTAACATACATCCAATGACATCATCCCCAGTTAAGCTGTGCAAAGGAGCTTGACTCCTACCCGAAGGTGATAGAGTAATTTTTGGCAGGACACACGTGTGTGATCTCTGCATTATATACAGGGTGGCTGTGATGGGGAGTGTGGGTTGATTGGAAGGAGCTGGTTCAAACTCCAGCTCTGTCCCTACTGCCTTACGACTTTCCACAAGTTCTTTAAAATCTCTAGATTCTGGCTGGTAAGTGTAGCTGGCAACTCCTGCTGTGTAAACACGAGGATCTGATGAGATAGACATTTTAGAATATACAAAATGATCGACATAAGGTATTCGTACACAGTTCAAATTGATTTTAGCAGAATAGTAATGAGAAAAGAATTAGCACTTTAGACACCACCCACATGCCAGCTCTTGTACATGAACACTTTACATGTAATACTCCACTTACTTCATGCAATAGCCCCCTGAGATAGCTATTACCTCATTTTACAGAAGAGGAAACAGGTCTGTTTTGATTACTACCTGCATACACTGTGCCTGGGGGATATGAAGGTGAGTAAGAAACAGTCCTGGTCTTTAGGAGATCATAGTTATGGACGCTTAGTCATTTAGATCTGCGCTTCTTACATTGTAACATGCGCATGAATCACCCATCTGGCTTCTAGTTAAGATCCTGACTCACTAGTACTAGAGCTGGGCAAGAAATTCTACCTTCCTAACATTCTCCTAGGATAGCCGAAATATGTTGATGCTGCTGGTCTGTGGACAATATTTGGAGAAGCAGAGTTTAGAAGGTCAGATTCAGAGTTTAGAAGGTCAGATTCCCACACTTTTATCAGTGTTTGCAACCCTGATACACTGAAGCAGAGGGAAGATCTTTTACAGCAATTCCAACTTTAGGAAGTGGGGGAACTACAAAGGGAAAAACCATGTGCTCTAATATTCGTCTGAATAGCAGCTACTAAGGCCAGGCATTTTGCTTTAGAATTTAAACCTCCCCTTGTTTGGGCTGAGCAGGATATTGTTTTTTTGCCCCTTGGATATATCCCATTATGAGCGTTGATCAAAGCAAACCTTTCCCTTTGAGGCTTAGGGCACATGTTAATGGCTTTGTTACTGGCATGTATCTGCATATATTTGCAAAGCAATTCAGCTGCTTCTAGGGGCAGGCAAGGTGGGGGCTGGTGGCTGAGCCTGGAATTGAAGCATCTCTGAAAAGCATGGTGCTTAGCATTTCAACTTAAAGGAAATCCAGCAGCAGAGAGCTGGTGCAGTCCTGGTGAAGAGGGAACTAAGAGCTCAGTTTCCAACTGCTCACTCTTCACAGCTGTTCACTGGAGATCTTTGCCAGGGGGAAGTTTTCCCACTCCAGTTCCTGCCCCCCCCCCTTCCCCATTCACTTTGCCCATTGCTGCCCAAGTCTCTTCATAAAGCATTCCTCCCAACAGGTCACCTTCCCACTGAAAGGCTTCCTAGTGTTCCCCTTTATCTATGGGAGCAAATAAGTCTTAATAGGACATCCAAATCCCTCCCTCAGTAACCAAACCCCAGGTATGCGCCAGCCTTCCCTCTACTGCCTCCCTTAGAACTCCATGCTCTAGCCAAACCGAAACATTTCTTGTTTTCTCTAAGCCTTCGAAACTTCGCATGTGTCATTACTTCTGTGAGATGCCTTCTCCTCACTTTCCTCGCTCATGTTCAAATTCTGTCTATCCTTCAAACTCCGGCTCAAATCCTAGCATTTTATGCTTAACTATCTTATTGCATGAATTGTTTATTTGCTTATGTATTAGAACTGTCACAGGTCATCACTGCATGTCTTAAAGGGCTGTCCAGGCCCAGTCAGGGAACTGCCCCCCCCCAAGAAAAATGGAATTTATTTATAAAAAATAGTGTATGTATTCTTACATGTTTAAACTTCAGGCACCTTCGAAGTAATCTCCATTTGATGCAATATGCGTACTGTAACATTTTTCAACTGCTCAGAACAATTTTTGAACTCATGGATTTTGATGCCTTTTAAGGTGCTTCTGCCATTTTTTGTTTCACCTCTTTCACATCAGGATAACGTTTCCCTTTCAGAACTTTTTTCATCCAGGAAATAAAAAAAGTGTCACTCAGGATGAGATTGGGTGAGTAGGGAAGGTGGGGCATGGGGGTCATGCCATTTTCAGTCAAAAATTGCTCAATACTCAGCCCAGTGTGGGCAGATGCACTCGTAAATCATCCATCATGAAATGGGCAAACACGTTGGAAGAGTTTAAAAAAAAAATTCACGGAAGCTAAACACAGCCTCTTACAACAACACCAGCTGGTACACTGATTCAGGTGGGTTCCTAGAACTCTCGCCTAGGCGGGGGGAAGCCTGTACTACAAGGGGCCTGCCCTCCAGAAGATAATTCCCTTTTGCGGGGGATATAGAGATATAAAATAAGTTCTTAAAAAAACTTTGAATGAGTGCATGAATGAATGAATGAAAGATAAGACAGATGGCTTCTGAACTGTGATTTTATAGTAACCTATTTTTCCAGTGTATTCATTCTTTCAATACATATTTATTGAGCTCCCTCTCTGTTGCAGGCACAGGGTTATGGCAGTACAAAGGTGAGAGAGCCCCGGCCTCCCAGGGGCTCTTCTGGGGATAGGGCCATCTCATGTTCTTTGTTTAATTAAGTTGGCTGCACTCCAACTAGTTGCTTAATAATAAATGATTTGAAAAATCTGAAAACATCTGATATTTTTACAGATCAGTGACCTGTTAGATGAACAGGCTAAATCTTGTTTAATCTGTGCTTCTGTTCATCAAAGCAGTCTTTTGGTGTGGAATGTGACAGTAAATTGGATTGTACTTTCATTGTACTGTTTGCCTCCCATCTTAAAAATAAAAATGGTATATATTTATGGTAAAAACCTTAGAAATAGTAAAAATGAATAAAAACCACTCAATTTCACAAAACAATGATTGTTAACATTTGGCATATTGCCTTTCGATATTTTGTTTCTGTTTTTCGAAATACACACACAAACACAGTTTGAACCATATTATGTTCTTTTTAAACCTCACCTGAGGATATGTTTATTGATTTTAGAAAGAGAGGAAGGGAGAGAGAAAGAGAGAGAAACATTGATTGGTTGCTTCCTGTACATGCCCTGACTAAGGACTGAATCCACAACCTAGGTACATGCCCTGACCAGGAATCGTACCCACGACCTTTTGGTGGGTTGGACAATGCTCCAACCAACTGAGCCACCTGGCCAGACATTGAACCATACTTTTTGTATCCTGGCTGTACATTTTTTAACTCACTATTGTACTTTTAGTATTTTTCCATGTTAAAAATTCTTGAAAGTAATTTTAATTACATTGACACTTTATTGTTTGGATATATCATAATTTTTAAACCAATTCTCCATTATTTTAAAAATTGCACACAACTGTACTATGATGCATCAGCATTTTTATGCATCAATATTTTTCCTGATCTGATTTTATTATCAGTCTTGAAGTGGAATTAGTGAACTAAAGGGTATGAAGATTTTTGAGTCCTTTCTTTTTCTCTTTAGTGATTCTTTATATTAGAGATGGTTAATTCTTCCAATCTTATTTGGATGAGTCTGGCCTCCATTATTAAATACCCTTTTGTAATTAACACAGAGACTGTGGGCTCCAAGTCCCCTCCGTCATTAAGGCACAGCAAGTAGCTTCAGAATTGTTTTTGAGACAATACTCCCATTCATCAATATCTGCACTGCTGGCTAATGCTGCTGTTGTTGATTTTTTTGTGGATGGTGGATTTTTGTAACAGCAACTGTAAGTGGACTTGACATCAGATACACTGTTTTTAGTGCATCTAACACTTATTTTGATCTTTCAATTAAAATATACTGTACTTCTTTTGCTCTCAGCACCCAAGAAGAGTAATCCCACTGAAGCTGTGTTGAATTAAATTGAATCACCAGCTTCTCATTGCTTGCTGGGATGAGGGCTGCCCAGCCAAGGATGTCTCAAGGTCCTGGTTCTCATCTTGGTTTGGTATTCATGCAGTTTTATAGACTATAACTACTGTGAAAAACAAGAATCAACTATGTCTATTTTATGGGTTGTTGTGTGTAAGATGTCTAGAGTAGGCATGATTCTTACTGTGACTCAGAGAAGTTAAATAAATTGCTGAAAGTCATATAACTTAGAAGAAGAGCAAAGATAATAATTCAGGTCTTTCTGATTCCAGAGCCCCCCTTCTCAATCTTGACATTATAAAGTCACAAACTCTGGGGGATTTTATAGATGGATAAAACAACCAACAGCAACAACAAAAAAGTGGAGAAGGACATAGAGTTGTCAACTTTTATTTACCCAGGCAAGGACATTAAAGAAAAATGTCGGTATTGACTACCATCATTATTTTATCAAGAAAAGTAATCTTAATATCATAACAGTATGAAGAACTTAACCTCAGATTTTTAAAAGTCCAACCCATTAAACTTTATGAAAACCTTACAACATTGTCTTTCTTTTTCTCATTTCCCCTGGAACAGGGCTGTGTTTGCTATAGATAAGTAGCCTTTGGCAGCCACATCTCTGTATTTTATTCTAAGTTATTTCCCCTGATGTAGGCCTCAGCTTTGCCACACACCCGGGGCAGACGATTGGATCAAGTGGTATCTAAGATCACTTTCAAATTCCAAGGATGGTTTTAGAATTTGGCCCATTTCTCCTTCCAGCCCAGAGACAAAGAGGAGGCCAGTCTCATGTGCATTAGCTGTCAAGTCAGCTGCTGCTGGTCTCTCAATCTTGCCCTTGATGGAAGCAGGCACCTTGCAATTGACCTCCAGGAAAAGAATGAATGCTTAGCGGTGGCAAATAAGTTGCTTTAACTATTGGGAAACAGAGCACACACATAAATCTCCTCTGGATATATATTCCTTAAGGAAATTCATCAGGGAAGAGAAGCAACTTGTGGAAGACAGGATACAACTCTGGTTCCACCCCCTCCTACCCCCACCCCCTGCCCTCCTGCACACTGCCCCAGGTGGATACCTTTCAGAAATGGAAAGGGCCCATGAAATAAGTTAGCTTGAGGGCCCTCCCACTTTTAACTCACCCATCAAACAGGAATCTTCCATTGTCTTGGTCTGGGCTCACTTGCTAACACATAGATAAATTAATAAGCATAAGAATAATAAGTAAGAGCTAGTAACAAGTACAAGTTATTAATGTGAATATGATACATTTGGAAGAGGTACTAAATTCTTAGCATACTTTACCTTTACAGCCTTATGAGGTCATACCATCATCATCCTCACTCACAGATGAAGAAAGGGAGAACCTGAAAGGAGAAGTAACTTGACCCATCCTATCACTAATAAGTATTGCAGGAGAGGTATGAATTGAGCCCAGATGTGTCTCTCCAAAGCACCTGCTTCTGACCAATACACTGTGCTGCCAGGCCTACGCCATGTGCCCTCTTTTCTTATCATTTTCAAATTTTGCAACTAAATATTCAGCTTTTTCATGTCTCCCTTTTGGTAACCATGTAGGAAAATAGCCTGATCCAGAACTTTGGGCATGCATACATGAAGGGGAGACCTCTGCTTTCAAGAACCTCCCATTCTGTGAGGGAGACATGCATACAAGTGGCAATGATATAAAGCAGTCTGTAAGAGAGGTTGCATGAATAACATGCCCTTTGAGCTAACACTTGGAAGGTGAGTATGAGGACCAGGTGGAGGTGAGAACAGGAACAATGCAGGACGTGAGAAAGGGTTCCAAGCAATCTTTGTGGTGGTTGAACCATGAGATGTATGTGAGTGATTGTGGCACTAGATGACACTGTAGCTATCCAAGGGTCATATTTTGGAGGCACTTGAGTGCCATTCAAAGAAGATTGGATTTTATAAATTAAGTAGGCATAGGGGAGACCCTGGAGGTGTTTGGACATAAGAGAAACCTTATCAGAGATGAATTCAGGATAAGTATATCCAAAATTTATGGTCCTAGGCCTTATATGATATCTCTCTAGATCATCTGCATTTAACAGAAGAAGAGAAAGAAACCAAATCTATGACCCGGAGGTGACGGAATTTCAGACTCCAGGGCAGATGCATGGTTCCTAGTTACCTCAATCAGACCATTTAGGTGGGTAGCTCCCAATGTGGCTAGAGAGCTGAGGTGCTGGGAAGCTCACTAAACACCCAGATTCCTAGGCTCTGCCCTCTCATGGTCCTGATTCAGAAGATCCCCCTTGGGCCTGGGAATCCATGTCTTTAAAGTTGGCCAGCTGATTCTGATGACCACTGATTTATACAACTACTTCTCATAGATGCACTGAAAATACTTCTAGCAATGCAAGAAATTTTATTTAAAGAGGATTTTCCCTGAGGCCTCCAAAAGGTTATATTTCTATTGATGTACATTCGTCAGCGTTATCCAGAGAAACAAAACCAGTAAGATACACACACACACCCGCTACTGGTTTTGTGTTTATATATGTATATACTTTATTTTTAGATATATTTACACATAAATATATATTTTTACATTTATATTACATAAAGAGATTTATTATAAATTTTGGCTCACACAAGCATGGAAGCTGATGAGTCTTAAGATCTGCAGCAGGCAAGCTGGAGACCCAGGAGAACCAACAGTGGAGTTTCAGACCAAAAGGTGGCAGACTTCAGCCCCAGGAAGATGCTTTAGCTTAAGTCTGAAGGCAGGAAAAAAAACCATGTCCAAGCTAAATTCAGTCAAGCAAAAAAAAAGCCTCTCTCACTCAGCCTTTCTGTTCCCCTCAGCTCTTCCAACTGATTGGATGAGGCCCACCCATATTAGAGAGGCCAAAATCTGTTCTGTTCAGGCCATCAGTTCAAATGTTAATTTCACAATGAAATACCCTCACAGGCACACCCGATGTAGATGTGTATGAAAATATCTAATTGCACACGACACAAAGAGGTAAGCTCACCTGTCCAGGCACACAGAGTCAGTGGCAGGGCCAACTCAAACCCAGGGCTTCTTTTATGATCTTCCCACGGCAAGACACTGATTCGTGGCGTATTAATTACCAGCAAAGGCACGCAGGCCTTCACGATGTCTTCCCCTGACCATCAGCAATTTTCTGATTTTCTGCTACATCTATCGGTGTCTCTACATATAGGAGAAGCACAAATTAACAAGTGAAAACCAAGAGATACGCTTGTAGTTAATGCTACTAACAGGCAGCATAATTACAAGAGTGCTGAGAGTGTTGCTTGACATACAAATAGAAAACTTTCGTGCCGGCCTCAATATAAATTACACAGCAGAAGGCAAGGAAAGGCTGGGTTTGACAGTTGTGGGATAACAACCTTGAAATATATCTGTACTATGTGAGGGGGATTTGGAGGTTTGTCTTCTGGACTTGGTTAGAACCCATGCTAATGAACCATTTTAATGTTCATATTTTTGCGGGGCCCATCTATATTTCTTTTAAGGCCAAGTTTTACCACAATTGGGAAAACTGCTTAGTTAGATGTGGGGTTCTAGTCCATTTATGTGCTTGATATAGTTAAACCTGTCCAATTAACCAGAAGTCATTAGATTAACATATAGTTGTTTGTCTTATAACATTTTCTCGCAAACTTCTATTAATAGACATATAAATTATTCTTTATATTTGTAATGCTTCATAGTTCTTTTAGTTGACAGCTATTTGTTGACTGGTAAGCTGTGCTAACGACTAGAGTTGCAGAGACACACTATAGTCCACGCCATCTAGTAGCTCACCATTTTGTGCCACCGTTCTCAACACTGCTGCATGTTAGATCGCCAAAGAGCAATGAAGAAATTCTGATGCCCATCTCCCAACCCAGAGACCCTGATTTCCTTGGTCTGGAGTGGAGCCCAGGAATCAGTGTATTTTAAAGGCTTCCCAGATGATTGTAACATACAGAGCTCTGCTCTGGTGGGGGAACAATTGTACCACCAGAGAAGGTGTACTGTAATAAATACAGGAAGAGAGACAGGTGTTCCCAGCTGTGGGGCAGGAGTGCTGATTTCCTCCAGGGAGGACCTGGAAAGGTCTTACTGGAGCTTGGATTTATATTTGTTTCAGAGAGGGTTATTTTTACTTTTTAATACAAGTTTATTATTGTCTTATTTGAGTTGCATTTTGGAGAACAATAGATGTGAAAGGAAGGGGAAAAGAATACCAGGTAGTATGTGCCAAGGCACTTGGGGAAAAGACATCAGTGTCTACAGAGAATTTCGAGTTGTTTAGTTAGGCTGAAGTATCAAGTGTGTGGATTATCATTCATTTTTTCACTCAAGCAATGCTTATTGTGTATCTATGCTGTGTGAGTCATAATGTTAAGTACTGTCAAGGATTCAGAAGTAAAACAAAAGAGATCCTACCCCGAACAAACTCAGGCTATTCAAGGAAACATGAATGATGATGATGTTGGTGATGATGAGATGATGATGGTAATATAGTAATGAGAGCTTAAATGGGAACTCGAGTAGATACTAAGATATAAAAGAAATGGGACTCCAAAGTGAAGTGCCAAATTATATTGTGCAGATGTTTAGAGGAAATGGCCTAAGGTTGAGAGCATGGAAAGGGAGAAGTTGAGTGACAGGATTTCCTTTAAGAATGTTCTTGCAGAGCCCTCTTTGAGTACAAGGGAGGAGGAGTGGGGGCAGTGGTCTGTCTACCTTCTGACCTCACTCTGGGTGACAGGTGAAGAATTTACCTCCCACCTCCAACCCAGAGGGAATAGCCTGTGGTGGGAGCTCAGAGAACTGGGTTCTAATCTCCTGTCTCCCCAGAATATAGAGGGGAGTGGTCAGCAAACTTATTTTTTTAAAGGGCCAGGGAGTAAATTAGGCTTTGCAGGAGGCATATTATCTCCACCATATATTCTTTGATTCTCTCCATCTTTTAAAAAATGTAGAAACCATTCTTAGCTTTGTGAGCTGTAGTTTGCTGACTGTTGATCTAGAAGAGAAAGAGCTTGAGCCTTGGAGTAGGGAGCCCAGAAACAAAGATGAGGAAGGATCCAGCAGCTCCCACCTAGGAGAGAGCAGTCCAAGCAGGGTGGCTATATGATTCATTTTCCAAACAAGGATGCTTGAGAGAGTGAAAGGGGACACTGATAACCACGTAATTTAAAGAGTAATAGAGCTGGGACAATAGGACTAAGCCAGAACTCTCCCAGGCAAAGTGGGGTCAGGTCACCAAGTATATGGACAAGGGAGCAGCAAGCCAGAAGTCTCCAGGAATGGGGGCCTTCCAACTCTGCTGCCCAATGTAGTAGCCACCAGCCACATGTGGCTATTGGGTACTCCAGACTTGGTACTCAAATTGATATGTGTTGAAAGTGTGAAATGTATCTGAGTTTCATATTAAAGACTTACGATGAAAAAGAGAGAATAAAATATCTCATTAATATTTTGTATAGATTACATGATAATATTTTAGATAGGTTTAATACAATGTTATTTCAATTCCAATTTCAATTAAGTCACCTGTTCCTTTTTTTTACTTTTTAATATGTGCCTACGAGAAGGTTAAAAATGACATATGAGGATCCCCTTTGGGGGCCATATTATATTTCATGGGACTGTACTGCTGTAAAGCATCCTCAGAATTGCTCACTAGACCACAAGGCAGCCTTAAACATTTACAAGACCCAGAGGCGCTCAAGCCAGTTTGACTTACTACGGCAAGTACAAGTGAGGCCATTCCTGCCTCTCCTCCTTCCTCCTTCCTCACCTGCCACTCCCAGTTGGGGAAGGGAGAAGAGGGGAACAGGGCAAGAAACAATATTTAGCTCACAGGCAGAGGCAGATCAGAGAAATAAATCAAAGAGAGCTTCAGACAGCCATGCCCAATCCCTTTCTGTCTGTAAGTCTCCATCCTAAAATGGCTAGAACTGAGAGATGTAAGGTCGGCACTAAATCTTGGTCAGGCTTTGATTTATCCCTGGGACTGGACATTCTCATTTCTGAATTGAAACTGCGTTCGTGACTAACAGATCCTGTAGCTGCTTGTTACCTATGAGTAAGCAGGAAGGTCATGGAATTTTAATCTAGGGGCAGAGAGAGACTTCCCCACTCAATATATTTATTTTCTATTCTATTATTTATTTCTTAAGTTTTTACTACGACCATTTTAAAGCATGCATTAAGGTAGAGAAAATGGAATAATAAACTCATTTGCCCTTTACCAAGTTTGAACAGTCTCAATATTTTTCCAATTTTATTTTATCTATTATCTTTTTTTTTTTTTTGAGGAGCGGGGGAAGGGATTTAAGTATTTTAAAGCAAATCACAGACATTATCATTATTACACCCAGAAACACTAAAGTGTATACAGGGTAAGGATTTTGCTTTTAACATAACTGATTTTATTGTAAGGGGACAGAAAGACATTAAAAAGTAAGTATTTAAATATATCACAAATCATGCCTGTTAGCATACTGCTATAGATATTAATAATGGTAATAGACAAACTGCAGCGACTTTAGAGGTTGTTTAGTCTGGTCCTCTTTTTGAAGCTCCAGAGTCCCTGGAGATCTGGGACTCAAGCCCAGTTCACTCTCACAAAACACAAGCCTGCTCACTTGAATCTCACCTGGAGAGATTTGAACTTGGCTTCCAGGGGACCTCAACTGAGTCTCTCTTGCACCTCCAAGGCATCCCCTTTGCATTTCTGTTCTGCAAGCTGGGAATCAAAGAGGAGCTCCTGAAATGTAATTTTACCAGCAGATTAAGTTTGGAGGTCGGCATGGAGCAGATGTCTTACAGAGCCCCTGAAGAATGCTTTAGGAAAAGGCCAAGAGTGGGCAGATCCTCAAGCCATCAAGTGCTTTGAGGTTAGAGGCTTGGCTCCTGAGGAATCGTTTATTAAGGGCTTTGCCCATGTGTGGACTCAGTATGTTCCTCAGAGAGGGCAGCTAATAGCCTGGATTCACTAGCAAGATGAACCTTCTGCCAGCCTCTTGGAAGCCACCTTTCCCAGACTGTCAGAGGAGAAAGAAGATAATCTAGACCAACTGCTCTTTGCCCCTGGTCCCCAGCTGCTGGTTTCCACAGATTCTAAGGAGATTCACATCACCTCGATTTCAATGGATGCTTTATATGGCTTAGAATTGACCCAGGTCATTCTCTGTTGCCCTTTTAGATCCACTGCTCCCTGCTTTCATCTTACCTGATTTTCCAGTCATCCCACTGTACCTACTCCTATATTTGCCTCCAGACTTCCATCCTCTTAGGCCAGTTCTGCTCTGACAATATGTTTCCCACCTGTCACCATCCTCTGTTTTGGTCTTTTAGCCACCTTTTATGCTTTTCCCATTTTTGTAGCTATGGCTATCATATGCTCACATCCCTTTATTTCTCCTCTTGATCCCTTGGGGTCCTATATATTCTTATCAGTGGGGATTTCCTTATCTCTCCTCAGAAGTTTTCCTCCCAATAGTTTTATCTGCAATATCTGGAGCTCTATCCTGGCTCTACCACTTGCAAGCCATGTGAACTTAGACAAATTACTTAACTCTCTAATCTTCCATTTCCTCATCTATAAAATAGTGATAACAAAGTAACTACCTCATAGGATGGAGGGCCATCCTATGAAAAACATTTAGAGCAGTGACTAGCACATAGTAAACCGTCATGTAGGTTATATGCCGGCTCAGCTCTTGTTTCCAATGCATGACAACCACAGTAGGCAGATTAGGCCTGGAGGGACCTCCGGTGTACATCATAGACTTGGTTCAAGCCAGTCTTTCCCATAAGCCTTCAAGCCATGGATTTGAACTTGGAGTACAAGTTCCAATAATATTTTTCCTATGGTAACTTCACTTCTGCACACTTGCTTTGTTGCTTAGCATCATTTGGGAACTAACAGGGTCTTGGTCTTTTTCTTCTCAGAAAACCTCATAACTTTAACGATTTTACCCAATTTCTCAGCTGTGCTTCCTGACCACCTTGGGAGAGGAAGTCTTTGTCTACAGGGCCTGCTATACTCTTTCCCTGGGAGGAACCATTCACAGAGGTCCTACTCTAAGTGAGGTTGTTCATTGGTTGGAGATATAGCTGGACTTTCTTTTAATTAAACAGTGATGAAGATGATGATAATGATGAGTTTTTCTCATGTAGCATTCTGTTACACAAACTTCCTTATAGGGAGACATAGTCTCTGTCCTCAGTTTATTGTCTAGTGAGGAAACTCAAATATATTCGGAGATCCTTACAAGAATTCTTGAGGAAATGGCTATTAAAAAAAGCAGCAGCAGAAGTGATTTTAGGTAATTAGTGGCCATGGCTTCATGTAGGAGTGGTATTTAAGCACTTTCTTGAATATATCCAGTAGAAAGGAGGGAGCTCATTAGTAAGCAGGGCAGCCCAGCTCATGTTGCCTAGGACTACAAGAGGATATTTCCCACAGTATTGAATTAAATTTCACATTCCTCATTTTACCTCCTGGGATTATGAAGTCTTAATGCAGAATAATAATTCTATGGTTCTAGTGGGTCATCAGATGAATGGAATGATGATAGCAGTTGTGGGGGCATAGGTTGTAGATTCTTCTGAATATTAGAAAGATTTTGTTTTTCCTGGAAGAAAAACATAGTTGTAGAAAATATTAAAAAGAAAAAGAGATCACACATTTCACCTTCTTAGGGGGGTGCTTAGTGATATTTGCTTGTTACTACTCTTCTTGCAGTGACAAGGTTACAGAATTGTTCACTATCAGATTGGAAGAAACTTCAGAGTCCAATCATTCAATCTACTCCAGGACAGTGATCCCTCTTATAGCATCCCTAATTGCTGCTTGATTAGTCCCGATGATGAGAAGCCCTCTACTTAGTAGGAATATTTCAGAAGTGATACTATAGGAAAAATATTGGTGTGAGTATCAAAGAGACCTAGGTTCAAATTTACCTTATTAGTAAAGGATATTGGACAAGTCATATCCTATTGGGTCTCAAATATTTCTCACTTATAAACTGGAGAAAACAATGCCTACCTCATGGTTATAGGTATGAAATGAGATAACATAAGAAATATCTCTGACCTAGTGACTAGCTTATAGGAGATACTGAATAGATGGTAATTAATGGCAGGTAGGCAATCTTATTCTCTTCTTCCTGTGCTAAATATTTTCTTGTCTTCCGGGGTTGAAAAATGGATGACATTACTGATGACATAAAAATTGTTAATAAGGCCATAAACACAAAAGCACAATTTTATTTCCTTTCTATTTTCTAAATTTAAAACATAATGGTATAGTTTTGAAGTCATGGGCATTTATTCCAGCAGTGAATGGAGACTCTATAGTGGCCAAAGGAACTTCCCTATAATTTAAAAATAAATAAAATATGAATTGCCCTAGTGGTCTGAATCACCCTTCATTTTTTGACATCAGAATGTCCTGAGTCATTTTAGCATCTCAGAATATTAGAGCTGGGAGTCATCCGAGAGGTTATAATACATGGGCCATTCATTTTATAGATGAAGAAACTGAGGCCCCAGAAAATTAAGTGACCAGTTCAAGGTCATGCAATGAGTTTGTGGTGAAGCTGAGATTTAAATGTACATTCCCTAATTCAGAATACCATGTTCTTTCCATTGTATCACATTGCCTATCCCTAGAATAATAAAATTTTCAAATGACACCCTCATCTTACTGCCTAAACTCCAAGGCAATTATTATACAACCGGAATTTTTTACCTTCTTTATGTAACATGTCTTACCCTGAATCTTGCCCAAGGATTTGACAATACAGTACTGCTTTGAGTTCCTCAGACAAGAAAGACTAGAAAGGGTCTGTCTGTAGGAGGGGGAAATGGCAGTGTGGGCTTGGAAACTTGAAGTGATTATGAAAACAATTAACACCTTTTGATTCCAGAAAAGCGATTAATAAGGATTTAAATAGAGATTGAAGGTCAAATGAAATGAGTACTAACATGTTTGCAAAGATACATTGGCTCAGATATACTGGGACATGTTTTCATCTCTTAGAGAAACAAACAACTACATGTTAAGGCTTCAAACTCAGTGTCATTTAACCAAGGCAACCTGAGACCTTGCTAGTCTTGTGTGCAACGCAGTAAAAATGAGCTTGCTGAGGAATGTTTAAACGTTGCCTCCATTGCCTTTCAGACCCAGTCAGGCGGTGGGGGATTGGGATGGCAATTTGAAATGATGATGAAGACTGTGTTGAAATGTGTTCTCGCAACATGTATTTTACCTGCTGTGTGCCAGACATTGGAGTAGGTATCAGGAATCACAGCATTCTCACTCATTTAGTCATTCAACACTTGTGTTATGTGTCTCTGAGATGCTTGAGACAAGATCCTGGACCCCTGAACCATTTTTATGCCTTTATTTATTCATGCCATAAATACTTCAGTGCCCTCTGTGTGTCAGGAGCTGGGCTAAGCAGTGCACATCAGATATTTTTGGTGTCCTGGATAAGATTGGAAGAAAGAAGAATCTATCCACTTAAACTGTGTTTACACTGGCTCTAACCTTCTCACTGCCACCAAACCCAAAGAAAGTCCCCCTGGTGATACCGTCAACTGGATTTGAAACCAGTTCCTACCATGCCACACGCATAGTATCCCAAATTGGAATTTGTGACTGGCTTATTCTAGCTCACAGTACTGCCCTGCCTGCTCTCCAAACTCTTTTCATCACTCCCCAGCTTTGCCTCCCTCAGTGGATTGAACTCCCTTAGAATAAAGACTTGGTCTTGTTCACCTCAGCGCCCCCTCCTAAGACCTACCTGGTAAACTGCATACAGTTCTTCCCTCTCCTTTATTTCTCTTATCCTCCTACCCTTCCCTGATTCTTTACCTTCTTCTCTGACTTCTTTCTTCTTTCTTTTTCTCCCTTCCTGCTTTCCTTCTCACCTTTCGTTCTCTGTTTCTACTCCTCTCTCTACTTCTTCTCCTAAACACAATTACTGGGTCTCATTCGTTGTACTAGGATGTGTAGAATCCGAAGTACTTACCCTTTCAGAACTTATAGGCTCATAGAAGAGACAGCTGTGTACATAAAAAATTTCTAGTACTGACTGATGAGTAGTTGGTGGAAGTTAGGACCTGGTGTAACAGCATCAAACATAGACTCAAACCTAAGACTGGGCATGTGGGCAAAGTTTGTCATAGAATGAAGTACCAACAGTGAGTTTGCCAGACCAAAAAATGCTGGGGTGTGGTGAGGAAGGACGGGCCTGAGCAGAGGGCACCATACCAGCAAAACCCATAGAGTGCTCCTTGAAGGAGCTACAAAGATGCATTAAGGCTGGAGTCTGGATACCCAGTGGACATTGTCCCTGGTCCTGGAGATTCCAAGTCAGCTGGCCCCCGGGACTTTTCTCATCAGCTATACCTTTAAGGCAACTGGCCTCTGGGTGAATGCCTATTCTGAGTCTCTGGCTTCAGTGGCCAGTGATTTCATACTAAATATATTGGTTAAAATTACATCCTTTAAGGGAAATGAAAGTGGCAAAAGTCTACTGCCTAGCACAGTCTGGAAAGGGGACATAGGCCTGTGGGAGGCACTAGGGAGGCAGGGCTTGTTACTAGGCAACCAGGCCCAAGGTCTGGGAACTCAAGAGCCCTTTAAGATCTGTGGACATTACCACAGGCTAGAACCAGAGATGCTGACAGCTGGAGAGTATCCCCAGCTACTGAAGGGAAACCAGAAAGGGAAAGAGAAGGAGATAGGAGAGAGGCAGGTAGGGAGGGAGGGAGACAGAGAGAGGGAAGGAATATGAGTGCTTAGAGTAGGTGACAACAACACTCAGAATTGGAGGCAAAGGCACAGGCACTGTGATAAGAGTCTTACCTTTGAATTCTAACTATGCACTCAGGAGCTGTCAGGAGTGGTGATGTGGTGAAGTGCTCAAACTCTGACGCCTGAAGCCGGGAACCGGGGCTCATGTCCTAACTCTACTGCTTGCCGGGCATAGGGTGTTACTTAATCTCTCTGAGCTTGAGTTTCTTCACCTGTAAGCTGGGAATGATTACCACATAGGGCAATGATAATAAAATGTAATATGTCTGTGAAGCAGTTAGCAGAGTGTTTGGAACAGAGAAGGTAGCAGCCCTGAGGGGGTTTGGGCCCCATCTGATTGGGCTGAGACTCCTAAGCTAATGAGAGCACCTCAATATACCCTCCTCTGCCGGCCTCGCCTCAAGGGGCTGCCAGAGCCCAACTGGGGGTTTAAAGTTGTCTCCATGAGCACAGCAGGGACGATGGCTGCTGCTCACTGAGCCCCACCTCAGGTATGCCAGGCTCTTCCTTCTTCACAAACTGTATTGCTTTCCACCCCCTGGCAGGTGACTAGCATAATTCCAGTTTAGAGGTGAGGCAGAGGCAAGAGGAGATTTGAGAACTTAAGCCAAAGCTGCCGTGGCAGGATGTGAATGCTGGTCTTCCCACCTCTAGGATTCCTTCAATCAACCTCCTACCTCTGAGTTGGCAGCATGACAAGGAAGATGGCAGGACAGCGGCAGGCAGGGCATGACTTTGAAAAGAGCATCTTGCTGAGAACCCCTAGCACCCTACATCCCTCCCCACCCCTAGCACTTGTGTTCTTATTGTTTTCTGGGAGAAAGCCCTGCCTGGGCATAGGTGGAATTCTCACTTGGCAGAGAGCTGAGAGCCACTGATTTCCAACATGGGTGTTTTAACAGCCTGTGCCTGATTGCAGAGCTCTTGTGCTGATGAGACATTTGTCATGGGCTTTCTGCCAAAGTGAGGTCCAAGTGTCATCCTGGGTACTCACTGATCAAGAATTCCCAAAATGACAATGTGCTTCAGAAAGCACCCAGGTGCAAGGATGGACCAGAAGGAAATGGGGTAGTGTGGAGGGCCTGGGCTTTGGTGTGGGGACCATTCTGCCTCCCATTCTGGTGCTGCCACCATGTGCCAATGTGACCACTGCAAGTGGTTCAGTCTTTCTTAGCCTCAATCTGTTTATCCGTGAATGAGAGATAATAATATGCACCCAGGTCTGCCTTCAAGATCAGAGTTCTCCCTGCAAAATGACACAGGAAGTTCTGGGTAACGGCAGGTACCAGATCTTATTTATTGTACGCATTAGGAATCCTTAAGCTCTGTGAGGAAGGGACTGCACTTGCTTTATGCACCTTTATATTCTCATTTCCTGGTATTGTGTCTGGTAAATAGTTTTGGGTGGATGGATTGAGAAGTATTTTACAGGTAGGATTGATGGAACATAGTACTGGTTGACTAGTGACAAGAGAGGCATAAAGATGATTGGGGGCAGGTGGTTGAGCTTAAGCAGCTTAAGGAGATGGTGTCACTTGATAAGTAGGGATGCAAGAGGAGAAGCAGGCCTAGAGATGGCTGTGGGGAAGATGAGGGCAGCTTTGAATATGTTGAATCAGATATGCCTCTGGGACATCAAGGAGATGTTGGTTAACAGATACACAAAAATGTGTGTGTGTGTGGGGGGGTGTTCAGTAGGGTGGAGGGGGCCAGTAATGCAGACCTAACTTTGGGAAATCATCCTTGTGTCATTTAAGAAACCATGAGCGGCACATAACAGAACACACTGACTCAGAATGACCGAAGTAGGAATGGCCTAACTGGCCCGCCAGCTCCATCCAGCCCACTGCCTGTTTTTGCATATTGTGTTTTATTGGAACACATCCATGCCTATTTATTGTGTGTCATTACAGCTGCTTTTATATTACAAGGGCAGAGTTGCTCTTTTAGAAACATGTGACCAGCAGAGCCTAAAATATTTACTTTTTGGCTCTTCACAGAAAAAAAACAAAAAGGAAAGAAAAGCTGAGCCCTGACTTGAACAATCAAGACTTATACTATCTCATTAAATGACGCAACTAGAGGTCAGGTTGTTTCCTTGGTTTAAGGATGTAATGAGGACCCTGGGTCCTTCCATATCGCTGACTCAATGTCCAGCTCACTGCCCAGTTTCCATCTCACACTCCATCCTCCTGCACTGGTTTTGGCCCAGGCGGTCCCCCTTCATTACTGCAAGATGACAGCAGCACCCCCCTCCATTACATCTAGAAATGACACATCCCGATGCCCAGGAAGAGCTGTGTCCCTTTCTTGTGTCCTTCTTGTAGAAGTCCCCCATCTTCTCCTCATGTCTCTTGCTCCAGCATTTAATCTCAGGCCCATTCCCTTACAAGGGAAGTGGGATTAACAGATTGGCCAAGGCCAGTGATCCTAAGTGCTGGCCATTCATTAGAATGACCCCTGAGACTTCTAAGGAGAAAATCTGCATCAAGCACAGATACTGGGTTTTCAAAAGCATCCTGGATACAGGATGGAGCGAGGATGGAGTGAACACTGAGTTAGACAAATCATTTTTGAAGGACATAGATGCTGGGAACACCAAGGTCATGGCCAACACAGTCTCCTTGCAGAATACACCGAAAGCATGGAGGCTGGGTCCTCGCTCAGGCCATGCTTGTCAGGGGCTGTCTTGGCAGCTAGGCTGGACTATACAAGATGTTTGCCCGGTTGAAACATAACCAGAAGTATAAACTGTGACCAAGAAGGAAAACCAGACTTTAGAGCCAAGACACATAAAATATGAGGTCTGGGGGACAAAATGCAAATAGGAAGTAAGAAAATGAACCAAGAGTATGAAGAAGTAAGAAGGGGATGAAGAGGGTGGACGTGATATGTTCAGGGGGGTGGATGTGAACAGTAGGGGTGCGAGAGACCAGACGGGATGGAAGGTGGGCTCTGAAGAAGAAAGATGGTTGTTCTGCAGAGTCCAAGGGAAGGTGCTGGACTGTAATGGCCAGGACCCAAGTCTCTGTCTCAGGCCTACGGGCTCCATTTTGCCTCCATTGGTCAGGCCAGCTACCTCCCTGCTCCCTCTCGTTTGACTCTGGCTCTCTTGCTGGATTCACAAAAGGAGCCTATAACTTTGCTAATTAAAAACCATCAAATTCACAATAGGTTTATGAGGGCAAGCTTCGCACAGGCCCTTGGCAAAGGCTTTACTGTAAAGAAGCTCAGGTGGTTCTCTAGTGACCACCACTTCCCTGCTCCATGTCCCTTTCACCTCTCTGTCTCTCCTTTATTTTTAATTCCCTCCTTTCTTGGTGGCCAGACATTCCCCTGCCAGCCTCTGTGTTCCCTCCTTTCCTCGTTCAGTCAGGCAAATCCATTCCTCAGTTCACTGACATCCATTCAGTCACTCACTAAACAAACATTTATAAAATGTTCACTGTGCGGGTACCAACCTGCTCTACCTCTGAGGCACGGAGATGGGAGACCTCTAAATCCGCTGTCAGGAGATGCCTACGGGATGGACAGAGATACATCTATAAACAAGAGATCAGAATTTATGGGGACAAGATATGATTACAGTATGATCTTTCCAGTTCTGAAACTAAGCAGAGGGCTAGAGGACCCAGGACCCAGGAGCCACCTCTGCACCTGTCCTCTTGGTTTGGCACAGGGCATACCACCCACCTGCATGAATCCAGCCTCCTCTTCTGCCAAAGAAACAGCAATGACAACTTAGACTTACCCATTGCGACCCCTAGTAGATTAATATCCATAATGTGTGAGTGTCTACAAAATTGTATAACCTTACACAAAGACAGAGGTATTGCAAGTATTTCATTATTCTTCCCCTTCTGGAGAGAAACACACTAAACCTTAAGCGTCCAGTTTTGAAGCTCAAACTCTCCTTTCAGCTAATGTAACAGGGAAGGAACAATATAAGCCTTGAGGCAAATAATCAGAGCGGTGTTCAAAAACTGGTTCTCTCCGTTTGTTGCTGTATGTTTCTCACCAATTTGCTTAACTTGTCTGAGCTTCAGTTTCCACGTTGGAATAGCAGTAGTAACACAGGAACGTCTACTTGCCTGGCTGTTATGAGAAATAAGTGAAGTTACACATGTTTAGCATTTATTGAGTCTGGAGCCCTGGCTCGCAGTGAGCATTCAGGAAACGATGGCTCCTATTATTATTATTATTGTTATTGTTATTATTGTTATTGTTGTTGTTATTATTAATTGTATTATTATCAGTGGTAATTATCATTGGTGTGCTGGTAAATGTTCACACTATAGTCTTCTCACCAAAAGAAAAAGTAAAAGCCTGATTTGCATATTTGTTGATTTCTGTAGTACAGCCCTGCCCCCGTGGCTGATCTGAAGCTAACATGACGTCGCCGAAGAAGGATTTGGGAAGCAATATGCACAGTTGAGCTGGTGTACACTGTCTTGAGCTGGTGAGAGCCAGCTCCAGGACACCGTTGATTGTTATTAATGTTATTCACATAAGATTGGGGCAATGGGACAGAAGCAAGGAGCCGCTGTGGGTGGGAACAACCATCCAGACATATGGGAAGGAGTCTTAGCCTGACTGCCCCACCCTGACCATCTGACAGACTCTTTGCTAGGGATGATCACTTGCATCTTCACTGAGGAATTGACACATGGGTACAGGGTTGTGATTATTATAAGGAGGACAACCAAGAAAAACTCCACTGTCTTATGGGGTGTGTGGCTCAGGCCAGCACTATTTTGGTCTCTCTCTTAAAGAGACTGAATCTTCTGTACAGCAGTCCTGGTCAGACCGGTGGCGCTCGCTGTCTCTGCACAGGCATACCTCAGAGGTGTTGTGGGATCAGTTCCAGCCCACCACAATTAAGTGAGCATTGCGGTCAAACAAGATGCAATCTTTCTGCTGGTGTAGGGTCCTGCCTTCAATTTGTAAAAAACGCAACACCTGTGAAGCTCAATAAAGTGAAGTTCCGTGAAACAACGTATGCCTGTACTTGGGATCCCAACTGCTTTTCTAGGGTAAAATGAATCACTGTAACCACACTACTTTAGACCCCTTTGGATTTTCATACCCACTTTGTTACTTGATCCTCATGGCAGGGAACTGATTCCCATTTTAGAGTAAAGGAAATAGGATCTCTATTAGTTAGAGTATTTTAGCATAAGCTGCTGTAACAACCCTAACATCCCAATTGCTTAACACAACAAATGTTTACTTCTCACATCACAGTCTGAAGTGGGTTTGGGGAATCTCCAAGGGGTGACTCAGGGCGTACCATTGGCCAGAATCCAGGCGTAAGGCCCCAGCCTCTAAGGACAGTTGGGGGAAGTAGTCTTCGTATGTACTCAGGAAGAGGGACAGTAGGCCTCTAATCAGTCTGTACCCCAGAAGCTCAGAGTGAGACTGGCTGGGGGACCAGAGACCTGAGGGATACACTTCTCTTCCGGGCCTCGCTCCCAATCTTCTCACATAATCTGTCATACCTCTCTCTTCCTGCTTATTGTGGGACCTAGCGGAAGACCCTGAAGAGGGCCCAGGGATGGCAGAGGTGCAATGTGGAAGAGCCTGAGTCCCTGGGTCATCTCCTGGAGCAGAGCCTTCCAACACTCTTCAGGATGTGATGTCAAAAAGCAACCCTTGCTGTTTTGAGCATCTGAGATTTGAGGGTTGCTTCAGCAGCTATATTAATTATCACAGTCTCTGAGTTCTGGACCCACTCAGAAGTAACCAGGCAATTAAATGTATGAGGTCTGTCCAGAAGGTATCCAGCCATATGACATGAAAAATAGAGACATTTATTGAAGAACATACAAGATACAAGAAACATTGTACATAGGACAAGGATGCCTCAGTCCCCTTCAAAGTAGGCACCTTGGGACCTCACACAGTTTTCCCAGTCTCCATCAGCTGCCCCATCGTATTTTCCTGAATCTCATTGATGGTCTGAAATCTCTTCCCTTTCAAAGGTGATTTTAGTTTTGGGAAAAGCCAGAAGTTGCAGGGCACCAAATGTGGGCTGTAGTGGGGCTGAGTCGCCTGGGTGATTTGATGTTTTGCCAAAAAACTGCACAAGGCATGATGCATGAGCAGGCACATTATCATGATGAAGATGCCAATCACTAGTTGCCCATAGCTGCTGAATCACTTGAATAGTTTGCGTGGAGGGATGTTCAAGCTTAATGCAAAATTTGATGCAGATTTGTTGCCCTACTTGCTTAGTCATTTTGAATGCAATGGCCACACAGTACACATGCTCATTCAATGGAGTCTACCGCCCCCACTGACTAGTACAGTGAAGTCGTCATTGTTCACACATGCTCATTCCAGTCCACTCTTCTTGGTCGCCAGGTTACATCAATGTCTTGCAAACCATTCTTGTTATATTAATGATGGCTGGACTTTTTCTTGACAGACCTCATATAAACATATAGTCGTATATTTGTTAAAAATACATTTGTGTGCTCAATAAAACTATTTTAGGAGGGGGCAAAGGAAAAAGGAGTTAGAAGAAGAAATAAACCATTGTTTGTTTCATGAATTACCTAAGTATTTATGTTCTAAAGGGAAAAGAGCGAGATCAGAAAAAAATAATTAAATATTCAGGCTTATAAGGTAGAAAGATTTGAGTTTGCCTCTTGAATGTCATTAAACTATGTGATCTTAGGCAAATTACTTAACCACTCTGTGCCTCAGCTGCCTCATGAAATTAGGATGGTAATGGCTACCTCAAAGGCTAATGATGTAAAGATTAAATGAGATGATGCTGGGCCTTGATTTAAAATGAGGTGTTTAGAGTAGCTAATCACTTGGACTCCTTCCAGATCTCACAGTTTCGTTTACAAAGTGCAGAATAAAGGTTGCTGCACAGGCTAACGCAAGAACATTGATTTACCACCCAGGGTTAGTCAAACCTGGTAGAGATTCTTTTCCCTACTCCCTTTTGCATTACCCTTCAGAGGCTAGGAAAGCAGACTCATGCTGGCCCAGGCCCACCGGTGATCATAAAGCAAAAGCCTGGTGAGTTTTATACTAAATGTAAGAGACCAGGGAGACTGCTCATATCTAGCCATTGGGTTGAACACTTTGCCTCTGGGAGCCACAGTTACTGCTTATGTAAAAATAGAGATGCCACAACCTCGTGAGAGTTAAATGGGAAGGAGATTTGCAAGAAAATGTCTAACAACTGATTGGCAAATCATTCATTTGGTAGGTAGTGGTTGCCTGGAAAGCCCTGTTGAGGAAGATCTTGAGGTTTCCACTTCCCAGGCTGGGTGTGAGGTGGAGGGGATGGGGGAGTGGGAGACCCTGTGCTGTGTTTCCGAGGGCTCTGCAGGGCTAGGATATGATGAAACATCAGCAAATGTTAGTTGAGTCGAGTGGAATTTGAACACAGTCATTGTGCCTCTCTCAATTTTTAAGCAAATAATTGAAGTGTAATATAAAGAAACTGAAATGGGATATGGGGAAATTAACATGGAAATCACATTGCAGGCACTTGACAAAACTAATTAAACTGGGAAATGCAGCTAGATTTTTTTTATTTTTGGTGCATAAACATTCTTCTTCTCTTGCAACAAGGGGGTAAAACCGACAAGTGTTCAAATTATGCTTTTATGTGTGTGTTCTTCCAAGCATGTGTGGTGCTTTGAAGAAGGCTCTGTTGTGTTTGTAACAGGAGACTCTGTAATTGCTCTGAGAGTTCCTGGAATTTCTCAGGTATGTGTATTTTTTCCCGAGGTAAGGCAAAACATAATGCTTCTTTCTGTAATAATAATAATAGTAATAAAGTACAGCTGCTTCCTAATCAAGTCTGTGGCCTTGAGCCTTGGTATTCTCATCTCTAAGGTGGGACTCATCCTGCCTATGTTAGAGGCTTGTTATGAGGATTGCATGAGCAAATGGATGTGATGGTGCTTATGAACAATTCAGGCCTGTTCACACATTTCAGATGAGAGTTACTAACAGAGTGAAGTCCTAGGGACACGTGCCAGGCTGCCAAAGCTGGAGTCCCAGCTCTGCCACAGACTGGCTGGTGCAGGCCCCATCACCTCCCTCTGTCTGCTACCTTCTCCAGAAAATGGGGGAACTAGTAGTAACAGCTGCCTCCTGGGGTTGTTATTGAAATTACAAGAGTTAATAAATACCAAAACACTTAACACAATGCCTGCCACATAGTATGTGCTCAACCAATCCTAGCAGTCATCATTATCCTGATTATTAAACATGAGGGATTATAATTTAACTCACTAAACTCCTGAGTTCCTTGGAAATAGCATGTGCTCTTCTGGGTGCTCTGGCGGTATCAAAGACAGGTAGAGCATACTGTTAACCCTTAGGAAGTATGTATAATAGAGGAAAGCAGAGAAAAGTGTACCGAAAACTTATTATCTTAAACAAATGTTTTTAAAACTTTTCCTCTGTAAAGGGAACAGAGTTTTTTATGTTATCAGATTTTCACATGCATTGTCTCCTTTTATCCTAACAACCATATCTGTGCAGTCATATATCCTTTAAAATAGGTAGAATGAGTCCCAGTGATGTATGATCCCCAGCAAGCTGTACTCTGCAAAATGCCTTATTTCAGCATTCCTCTGACAGTATGTAGTGAATAATAAAAATGAAGTTGGAACGTTGTCCATTATTCAGCTGGACACTTCTGAAGTGTTCCACAGCATACAGATTGAGAACCACCACCAGTTGAAATGGCTAGTATGAGGCAGTCATAACATAGTGGACATCCAGAGCACTACGTTTAGGGTAACTATGTTTTTCCACTCTGATCAGATTCTCGGGATCTCAGCTTTCTTTTCTATGAAGTGGGATAATGCTATCTAGCTTTCCAGAGTTGTTCTGGAGTTAAAATGAGGGAATCTTTGTGTATATTTCTAGACCGAGCTCATGTTAGTAGACACGTAATTTGGAATACATGTGAGTATATTAATACATAATGGGTATTGTTTAAAAGTTTCCATTAATTGTCCTGCTATATGATTGACATGTGATGCTTAACCTGATCAACCCCTGTGATTGTGAGTCTTTCAGAACAATATACCGTATTTTTCGGACTATTAGATGCACTCACCACCACCACCACCACCACCACCCCTGCAAATTTGGGAGGAAAATGGGGGTGTGTCTTATAGTCCGAATGTAGCTTATCTGGCTCTCTGGGGTGGGGGGCGGTGGCGGTGAAGCGGGGTCTTTTTTTTTCTTTCCTATTTTCCTCCTCTAAAACCTAGGTACGTTTTATGGTCCAGTGTGTCTTATAGTCTGAAAAATACGGTAAATCATTAAGTACCATGACATAGCTGTAATATAATAAGGTGATGTGCTTGGGGTTGTTGAGTGGATGCATTCAGGAACTGGGGCTTGAACTCGTGTCTTCTGATCCCAAATGCCATGCTGGGACCCAAATACATTCAACAAAGTGATTTGACTTTAGCCACATTGATATGCCTCAGATTGGTATAAAACTAAAAACTTCTCAAAGTTTACTACAAGTAGAAGTTGGAACCAATTTTCTTTCCCCTTTTCTTAATGAAAAACACTTCTTACAATATCAGAAGTTCTGCAATCTGATCCCACACTTCATTTCTATCCTTATTTTTATGTATTTTCATTTGTACCCTGAACTACTTTGATTTTCCTGAACATTATCCATGCTTCCCAACCTCCATGTGAAAGAGTGTTCGGTATCCTATAACTGTCTTCTCTAATGTTAACCAATATGTGCCTAACCCCTTTCAGACTTAGCGCAATTCCTTGCTCCTCTAGAGAGTTTGCTTCAACATCTCCACCCCTCAAGGTGGTCCTATTTTCTTTCCTCTTATCCTCACCTGAGGACATGCTTACTGATCTTTTTACTTTTAATTTTGGAGAGAGGGATAGGGAAGGAGAGAGACACACACACACACACACACACACACATCGATGTGAGAGAGTAACATTGATCTGTTGCTTCTCCCAAGTGCTCCAGCTGCAGACAGAACCCGCAGCCTAGACGTGTGCCCTGACTGGGAATCAAACCCGCAACCCCTCAGTTTACAAGATGAAGCTCCAACTCACTGAGCCACACTGACCAGGGCTATACACTTGTTTTTAAAGCCATTTTTACCTTCCCCTCGTATTATAATGATTTATCACATGATTCATAAGTCCTTAGCTTTAGTAATTTGGAGTTGGAAAGAACCCTGGATTAGGAGTGTGGCAGTTCTGGATTTGAATCCACTATTTTTTGTTGTGTGATCTTGGGTATATCAGACATTCTGAGTTTTTTATTTCTTATCAGCAAATGGGAGTAATATCTCCTTCTCAGGGTGTCGGGGTTACTGAGAGTTCTCTGCACAGCTTCTGACACACAGGAGGCCCTCCATAAATAGGGGTTCTTTTTCTCTTCTTCCCTCTCCTGAAGCATGGGATTTTTTTTAGGTTACTTGCTTAAGTCCCATACACATACTTGCCACAATAAGAGCTCAATACCTATTATACAGGTAATATAAAGTACTATAATTTATTTGATTATAAGCAAAAAAAAGGAATGGACAGACACATGAAAGAATAAAATATGGCTTCCAAAACAAAAAAATAAACTTAAATGTTAAATGTCCAGTGTCCATGTAATTGGTATTTGATTGTACCGTCTATTTTAATATTTCTCTTTTGGATCCATCCTGGGGGAGGAACACTTCTCAGACCCTCACTGCCTTTACTCCTCCTTCAGCTGTCTCTTTTCCTTCGAGTGCATCTCTGAAGACACCACAGTGCTCTGTCTTGAGTACATTGGCTGCGGTATGCTAAAGACAGGCTATCTCTGGGAAGGATAATGCCACCCATGATTAACACGACTTCCGTTGCTGAGCCCTGCCAATGCCACCCGCCCTTGTGCGGCAAACACCGAACGTGCCGCTGACATGCTGAACTTAAGCAAGTTCTGTTGCTTACGCACTGAATTAAATCTACATCTGTGGCTATTAAAGTGGGGAAAAAAGATTAATAAAGTACATGTTGAAGCTTGAAAGAATAATTAGCGGGATGTTATATGTTTTGGCTGCAAAGCCGTCTCCACATTTAGCAGAAAGCAGAACCTTTCTTCTAATCCTTCTGAGGATGAAGGATTGGCTTGAACTAAATTGGTTTTCTTTGTGCATCTTGAGTTTTTTTAATGTTATCATTTTTAAAAATTATTATTTTCCAAATTTCAAGTAAGCTTTTAATCAGCTTCTTTGTGGGATCTTGTTGTTTCTGGATTTGCCATCACTCTGTCACCCGATTAGCTGCCGCCGCTAGGGCCCTGATAAAAGAAAGCAGTTGAATTGTAGGCTGCAAAGAGCTTAAATCACACATCTTTCACCGGGTGCATTCCATTGCTATCAGGGCTGCGATGGTGGCTGCTACCAGCCTAGCTTGCTGAGATGTGGAGTGAGTTATTGGTGTACATAATAAACTAACATCTGTATGGTGCATCTCAGAATGGGTGTCAGGGAAGCTGCAAGACAAAGCAGGATGGCATCATTAGGGCCAGATTTAAGACTCCAATTTGTGTAACATTTGCATAACAATGCACAAGGGCAACTATTCACTGTTCCCTTTCAGAATGCACATGTTTCACCTTCACAAGAATGTTTCTGAGGGAGGGGAGGCAGGGAGGAGGTGTTTGCAAAAGGGATTCAGTGGGCCCAAGCCTCCTTTCTGGAGGCTATGGATTCAAGGGGTAGGGAAGGATTTCCCTACCTCCTGGACCCCTGAGCTTCCCATGTTGCCTCCCTGGTGGCAGTCATGGGTACTCTGGGACCTGGCTTGTACCAGTACCTTCTCTTCTGGCTCTGAGTCAGCATCCAGACATGTTTTTTAATCAACAAACATTTATTAAGTATTTTAAGGTCAAGTAAAAGCCTTGGAGTTCCTTGAAGTACAGATAGGAACCCATGTACTACCTTGTCCATTTTTTACTATTAGCCCTTCGCTAAGATGGCTCACCTTTGTGAACTGAAATCCCATTTTTGCAACAGGGACACTAATAATACGTGTAAGAGTTAGCAGTCACTCAGTGCTGGTTCTGGGAAGCAGAATGCTAGCATATTTAATCCTCACAACCGTCCTCTAAATGCTTCTTTCCTTTTTTTTCCTTTTTTTTTTTAACATATGAGGAAATCGAGGCACAAAAGAGTAACTTGGCAGTCACTTGACATCTAAGTGACAAAGCCAGGGTATTTCAGCATCTTGTTACCTCACATGACAGAACCTCATCAATGTCAAAATGATAATATTGATCACCTCTGGGTGTCAGGCATGGCACCAGGTGCTGGGGATTCAGCAGTGAACGGAAACAGACAGGGCCCCTGCCTTCAGGGAACTCCCATGGGCTTAAGTGAAAGAACTGATGAGGATAGACTCCGAAAACTCTAAATGCTGGTCCCATGTTCCTGTCACTATTTTGTCACTACAGTGTTGCCTGGGGAAAACACAGGCTTTGGAACCAAACAGACTTGGTTTTAAATTCTGACGCTGTCACCTACTTACTGTGTGTCCTTGAGCAAGTCTTTTAACATCTCTGAACCTTAATTTTCCTGTGGAAAAAAAATAGGAACAATAAGTATCCCTGCCTCAAAGAGTTGTTGTGAGAATTAAGTTATATCATAATAAATGGGACAAAGAGTCCTGAGCATAATGCATTGCCACAAGTTAATTTGTTAATTTCTAAACAATGGTAGCTATTGTTATTATTAATCAACCAATATAGTTGGCATGCAGCCGAGCACCTATGACCCGAGGAATCAAAGGGATCCGGCCACTTATGTCTTATCAGTATTTTTATCTGGCCTTGGATCTTGAAGCACCATTTTTTGTTTTCTGTTGTACCAAGGCCATGCACACAGAACCCCTCCTGGCCACAGCCCACTGTCTAGGCATCTGGACTGAGGATCCCCATGAGGACATACATGTTTGCTGGTTTTCCTTCAAAGCAGCCCCCCTTGACGATGCTGTAGTACCAGAATCACAATGTCCTCTGGCCACACACTCACAGGCCCTGAGCAATGTTAAGGGCTGGGCTTTGTGTGTGCTGAATGACAATGATCCTCTCTGCCACCAGGCACTAGCCTAGGACTCTGAGTCTCAAACTCAGAGCCCTAGGCATTTGGGCATTTGAGGAGACTGAAATATTTCTGCACTGCCTGTCAGGCCTCCCTCTGACCCTTACCCTTACAAACCTTGTATCATCCTCAACAGCTCACAAGGTCATGGGCGCTAGAGATCTTATTGGGATGATGAAAACGTTCTGAAACTGATTTACGGTGATGGTTACACAACTGGGCAGCTCAACTGAAAATCATTGAGCTGTGCAACTGAAATGGGTGAATTCTTCATGTAGAAAATATACTGCAATGAAGTTATAAACACAAGTGGGACATGCATTTGGGGATGCTCAAGTTCACTCTGGTCTGACCAAAGTTTCAGTTTCCTCATCTGGAAAACAGGGATTCCTTGTAACAAATGGCTCACTTGAAGCTGAGAAGGCTGTGATACAAATTCTGTTGTCAGTGGGAACAAGGGTAACTGTGCTAGTGAAGGAAAAAATGGGGATGAGAGGCGGGGAGTTGGTGTTGAATGTGTTTATTTTGCATTCCTCCAGAGGGAGGCTGGCTCTAGGTTTGAAATGCATGTACATTTTTTTAAAAGGATTTATTTATTTATTATTTGTTTTTAGAGAGGGCAAGGGAGGGGGAAAGGGAGGGAGAAAAAGAGGGAGAGAAACATCAATGTATGGTTACCTCTTGTGCACCCCAACTGGGGACCTGGCCTGCAACCCAGGCATGTGCCCTGACTGGGAATCGAAATGGTGGCCCTTTGGTTCACAGGCCAGCACTCAGTCCACTGAGCAACACCATCCAGGGCATGAAATGTACGTACATTTTTTAAAGGGACCTTTTCTGAGCACCTCTCTGAGGCAGGCTTTCCTCCAACAACACTGTATGAAATGCTAACGAGAGAACAGCACAGGTGAATATGTTTGGGATGTTCACTGTGCTTCAGGCACTGTGTAAACATATTTTAAGGATAATCTTATTCAATTCTTAAACAGCTCTCTCAGGAATGTTCTACTCTTTCCTGGATGGAGAAACAGAGGCTCAGAGGTTAAGCAGGGACACCAGGTGAGGAGGAAGCAGAGACAGGTCTCCCAGGACTGTTTCCCTGCCCTGGGTGCTTGGGGTCCTCACGAGGGCACCTGTTAGAAATGCAGATCTCAGGCCCCACCGTGCTACCGGATCAGAAGCTCGGGGAGTGGTGCCTGGAAATCTGATGTACGTGTCAGTGTCAGTAGCCATGCTGTTTGGGTGGCCCTGTATCCAGGACTCTGCCACTGACCAGAGGAAATCATGATGAGAGCCAGCTCCTGAGGGGAGTGAGTGCCTATCCTTGGAGTACCCCGATGCTGCCCTGCCTGTGCCCTAAGAGCAGGTCTTGTGCAGGCCGTGAGATGGCAGCTCTGCCTTAAAAAACAGACCAGTCCTAAATGAAACCGTTTATAAAAATCAACTTGATGGTAGGAAGAGTTGACCAGCTGCAGGGTAAGGCCAAGCATGAGTGAGAAAAATAATAATAACATTTATTCAGGGCTCATGGCGAACCAGCCACTGTTCTAAGAACTTCATATGTGTTATTTGGGTTAATCGTCCTAACAGCTCTATGTGGACGGCAGGCACCTTGATGGCCTCCGTGAAAGAGATGAGGACACTGACGAAGAGGGAGGGTAAGTGGCTTGCATAGCTGGTTAGTGGCAGAACCAAGAGGTGAAGACCAGCAGCCTGGCTTCCTCTGCTGTACTGCCTCCACCCTGAGCACTGTCCTAGCCAGTGGCATTTGCCTGGGCTCCTCCAGTGGCATCTCAGGTGTTTTCTCCTTTGTGCTCTCTGCAAAGACCCTCATCCCTTATTTATAGGAAGCTGTGTAGAGAAACTACTGAGTCACCTCCTTCCTACTATGTGTCCCAAAGAGTCCCTCTTACATTTTCCCCTGGATGGAGACTAGGACTTTCAGGTAAATCAAGAGTTTCCAATGACAGGTGGCACAGTATCCCCAGCCCTGGCCTGCCCCAGAGTCAGAGCTGCGTTTGAATCTCAGCTCTGCTACCAACAAGCTGTGTGACTCTGGCCAGGGCACTTAGCCTCAATTTCTGCAACTGGAAAATATATTAGTATCTGTATAAATATGCATTATATACACATACTTATGTATCATACGTGAAAAATAATGCATATGATTACTGACCTCTCTGGGGTGGCTGGGCAGAATGAATGTGAGAGCGTGAGAGAGCCTTTCAGAAAACTCCAAATCACTCAACTGCATGAAGTGTTACTTTAGTCTCTGCCTGTTTCTCCCTGCTCCTTGGTTCTGATTCCTTGTGTTGCTCCTCTGCCTTAGCATGGGTCTGTTATCTCAGTTCAAAAGCAGAGTTCCAGGTGGCCTAGCACTAGATCTGGAATGAATTGTGTGCGCTAATTTATTTCCCCAGTCTTCTGACCCCACCTCCCATCTTTCAGCCTTGAGCTGGGGGTGGCCAAGGAGGCAGAGGCTGGCAGAAAGGAGAAATGGATTCTGGACTTAGAACCAGGCAGGGCAGAACTGCACAGGGCCTCTAAGGAGGGGCGGTGTCACTTTCTGCTTTCCGCTTGTAAACTTCAGAACCAACAGGTGCTCAAAGCAGCCATCTGACAGTGATGACCAGCGACATTTCCCACGTGGCCACCCTGCCCAGGAAGCATCCGCACATGCCAGTCAGAAGGCAATGACCCAGTGGACTTCCATTCTCAGCTGAAGGCTGACATGGACCCAGGGTGCAGGAGGGATGGATTGAAGGCTGAAGCCGACACACAAAGAGCAGGGCAGGCCCGGCCTACACAGGTGTCATTTGTATAATAAAAGGGGTCCTGCCCAGCTGCATTAATGAAAATTTCCTCACGTGACTCATATTTTAGAAGGAAGTAGGGACCCGCCTGGTGGAAGAAATCCTGGAGCATTGTGGCTAAATGAGGAATTGTTTGGTAAAATGAAGTCTCTCCCTTCTTGCAAAACAAATTTCAAATAATGTGAATAATTTAAAATTATTATTTAAATGCATTTAATTAAACAATTAAGATTTGAAAGTCCAATTGCATCAAATTGAAGGCCAGTATTGAAAACATGTCACCAAAGAGAAACCATCAAAATCAGGTGTGTTCTTTGAGGTTTCTCTTGTCCGTGAAGCAGAGAGCAGCACAGTATGCTCAACAGTCTCAGGATAAAGAAACTATTATGATGCCTACTGTGCTGTGCTCAGCACAATGCCAGCCACTGTCACATATGTGACTTCATCAAATCCCTACAGTTACCCAGTGAGGGAGGGACAGTCCCTGTTTCATAATCAGGGCACTTGAGGCTCGAAGAATTTAATTCTCTTGGGAAGTTGCAGGTGATAAAATGAACACAATACGATGTTTATTAACAGCACTTATAACAACAACACACACCGTATGTCAGACGCTGGCATGAGCACTTCCGTCCATCTTAATTAATCCTTACAACAACTAGCCAGTATACTAAAGCGTATCGTCCCCATCTTACAGATTAAAAAAGGATTCAAAGGGTAAGTAACTAGCCCAGAAAGGATAAATAACTAGGCAAGAAGTGGTTGAATTAGGATTCAAACCCAGACTCTCATTTTTAATTTATTTGTGTGTTTGTTTGCTACATATATGCTGTCTAGTGCTCTCCATATGATTTGTGTCTTTTGGTATCAAGTCATTTGTTTATTTAAGATGTGTGGGTCCTCCTATATAATACCCCTCACATTCTGTTTGCTGATTTCTTTGCCTCAAGTACCTAAAGAGAAGCCATTATCCCTACTTTATATCAATAGATAATAATTCAAAGGCTTGGAGAGAAGTAATAACTATGCAAGCCTCACAGATGACGAGCTATAAGCTAGGACTGTTCGGCACAGAGCTAGGATATCTTCTGTATCCCACTAGACCAGGGAAGAACAGAATGTGGATTTCAGACTGGTGGGTATGTATAAAGTGGCAGAAAATAGGTAACTTGGAAAATTTACTATATTTAAAAACTGTAGAATTAACTCATAGCCAATAGATACCAAAATATGCAAAGTCCCCACAAGTTTAAAAGGAAAAAAACATCTTCTAAGATCAGAACACAGGTCCCTGTCAATTCTTCAGATAAGGAGGGAGTCACAGACTAATAGTAAAAGATGGACAATCTGAAATTCAGACCTTAATGTTTTGGATGACTTAAGACTCAGGGTCAGCATATTAGTTTTCTGTGTCTGCTGTAACAAATAACCACAAACTTAGTGGCTTAAAACAACAACAGTTTATTCTCTTATCGTTCTGGAGGCCAGACGTTCGAAATCAGTATCACTGGGTCAAAATCAAGGTGTCAGCAGGGCAGCACTTCTTCTAGAGACTCAAGAGGAGATACTTCTCCTCCAGCTTCTGGTGGTGGCCAGCATTCCAGGGCTTGTGGCCACACCCCTCCAATCTCTGCCTCACTATCCCCATTACCTTGTCTTCTCTGTTTATGTCTAACCTCTCTCTGCCTCCCTCTTCTAAGAACACTAGTGATTGCATTTAGGGCCCATCAACTTCTTGAGATAGGATCAACTTCCTATCTCAAAGTCCTTAACTTAATCACATCTTCAAAGACCCTTTTTTCCTTAGAAGGTATCAGGTATAGGTTCCAGAGATTAGGACTGGATGTCTTTGGCAGTCCTTATTTTGTTCACCACAGCCAGAGACTAAGGCCATTGTGCTCCTAAACAACAGAGGGATAATCTCCTGTCTTTTTTTTCCTTCACCTTTGGGAGTACCATTGCTCTCCCAAGGGACAGTACTCCCTTTCCAAAATCATGCATCCTCACACCTGCTGGGAACTGAGGAGAGGTATGGTTCTTAAAAAGAGTCCCTTTCTTAGAAGGTGAAGTGCTGGCTAAGGCTTAACTGAGGCAGAAAATGAGGTGGATGGAAAGAGCAAGTGAGGGGCATGGAAAAGGTTTGGATAGTTGAAGGTACAAGGAGAGGACAGGGAGAGAAATTAAGGAGACAGAGAGAAGGGAAGGGGAAAGTGATGAAGAGAAGAAAAAAAGTAAGAAAAGAGAAAGATTGAGAAGTTGGGGAGAAGACAGGGAAAACAAAGGATAATGAGAAAAAAACAGAGAGGAAAGGAAGGAGAGAAAGAGATCGACAGGAGACAGGGAGGAAAAGGGGCAGACAGTGAGAGGATAGGAACGAAGAAGGTTGAAAGACAGGAAATAGGAGCGGAGAGAAGTATTGAGAGAGAAAGGAGGCTGAGAGGTGTGAGATGGAGCAGTCAGAGAGAGGAGAGAAAGACAGCAGAGCTGGAGCTCATGCTGAGAAAGAAAATATTAAAGGCCTCTGGTTAGGTGACAAACGTCTATATATGTTAATATGCTGAAATAAATAGCAGCCGCAAGTCACAAATCACATTCATCGGCTGTTACAGTCTGGTAATTGTCCACACAGATATTTCCTTTCTGGTTCCAGACCCTGGCTTATCAGGGGACAACATGCTTTTGAAATGCCACATTATTTCATAAGTACATTTCACGTCCAAAAGTTCCACTACATACGATATACTGAAGACTTATTTAGTTTCCCTTCTGTGCAGCTCCCAGGCTCCAGCACAGTGATTTTAAAATGGCCATTCTGATCACCAGTTTCCTGACCTCCAAGGGCAGGACAGACCTTCCCACGGACTGTTCTCCAAATCAGTCACTGAGCCTCCCTCCCTCCCGTCCTCCTGTCCTCCCCTCTTTTCTCCCCCTCTCTTTCTTTCTCAAGATTTCCTTTATTCTTTCTTCCTTTCTCCCCTCTGTCTTTCTCTCCCTTCTCTCCTCCACCTTTCTCCCTTTCTAAGTGTCTTTTCACAAGGCAGCATGACATCGTGCTCTAGGGTTTCTCCACCTAGGCACTGCAGGCATGAGGGGCCACTTAATTCCTTGGTGAAGTCCTGTGCACTGTATGGTTAGCAACATCCCTGGCCTCTATTCATTAGATGCCAGTAGCACCTTCATCCCTGAGTTGTGACAACCAAAAAGGTGTCTGCTCAGAGGCAAGATCACCCGTAGAGAAAGACCCCATTCTGTAGCCACATAGACCTGAGTGCAAATGCTACTCCTCCCGCATCCTGGCTGTCAAACCTGCAGGTGCATCAGTATGGCCTGTAGGGCTTGTTGAGCACAAAGAGCTGCCCCCACTGCTGGAGCTTTTTGTGCAGTAGATCTGGGCTGGGGATGTGCACTGATAACATGTCCCCAGATGCCACTGCTGCTGCTGGCCCAGGACCACACTTTGAGAACCCTACCTCTAAACTTCCTGATCTTCAGTATCTTCACCTAAATACAGAGTTAATAAGACTTCCCCTCTGGCTTATTCTGTGCATTAAGACAAATATGCACCTAGATACCTAGCACAGGATCCTGGACCATGGTAGGTAATAAATAAATGATAGCTTATCAAGGAAGTCCTCCTGAAGGAGGGTTGGTCTTTGAAAGGAACTGTGAGGATTAAAAATGTATATGAATACAGTAACAGCAGCACACAAATGCCACCATTTAAAAAATATATATTTTATTGATTATGCTATTACAGTTGTCCCATTTTCCCCCCTTCACTCCTGCACCCCACCCCACACACACACACATTCCCCCACTATAGTTCATGCCCATGGGTCATACATATAAATTCTTTGGCTTCTACATTTCCTATACTATTCTTACCCTCCCCCTGTCTATTTTCTACCTACCATTTATGCTACTTATTCTCTGTACCTTTCCCCCCTCTCTCCCCCTCCCACTCCCCTTTTGATAACCCTCCATGTGATCTCCATTTCTGTGGTTCTGTTCCTGTTCTAGTTGTTTGCTTAGTTTGCTTTTGTTTTGGTTTTAGGTGTGGTTGTTAATAACTGGGAGTTTGCTATCATTTTTACTGTTCATATTTTTTATCTTCTTTTTCTTAGATAAATCCCTTTAACATTTCATATAATAAGGGCTTGGTGATGATGAACTCCTTTAACTTGACCTTATCTGAGAAGCACTTTATCTGTCCTTCTATTCTAAATGAAAGCTTTGCTGGATAGAGCAATCTTGGATGTAGGTCCTTGCCTTTCATGACTTTGAATACTTCTTTCCAGCCCCTTCTTGCCTGTAAGGTCTCTTTTGAGAAATCAGCTGACAGTATTATGGAAACTCCTTTGTAGATAACTGTGTCCTTTTCTGCTTCTATGATTCTCTCCTTATTTTTAATCTTGGGTAATGTAATTATGACGTGCCTTGGTGTGTTCCTCCTTGGGTCCAACTTCTTTGGGACTCTCTGAGCTTCCTGGACTTCCTGGAAATCTATTTCCTTTGCCAGATTAGGGAAGTTCTCCTTCATTATTTTTTCAAATAAAATTTCAATGTCTTGCTCTTCCAGTTCTCCTTCTGGTACCCCCATAATTCAGATGTTGGAACATTTAAAGATGTCCTGGAGGTTCCTAAGCCTGTTCTCATTTTTTCGAATTCTTGTTTCTTCATTCTTTTCTGGTTGGTTGTTTCTTTCTTCCTTCTGGTCCACACTGTTGATTTGAGTTCCAGTTTCCTTCGCATCACTATTGGTTCCCTGTACATTTTCCTTTGTTTCTCTTAGCATAGCCTTCATTTTTTCATCTAATTTGTGACCAAATTCAACCAATTCTGTGAGCTTCCTGATTACCAGTATTTTGAACTGTGCATCTGATAGGTTGGCTATCTCTTTGTCACTTAGTTGTATTTTTTCTGGAGTTTTGATCTGTTCTTTCATTTGGGTCATTTTTTTTGTCTTGGCACTCCTGTTACATAAAGGGGCAGAGCCTTATGTGTTCACCAGAGCCGGGTAATGCTGGTTGCTGCGCTGTGACACTGTATGTGGGGAAAGGTCCCAGAGGGAGCAATGACGCTTGCTCCACTCTCTGCTGGTTTTTAGTCACTCCTTCTGCTACCCACAATCATATTGGGCCCTTTTGGTGCTGCTTCCCAGGTGGGTGTGTTTGTGTACATTCTAGGCCCCTGTGGGTCTCTCCAATGAACTCTCCTGTGAGGCTGGGAGTTTCTCCCACTGCTGCCTCAACCCCCACGGGTGTTTTCAATCAGTGATTTGAGGCTTTATTTCCCCTCGCTGGAACTCTGGGTTGGGCGGTCTGTCACCCAGTCCACCAGCTGCTGCCTCGCCAGCCAGCTGCAGCTTTGCCCACCCTGCTCCACAGTCCGCCAGCTCGCTGGGTCCACCAGCCACTGCCTTGCCACGAGTCCTCTCCACCCGGCTGCCCATCTCTACCCCTTCTACAGGTCTGAATGAATGTTTTTTCTTTAACTCCTTGGTTGTCAGACTTCAATACAGTTTGATTTTCTGTCAGTTCTGGTTGTCTTTTGTTTTTAAATTATTGTTGTCCTTCTTTTGGTTGTGCGAGGAGGCACAGTGTGTCTACCTACTCCTCCATCTTGGCCAGAAGTCCTCCACCAGTTTTTTTTAAAAGACGTTCAATGGCTTTTTAGTTACAAAATATGTGTGCTTATTCATGTCTTTCCCAGTGGGATCACTCCCCTGCGATAATGGAAGATAAAGGAAGGAAGCGAGCATTACACCTAAGATCCTGAGAATCTAAAACTGAGACACACATACACACACTTGTTAATACTCCCGAGCATTCAATCCATTACTAATGTCCAAAGAGAAGGAGCATCTGTGGGTATTGTTGCCTAAAAACCCTCTAATATCCTCTCCCCAGCTGAAATGGAATTAACATGTGTCTTGCATCCACTGTGTGCCAGGCAATATGCTATTTTATATGCACATGGACATTTATTCCTCAAACTGCCTAAGAAAGTCTTGTCCTTATTTGTCACATGAAGAAACTGGGGCTCAGAGAGAGGTTAAGTAATTTGCCTCGTGCCAAGCAGCCAGTAAATGCAGTGCCAGAATTGCACACTTGCTCCATGCAATTCTGACTTCTATAGTTGCCCACTGCTGCGTGGTGCTGGCAAGTGCTGTGGGCTCAGATAAACACCTTGCTGTTCGGAATGCTCTGAGCCCAGTGCACTGAAACTCTGTTCACATGTCTGTTTCTCTAGTTAGAATTTCTGTTCCCTGTTTGCGAGCAGTGGGTCTGTTCTCTGTCATTCTAGAACCTGGCATAGTGAATGGCACATGATTTGCACTCAGTGCTGGTAGGGTAAATGAATAAATAAAGAACTGTCTCGATCAGTCGGTCAGGAAATGTCAATGAAGCAACATCAGGTTGCATGCTGGGAGTTCTGGGCTCTGGTCTCAGTTTTCCACAAGTTTATTGTGCAGCCTTAGTGAAGAAGTCATTGTTGTGGACCAAACTGTGTCCCCCAAAATTCACATGTTGAAGCCCTAACCCCTGTATTTGGGGATAGGGTTGTTAGGTAATTACGGTTAAATGACATTGAGGGTGGGACCCTAACCCTATAGGACTGACAGCCTTATAATATGAGGAAGAGAGACAGAGGTAGGGATCTCTCTTTGTGTTCAGAGAAAAAAAAGCTATGTGGGGACACAGTGAGAAGGTGGACACTTACAGACTAAGAAGAGAGTCCTCACCAGAAATGGAATTTGCTTGCACCTTAATCTAGGGTTTTAGCCTGTAGAACTGTGAAAAATTAAATTCCTGTTCTTTAAACTACACAGCTTACAGTATTTCGTTATGGCACCTCGAGCAGACTAATACACTCCTGCAACCACATTTTCATCATCTATGAAACAATAATAATTTAGATTAGATTAACTGCCTCCAAAGAGTTTATATACAATGCCAGTTTGGGGCACAATGCTAATTGGCATGCTTTCCAAAAAGAGTTCTGTGGTTAAAAGAGTCGGGAAAACCCTAAATTTCCTGTCTTCTTCCTGGAAATCTAAGAACATATATAAAGTTATAATAAATTCTACAGCAAAGCCCTGGCTGGTACGGCTCAGTTGGTTAGGTGTCATGCCGCAAAGAGAAAAGTCGATGTTTTGATTCCTGGTCAGGGCACATGCCTGGGTTGTGACCTGGTCCCCAGTCGAGGCATGTATGAGATGCAGCCGATTGAGGTTTCTCTCTCATATCGATGTTTCTCTCCCTCTCTTTCTCCCTCTCTTTCCCGCTCTCTAAAGATAAATAAGTAAAATCTTTAAAAAAATTCTACAGCAGAAACAAATCAATGCAAAAACCCTTTTAACTTGTTTAAGTTTTCAGCCTTACTAGATAGGTAATATATTATTCCCCCAACCCCATCTTCTTTTCTTCTTGCTTGTTTTTAACAGATGAAGGAATTGAGGTTAAATCAGATTGAAAAGCCTCCACCAGGCACATAGCCAATAGGTGCCAAGCTCAAACTCAGGTCTGACTGTCTTAAAAACTCAGGTTCTTTTCAATGTTGATAAATGTATATCATTTAGCATCTAACTTAGAGCATCCAACCCAAATGCTTCTCTGTGGAACTTCAGAGCAAATGGGCAGAGTATTAATAATATTTGTTAACATTTATTGAGTATTTAGTATATTCTAGCCACTGTTCTAAGTGCTTTAAACATTAAGTCATTTGAAATTCACAAATAGTATTATTATCTCAGCTTTATAGCTAAAGAAACTGAGGTACCAGGTATTAAAGTTGTTCAAGGTCACATACAAGGCTAGAAGAGGTACAGTCAAGATCTGAACCCAGCCTCACCTGGCTTCAGGTCCTACACCATCCTACACCTACATATCTTTATACTACGTGGCCTCTGGCAGTGTGCACAGCATTTCCAGAAGTACCAGGGAGAAGTTATAAAGAGGCAGCTCAAAATAGGCAAAGACTTTCTAAGGGAGTTTATAAAGGGCTTCACTCCCTTCCTAGCTTTATTCTTCATAAGACAGACAGAATAGAGGGTTTTCCAAAGATACTATTACATTTTGTTTCTCTTTTGACACTGATCATATTTAATACAATGACCAGGGCCAGATAGTTTCGGCTCTGTATTCCCCTACCTAGTGTGGTGCCTGGCCCACAGAATATACTTGGAGGTGTTGAATTGAATTGGAGACCAATGAACTTCACCTCATGGCAGCAATGAGGTCCTTCTCTAGGAACTAAATGAAATCTATATGGTCATGATTCTGCATTCAGTCAGTGCTCTCAGAATCAGATTCTTCTGCTGGTTGAAAATGCCAATTTCCCCCCCTGTCCTCTGTCCCCAGCCCTGTTAACACTCCCCCACCCTTACCCTCAACTCAGCATTATTTCTCTAAGTTGTGTTTCATTAAGCTAATCATATTTCCCCACCCCGATCCTGGTCCTTTGGACCTTCCAGAGTCAGCAATAGCACTTTTCTCCCCAAGAATGGCATGACTCTGAAACAAATTTTTAAGGAAGAGAAAATTTGAAGTACCCATTTCTTAAAGAGTCATAAAATACTTATATGCACCCTGGCTGGTGTTGCTCTTTTGGAGCATCATCCCATAAAACAAAAGGTTGCTGGTTCAACTCTCAGTCAGGGCACATACCCAGGTTACAGGTTGGATCCCTGGTTGGGGTGCATATGAAAAGCCAACTGATCAATGTCTCTCTCTCTCTCTCTCTCTCTCTCTCCCCCCGCCCCCCTTCCTCTCTCTCTAAAAGCAATGAAAAAACGTTCTTGGATGAGGATAAAAAATAAAATAAAATAAAATAAATTCTTGCTAAATACTGAGAGACTCGTACACAATTTTTGTTCCAACATGTGGTAAGACAGAAGCCCAGTGAGGTGGGTAATTGGCTGAAGTTTACCCACTGGAATAGGAGTAGAGTTTTCTTGAGCCTCAGATTTACAGTTTTCCACTCTTTTGTGTTGTTGGTCACAATCAGGTATAAGATGTTGTCAAAGTGATCTGACATTTATGAAAACAGCTTAGGTCGACCAGAATGGACCAATGTAAGGGCTCATGAGTGATAGCCATAATTTTGAGAAAGGATGAAGAACCTGAATTAGAATTGAACCCAACAGATGAGTTAAGTTTCCAATGTGTGGTATCCTCAGGAAACAGGGCTTACAATTTCCTCCACTACACTAATGGAATACACATTACTATTTATGGGATTAAGCCTGAGTTATCATTTATCAAACATCTACTATGTGCTAGGAGTAGCAGTAGGTTTTTAAAAAATACATAATCACATTTAATCCTCACCACAGCCCTGAATGGGAGATGTAATTATCCTCATTTTTCAAATGAAGGAACTAGGGCAAGGAGAAACTCAATGACTTTGCCAAGGTCATACAACTTAGTTATGGTCAATTCCTACATTCTATCCCCTGTTGTCCATGTGCTGGTCTGCTTGGGCTTCTATACCTTTTTTCCCGAAAAATCTGATGCTCTTAATAATAGTTTGAAGATACCTGCTGGCCTCAATTTCAAGTCTTCAAACTGTCAAAGTTTTCAAGGTTATACTGTAACTGCTTTGTCCTGTTCCCTAGAGGGCCTTCATCTTGATATCTGCAAGTTGGGGTTTGTTTGAATAATCTATTAATGTGGAGAAAATTACCTTCTCATTATGAAGTATTCTGTGTCACTTTAATACTAATTACTCTAACTGTATTTATTGAAGATTAATGACTGAGCAATATTTTATTAATAACTAACTGGCATTTATTATTGCATAAATAATAAATAGAGTGCCTCATTAAATATAAATGCATTTTTTATTTGGGTACCTTCAATGAAAATGTTACCAAAAATTTTTGCATTGATTAAAAATCTCATTAAAAGGGTTAGCTAATCTTACCTTTGTGCCCCCTCCCATCCCCATCTCTCCCAAAAAGAGTCCCTGACAATTTTTGCACAATAGGTAGACTTGGGGGATTATTCATCAGCCTGTCAGGAGAAGCCCCTTTAACAATGTGTGGCTGCTATGAATTCTGGTTGCCATGAGAACCTTAACTTTTTGCTCTTCTCTCATTTTGTTATGTTTACATTTTTAACCCTCACCCAGGCTAGGAGGTTCCTGCATTTACATCAAGCTTGAATACCTGTAAGTAGCTCATGAACCCAGAGGAGCAGAAAAGTACTATTGAAATGATCTTGCCTCTAATTTATAGCCAAGGAAACTGAGCTCCAGAGAGGGACAGTGACTTGCTCCACGCCACACAGCGCTCAGCAAAGCAAGGCCCAGTGCTGGTCCCCTGACTGCAGTCTTCTTTCCCCTGCACCACACACCGCTCCAGTAGTTCTTTCAGCATATTCTAGACTTGTGCCAAGGGTCTGATTCATCCGTCTCTCTCTCCTGAGTTCTTTGTATTTTTCATTCTTTAAAAAAAATCATTAAAAAACCCAAATGTCCCAAAGCTGCCTCACCATGTTAACAGTCACATTCAAATTTTTCAGGCTGAAAAGGCCATCCCCCAACAATTGCATCACCTGTCCCCACCCTAAGAATCTGTAGATATGCCTAAACAGTGCTCACCTACTCTCCTAAAACCAGGCTCTTTGCTTCACATATCATACCTGCCTCTTTCTCTCCTGTCCTGGCCCCACTTTGGTTATTTTCCAGTTTTGGAACCCTCTGAGGGAGCCTCTCTACTGCCACCACAGTCACACACATGAGAAGGCCAAGTCCATGCAGAGTTGCTTACTCCCTCTGCCCCCCAATCTGCTGTTCCTAGCTGGGATCTGTGAAGGAGTGAGGTCTTGCATCCCAGCTCCTGCAGCGCTCTGTGTGCCTGGGACTCACAGCAGAGTAACCAGTGTTCCGGCCTCACATCCTCTTATGGACACAACTGCTGCAGCTTCTGGTCTCACTTTCATGCCCATATGGACTGCAACCCAGACTGGACAGGAAGTGGAGGGCAGATGTCATCCTCTCCCATTCCTCTTCACCTCGAGGTCTCTTGTCTCAGATTTCTTCCTCTTTCAAGGAAGAGAGAAGTCCTCATACATGTTAATCAGATAAATGGATGACCAACAGTATCATCAGCCCATCAGTTCTGCATATGGAAAACTTGTGCCTCAGTTTTGTCTCTGCTGGGACACTGTGTTCTCTGTGCACTTTAGTCGCTTTGCTCTAAGTCTTGCCTTAATAGTCTGAGGCCCTGCAGCTCGGCTGTTACTGTGTTAGTTTACACCTGGAATGAAAGCATGCCTCCTATAGTATTAGGCTTGCCTGTGTTCCCCAACACTGTGATTTTTTTTAAAAGGGCAGAGATTATTTTTTGTTTTGTTTTTTATTTTTATGATTTAAATTCAGCAACTTTAACACTTAGCACAGGGCCTGTCACATAGTAGGACTTCCAGTGATGCTGGTTAAATATTATATTATCAAATGAAAGACTACATGGCTATTTCTACTGGGGTTGAGGTTGCAGGAACCAGTCCAGTTAAGCTTTCTTCAGCCTATAGAACGGGCTAAGCCTTTGAATAAAGGTCTAGTCCAATTTCCAGCTTGAACCATCACAATGAGCTATAAAACGTGACATTTGCATCTATTTCACTAAGACTCTTATACTCTATAACACCCCCCCCCAATCCTGTAACAATAGAAGTCCTCATTCCACTAAAACTGTGTCATTTCTTTAGCGTTTTGAGGGTTAGAAACTAGGACAAGACTATCAGCCAAATGCAGCGGGTACCAGTGTACTGGCGGTATATCTTATCAGATATTCAAGAATGCAGCAAGAAATGTCACGGGGAGCTTTTGACAAAAATATTTAATTAATAGCAACAGCTACAGAAATGAATAACAGCATCCAGGCAATTACAGTGTTCAATAAACCAGCTCTCCGAGGATGGGGCAGCGGCAGACTACTGACTGATGGACTGCATTTAAATATGTTATCTGCTCATTGGAAAGACCCCATGGGTCCCTCCCCTCCAAGACATGGCCAGCAATAGTATTATTATTGTATCTGCTTTTTAAAAAAATAGAGTAACAAATTGAATTATCTGGGGGAGAAGTCAGAGATTTCTGACCCTCTGAAATATTCATCAGGTTTTTTTGACCCTGCCGTAGAATGTTGGGAGCAACTGGAGGGATAGTGGAAAGTACCAAAATGTGTTCTGTTTCAGGGTAAAAGTGTTCATCAAATGTTAATTGACGGTCAGCGGGGAAACTTATAACTCCAATCTTGGCTATATGACCTTGGATAAGTTACATTACTTCTGTAAACTTGTGGTGAAGGAATACTCCTGGCATATAGTAGCAGTTCAAAACTGGGCTGTTTCTTCTCTCTTAGGTAACTTCCTCAGAGCTGGGGGGACCATTGAAGGGTCCATGGTAGGGACACTGATACAACTGAAGTAAATGGGACTGGTGTAGCAAGAAGAACTCAGCATCCAGAAATATAGTAAAATGCCATTATAAGGATCCAATGGGAATCTAAAAATGTCATGTAAGACTCAGTGATGCATTATTGTAAGGTTAACACGATGAGAAGGGTATATGTCCTACAGGGAATAGAGCCAACCACCAAACATTTTATATCAAAGTTTTGCATTCCATGGGATGCATCATCGCAGGCGGTTACTCTAAAGGAACTCATACCGGTGGGAGTCCTAGAAAGTAGCTGCCACTCGGAAAATGTAGGGTCCTGACTCAAAGCAGCACAACACTTGGGGGACTGGTGAGTGTTTCATGGTAGGGACATGGCCCCAGAGCATCCAGAAATAGTCTTTGCACTGCGCATGTTCATTAGTGTCCATGTCGTCTGCTCAGCTGTGAATTCTTTTCTACTCATTCAACAAATACCTAATGGGAAAACTGTTGTGTCCCAACAGAGATGCTAGGCACTAGGGGTATGATGGTGAGTCAGTAATGATCTAGCAGGAATGACTGACATTAAGCACAAAGCTGCACAAATAATTAAACATGTCATCAGAGCCATGAAGGAAAAGTCATGCATGCTGCAGAGCGTGTAACAGTCAAGGGCCGAGCCTTTATCTCCACCAGCCTGCTCCATGACTCTGTGTAGTAAGTGCTCAGTGAGTTCTCATTGACCTGAATTGAATGGAACTAACAGTGAAGCTCCCCAGTTGTCTATCAGAGAGTAAATAGTGTTCTCCCAGAGTACTCTCTTATAGACATAATTCTCAGAGTTACACGGGTGATGACCGAAAACAGATTCTAAACGAGATATTATAAAAGAAATACAGAAAGGGGGCTACAAGTACACACTCTCACAATAGAAAGAATCATCTGTCTGACGTCAGTTTGACAGTGAGGGAAGTAACAAACTATGATAAGCAGACACGGCCTGTGAGCATTGTAGGGTTAGGCCACTTAGTATATGTCAAACGTGCCTATGTACCCTGGTAGCTTCCAAGCGCTTCTCCCAGAATACAGCAGTTCATATTCATGATGAACACCCACCACTTGGGTTGGTTTGAAAGCGTATTGGGAGTAAACACTGTAAGGTCTGCTCTGTCCCAGGTATCGCCCGTTACTCTTCACGTGGCCAGGTGTAAGACACTCAGTCCCTCTGAACCTCGGGTCTTCATCTGTGGGAATAGACTTCCCAGTGACAGCCCAAAGGGTTGTGAGAGGTCAGTGCGGTGGCACGTGTGAATGTGCTTTGTGCACAATAAGCGTAGGTCCATTGCTCCATTCCAGAGCATTCCTCGGATCTTCAGATTTGGACTTCCAACTGCCTTCCACCCAGTTTCCAACGGATGTCTCCCAAGTATCTCACATTACCACGTTCAAAACCAGTTTCTGATTTTCCACCCACAGCAAGTTTTACTCAGCCTCCCCCACTATAGTCTGCTTCACTCCCTCATGATTCTTTCCTATCCCTCATCTCTCATATCCAGTCCACCAGCTAGTCCAAGCCGCTGTCTTGAATCTACATTGTTATTTCCACCTCCTTTGCATCCACTTCAATTTGAGCCACCGAGACCGCATCTGTCACCCACTGCAATTGCACCCTAAGTGGCATCTCTATTCCCCCTTTTGCATCCTCCACCCACTCTTTACAACTACCAAGATAACCTTTTAAAAACAAAATCCATTTATGTCATGTCCTTGCTCAGAAACCTCCAATGACTTTTCATTACACTTAAAAGAAAGCCTAAACTCCATGCCAAGGCCTCTGAGGTGCTATGGAACCAGGCTCCTTCCTGCCTCTTCTTGGTTGCGTTGCCCCCCATCCCTGTACTCACCTGGCTCCACCTGCTGCTTCAACCTGCCGGCTCACACCTATCTATGCAGAGCTTCTGCACCACCAAAGGGGAGCTGCACACTCTTCTGTGACAGGTTAGGACAAGTAGCGGGAAAATCCATCCATAGGAACATGTCCCCTCCCTGGAACACAACTCTCTTCCTTATCAGGGAAACTATTCCGGGGCAAATCCTTAAACTCGGATGCTGGTTCTCACTGAGAAGCACAGGGAGCAGAATATTTTCCTCCTTAATCTTGGGCAGTGGAATTATTCTTTCACTGCATCTTTATCCACACTGCCTAATTTATTTTTAATAATTTTGTATTCCTTTTTGATGTAAGCTTTATTTTGAAGTATTAGACATCCATACAGAAAAGTGCACAGGCCCTATCTATAGGAAACTGGATGAGTTTTCTCAGAGGGACACACCTTGTAACCAGCAGCCAGATTAAGAAGTGGAGCATTCCTGGCACTCCTGAAGCCCCGTCCTGCCCCCTGTCAATCAACACTCCACCGAGGTAACCACAACGCTATCTTACAACAGCATGGATTAAGTGTGCCTATTTGTATATATGGAATCATACAGTATGTACTCTTTCAAGCCTGGCACCTTTCATTCAACATTATTGTGTTACTTTTATAATCAGATAAAAAGGCCATTCCCTCTCTGTAAGAGGGACAGTGGTCAAGCACAGGGAGCTCAGGCTGACTGCTTGTAGACTCTCATTCTGCATTGTGCCCCTATGTTTCTTCACCAGCAGGCCTCTCCACCTGGGATGGCCTCCTGGATTTTACCCTCCTAACTCTTGGGCATCCAAGTCTCCCATTAGCCATCAGCTCCCCCATAGAACTTTCTGTGGCCTATGGAGCCTGGTCCTGTGCCTCTCTCCTCTGGGCCTCCCTCCCACAGTGCCTGTGTTTTTGCTGTCACGGAGCTGCTCACACTCTGGTGTCCTGGCTATTATAAGTTCCCCTTGCCCATGAGGGACGACTTAGGGGAAGGAGCCAAATTTTATTCTGTATCCCCAGCACAATACCTGGTGAAAAGTGTATATTAGTCATATTAGTCAATGCTTGTTGAATTTAACTCATTGAATTAGAGCATGATAGCAATGATATTTGCAAGACCAACTCAAATACAGAACCCCACTCATATTTTATGTTACTGGAAAAGGTACTGATCGTCAATACTTTAGAGAATTCCCCAACTCTCATTGGAGGTAAGGCAATACTTCACTAAGAGCTTTTGCTTCTTTTAATATCCTCCTGGCCAGTAGAACTGAAAATGAATTAATCAACTCCACACATTGTTTTTATACATGTGTATGTGCTAAGCACTTTGCAAGGCATGAGGAAGCTAGGGTAAGGAGTGAGGGAAGGAGACAAAACCTGCTTCACAGAATTGTTATAAGAATTGAAAACTGCATCATAGAGAGCATGTGCTTGCCCACAGTAGATACCCCACTAATACTACTTCTCTTCCCCTCCTTCCCTGCCCACAGCAGGTGTGGCCCGGAACAGCACTATGACCCTGGAGTCCAAAGAGCCCAGGGTGCGCCCTGGCTACATATCTGAGCATCCTAAACCCTGATGTGTGCTCCCAGTAGGAGTGACTGGGCCTCCCATTTATCTCTTGGGAATTCCTCCTGGGATTTCCTGGCCCGAGTCCACAGAGTCTGGCACTCTGTTTCTGGGCCACTTCTCTGGGGCCTGATCATTTGGGGCCATGACACAGCTGCCCCTTAGCTCCCATACTGTCTGCTTCCTTCTCTTCTGATGCTGTCCCATCATCAGTCTGGACCTCTCAGGAGAGGCATCAGGTCTTGGGGACAAAACACACCTTTCATGCTTAGAAAGACCTGTGTTGAGGCCCTTCCTCTGCCCCTTAAGGCTGGGTGCCCCTCCCAGTGAGTGGATTAACCTCCCTAAAATCAGTTTCTTCATTTGCAAATGAGCCTCTGTGTATAGTCCTACTAGGCTTGTTGTGAGGACAGAAACAACGATTGTGAGTATGAAACTTAAGGGTTGAACCAGGAAAGGGCGTGGCAAATGACTGTTGTTATGCCTTGGGGAAAATTAAACAAAGGTGGACTTTGGTAATAGTAAGGAAACACCTGTGGAGTTGAATCCAATTTCTGTCATTTACCAGCTATGCCTTCTAAGGGCATGCCACTTACCATCGCTAAGTCTACCTTGTAGGGTGGTTGTAAAGATAAATGTGATCACATAGGTACGATGTAAGAGTTTCATAAGAGCTGGTGTCACATCAGCATTGTCATTATTTTGGACTCATGTGATGTCCCAGTTTACCATCACCCTCAGATTCTGGCTCCTGGGAGCTGATGGCACCTCTACCATCTGACCAGCTCCCCATTCCTGACCTTTCCTTCCCCCCTTTGGCACTCTCCCATCAATGTGCTCCCAGGGTACCCTGCAGCCGAGCTTGGCTGAATTATGACAGTCAGTGTTGCAAGTGACAAATAGAGGTCCTGACATATTACGGAGAAATGGTACGTCATTTGTCTCATTCCTCCAATACTTTGACTTTTGAGGGGGAAGATAGTAGGGGTGGAGGGTGCAAATGATAATAAAAAGTCTCAGAAATTAATGAGGTAATGGGTGAGCACATTTCCATCCAAATGAGCTGGGGTCATGTTCGTGGGAAGGAATGACAAAGAGGAATAGTGAATTGAACAAGCTCAAAGTGGAGATCAAGCAAACAGGCTGAATAAATCAACGTCCAGTTGAGTCTTATTTGTGGCAATTACTTCTCTGAGCCTCCAGTCCCCAGTGCCCCATGTGTGTGCTTACCGATGCTCATTTAGCAGCCCCAGATTTGACATCTTAATGTGTTCCTTCTCACGTTAAAAATGGACATCTGCTTCGAAATTCATAAATGTCGTTAGTGGTCCCATCAAAACATTTCTGTTCAAAGAAATGGAGTAGAAGAAGGTCAGAGATGATGGCGTCCTGGTGTGTTGGAAGGACAGCTACCTAGGAGTCATGACACTGTGCTTGGAGCCCTGGCTTCATTCTTTTATAGCTGTGTGACCGAGGGCAGGACATGCCCCTTGTCTGAGTCCAACGAACAAGAGGTTTAATCATCCCTTTTTGTCATTTGTTTCTCAGATGGTTGTCAAAGTGCTTCCTGCTAATGACAAAGTGAAGAAGGCATGTTGGGAAGTACTACAAGGGTGGGGGGGCTCTAGCTAGGGAAAGGCTAAGACAACTACCACATGTCAGGTGCTGTTACATATATTAACCCATATATTCCTCATGTCTACTCTATGAGGTGTTAGCATCTTTATCCCATTTTTTTTAATACAGGGGAAAACTGAAGCATTGATAATTTAAGAAACTTGTCCAAGGTCACCTAGCTAGTAAGTAGTAGAGCAAAGATTTGGCCCAGCTGACTACAGAGTCTGTTTTCCTCACAGAAGGAAGGCCTAGGGACCTCAGACAGCCTCTGAAAATGCATCTTCAAGTTGAGGATCCCAGGCTCCTGAGAAGTATGGAGGTGGAAGGGCCTAGAATGGGACCTGTTGAGGTCTGCTTTGCTTCTCAGCTGCCCTCAGCAGAAGCCAATATTGGAAATGCCTGGTGATTTTGAAAGTAGTTATATTTATTTCACTTTGTGAAGAGGCTCCAGAGTGCTTTGGCTGTTAAGCAATTGGAAGTCTCAGGAGTACTGACTACCTGTGGTCCCCAACTCCATCTATCTTAATTCCCCTCCACTGCACCCCTGACTTTTCCATCCACCAATCAGCCTTGTGCTGTGCCTGAATTATAATCATAGGAGTAAAAGACCCAGGGGATCCACTTCATTAGAGGCCAAAGAGGACTCAAGGGGAAAATGAGTCTTGATGACAGGAACCTGTCCTAGCTCTGTGTGTGGGGCTCCTCCCAAGAGGAAGGAACTCAAGTTTCTTGAGTATCTGCCATGTGCCAGGAATTTTATATACATAGTCATCTATAATCCTCAAACCCCCTACGTGAGATGTATTCCACTTGAAGGCAATGAAGCTCAGTGAGGTTAAGTGACTTGCCCAAGATGACACAGTCATAGACAGGTCAGTAAGGATTCAGAACTGGAACCCAGATTTGTATGATTGCAAGTGCTCTGCATTTTCTGCCATGGTGTCCTGCCTCTCCTGAGGTGACCTCAGGGCTCTTCTTCCCTGGCAAGCTCAGTCTGGATGGGGGCAAGCTTTTGGTTTTCTCACCACTCTTTCCGCTGTGCTGAAACAGACTCATCACCTCACCCATGTGGTCTTTACCCCTCCAGGGCACCTTCATTTTTAACACCAATTGAGTCTCTTCTGAATGCAAATGGACTTGTAACACTCCCCTGGCCCCAAGCTCAGTGGGGCAACCCAATTGTCAGCTTTTTCCCGTATTAGCTACTTAATGGCAATCACTAGAAGGAAAGGATGAGTGACTCCTACCCACCACATGCAATCGCATGCCAAGTATACTCACCTTTGTGGCCTGCCCTGCCCCATCAGTAACCTCAGTGTTTTTCATACAGAAATTGCTCCACTTAGGGGACACTTCAGCTCACTCCCTTTCTGTTCTCTAACTCTTCCACCAACAATTAAAACTTCTCTGGGCACCAGCAGAGGCAGGCAGGTATCCAAATGGTGATTAGTGCAGTCTCACCAAAAACCTGAGACACAGGTTGTAAAGACACAGGCATCTCTTTTTCTGAGCTGAGTACCCTTAGCTTTGGACATCTCCTAAGGTGCTTATCACACCCTGCCATCTGTCATTCATTTGTTCCTTCATTCATTCACCCATTTATTTATTCATGCATCCATGCTTTCAGTCATTCATTCAGAAAGATTTCATAGCACGGTGGAAGAAGCACATGCCTTTACTTTAGACATGCCCGAGTTTGAATCCTGGGGTTCTCAGCTCTGCTACGTGACTGATCTTCTATCGTCTCTATAACTGGGAAACTGATACTATCCTCATAACGTTGGAGTGAGGGTGAATAAGGTCATGACAGTGACATGCATCATGTAAAAGCTAAGACAAAACAACCAACCACATGACGATGAGTGACACCATTACAGAAAATAGAATCCAGATATGTCTGTGGGCTTGGTGGAATTGCCTATGCTGGGCCTGGAGCCGGAGCTTCCATTATCTGAAGGACAGTGTCTAAAAAGAACCGACTGTTATGTGTGGTTCCAGGGGAGAGCCATGGCCAGTAGATGGAAGTTCCAGAAAGAAAGATATAGTTCTATTTATACACACAAAAAATTGTAACACCGCCATCCAATAAAAGGCAACATTGAGCAGTTTGTGGTTGAATCTCAGCTCTACCCCTTACAAACTGAGTGACTTGAGCAATTTATTTAAACTCTGTAACCCCCAGTATCTTTATCCAGGAGTTAAGGATAATAACATTAATTCTCCTGGGTGTTTGGGTGAGGATTAAATAAGATAATACATGTAAATCCCTGTGCCCAACATGTAGTAACTTATTCAACAAATTATTCAATAAATGGTAGTTAATTACAATGCCAATAAGAGTCCTAGGTGCTAACATCCCTTCGGAGGCGTTAGGCTGCCTGAGGAGAGCCATGGAGAAGACATGGCTTTGGAGTCAGCCTCAGGAGGTGGCTTTGGAAGACAGCACCCTGATTCTTCTCTGTGTCACAAATGGGAACTTTCAGAATTGAGGTGTCTCACCTCTGTGCACCCCATTCCCCACTGGGAGAGAAGGTGAAGCAGCAGAGAACATGGCCCTAAGTCAGGGAGGCTGGAGAGAAGACAGGGTGGGCGGTGAGGCCAGGGGGCCCTTCCCTTCCTCACTCCTGTGGTTCACAGGCTGCGGGTGAGCTGAGAGCAATCACAGTACAGTGTGGCGAGTCCTCTGCTGGTTCCTGTGTCAGGTGTGAAGGGCACCACCTGGAAATATGCATAATCCACTGTGTGTCAATTTGAACAAGTTGGCTAATCTCTGAGCCTCAGTTTCTTCACTTATTTTTTAAAAAGGGTAACAATACCTAACTTACAGGGTTATGAGGATACAGCATGCTGATCCCCTGGGTCATGAACAGCATTTGCGTTTCTGTGCTTGTGGCTGAAGAATACTGGCCACAGGTCTTTTCATATTCTCCCATTTGGTCAGTGAACAACTCTGCCCAGGGACCATGACTTCTTCTTCCTCCAAGGCCTAATAAATCCCGGTGTAGCTAATACTCACAGCCATTTGTTTCTCTTTTCCCTTTTTTAAGAGCCTACTATGGGCAAGGAACCACATCAGAACTTTATATATTTTTTTTCATTGAATCCTCACATCAGCCATCCATTCACCCATTCTTTTAAAATTATTGATTTCTATTTAAGATTCTTATTCAGTACATACTATGTTCCAGGCACAGTGGTAGGTAATAGAATATAGAGATAAATATCACATACTCCCTCTCTTCAAGAAATACCACCTTGTGGTAAACACAAAAATTATAACACGGATGTCATTAGTTCCATATTACAGGTAAAGAAACAAAGGCTTAGACAGGTTTAAAGATGCTAAGGCAGGTTTTCGATCCAATTCCTACTATGCCTCCTTTAACCCTGAAAGCTATAGTTTCTAAAGTTGCTTTATTGACCTACATGCTTTCCAAGTTGGACAAATACATTTGGGAAAGAAAGGAGAGGGAAAGAGGGGATAGACAAAGAAAAGGTAGACAATAAGGGGGTAGAGCAGAGAAATGTAATTTAACCAATTCACAGACCCTTTCAACGACTGGCCTTCACGCTTTTTGCTGAACCTATTGAACTAATAGCAGGTTGGGGTGCCCAAATTATTAACATGTAGCTGGGAAATGTGTTTCTCAAATGCAAAGTAAAAACACCTTGCTTCCCAACTCTAAGATCTCATTAAATGAGCTAATTCACCTACTGCTTAATTTGCTAGAGACCCTATGAGTAATTAGGCTGCTGACATCTTCCAAAATTATATTCTTAATTGTGGCATTCTTTTGCATCACAATGAAGCTGCCCAGCCTTCTTCCTAGACTGCCTTTCTCCTCCCCCTGCCAGGGCTCCAGCTCCCTACAGAAGAAAGGAATGAGTTTTGCATTTTGCACACTTACTATCATGGACATAATTAGTGAGAAATATTAATTAGAAACACAAGACCACCCTGGAGATCCAGCAGAATATTTGAAGCAATGGATTTGACTGTTTTCATTTGTTTTTCTAAAGCTAGTCCTGAGCCCTGAAATCCTGCAGCTGCTATTTTACCAGGGCAAGCTTCTATTTCTTGATATTGTTTGCAACAATTTATAAGTGCTTACTGGAGCGATGCTGTCTTGCTTTGGCTTGTAACCCACAACACAATATTTCACTCTTGAGATGTTACATCCATTTATCATAGCAAACGCATGTGCATGTGTGTATGTGTGTGCTTGTGTGTGTTTGTGTGTTTATACTCTGGGAAAGAGCAGCGTTTTCCTTATATAAATAACAGTATTCTGGGGGAAAATGTACACTGAGCCATTTCCCAGAGAACCACTGCAAACACATTTTGGGCTCACTGTAGATAGACTCTCTAATTGCTTTGAATTTACTTGAGTACTTTACTGAGGATTGCTTTGAGGTGATTATGAAAGAATAAGGAGGCTTCTGCAAGGAGAATTTAGAAAGACAATACTTAGGAGACATTCTATTTTTCAGGTTTCTGTGTGAGTGAGCCTCCAGTTGCTGATGAGTGTGACAGTGACATCCCTTCCACCAGAACAGTGGCGCTGGGGTCCTCCTCAGAGACTCTTATTTTGGTATGACAAGTTCAACTGTGTCCTGACTGCCCTGCTCTGCCATTGCCTGGGAACCTCTGTTGCTCTTACTTCCTGGCTGCTGGAGAGCTGTTTAGCATTCATGCTTGTACTTGGGAAGGCAGTTCTGTGCCCAGGCTGCATTCTCTTTTGCTCTGCCCAGTGTGCTCATTGGCCGCCTGGGATTCCCATCATTCAGTGCCCACAATATGTTGGCTGGATTTCCCCCACCCCCTGAATCTTTCAGTCAGCTGTAAATAAGGAGATTACTCCTACATTTGGGAAGAGACCCTTTCAGGTTCTCACTCCACTGCAAGCTTTCTGTGTGGGTTTGACCATGGCATCTGAGCCTTCCAGGATTCTGTTTTTATTTAATATGCTAAAGGTAAGGCTTCTCTTAGCTACTGATTGTCGTAGATGTGTGCATCTTGGGTGTCAGAAATCTGACTCAGTGAGATAGAACATTTGAAAGCTTATCTCTCCCTGTTTTGCCTTCCTCAGGAGGAAAGGGCAATGACCTAATTGAGTGATGAAAATGGACAAGAGGCCTCAGGGTGCACTGTAAGAGCAGGGATTTGGATTCAAGCAGACCTGGCTGCAAGCCAGCTCCACAACTGAAGAGCTCCGTTGCCTGGAGTCCCTCCCCTCTCTAAGCCTCCATTCCCTCTTTTCAAAGCGGGACCATAATGCCTGCTTAATGGAAATTAAGTGGGAAAATATTGGTGAAAGTTATAAACACAGTATCTGGCATACATAGGCTCTCAAGGAAGGTTAATTCTCATCTGGTATTCCATTCCATCCTCCTTGAAGGGAAGACGACGTGCCCAAATTGAATCATAAAACAGAAACTAAAATCAGTAACCAGGAACAGAAGGCAATGAATGGGTGTAAGGAAAAAAGGGGGAGCCATCTGACTTCATGATGGTAGAGAATTTTGCTCTCTCGAAGACAGCTTAGGAAAGATGAGGTGCATATCTTCCTCCTGGTCTGCCGCAGGGTTTTTTAAAGATACTGAATGAAACCACAACTATAATACTAACCACTGTTTGTTGGGTCCAGCAGTGGGCTTGCTAAGTGATGTACATACACCAGCTCTAATCCTGACACCAGCTTGCTGTTGCATTTTATAAAGAGATAGTCACAAAGTCAGATATCTAAGAAAACATAGAGGTCAGGTTTGAGTGGTTTGATTCTATATCCATGATTCCTGTTCTACCTCTGTCAAATACAGGCTAGAAAAGCACAATGGTCTTTTAAGTGAACAACACAGTTGACCCTTTTGCTTAATATGGGTGCTTTACCTAAAACGGGTTCTGGTCTAAATGGTGATTCACCTTTGCATCCCCAACCTCTGGTGCATGGTAACTGCCCACTTAAATGCTAAATAACTAAATAAACAAAGTTAAATCTAATTCAGTTAATCAACAAAATAAACTCACACCTCACCTGAGGAAAGAGCCAGACTCTGTATCCTGGACTTTATTACCCAGGAGAGCCTCCTGGTAGGTAGAATACAGCACCATCATCCAGAGTTCAGGGGCAAGAAATGAAGGTTGACTTCCCATCGCAGAAGGGAGAGAATTTTCGGAATTGGATTTTTACTCACATGCCAGAGTTAGCTGCCACAGAGGGACACTGGAGAACTTTCAGAGAGCAGGTGGTAGAACTCGAATCATATCCTCTGTGCTCAGATTTCACAGACCCATGGTGGCCAGCAGGAAGTTAGTCAGGATCCTTGCTTTGAGGACCAGTGTTCCTATCATCAAAATCCTGTTGACAGTTGATCCACATGCACTTTGTGGGACACTGTTCCACAGAGCCAGTGCAGAGCAGGCTCTTGGAGCCACTTTTATTTTCTTGCCAGCAAGTGGGGCATTTTAACACAGAAAAGTAAGTGAGGCAAAGGAAAGGAAAGTCATTTTTATTGAACAGTATTCTGTTTAAGGCACCATCCTGGGCATCTTTAATAAAATAAGTCATACAATATTCAGAAATCAAAGGTATTTTTGTATACCAACAATGAAATACCAGAAACAGAAATCAGGAAAAAAATACCATTTGATATAACAACAAGAAAAATAAAGTACCTGGGAATAAACTTAACCAAGGATGTAAAAGACCTGTACTCAGAAAACCACACAACACTGAAGAAAGAAATTAAGGAATACACAAATAAATGGAAGCATGTACCATGTTCATGGACTAGAAGAATTAACATTATCAAAATGGCCATACTACCCAAAGCAATTTATAGATTCAATGGAATCCCTATTAAAGTACCCATGGCATATTTCACAGACATAGAACAAACATTTCAGAAATTTATATGGAACCATAAATGAACCCAAATAGCTGCAGCCACTTTGAGGAAGAAGAACAAAGTAAGAAGGATCACAATACCTGATATCAAACTTTATTACAAGGCTACTGTAATTTAAAAAACCTGGTACTGGCATAAGAACAGACACATAGACCAATGGAACAGAACACAGAGCCCAGAAATAAACTCAAGTCTCTATGGTCAATTAATATTTGACAAAGAATGAAGAAGCATAAAATGGAGCAAAAATAGCCTCTTCAACAAATGGTGTTGGGAGATCTGGACAGCTACATGCAAAAAAATGAAACTCGATCACCAACTTACACCATACACAAAAATAAATTCAAGGTGGATAAAAGACTTAAATATAAGTCATGACACCATAAAAGTCCTAGAGGAGAACATCGGCAGGAAAATCTCAGACATTCCGTGAAGCAACATCTTCACTGATATGCAGGGGGCAAAAAGGAAAGAATAAACAAATGAGACCTCATCAAATTAAAAATCTTCTGCATGGCTAAAGAAAACAGCAGTAAAATGAAAAGAGAACTAACTATATGGGAAAACATATTTGCCAATGATACCTCAGACAAGGGTTTGATCTCCAAAATACATAAAGAACTCACATGATTCCACTCCAGGAAAACAAAAAACCCAATTAAAAAATGGACAAAGGACTTGAACAGACACTTCTCCAAGGAGGACATAAAGAGGGCCCAGAGACATATAAAAAGATGCTCAGCATCACTAGCCATCAGAGAGATGCAAATTAAAACAACAATGAGATGCCACTTCACACCATTGAAAAAGGCCATTATAAACAAATCAACAAACAAGTGTTGGAAAGTGTGTGGAGAAAAGGGAACCCTAGTGCACTGTTGGTGGGAATGCAGAATGGTGCAGCCACTGTGGAAAACAGTATGGAATTTCCTCAGAAAAGTAAAAATGGAACTGCCTTTTGACCCAGCAATTCCACTGCTGGGATTATATCCTAAAAACCCTGAAACACCAATCCAAAAAAACCTATGCACCCCAATGTTCATAGCAGCACAATTTACAATAGCCAAGTGCTGGAAGCAACCTAAGTGCCCATCAGCAAATGAGTGGATCAAAAAACTGGTACATTTACACGATGGAATACTATGCAGCAGAGAGAAACAGGAGCTCCTACCCTTTGCAACAGCATGGATGGAACTGGAGAGCATTATGCTAAGTGAAACAAGCCAGGTGGTGAGGGACAGATACCATATAATCTCACCTTTAACTGGAACATAATCAACAAAAGAAAAAAGCAAGCAAAATATAACTAGAGACATTGAAATTAAGAACAATCTGACAGTAACCAGAGGGGAGGAGGGAGCGGATAATGGGTGGAAGCATTTTCAGGAAAAACTTTAAAGGACACATGGACAAAACAAAGGAGGAGGGTGGAAGCAAGAGAGGGAGGTGGGTTTGGCTGGGGTGGGGTGTAATGGTGGGGGGGAAACGCAGACAACTGTAATTGAACAACAATAAAATAAAATAAGTCATGTAATCTTTACCAAGAACCCATGACATACCTTGTCCCCCTTTTACAGATGAAAACATTGTTGCCTGTTCAATCAGTAAAGCTCATTGGCTCAGTATTGAATTAATGTCAGGGGTCACCAGAGATGAAGGAAAATTATAATATGATTTTTGCCACATTTTTCAGGGTATTGGTGATACTCTTTGGGTGGTGAAGGGCACACACAGACAAAAATATATATAAAGCCAAGACGTTGAAGAATTACAGCCCCCTGCACACACATACATTGTCTCATCACTAAGATATAGCTATTGCCAGCATTATGGGTAACTTCTTCCAGCATTTTTCTAAGATTTTAAATTTTTTATTAGATTATTACTATACACAAAATTTAGAATCCTGTTTTTTCACTGATCATTAGTTCATATTCCATATTATTAATTTAAACCCAGTAAACATAATGTTTAATAACTGTATAATATTCTAACCAATGGCTGTCTCTTGTAATTATTCTTCCCCTCCTTTTTCTTCTCCTTCTCTTCCTTCTGCTACTGATACTTCTTATTTACAGCTTATCTTTATTAAGAGCTTGCAATGTGTTAGACTCTGAGTTAAATTCTTCCTTGTAAAACCTCATTCACTTCTCGTAATAGTTCTATGAAGTGGGTTCTCCTATTATCTCTCTGTAGAGACAAATATAGAGATGAGGAATATAATGTATGAAAGGTTAAATAATTTACCTAAGATAGCACAGCTATTAAGAAGTAGTGATAGTTTTTGGTTTTCTCTGATTTTAGAACTGAAGTTCTTAACCACTGCCATGTTTTATTGTCAGGTACCAATTTGGTTCCAATCTTTCCTTGTAATATCATCCTTGTATTCTGTGGTACATGTGTGCATAGTTACTTTTGATTAGTTTCGTAAAAGAGATTTACAGAAAAGGAATGACTAAGTAAAAGGGTATGAATATTTTTCAGGCTCTTAACATATGCAGCCAAATTGCTTTCCAAAAGTTCTGTCCACTTACATTTCTGCCACCAATGTATGAGAGTGCTCATTTCATTACACATTTGTCAGAAACAAAAAGGGAAACAAAAATAGAAGCGAATGACCTTCTATGACTAACATTTCAGACAGGTACAGCATCTGAGAGTTCTGGGGCCCCTGGTTAGAATAGGTCTATGAGGGTCTTGGGGAAGGCAGAGAGAAAGGCAGCCTAGGATGAGGGTGAGAATGTGTGTTAAAAACATTTAGAATCAGACTATTTGGGTTTGAGACCCCTGTCTACCAATTGCTAAGTGTCAGCCCTGAGATTTCAGTCTCCCTCTTTAAGTTACTTCATTTAGTCTAATTGTAGGGTGGGGGGCATGGGTAGAATGGGAATTATGAAAGGCCTTGGAAAAGTGGGATTGTTCAACTAGGCCTTAGATGTTGGGGTAGGATTTTGGTTGGTGAGGAGGTAGCAGAAGGGCATTCTGATTAGAGGTGACTCCTGAACCACAACCTAGAATCCAAGGTTTGTTTGAGGACAATGGGAGCAATGAATATTCACACAATTGGGCAGTGGCTAGAGTTGGCCTGGCAAGCTTGGGTAGGATGTTGAGAACCTTAAATATCATTCCAAGGAGTATGAACTTGACTTACAGATAACGAGACTCAATGCTTCTGAGGTAAGCAGCTTGATCAGATTTGTATTTTTTAGGAGACATCTCTGAGTAAATAGGAAACTAGAGAATAAATGGACAGAGAGGCCCTAGTGAGGCAAGGTGAAAATAATCGAGGCAAGATATGAACAAGTCCGAACTTTTAGTTCAGAGAATAAGGGGACTGTGGCTATAATAGAAGCATATACACTTTAGGGAGAGCTCAGCAGAGGGATTAATTAATTTCCACCCACAATAGGAGTCAAGAGAAAGAATTGAGATGACCAAAATGTACGGAGTGCACACACAACCACCCTGCAAGGAGGGTAATCTTATCCCCATTTTACAAGTGAGTGAAATGAGACTTGGTTGGGTCAATCAACCTACTCAATGTTATGCAGATAGAAAGTGAAAATGTTGATGTTAGAGCCAAGTGTATCAGACCCCAAATCCCAATCCACTTCACTACCTGTCAAGGCATTATAGAAGAGGTGGTCTTTCAGTGGAACCTTAAAGAAAACAGTCTTTCTTCAAATGGACAATGATGGATGAAGAAAATTCCAGGCAGGGAAAACAACCTGGTGAGAGTTTGTGCAGACCGACTTTCAGGGGTATGTATACACTAGAGTCAGTGCTCAGTTTGCTAATTGTTTATCATTTATCATGTTTCAAGCCTTAGTCTTAGTGCTTAACACTTACTGAATCTTTGAATCTTGCCTATAGCTTACATGTAAGGACCCGTTATCATGCCCACTTTGGAGATGATCACACTGAAGACACGAAGCAGTTAATTGAATTGCCCAAATTCATACAGCTAGTGAGTGGCAGAGCCAACATTTCTCCTCAGATGTCCTGGTTCCTGAGCTCTTAACCACTTTGCATCTTGGTCCCATAAGCACAGTGTGGAGGCTAGGAGCCATTCTTCCCTGGCCCCAAAGTAGAAGGACTCTTGAGTAAATCTACTTTTTCTTCCCCTGAAGAGGATATGAATGACCTTGATGAGGACAGAGGTCAACCAGGAAGACCTGGGTATCACTCTACAATTGTTTTTAAATGAGTGTGACCATAATGACAGCTGTCATTTCTAGAACTACACTGTTGACCAGGCACTGTAGGATGCTCCATAGATCTTCTCTCCTGGGCAGACCCTGCTGGGTGTATTGCACCAGGGGAATACTGACTGGCCAGGCCACGGGATACTGGTGTGGAAATGGGGGGAGAGATAAGCACTGTAAACCATGCTAAGAATGTGGGCCTTGTCTTCATGGCAGTGGGAATCCAAGGAAGGTTTTGAAACCAGTGACTGATAAAATGCTGTTGAGGGTTCAAACTCTATCTCAGGTGATTGTTTGGCGGGGGAAAGGGAAACTGATTGAGGGAGTGTTAGGAGACCAGAGGCAGCAGATTGGGGTAATCCAGATTACCTGATAAGGGTCTAGACTGAAAGAGTGGCAACGGGAATGAGGAAAAAGAGACAAATTCAGGAATAATGATAGATTCAATAAGACTGAGTGTCTAATTGCATGTGAAGAGCATAAGAAAGCAGCATTAGGGATGGTTCCCGCTTTCTGTTTTATCTTACTGGGATCCAAGGATTACTTATCTCCTTGATTGGCTGGAAAACTGTATCTTTATAAAGAAAGTATATCTAATGTTGAGGCCAGGAGCAATACACTTTTTTTTTTTCTGTGCAGAGAAAGCTAAAAGTGTCAGTGATATGCATGAATAATAAAAATCCAGATTCCTTTCACCTCTCCCCACTTAACAAGAAAAATTATTTTGCTCATAACTTTGATGAGCTTGATGACTGTTCAGAATCATCCCAAGCACACAAACTGCCCACGCACTGGGGAAATTATTAATATTTTACTGGTGGACTTGGTTGAGCAAACACAATAAAAACAGGCTCGGTGTCATTGCATGCTGGAAAAGCAGATGGCAGTTGGAAGCAAAGCTGCATCCGGCAGTTTGAAATTTCAAATTACATCAATTTGAAGCTTTGCTTGTGCCTCAGGCAAGATTTCCCCTCAAATGAAGGAGATGGAGGGGGGTAAATCCTTTATTCTTGGGCTGGTTTGGAGAGGCTGCTGAATGGTACCCTGCTTTGTATGATGCTGGGTGGTCCCAGAGCTGGAAGGGAGATGGGCTACTTCTGTCCCAAGTTCCAGAGTATAAACCTGGAATGAAAAACCTGAGAAGTCCCTAGCTCTCTAGGATCTCATCAACCCTAGCTCTCTATTCTCACACATTCTGTTCTCTCAGTCTCAGGTAAACTTTCCCTTTTTATTCCTCCCTCTCAACCTAGGTAACTTCTATCCTTTAGGACACAAATCATGCACAGCTTGCTTCAAATTACATATGCCTTTGTCAACCTGTCAAAGTCTCCTGCCCTCCCATCTATATCTCTTCCACTGTGTTGCCTTCTCTCATAATACTTACCAACTTGGATTGCAAGATATACTTTGGTGATGGGAGCCTGTGAGCTCTTTAGAGCTGGGACTGGACCAATCTTCAGCACACCAATACTAGTACCTAGAATATAGTAGGCACTTAATAAATGGTAGTTGTGTTATAATAATAATTACTGGATAAAGATCAGCTTATGCTATATCTGTATATGCGGCATATGTAATACACACAAAGAAAGGGTGGGTATGTAAATGTGTACATGATATCCAGTATAGAAGATGTGTGTGAAAGGAAGGTAGATGTGGGGTGTGGGCATGTATACAGGGGATTTGCACATTGGTCAGGTGTTAAAGTTAGCTAAAATTCTAGCTATCTATCAAGTTACAAGAGGGTCTTTTTCAAAATATAAATTCTGGGGCCGCACTGCCTGGAAATTCATAGAATTGATAAGTTTTAAAGATCTTCACATATAATTCAGATTGTGAACCAAGATTGTGAGCCTTTGATTAAATTGTAAGTATTTGCTGGTTGACCACTGTTTGCTAGCACTGTTGTAGATCCTGGAGACCTACTGGTGACCTAGACACAGTCACTGCCCTTGTGGCACTTCAATTTGTGGAGGGAGGGAAGGTAAAAGACATAAATAAATCAATGACTACCCAGAAGACTTTAAAATGGTACTGTTGTTAAGGAAATAAAATAGGACTTCCAGTCAAGGTGTAGATAAACATGCTTCACCTCCTTAGGCAACCACAAAAAGAATTACAACTAAATCCAAAATAAATAACACCCAGAACTGTCAGAAAATCAAACTGTATAGAAGTCTAACAACGAAGGATTTGAAGAAGCCACAATCATCCAGAAGGGTAGGAGGGGTAGAGATATGGAGACAGGGCAGAGAGGCAAGAAAACATGGCATGGTGCAGAGAGGTGGCAGTGGCAGCAGAATGGGCCCAGCTGGTCTCACATTTATGTGTGGTGGATAAAAATTAGAAGGGATACCTTGGGAGCCAGCTTTCCCGGTCGCAGGCCAGAACTCACAGCCCAGGGTTCCATAACTTCTAGCTGTGAAAACCAGTGGGGGTTGGGGCAGCGGACAAACTTCTGGGTTTTCAGGAAACTTCACTTAAAGGGCCTACACTGTCTTAAAACATACACAAACCCACCCACTCTGAGATTCAACACCAAGGCAACAGCTGGAAGGCCTCCAGTTGCATGCAGGGAGTGGGTGAAGTGACTGGAAATGGGATGAGTGCTGGGCAAACCCCAGAAGCCAGGCAATGGCATAATACCCTCTATACTTCCCTACAGAGCCTCAATGTGATGAAGTGGGTTGCCCCACCCTCGCAATTACCTAAGGCTCTGCCCTGCACAATTTACAGGTTCCTTTTGCAGAGACTCAAAGCAGCCTTACCAGAGCAAACACAGGGAGGCTGCCAAACTGAGGAGACAAAGAAATATGGCCCAGATGAAAGAACAGAACAAAACCCCAGAAAAAAGAACTAAACAAAACAGAGATAGCCAACCTATCAGGTTCAGAGCTCAAAACACTGGTGATCAGGATGCTCAAAGAACTCATTGAGTATGGCAACAACATAAAGGAAGAAATGAAGGTTACATGAAGTGAAATAAAGAAAAATCTACAGGTAAACAACAGTGAAGGGAAGGAAGCTGAGATTCAAATCAACAATTTGGAACATAAGGAAGAAATAAACATTTAACCAGAACAGAAAGAAGAAACAAAAATTCAAAAAAAAAAAAGGAGAGTATAAGAAGACTCTGGGGAATCTCCAAATGTGCCAACATCCAAATCACAGGGATGCCAGAAGGAGAAGAGAAAGAGCAAAAAATTGAAAACTTATTTGAAAAAATAGCCCTGGTTGGTGTGGCTCAGTGGATTGAGTGCCAGTCTAAGAACCAAAGGGTCATCAGTTCAGTTCCCAGTCAGCGTATATCTTGGATTTTGGGCCAGATCCCCAGTGGGGAGCATGTGAGAGGCAACCGATCAATGTATCTCTCACACATTGATATTTCTCTCCCTCTTTTTCTCCCTCCCTTACACTCTCCCTAAAAGTAAATCAATAAAGTCTTTTTTAAAAAGAAAATAAATAATGAAAGAAAACTTCCCTAATTTGGTGCAAGAAAGAGACATAAAAGTCCAGAAAGCACAGAGAGTCCCAAACAAGTTGGACCCAAAAAGGGCCATACCAAGACACATCAAAATTAAAACACCAAAGGTTAAAGATACGGAGAGAATCTTAGAAGCAGCAAGAGAAAAGTAGAAAGTTACCTACAAAGGAGTTCCCATAAGACTGTCAGCAGATTTCTCACAAGAAACTTTGCAGGCAAGAAGGGACCGGCAAGAAGTATTCAAAGTGATGAAAAGCAAGGACCTACAACCTAGATTAATCTATCCAGCAAAGCTATCATTTAGAATGGAAGGACAGATGAAGTGCTTTCCAGACAAGGTAAAGCTAAAGGAGTTCATCATCACCAAGCCATTATTACATAAAATGTTAAAAGAATTTATTTGAGAAAAAAGAAGATCAAAACTATGAACATTAAAAAGGCAACAAATTCACAACTATCAGTTGAATCTTAAAACAAGACACAAAAACAAACTAAGAAAACAACCAGAACAGGAACAGAATCATAAGTATGGATATCATTTGGAGGGTTATCAGCTGGGAGGAGGCAGGGGGAGAATGGGGGAAAAGGTGCAGGGATTAAAAAAGCATAATTGGTAGGTACAAAATAGACAGGAGGATGTTAAGAATAGTATAGGAAATGGAGAAGCCAAATAACTTATATGCGCAACTCATGAACAAGAACTAAGGAGGGGATTGCTGGAGAGAAGGGGATACCAGGAAGAGGGTGGCAAAGGAGGGAAAATTGGAACAACTGTAATAACATAGTCAATAAAGCATACTTAAAAATCAATCAATAAATTTTAAAAAATAGTCATGGGAATGTAAAGTACAGCATAGAGATTATAGTCAATAATATTGTATTGGGTTGGCCAAAAAGTCTGTATGATTTTCTCCACAATATAAAAGACACATTTTTCATTTTCACCAGTAACTTATTGACTTGGATATTTTGAGTATCTCAGCACTCTCCTACATAGTATAACATCTATTGTTCTCAATTAATGTCTTGATTTGATTGCTATCAACTTGAACTGGTCTACCCACTGTGCCTTTCTTGAAATAATAAAGCACAATTGCCAAAAATATTGTGTATTTTCTTCCATCTTCAATATAAAAATGGCTACTCAAAAATTCACTAATTTTGATAAGTTTTTTTTTTTTAAAGTGCACTCTGATTTGACAGCTGTCACAATACAATCTAATAAAATTGTTTCAAATGACGTTAAAGACAACTAAGCACTACTAGAGCCATCTTATGGGAAAAAAACAGGCAAATGTTTTGGTGAACCCAATAATAACTATGTATGGTGTCAGATGGGTACTGGAAATATCAGGGGGAACACTTTGTAGATTATATGATTGTCTAACCACTAAGCTGTACACGTGAAACTAATACACAAAAATACTGAATGTGAACTGTAATTAAAAATAAAGTAAATTAGGTAATGGCATAAGCAGTGGTTGGGGTGGTCAGGGAAGTTCTCTTCGAGGATGGGACATTTGAGCTGAGATCTAAATGATGTGAAAGGAACAGTCAGATGAATACCCGGGGATGAGACTTTGAAGTAGTAGGAACTGGGAATGCGATGCCACTGAGCCAGAAATGAGCTTGGCATATTTTGTGAGCAAAAAGAGGTGAGTGTTCCTGGACTATGAAAAATGATGACAGAGGGTAGAGTAAATGAAGTCAGAGAGAATGGTAGCGAGGTCAGATCATAGAGGATGTTGCAGGAAGGGCAAGAAAATTTACTTGGAATAATTGAGGAAGCCTGTGGGGAGGATTTAAAGTAAGGGAGTAAAATGATCCCACTGAGGATTTTTAAAAGACCACGTTGGGTTGCTTGGAGAAGTTGTTGTAGGGATGCAGGAGTGGTAGCGGAGAGACTGGTGGCTAGTGTGACAGTCTGGGAAAGAAGTGGTAATGACTTGGAGGACAATGGTAGTAAGAAAGGTGGAGAGAAGTGAACGGACTGGGGAGAGTTTGGAGGTAGAGCTGGCAGGATGTCTTCATGGACTATGTAGGATTGAGGGAAAAAGGGAAACTGAAGATAACACCCAGGTTTTAGAGTAGCTAGATGGAGTGTGAGGCCATTTTGTAGGATAAGTATCAGGGGGTTATTTGGGAAATGTGTTTCTTGTGTAGTAGGCTTTGTGCACTTAAAGTTGAAGTCCGTTTGATAAGCCTGCACAATGTGTGTGTGTGTAGAATGTATATTTAGGAAACATATATTGTAGTCATGTCCTGAGGCTGCTGCAACAAATTGTGACAAACTCGGTGGCTTAAAACAACAGAAATGTATTCTCTCAACAGTGTTTGTGGGTGGAAGTAGGAAATCAGTTTCACTGATTGGAAACCAAGGTGTTGGCAAGGCCATGCTTCCTCTGGAGACATCAGGGGAGAATCCATTCCTTGTCTCTTCCAGCTTCCTGTGGCGGCTGGCACTCCTCAGCTTGGGGCCACCCCACTCTAGGTTTCTAGGCCAGCAACTTCAAATCACTCTGCTCTGTCTTAACATCATCTTCCCTTGTGTGTAAGAAATCTCTCTCTGCCTCCCTCTTATTAGGATTTATGTGATTGCAGCATTTAGGGACCACATGGATAACCAGAATAATCTCCCCATATGAAGATACTTAACTTAATCACATCGGCAAGACCCTTTTTGCAAATGAAGGCAATATTTGCAGGTTCCTTGGATGAGGACCTGTGTACATTGAAGTGTGCAGATTATAGCTCAGTGGTGTGCAGGTATGTGTGTGCACACACACAGTTCACACGTGTACCTGGCTTTCTAGGGCTATAAGTATGTGAATGTGAGGACCTCTTTGTGTGGGGTGCACCTCTCCTGTGTCCTCACACCAAGAGACTCTGCCAGTCACATGGTTGCTGCTGTGAAAGTGTTTATAAACAACATAGGTCTTTCTTGCTTACCCTGCAAATCCAGGTTAGTGTTAGATTCTGAGGCCATCTCAAAAGGAGTCCTCCTGTTTTGAATGTATAACTGGTTACATTTATATCATTTGGTTTGTCTATTTTAGTTTTGGAAATGTTTTCGATTTGCTTCCCAATGTCTATAAGTTTATGAAGCTCCCTTAGAAGGTAAAAACATGATGTGCCCTCCCCCTACTCACCATGAGAAGAGTTATATGTGCTTAGTGTCCACTGACTGAGGACTGTACACTAACAACAAGTTAATGTGAATTTGCTTATGTTTTTGAATAAATGTTTATTTTATTAATTAATCTCAATGGCATCTACCTACACTTAAAAATACTGCTATCTGGATGTGCGTGGCATTGTTTTGTAGGCGATAGGTAATGTTTGGTGTGTATATATGTCCATGACACTTTGAAATAACTCAAAGAACCCTCAGGGAATCTGTATCCACAGTTTGGGAAATATTATAGTGGAAATGAGATTCACAAATTGACCAGCAGGTGTGTCTGCATTGGCTAGCAGATTATTATTACTGCATAATTAAAATGTAATGCCTTTGGTAGAACCTGTACTCTCTTGTGAGTTCTAGTTACACTATTCACAATTTTACTAAACCTGCATGCCCCACTGCTTTATAACCCAGTGGTCCTGGAAGACATATGATTTGTGATCCCTGATATAAATGTAGCCATCTACAATTGGTAAAGTATGCTGATATCTGTGATCTCATTTTGGCTTCATAACCCCACCACCACCACCCAGAGTTGGAGATAAGATATCATTTCTATCTTAAAGATAAGTTAATTGAAACTCAATAGTTTTAACAATTTGCCCTGTGTCATCCAGCTGGTAAGAGGAATTGCTATGGCTGGAATCTAAGTCCCTTGACTCTTAGAAAGATGCTTTTACCCTCACACTACACTGTCTCCCTTACAGTTTGCTTGAACTCCAGATAAGCCAGATATTACTGTCAGTGGACAGCCATCAAAATCAGATCTGAGGAAATAGTAGTAAATAACTGAGCTTAAACAAAAGCAAGGGAGGAAATCTGCTTATTTCAGTTCAAGACATTGAAAAGTGGTGGTAGGTAATGTATAAGAAAGCAGATAATGGAGTTTGTAAACAATAGAGCAATTCCCTCCATGCTAAGGAAAAAGCAGAGGTTACTGAAGGCAGAGAACAAACAGTAGAAACAACACAACTGAAGAAGCCAGAGAAGATTGAAACCTTGACTTGTGCCTGAACAAAGCCACCTCTCAGAGTATCCGTTCTGTTTTGTTTTGTTTTTTCTTCTTCAAGTAAGGTTGCTCACTCATATAATACCCATTTCTTTGTATGGTCAGTGTGAGGATTAAACAGAATCATGGAGGCAAAAGTGTTCTGCAAATACTACAATGAGTAATAACTCTGATCTGAAGCCCAGGAGGCTTTCAGATAAGTATTTTTTTTCCTCCATGGGGAATTAATATTTTTTTCTTTCTTTTTAAAAAATTTTTTATTGCTATTCAATTACAGTTGTGTGCCTTTTCTCCCCATCCCTCCACCCCACCCCAGCTGAACCCCCCTCTCTCCCCCCCTCCACCCTCCCCCTTGATTTTGTCCATGTGTCCTTTATAGTAGTTCCTGTAGTCCCCTCTCCCCACTGTCCCCTCCCCACTACCCCCTGGCTATTGTTAGGTTGTTCTTAACTTCAATGTCTCTGGTTATATTTTGTTTGCTTTTTTCTTCTGTTAATTATGTTCCAGTTAAAGGTGAGATCATATGGTATTTGTCCCTCACCGCCTGGCTTATTTCACTTAGCATAATGCTCTCCAGTTCCATCCATGCTGTTGCAAAGGGTGTAAGCTCCTTCTTTCTCTCTGCTGCCTAGAATTCCATTGTGTAAATATACCATAGTTTTTTGATCTACTCATTTGCTGATGGGCACTTAGGAATTAATATTTAATCTGTGTGGTCATTGAAGTTTTTCTTGTTTCTCATAGAATATTGGGAGTTTATTATTAGGCCCTGGATCTCTGTGCCAGACCTTAAGACAAAAATAAGTTGAACTGGTCCAGACATCTAATATATCCAAGTTCCTGATGGATAAAATATTGCAAATGTTTACATTAGGTGGTTAGATTCTGGGGGGGTTGAATTTGAAACTGAGTGAATGTCTTCGCCTGTTGGAACTGATGTAACAAACCACCATAGAATAGGTGGCTTAAACAACAAAAATTCATTTCTCAGTTTTTGAGGCTGGGAAGTTCAAGATTGAGGCAGTGGCAGAATCATTGTCTGGTGATGGCTCACTTCCTGGTTCATAGAAGGTTCATCTTTCTGGGTCCTCACATGTCTGGAGGAATGAGAAAGCTCTCTGTGATCTCTTCTATACAGGTACTACTCTGATTCATGTGTGCTCTGCCCTCATGTGCTAATCACCTGCTAAAGACCCTGCCTCCAATTACCATAGCATTGAGGATGGGGCTTCAACATATGAATTTGGGGGGACACAACATTCAGCCTATAGCAGTGACTATGGTCTTTGGATTTGAAAGGACTATATTTCTTGCACATGTTGCATAAGCACCAGCTTTTTCCAGCATCTTCTGTGTAGTGTATTTACTGATTGTAGCTAACATGCTCTCCAAAGGTGACCAGTCATCAACAATGACAGTTCTCCTCAAGTGCGATAGATATCCTTTTCTCATGCTCTGGTTTCTGGATTTGATTGTGGCTTCAGAACATCTTAGTGAAAATCAGTGAGGGACATAGTGAAGTCTGCGAGTTGCACAGGTTTATGGGTAATCCCACCAACTAAGCTAAACTTCTGAAGGAGAGGAACATCGGGGGGCTGTGATGTTCTCTGCCCCTGCTCTTCTGACTGCTTCTCAAGCAAAGCCCTGTCACCTCTAGTTGGGATCTATTTTTCTTTGCACTGAGGATTTATTGACTGTAACCACCAGAGCACAAAAGTGATCTAAAATGGAAAGGTAGTAAACCCCCAGTTTTTTCAAATCCAACTAGGCAGAAAGGTAACTAGAAAGAATTTTGCTCTCAGAGGTGCTCTCTGTGATGATTGTTGATTTGATTGCAAGAATTAAAAGAGACAACTTATTTTTAGTACCTTGTAATCTCATAAGTAAAGAAGCAGTTTCTAACCTGTCTTAGGCTCCTATTTAACATTAAGAAATTTTGTGGTGCAGGGTTATAGTTATACGTTGGTATCTATTACATGAGAAAAGACATGATACTATAAGCTACAATCTGTAATAGTGTCAACAATAAAAACTACAAATAAATAAAATAAAAAACAAAGAAAAGCTACAAGGAATACCATAGGGCCATTTTATACTGGGGGAAAGAAAGGGAAAGGTCAAGTCAGGAACATGTATAAAGGACCCATGGACAAAGACAATGGGGGGGGATTGAACATGGGACATGGATGGTGGATAGGGCAGGGGAGAGTAATAGGAGGAAATGGGGACAACTGTAATTGAACAACAATAAAGAAGAATTAAAAAATAAAGTGAACTTAGATGTTAAGTGGATACAAATATCACATAACAAAACACATTAACATTTATGGAGCTGTACTCATACATCTGAAAATTTTTAATTGACATATTACCAACACATTGTTCTTTCTTTTCTTTCATTTTATTTTTTATTTTTATTATTTTTATTTTTATTGTTGTTCAAGTACAGTTGTCTCCATTTTCACCCTACCATGTGCCCCCGCTCCACCCATCCCCGCCTCCCAACCTTGCACCTACCCCCTTTGGCTTTGTCCGCATGTCCTTTATACATGTTCCTTGATGTCCCTTCCCCTATTATCCCCTATTATCCTTCTTCTCCCTCCTCTCTGGTTACTTGTTTTTTCAATTTACAGACAATATTTGATGTATATACAGGTTTGTGAACTCCTTGTAAAAATTTCTTGATTCTCCTGGGCTCTGTTGCCCACTGGTTGAGAAATACTGAATTCTTAAATTATTTTTGATGATTATTTGTATGATGATTAGGAAACCAGATTTCTCGGTTTATTCCTCAGTTATTCCAGATAAATAGGAATGATAAAAAAGGTTTAAGAACTTATAAGTGTCACTTTTTGGCCTCTGATCACCCAACAACTCAAAGGTATGCAAATGACAACACATATAGGATTTGAAAGGGTTTTCAAGATGTGAGGTCTTACAAGGCAGTGGATGAATTCAGAGAGACCTAGCTACACGAATGCTTGAGTTCCATTGTTTCCAGTCTTTGTATCTTTGAGGAAATTGAGTTTTCTAAGTCTCAGTTTCCTGATTTGCAATTTGGGCATATAGATACCCACTTTACAGCAGCATTGTGAAGCTCAGCATATGATAGGCATTTGACAAATATAAGCTATATTTTAACCCAACCCCATTTTATAAACAAGAAAATAAGGGTCAGAAAGATTGAGACCTAAGGGACACACACACACACACACACACACACTAGTTTGTGATAGTGCAAAGCGAAGACCTCCTGACTCATGCACCTGTATTCTACTATAATTCTAAAACTTATACTTTCTCCTCCCCACTCTTAAAAAATTCATACCAATTTTCTAGGCTGGAATTGGCAATGAGCCAACATACAGAGGTTTGTTTTTAAAAGAGACAAGAGAAAAACTCACAGCATCTTTTACCCAGATTCTCACAATAGTTTCCAGTAAGTGCTACTTTATCCCAGGAACTCAAACCTTGGGTTTCTGCTTCTCCTGCCTTCCCTGATTCTGTTACCACTTGGAAAGCCCTGTGGTCCACAGCTAATTAAAGAGGGATGGAAGAAAATTATACCTCTGTTGATGCTGTTGTTTTAATCTATCTCAAAAGCTTCTCAACAGCAAGGCAACAAGCAGTGGACTAAGAGGGAGTTCTCTCTGACAGAGAGGGCACAAGAGACCCTGGAATGATTTCCATGAATCCACTATTATTTCATTAAGTGACTTTTACACTTTCTATTGTTATAGATTCACAAACCACACACACACACACACACACACACAGATAATCTTCTAGGATTTGTTGAGTCTTAGGAAAGCAGGGAGCCCCAGGAGAGAATAAAATACCATTTGTATCACATATTTATTATATGCCTTGCATGATGTTTTTGTTCTCATTTCCTCATTTAATCCCCACAACAAGCATGCATCCTATTTTATATAACAAGATACCAAAACTTTGTGGAGTCAAGATCACATAGCTAATTATTATCAGAGCTGCGCTTCAGAACCATATTTTTATCATCATCATTATAACCAGTCATTATAATTATCATTCACCATCTTCATTAAAATGCCTAACATTTATTAAGCATTTACTACAGATTGAGTGCTTTTCTAGGTACATTGAATATATTAATTTATTTAAACACTTTATATGTACCTCAACAGCTTATTTCTCATAAAAATCCCTACAGTAGGTATTATTGTCATCCCCCAAATTTCCCAAGGTGATGCAGCTGAGGGCCCTATTAGTTAAATTCCAGAAGCTGCACTCTTAGCTACACTACTCTGACTGAATCCAAACCAGATACTTTCCAGCTCTATACCTTGCCTCACTAGGGCTTTCAGGACTGGGGTGTCTTTCAAGAGCCTCAAGGTAACACATCTCCTGGAGAGTATGACCCAGTTCAGATATACCTAGGTTAAAATCCTCCCAGCTATTGTAACAGTATTCATTGCAGCCTTGACTGTGGACAATAGCAGGTATGCTGTTCAGAATTAAACAGGTGAGCTTCAGTAGGTTATCTGGTTTCCTTGGTGCTTAAAGGTGGTCTGCACCTAGAGCAGTGCTAATTAACAGGAAACGGGCAAAGTATGAAGGAAGTTAGCACCTTGGACAGTGCCAGTGGCTTCCCAAACACTGCTAACTGCAATTGGCGGAGATTGCCCTGTTCTAAAGCTGAAACTTTAAAAGCTCTTGACATTCTTGCCCTAGACTCAAAACAGTGATGATTCATCTTTTGTGTGTACATAGTAACCTAAAATAGCAACAAAGCATTATTTCTCATGATTTTGTGGGTTGGCTGGGCAGTTTCTCTGCTGGTTTTCCTGGGCTCATTCATGTAACTACATTCAGCTACAGGGTCAGCTAAGCTGCAAGGCTCAAGTTGGCTTCCATCACATGGTTAGTAGTTGGTGCTGGGTGCTGCCTGGGCTGCTTCATTTCCTCTCTATGTGGTTATCCTATGGTAAGCCACACTAGCTTCCTTACCTGGTAGTGTGATAAGGCAACATTCTCCTCTTGAGACCTAGTTTGAAGAACTCACAAAAAGTCAGTTCTCCCACATTCTAATGGTAAAAACAAATGTCAAGAGGTCAGAAAATAGACTCCACCACAATGAAACAAGCTGCAAAAATATTTGCAGCCATATTTAATTAATCACAGCCTCCTTTAAAAAGCCGATCAAGCTATATCATTGTGAGAAGTAGCAAAGTTCTTCCCTGACTCTGAGAGCAATCCCACCCTAGCTCATTATCCATATAATGCTGCTGGATTTTGTTTGTACCTCTTGATACTAATCTATTTGTGCATTGAATAAGCAATTACTCAAGATTGTTTGTGAGACAGGCACAGTGCCACTTTTCCAAATTCACATTAGCTTATCAAGTTATTACAAGAATCTATCAGATTTTATCATTCCCCTCAACCCTCATTTAAAGAAGAAATCACTGAATCTCAGGAAGTTGAAGAAATTTGCATCAGCATGCACTCAGCACATGGCAGTCTTCCACTTCAGTAGTTTATTTATCTTTGGCACTTAATCTGCTGCATTGCAGTTCTCCATTTACCTGCCTACCTCCCATAAAGGTTGTGATCTCCCTGAGGGCAAGACTGTATATTTCTCCTTTGTGCATTACCAGTGCATTGAAGGCTGCTGGAGATGATTTGCAAATTCTCAGTGAATGTTAGATGGAGAGATGAATCAACTTCCAAATTGTGGACATTATGTCCTTTCCTGATGAGAGTGTCTTCAGTTTATGTTACTTGAGTCCATGTGGCTGAGAATATCATTGGATAAAATCAATAACATTTATCAAAAGCTTGTTAGATCATGGAAACTGTTAGTAATTTTTTTAAAACTATCCTTTTTTAAAATTAAGTAATTAATTTATTTTTAGAGAGAGGGAAAGGGAGGAAGAAAGAGAGGGTGAGAAACATCAATGGTTGCCATCAGTGGTTGCCTCTCACCTGGCCACCACTGGAGGCCTGGCCAGCAACCCAAGCATGTGCCCTGACTGGGAATTGAACCAGCAACCCTTTGATTTTCAGCCCATGCTCAATCCACTGAGCTACACCAGCCAGGGCTGTTAGTAATTTATTACATATTTATTTCATGTATTCTCACCACTTATGAGATAGGTACTGTCATTTGATTTTACATATGAAGAGCCAAGGGGTTAGAGAAGATGATTACATTGCTCAAGGTGATACATCTGCTAGGAGACAGAGTGGAACTTGAACTCAGGACTGTCTGAATCCTAAAGTCATATGCTCGATGACTGAATTAGTCAACTCACTCAACTCTGTTGCTTTTCTGCATTCTTTTCTGGAAGAAAAATTTACAAGTTCATGTGAAAGGAAAATTACATGAGCTAAAACCTCCCCATTCTCTACTGAATAAAATAGAAGGAAACTCAAAACTCTCTGTGTTCTGGCTCCAAACTACCTTTCTGGCCTTATTTCCTACTCAGCATATCTACAGATTCAATATTCTGACAACATCACTCACCCTTCTATGATGTGGCTGCTGTGATCATATCTCTTTGCCTTTGCTGATAACATTCCCTCCATTCTTCACACATTGAAAGTATGACCAGCCCAAGTGACTCTTCTTTGGTATAAACATTAAAAAAAATTCTTTAGTTGCCATTAACCACCTATCGTCAATATTTCTCCAGCAAATAATGTATATATTTGTTTAACCTGATTCTACCCCAGCTCACTATTTACATGACTGTCTTCCACCACAGTGTGAACTTCTTTCATCTCTTTTTTCCAATAGATGTGACATGTCTGCTCTGTCACAGGTACTGTCCTATAGCCTAGGACTGTAGAAGTAAC